>NC_068412.1:5657242-6381524 GCF_023724105.1 Carassius gibelio | reverse complement strand
TCACAAAAGGTTCACATTGGGTCCATATTAGTATCTTAAAGGTAGTGCTTATGTGTAAATGTTAGCATCTAAATTATACATATTTGTTCATATACATATTTCATTCATGTTTATGTTTATCTACAAAGTTGATGAGATATGGGAAACTGGTAAAAATAGTAAGTTATGTGTACTTTGAGGGTATTAAAGCATTAGCAAAATTTTGTTCATTAAACATTTTATTTGTATGTATCTCTTCTGGATGAAAATGGACCCTGATGCATTTTGAGGGTTAATTACACATTCTGTGTGCTGCTGTTAGGAAGACAATAATAAAGTTCCTCAGACAGCACAATCCAAATACTTACCAAACCTTGTTGTTCTGGGTACTAGAGGGGCGTGAGATTTTGAATGTGGTTCCACGGCAAGTTGTCAAATATACCATGATGTCACACTTGCCCGTATTACTAAGGAAATGCTATCTGCTCAACAGCCAACAGTCACACCCAAACACACACATGCTCACTTATACAGACAGACTGTGAAAGACCAACCATATACAGCACAGAGCTTTGGAATATCACAACACGGGCGAGATGAGAGAATGATGAAGGAAGTGCTTTTGAGTCTTTGTGGACCAGCCAAACAGAAAAAGAAATATTATCAATCAGGGCAAGACAGATGCCTCCAATCCCCCTCCCTCTTTCTCTCTCATTCTCTTTTAGTATGAACAGCACTTATTTGAGTGACCTGGGGAAACAATTTAATGGCTGCTGCTAGACTCAACGCTGCAGGACTGGGTGGTCTCGTTGGCTTGAGGGGAACAGATTATCATGTACAGTGTGTGTAATATGTGCAGCGCATTGGCGTTATAACTGAACAACAAACAGTCCTCCCTCACCCTTCCAGTGAACTGACTGATGAGGTCAAGAGTGTATTTACATACGTCTGCATTTGGAGCAAATTACAGACCTCCTGGAGTATTTCCCAGGCCCACTGCTTTGTGTTTCCAGATCAGGAGCAACATTATTTAATGTAATCACCTATCAGAAGTACAATTAGATAATGGGAAAATGGGATTTCATTTTTTGTTGCCGTTCAACTCACAGGTTGAATAGTATAATGCTATATTCTGAAGAAATATAAACATGGATAGCAGTGAAAGCAAAATGGAGGGGAGAGAGGTCAAGATGAAACTTATATATAAAGCACTTTTTGCAAAACACAATGCACAATTCTGTATGTAACACGAAAAAAAAAAGGTTGTGCCTGTGATATTTTGAATGCAATGATTCATTTTGCAAGGGATGTGAGGCATTTTGCATTATGTGTGTGACTGAATTTATTTAATATAAAATATATAATTACATACAGGATAAAAAAAAAAAAGATTCTGCAAGAATCTTATAAAAGTGTGTGTGTGGGTGTAAACTGTGACTGTAAAACTGTAAACTGTAAATTTTGCTCCATTTTACTCACACAATTAGGACAAATTAGGTAAATAACATATTTATGACAATTTTTTTTTAAGTGTGAATCTGGGTTGGATAACATTTTAAAACTTAAAAGCATAATTTTGTTTGTCTGAGAGATGCCTATATGGCCTGAGATGACATTAAAACAACAAAAAAATATTTTATTATGAAAATTGTTCAAAATGTATCATTCTTGTGCATTTGTTGGCTGGAAAAGTATGGTTTCGCAATTGCTTTCCATTTGTTTGTACAATACAAATGCAATAATTATTTCCCTAATTATTGTAAACACTAAGTTGCTGTTTCATGTGGAATCACTCATGTTTGATGCCTGTTCTGATAAGGCACTTTTGAAGTTTCTTTGTATATGCTGTAAATTGTTTCTTTTGAGTTCACTAAGAATCAAAATGACTCCTATTTCACAACTGGGAAATAGAACAGGCACTTCAGCAAATGGGTTCTGAGCCAAAAGTCCTAAACATCTTTTCCTGAAACTAAAATTAGTCCCATAATGAGACGAGCTTTCTTCCTGTCCCCTAAACAAATCCTCCTGTCTAGTATTAATGTAACGGCATGGATGACAATGGAAAATGAAAAAAAAAAAATCTTGAAATGATCACAAGCCTCTGGTTTTGCTGGTAAACAGGTTTAGATTTTCAACAAGCTGATGAAATATTGTTTTATGTTTGTGAAAACCAAATTAACATCATAAAATAAAAACAAAATATATTTGTCCATCAACCAATTGTTTTTTTTATTTTTTTATATATTTTTTAGTGAGTGTACAAAACATTGGTATTTTTACCAATGGATCACATTTAATTGCACATTAATCTCTTGTATGTCGCCTAATGAGTCTGCTGTAAATTTAACTGTAGAGGAGGAATTTTAAAGAGTTTCGACGATCTTTTGATCAGGCAATGAAGCTCTTCGTGGGTTGGCTGGTTGACAAGTCTTTACAGTGTACAGTATAGTGTCCAGTTACCTTAAGGTTTGATTTTTGCCCCTCATTAGACATTCTCCATAGTGAGTAACGAGTCAAGTGATCCACTGGAGCAAAGGGTTGGTGAGAGATTGGGCCAAATGAAAACCAAATGAAATCATTCTGGTAGACGTGGCCTTTACTGGATCTTGTCTCTCACAATTATAGGCTGTCTTTTATGACCATTTCCCCTTAAAGAAAACTTTAAAAAGACAGTTACTACCTTCTGCAATAAACTTTCTCACAAGTACTGCGGTGCAGATATTTTTGACAAAAGTACATCTAGCATATAAAATAAAAGTAAGAAAATAAGATAAAGTTTGTTTATATCATTATATTTTGGATCATGTATCTGGGAAGTGCATCCTACAATTTCAACACCAAATTAATGTTTGTTCCAAAAAGTAATTCATCATTTAAAAAGGTCCAATGTTGCTATCAGCGTCAGGCCATTCTGACAAAAAATAAAAATAAAATAATGGAAATTGCGGTATACTGTTCTTGGTTATTAAGCAAACAAAATATAAATCAATCAATCAATCAAAAAATCCATCAATTAATTTGCATATGTGTTCTTTGCCGTGTATCATATTTGATACATCAGGATTTAATGACGGAATGAAGTAATAAACACCTAATTTTACTGAGAAGTTCAAACTGAGCAAAAATTTGCGATATGAATCAGCTGCTGGTATTTTTATGGGCAAAAGTATAAATTCTGATAGGTTGTAATGTAAATCAATGAGATCTTTATAACAGTACAATAGATTCTTACATAATAATATAATTATAAATATCAGTTGTCAACTATATCTCCCAATAATATATCTTAGTAAGATGATATTTTAATGCTTTCTTTTATAATCAAAGCTCTGTAGTTTCAAAACATATAATACAATGCAAATACATTGATGACTGAGAGATGAACAAATAAACATTCCTCAAAAGCCTGAGTATCATGTTGCGCTTTTCCACTACACAGTACCAGCTCGACTCGACCCGCCTCACCTCACCTCTTGGTTTTCCACCTTTTGGTTTTCCACTATGTAAAAGTTTTACCTGTACCTGCTTCCAGGTACCTTTTTTTTTTTTGCATCGCCTCAAGCGAGGTTCTGTGCGATATGAGGTGATACTAAAATGTGACATGAAAACACGGCAGACAGCCGATTGGTCAGAGAGAATTGTCACTATTCACTGAGTCATCATTGCACGCATCAGATGGAGTATCCTGAATAACCCTGCCAGCAGGGTTTCATTTTAATGCCCTCATGTGTGTGGGTAGCGGGTGTGTGTCACGTAGAAGATTATGTCACGGCAGTTTCCTGTGGTGTCGCGATGACAACCAGGTACTATTGTTGAGGTACTATCTGCAATGGAAAACTGAGCAAAAAGCCAGCCGAGCCGAGATGAGGTGAGTCAAGTTGAGCTGGTACTGGTAATGTAAAAACGCCAATAGTTGATACTCACAATTCAACATGATTTTTTTTATTATTTTATTTGGAACTTTACTACTACTACTACTACTACTAATAATAAAAACAATTAGAATTTGCATCATAAAAATCTCTAAACATTTCAGAGTTATGTTTAGAACTAATTAGCCTTGTGAACCTTGTGAAGCTGCACATGGATCCTTATGTCACTGTCTCCTCATTACAGAAGACTTCGCCTGAAATAAATCCAGCAGTTTTTATCATTTTACCTAAGAGGTATCTGCTAAAGCATAGGTTCTGGCCACACACCAACAACTAATAAACTGACTTACCTCACTAACCGAAGAAATGGTTAGTGGTTACCTCACTAACCTCGTTTGACATTCCCAGAGAAGTTTGATGGCTCACCCTCGAAATGTAAGGGTTTTTTTACTCCAAAGATCCATGTTTCTTCACCAACAACCCATGTTGTATCCCACAGATGAGTGTTGTATCACATTTATCTGTTCACTTCTCACTGGAAGGGTGTTGGGCTACCGCTGTGTGGAGTGAGAATCATACTGTTTTCCCTTTCTTCTCAGCCTTTAACGAGCGGTTTAAGAACGTTTTGGAACATCCCGCTGGTGGAAAGGATACAGGTGAGCAGCTGTTATCTCTATGCCAAGGAAGGGGTTCAGCATCAGATTATGCTTTCTATTTCCGCACACTTTCTGCACAAACAGGGTGGCTGGACGATCCTCTCAAACTACACTTCTACAGAGGTGAGCATGGAGGTACAGTCTGAATTAGCCTGTCAAGACAAGGGGAAATCCTTGGATCAATTAATTGGGCTGGCCATCCAGATTGATAACCTCCTTCACTCTCGTCGTTAGACTTGACTCTCTTCGGTTCCATTCCGCACCACATTGCCACCTCCTGACACCGAAAAATCCACGCAGATCAGCTTTACTCCTCTCAGTGGAGAGGAGAGAGAGAGACACATTCACCAAATACTGTGCCTATACTGCGGATTATATGGACACATGACAGCTTCATGTTCCACTCGTCCACCTCGCAATCCTTCTTTGGTAAGTTCAAATCTCTTCCACTGCTTTAGAAATTCCAGTCACCTTAAAGATAAATGGGCAGATCACAGAGACTCTGATTGACTCAGGGGCTGCAGGAAATTTTGTTGACGCTAGTTTTGCAAGAACTCATAATAGTCCTCTTGTTCCCTGTGTGTCTCATTTGGCAGTGGCATTTGCAGAGCTAGATGGCCATCCGTTGGGCACTGGGCGAATTCAATTCATCACCAAGGACATTTAATTATGCACTGAAGCTCTTCACACCGAATATCCTATCTTCATATGTCAATCTCCACGAATCTCTGTCATCTTGGGACTTCCTTGAACTGCAACGCTTTCTAGGATTTGCCACATTCTATTGGAGATGCAATTGTAACTTCAGCACAATAGCAGCTCCTATGACTTCTATGATTAAGAGGGGTGGGCCATTGCCTCAAATGGTCCCTGGCAGCCCGTTCATCCTTTCAAACCCTCAAGGAGAGATCTTGCACCATCCCGACCCTAAACGAGAGTTCATTGTAGAAGTGAATGCATCCAGCACTGGCATCGGCAGTTCTCTCTCAATGTTATGGCAACCCGCTTAAATTATATCCCTGTGCCTTTTACTCCGGCAAACTCAATCCCACTGAACAAAATTATGATCTGGGCAATCAAGAACTTTTTGCCATGAAGGTTGTTTTTGAGGAATGGAGCCACTGGCTCGAAAGAGCAAAACACCCCTTTATTGTACTCACCAATCACTGCAATCTGGAATATCTGAAATCAACCAAAAGACTCAATCACAGACAAGCAAGATGTTCACTGATCTTCACAAGATTCCACTTCACAATAACCTACTGTCCAGGCTTTCAAAACACTAAGGCGGACACGCTTTCTTGACTCTACGAATCATCCACACTGTCTCCCAGCCAAGAATCCATCATCCTGTCTACCATCATTCTCACACCCATTTAATTTGACACCATGAATGAAATCACAAATTCTCAAATCACAGAACCACCACCAGCCAAAACCCCACCTAATCTCACACATGTACCTCAAGCCCTACGACGAAGAGCCATTCATTTAGTTCACTCAACTTTCAGGTCCGAACACCCAGGTATTACAGCTACACTTCAGTTATTGAATAATCGCTTCCGATGGCCCACTCTACAAGCAGACACAATTGCCTTCATCAGAAATTGTTCAACATGTAACATAACCAAATAATCTCATGAAATGCCGGCTGGCCTTCTACAACCATTACCAATCCCACTTCGCTCCTTGTCTCACATAGCAATTGACTTTGTAACAGATCTGCCTGCCTCACAGGGTCACACTACCATCCTCACAGTTTTTTTGTTTACTTTTCCAACACCTCAATCAAGAACTCCTCCGATCATACTGCCACCATTATCAGTCTGACTGGAGCCGCTGCCTATTATGGGCCGAGTATGCTCAGAACTCACTCCGCAAACCTGCAACAGGTTTCACCCCTTTCCAATGTGTCCTGGGTTTCCAACCAACACTATTCATATGATCCGGGGAACCATCAGAACTTCCTGCTGTCTGTTCATGCTTGCAACAAAGCAAGGACACATGGAATGAGGCTCATGTTCATCTCCAAAGAGCAGTTCATCAAACAAGGGAACAAGCCAATCGCCATTGGCGCACCAATCCCATCTATCACCCGGGTCAATTGGTCTGGTTGTCACATGTATAACAAATAACAAATAACTCCTGTTTCATTCTGTTTGGCTCTGCCTTCCCATTGTCTAACTTCCCCAAATTTTATGTCTCTTTGCTTGAGAACTCTGGTGGTCTGAGAGGAGCCGAGGACCAGGAGGACGCTGGTGACCTGAGGGTTCCTCACATTACCATTGACGGTGAGGAGGCGTGTCGAGTTCAGGAGATTATGTACTCTCATTGCAAGAGCAGAACGATCCAGTACATAGTGGACTGGTAGGGGTATGATCCAGAGGAACAGTCCTGGGTTGGTGGAGAGGATATTCTGGAGCCCTCTCTTAACACAAACTTTCACAGAGACCACTCAGATAGACCTGTTCCAAGATCCCGTGGAAGACTTAGGCATTGATCTATGGTATAATGCTGGAGTGGCTAGCAGTAAATATCTAGCTGAAGGGAGGAGCAAACACCCAGCTCTCAAATAAGAGGGGAGCTCAATGCTGCTGGTTCCTGGTGCTCTGAAAAAAATGGAGAGGAGAACTCCGAATTCAGAAAGGTGTAGCACGCTCAAAGGCAACACTTTTGGTAAAGGGTAGCGCTGCCAAACAACCAAGAGATTAGCCCACGGAGTGAGGAATTCAACTCCGGAGAAGGGGGTCTAACCAACTTAGTGAAAGGGAATGAAGCTAACACGTAACCCTTACCATACAGGCTTTCAGAAAGTTCTCAGAGTCTTGCATGCACACTAATCCACTTATGTGGATTTCAGAAAGTGTGCAAAGTGCTCAGTGTGCACACTCACCAATTATGTGGATTTTAGAAAGTGCCCAAAGTGTTCAATGTGCACACTTAACACCATGTGCATTTCAGAAAGTACACAGAGCTTAGTGTGTGTACTTAAAGCTTCCCAAGCATCTGTTCAATCAATCAATCAATCACCTTTATTTATATAGTGCTTTAAACAAAATACATTGCGTCAAAGCACTGAACAACATTCATTTGGAAAACAGTGTCTCATTAATGCAAAATGATAGTTAAAGGCAGTTCATCATTGAATTCAGTTATGTCATCTCTGTTCAGTTGAAATAGTGTCTGTTTTTATTTACAATCAAGTCAATGATATCGCTGTAGATGAAGTGACCCCAACTAAGCAAGCCAGAGGCGACAGTGGCAAGGAACCGAAACTCCATCGGTGACAGAATGGAGAAAAAAACCTTGGGAGAAACCAGGCTCAGTTGGGGGGTCAGTTCTCCTCTGACCAGACGAAAACCAGTAGTTCAATTCCAGGCTGCAGCAAAGTCAGATTGTGCAGAAGAATCATCTGTTTCCTGTGGTCTTGTCCTGGTGCTCTGAGACAAGGTCTTTACAGGGGATCTGTATCTGGGGCTCTAGTTGTCCTGGTCTCCGCTGTCTTTCAGGGCAGTAGAGGTCCTTTCTAGGTGCTGATCCACCATCTGGTCTGGATACGTACTGGATCCGGGTGACTGCAGTGACCCTCTGATCTGAACACAGACTGGATCTCGTGGCCACGGTGACCTCGGAACAAGAGAGAAACAGACAAATATTAGCGTAGATGCCATTCTTCTAATGATGTAGAAAGTACGGTGTTATGTGAAGTGTTTCCGGTTCCGGTTTACCTAATTAATGCAGCCTAAAAATCCTTTAACGGATTTGGATATTAAAAGCATATTAGTATGTTATGTGTATGCCAGGTTAAAGAGATGGGTCTTTAATCTAGATTTAAACTGCAAGAGTGTGTCTGCCTCCCGAACAATGTAAGGTAGGTTATTCCAGAGTTTAGTCGCCAAATAGGAAAAAGATCTGCCGCCCGCAGTTGATTTTGATATTCTAGGTATTATCAAATTGCCGTGAGTTTTGAGAACGTAGCGGATGTAGAGGAGTATAATGTAAAAGGAGCTCATTCAAATACTGAGGTGCTAAACCATTCAGGGCTTTATAAGTAATAAGCAATATTTTAAAATCTATACGATGTTTGATAGGGAGCCAGTGCAGTGTGGACAGGACCGGGCTAATATGGTCATACTTCCTGGTTCTAGTAAGAACTCTTGCTGCTGCATTTTGGACTAGCTGTAGTTTGTTTACCAAGCGTGCAGAACAACCACCCAATAAAGCATTACAATAGTCTAACCTTGAAGTCATAAATGCATGGATTAACATTTCTGCATTTGACATTGAGAGCATAGGCCGTAATTTAGATATATTTTTGAGATGGAAAAATGCAGTTTTACAAATGCTAGAAACGTGGCTTTCTAAGGAAAGATTGCGATCAAGTAGCACACCTAGGTTCCTAACTGATGACGAAGAATTGACAGAGCAACCATCAAGTCTTAGACAGTGTTCTAGGTTACCCATCTGTTCACAGATACCCAGAGGTACTAAACCGAACAGGAGAGGCAAGCTCAAATACAACCCTCTAAGGCGAGGGGATCACTGCCTGAGACGACATTACAAAAGAAGGTTCTCGCAAATGCCACTTATACTTCCCGTGTGATGCTTCAGCAAGAGGGGTTATGAAGGTCACCAAGAAGCCCCTCCTAAATTAAGTTGCTAAACAACTTAATATTTCTTTTCTTTTCTTAAAGTGGCCTTTTTTTCTCTCAGAAATTCTGTGTTGTGTATTTACATTTTTATGGTTATCAGATGAAGGCATAAAACATTTCATTTATATTTTAATTATTGAAAATTAAGAAAAATGTATTTATTAAAACGTGACTCTGTCACACCCAGGGGCGGGCTATGCTTTGACTAAGCCACACCCCTTCTCAACTTCCACCTCGAGGAGGTCCCCAAAGCCAACCCAATGGCCAAACAACACGAGAACAAGTGATAAAACAAATCTTTATTTAAATATTTAAAAATAGCTTGGGGAATAGGGAAAGGGCAATTAAAACTAAACTCTGACTCGGCCCTCCAGATGGGCTATGGCCGGGAAGAGGTCAGGGAGCAAGGGGGCCACGGGGATCCGGGGCGTGGGACTCGGGGCCCGGCCAGAGTCTTAGGCATCCGTAGCGCCCTCCTTCTTCCTCCTCTTCGCTGAATACAACTCACGGTAAGTACTTGTTCACACAGTTCGTTCTCGGGGTGCTCACTCTCTTTCTCTTCCTCCACAGGCAACGGCTGGGACGCAAAGGCACAGTTAATTCGGCTTGGTTTTGCTCTCACCTCTTCGCTGATTGCAGCTCACAGTAAGTACTGGTTCACACAGTTCGTTCCTTGGGTGCTCACTCGCTTTTCTCTTTCTCCACAGGCAGCGGCGTAAGTACAGGTTTCCTCGGTCTCTCCTCGTGTTACCCACTCTCTCTCCTTTTCTCTCCACAGGTATCAACTTGGGCACAATAGCACAGTTACTCTGCTTTGGATGGCTTTCACCTCTGGGCTGGACACAACGTACTGTAAGTACAGGGTTCGCTCTATTCCTCCTCGTGTTATTCACTCTCTCTCCTTTTCTCTCCACAGGTATCAACTTGGGCACAATAGCACAGTTAGTTTGCTTTGAAAGACTCTCACCTCTGGGCTGAACACAGCGTACTGCAAGTACAGGTTTCCTCTGTTTCTCCTTGTGTTACTCACTCTCTCTTTCCTTCACTCTCCACAGGTATCAACTTGGGCACAATAGCACAGTTAGTTTGCTTTGAATGGCTCTCACCTCTGGGCTGGACACAGCGTACTGTACGTACAGGTTTCCTGTTTCTCCTTGCGTTACTCACTCTCTCTTTCCTTTTTTTCTCCACTGGTATCAGATTGGACACAAAGCACAGTTAGTTTGCTTTGAATAGCTCTCACCTCTGGGCTGAACACAGCGTACCGTGCTATCTCCGGAGATCTGAAGCACGCTCACAACATATACTGTACTGAACTAGGCTAGAACCAGCAGTCTCCTTGTCCTCCCGCGACGAAGTGCGTGAAGGCGGGGGTTTATCTGACAGGACACACGGCAATACACAGCAACCCACAGCAATATACAGCACCACGTCAAAATTATAGGTTTTCACAGCACGAAGACTCACCCACCACACTCAGTGTACGAAAAGGACACCCGTCTTCCTTCACTTCGCTTGGTTCGGATCTGGCGATGGAATATGCGGCCTAGCTAGTGATGTCGTCGTTGTGACTACTTCAATAAGTATTCCTTCGGCTCTCCCACCACGCTATATTAGGGGTAGGGCCACCCTCCTCCTGGGGAGATCTACACAACGCCAGGTCAATATACAGGGCACTTTCGGCTTGCTCTTAGTACTCACATCAATGCCGCTTCCAATCCCCTTTTTCACGTCGTCTCAATTCGCCGTATAATCCGTTCACTTCTCAACCTTTAAGGTTCGCGATGTCTTCACAATCATACAATTCCAGCCTGAGGGGGAGAGAGAGAGAATTAGACAGCCACCATGGCGCTATCAAAATGCAGCAGCAAGAGTTCTTACTAGAACCAGGAAGTATGACCATATTGGCCCGGTCCTGTCAACACTGCACTGGCTCCCTATCAAATATCGTATAGATTTTAAATTTTGCTTATTACTTATAAAGCCCTGAATTTGAATGAGCTCCTTTTAAATTATAATCCTCTATGTCCGCTACGTTCTCAAACCTCAGGCAATTTGATAATACCTAGAATATCAAAATCAACTGCGGGCGGCAGATCCTTTTCCTATTTGCTGCCTAAACTCTGGAATAATCTATCTAACATTGTTCGGGAGGCAGACACACTCTTGCAGTTTAAATCTAGATTAAAGACCCATCCGGATCCAGTACATATCCAGACCACATGGTGGATCGGCACCTAGAAAGGACCTCTACATCCCTGAAAGACAGCGGAGACCTGGACAACTAGAGCCCCAGATACAGATCCCCTGTAAAGACCTTGTCTCAGAGGACCACCAGGACAAGACCACAGGAAACAGATGATTCTTCTGCACATTCTGACTTTGCTGCAGCCTGGAATTGAACTACTGGTTTCGTCTGGTCAGAGGAGAACTGGCCCCCCAACTGAGCCTGGTTTCTCCCAAGGTTTTTTTCTTGGGAAAAAATGTATCCCCCCTCAAAGTGATCAGTGCTACTACACTAGTGGCGAGACGGATCACAAAGCTTATCATGTATCCGTGGTTTGATTAAAGTCAATTTTATTTTAAAATGTGCTACTTTGGCTGGCTCTGCCGCACAGCCTTTCTATATTCACCACTCTCCAGACTTGCTCAATGTCCTGCCCATGGCGCTATCTGATTGGTTACACCTCACGAGTAATAGACTATCAACACTTGAGAGACGGTTAAAGCCGATCCGCTGGGCAGTGGAGTTGCCAACTTGGCCACTTTTTCGCTAGATTTAGCGACTTTTTCCAAAAAAGCGACTAGCGACAAATCAAGTGACTTTTTGGATAATCATTATTTAGTCTCTGAGACTCTCTGGTGCTGACGCACGAGCGTGAGGTCTCTTTTCCCAGCGTGAGCCTCTCTCTTTGCATCTGCTGTGCTCAGCGAGCGCAGAGAGGAGCAGCACTTTCAGTTAAAAAAAAAAGATATTCTGTTGCTTCTAACTCTATTTTACAAGCAAGTATAGCCGTCACAGCACAACCACTGACTTTATCCTATGTGTATTTGATTTAATTAGTGCAGATTAATGTTTGAGAGCTGGTTATGTAGTCTTAATGGACCCTGTTTCAGTAATTATAATATTAATTCTGTTGTATGAAAAGAACCCTTAAAATAAAGTAATAAAAACTGTTTTATTGAGAATTAAATAAAATGCTAAATTAAATTGCAGTATGTGAGCACAGAGAGGCAATAAAATCCGACACACTTATGTCATAAATATGCTAATTAACCCATGACACAGATGATCAGATCCTTTCCATGTTCTCACCGTGCAGCAACGCGCAGCATGCATTCAGCTACTGTGGGAGCTAAACACACCAAAACGCCCAAAAGCTAGGTTACCAGATAAATCAAGTGTGAGCTAAACTGCTGCCATGAATGCATCGCTATTCCCGCTAGGGGCGACCACGCTCATGCAAACATTGTCTACAAACTCGGGTTAATGGTGAATACTCACATTCCCCTCAGTAGTGGTGAATGCATCACAATTTTGGGGGAAGCCGTGGCTTAGCGGTTAGAGAGTATAACTCCTAACCCTAAGGTTGTGGGTTCAAGTCTTGGGCCGGCAAAACCATGAATGAGGTACCCTTGAGCAAGGCACTAGACCCCCAACTGCTCCCTGGGCGCCGCAGCATAAATGGCTGCCCACTGCTCCGGGTGTGTGTTCACTGCTGTGTATGTGCAATTTGGATGGGTTAAATGCAGAGCACTTCTGAGTATGGGTCACCATACTTGGCTGTATGTCTTTTCACTTTCATGAGTGCAGCAGAGCAGAATCAGGAGTCAGAGCAAAGCCTCTGGTGACATGCACTCCTAAAAGCTGTACACTTCAAACAAAACAGTCAATGAAGACAAAAAAGAGGATGATGTGTTCTCCCAACACCTATTTATACTATAGTCGCACTGGTAGTGATGTCATGTGCTGGCCAACGTGTGTTGGTGTTTTTCAGTGTATGCTTCAGACACGGGTTGCAACGAGGTGTTACCCATAGCGACCCATAGAGGACACGGTTCGAAGTTCCTTTGAAAGGGATTTTGTTTATAAATCTGCCCAGCCTTTGTTGTATCTAATGCCAGTTACTGAGTTATGCCTGTATGAACTGGCTTGTGAACTAATAAACCTGCACATGTATCCTAAAGCCACTGTCTCCTCGTTACAACCACAACCTGAAGGTGAGCGTTTGTACAATTATACTAAAAGCCTTTTATTTGCAAAAAAAAAAAAGAAGAAAAAAAAGAGAAACTATCAGTTGAATGACAGTAGACATGTAGTAAATTGTGTGTAACACATTTTTCAGCAAATGTTTGATGATGTTGATCATTTAGAGGCTTCAGAGATGTGTGTATGAAATACAGTATAGTAGGAATTGAGAGTGTTAATTGCATTTCTGCATAGGACTTGCAGAAAAGTAGAGAGTCTGGTCAAAATGGGCATGTTTTCTGCTGGTCCTATTCTGCCACACTGAAAACATGTGCTGCGTGCGCACAAGTATACCTCCAGTCCATTGCCAGCAGAGTGTCCATGCCCAAATCATGCATGCTCTGCAAACAAACATGGCAAACCTGCAGAGGACTGCCCCGGGAATGGCCCGAGCTACACGCACACAGCAGCCGCTTCTGACAGCTGCTTCCTGTTCACTAACTACACACAGCTGCCGTTTCCAGGAGAGGGCATCAGCATGTTGTAGACATGGCCAGGGGTCAAGGGGAAGAAAAATAATGTCATTTTAATAGTGAACAATAGTGGGACCACCAAGGCGTCCATTGAGGTAACCTGAAAATATGAATAATCTGGGGACATTTAATGACACTTATAGACACACTGACACATATCACAAATGACGATGTAAGAGTTTAAACATTTGCCTGCAGTTCTGGGAAAAAAAGACTGGTTATTTGGCTACGGTTTCTTTGTAAATATTAGCTTAGATTAGCTTTCTCTGCAAAATAAACTTTGTCCATACTGAGCTGATTACCAAATTTATCTGACCTGGATATTGTTTAATAGCATGTGAACAAGTCTTTACCTCGCTTCATTGGCCGATCTAAGGAGACCACCCTTTAAACAAAACGCATGCCTGGTTGTCATTGGTTTGCTCAGTTTGTGTCTTTTGTTAATGCACCATTAATGATGACAATCAGCTTGTTCATGAGATGACAGATCCCTGAAATAGTGTTTATCTTAATTTTTTTGTCTTTCGCTTTGGTCACAAAATTCCTTATTTCACATGAAAAACCAAATAAAAATTAAAAACAAATAAAACAAATCTATTGACATTTGATGTTAACGTTGAGATATAGAAGTAATTTTAAAAGATTCTGATTAACGCTAACCAGCATGGCAACTCACTTCCACCTCACTTCTCTTTATTCGGATAGTCAATTTAAGAAATTCAGCTACAATAAGTAACTCTATATCAACGAGAAGTCATTAGAGTATTAGTAGACTGAATGCTGAATATCTGCTAACATTTATTTTGATATTCCCCAACAGATATTCTACTGACTATAAGTAACTATTCAGCTACATGTCAATGTAATCTACTAACCACAATACTCTAATTACTGTTAGTTGACATGTAGTTGCAAAGTTACTTAAAGTTATTAGAATATCTAAAGTGGACTATCCAAATAAAGTGTAACCCACTTCCCCAACAAATAAGAGCTTTGACAGGCTGTCAGGATGTTATATTTCAAATGCTAATTGCATAAATGGAACCAAAGGGGAAAGAGAACTAAAGACATTACATTATATATTAGAGTGGAGGGTACGTTTTTATTTCTCCAGAGAGATTGTAAGAGATAGTTGATAGGTCATTATGTGGCAGCCAAGCTTGTAACAGGAGGTGGGTTGTAACAGTTCACACAATGATCCCTCGGGAGCCCGAAGTCTGTTGCTCTACCCAATTAGACTCTAAAATATTGCTGTTTCTGAAAGGCCTCTGGTCCAAGAGTGCATGGGGAGATGCTTTTACACCTCCTTATTGTAAACCTTGCAGTTTGATCAGGTGCTGACTGGCCCGGCTCTCCCCAGTAAACCGTCCAGAATCTGGCCCCGGCTGCACGCTGAAGGGGCCTCTGTGGATCACCGCCTTTTACTGTGGACATCTGTTCTGGGTTAGAGGGCCACTGGAAGTCCAAGTGCATATGGAAGTCCCTTTTCACAGCAGAGGGAATCGTTCCTCCAAGGCTGCTCGGGGTGTTCTTGGGTAAGAGGGGGCATCTCATAGCTACTGCTATGTCTAACATGCGCTCACACACGTCAAGGGACAATGGTTTAACGGTGCAGCATTAACGCACCCCTGGCAGGCAGGACCCGGTCCTGTTGCGGTGCTCCTCACCGCAAGCTCTGTTTTTCTTACTGCACATTCCTGTTAGCTTAGTTTACTGCAGCAGCATGACTGGTGAGGTCATTTATGGCACAACATGGTGGGAATTTATTCATAATGGTAAAATCTCAGCGCTTCAGATGAGATCACCAGCGTCTACATATTGCTCTTCTCTCATCTCCTTCTGTGGACTCTTCCGCTTCTTCTCGCGGGTGTTCGGAGGATAATGAAATTACTTGTTTGCATGTAAATTTGTGTGAGGAAACGAGGGAGCAGGGAGTTGTGCAGTGGCTCTTTAGGGAGTGTGAGGTCAAAGGTCGATGCACAGACTCCCCTGCCACAGATGTAAATATCCAGAAGGACAGGTTAAACAAGAAATTTTGTGTGAAACATCACCTTGGTGCAACTCCAGGTTTATTGAGACATCTGTCTGTATTTAAAATGGATTATATATGTTTTCTTGTACTGTAAAAAAAAAAAAAAAAAAAAAAAAAAATTCAAAGTTGGTATTAAAACAGATTATTGGAGTGTGCCTTAAAATGCTTTTTCAGAATTTCTAATAAAATAAAATAATAAATCACATTTAATCCACTGTTACTTGCAATTTCTTTATATTTTTTTTTTAAATTTACCAGTAATGTATGAGTGAAAATGTTTTCTGTGTATGGTATTATATTTCATGCATTATGCCTTATAAAAATGTATTTTTAAAATTGTAATAAATTATAATGCTTCTCTTTTTATTTTATTTTTTTATTGATTTTTTATTTTTATTTTATTTTTTGCAGTAGTTATAACTTTTAAGTATAATTTATGAAGCATGTAACACATTGTTTAATTTCCACTTAAATTATAATGGATTAAGTTGCCATAGTAATGTGTTATAAGGCTCATATCTTGCCATGTGTTTCCTGTTTACAGCAATATCATAATCATCGATATTACTGTTTGTCTTGATAACAGTACGCTACATTAATCTAGTTTACTGCTGCTTTCAAAAAGGCGTAGCCATTCTTTCTGTTATCAATAGTGGGTATTTGCAGGTTGCCCGGGCTTCTGTCTTGTCCATCCCCCTGCTGCTGTTGAACTTGTGACCTCATTTCCATGAAGACATGTCAAGACAAAGATGGAGGGCAGCAGAGAGAGTTGGATGTCAGGCTGGAAACCTGTGTGGTCTTCAGAAATGTGTAGCTTAGTCCAACACACACATTCACTTCTGGCCCGAAACCTAGCTCTGATTCATAAGGAGGATTCATCTGCTTGGAAAACCAGCAGTGCCATACACAGCCGCAGCCGTTGAAGGAGCGCAGAATCCCTGGATAACAAATTCCTTTTCAGTAATGTCAAACGTGAAAGCTGTCTAGTGGAGGGAAAAACGAGGAGGAGGAGGTTCATAACTCATATATATATTTTGAAAAGTCGTGTCTAGTTTATAAAGGTGTGTATATTTAAGCTTTTCAAGATGAGTAATGGTAGCGTAGGTCATGGTGCATGCAGGGTTGGACACCTCTCAAATAAAACAAAAACAAACACCAGCGCTCTCAGTCCACCCCCCTCAAAAAAAAAAAAAAAAAAAAAAAAAAAATTATGTGATGTTTTTAATGGCCTAACCTTAGCTAACTATATGATGCCACTATGCCTAATCAATCTTGCTCACAACTAATCAATTTTAACACGTCAAACTCAAATCATGTCTGTGTGGGCTAATATACGAAACATCATTTCCATTAAAAATGCTCTGATTCATTGGCGTTCCCCTGCTTGTGTGGCACGCCGGGTAAGGAAATGTTACTAATAACAATAGAAGAGGCATCACACTTTTAACTCACAGCAGATCTTCATGCCTTATGAAAAACAGTTCCAGTGCTAGGGCAGTTGATTTTGAGTCCTTGGTATATGTTACAATGGGAGTTAAAGCAGCTGAGATGCATTAGAGGAAATGGCCTTGGAAAGAAAGACCTACCACAAGAGGAAAAAAATCACTACAGATCTCCTGCCACTCAGTGTATGACAGAGGAAATGCATCCCCCAATCTTCCATACTCAATCACGGATAACTGCAGTTTTCTTGCGGGCTAATGTTAACGTATTACATTATTCACAATAAAAGCTGGTGCACAATTTGAGGTAAAAGAAAATCCCAGGATGTGTTTTCTATTGAAATCCATGAAATCTTCCGTCACTTTCCATTTCCCGTTTGATGGCGTCCTACCTGCACGCATCATGACTTTTCTACATCATCAGCCTCATGAGCTCAAGAGCTGAAGTCAGGTAAAAAGCATCTGCTGGAAGCGGACACTTTCCATTATGGCAGGACGTGCTGCAGGGGTCAGTTGTTACGAATAGGCGACCTATTGTGCCGTCTCCAACAGAGAGAAGTTCAGGTCAACAAACAGGTACAACTCAAAGAGGAAGTCAAACGCTGACTAACCATATTTCATCATATGTATAAATATACTGCGCACTACATCAATATACTCTAAAGTACATTCGCCAAATCAAGTAAATCACAGAGCTGAATAAATCAGAATCCAGCGGGGGGTTGTTGCGCTCAAGGGGGGTTAGTCATCCAATGGTCTACAAACTTTCCAGATGGAGAAATCAGAACAGAAGAACAGAAAAACCTTGCTTAGAACATTCACACTTCTGACCATACTGTATATGGTAAAATATAGCAAAATGTAACACTTTATTAGTAGTAATAATTCATACTAATAACACTACTTGAGTTTCACTATATTATTTTATTTTGCACTATTTTAAGGTCCAGTTCTAACTAATAACTAACACAATAAACAACTAATTTGCTGCTTGTTGATAGTTAGTAAGATAGTTGGGTAGCATTAAGAGATCTAACATCTAAGGCATTAATATGTGCTTTATGAGTACTTATAAACAACCAACATGCTAGTAACATGCATGCTGGTTAGTGAGAAAATTGGTATTAAAATAAAGTGCTACCATTACTTTATATCCTGACATGTATTATATATATATATATATATATATATATATATATATATATATATATATATATATATATATATATATATATATATATATATATTAATTTATTATTTTTTTTGTTTGTTTTTTTGGCTTCAGTATCATGCATTGCTGAATATAATAATATATCCCACATCTAAAAGGAAGTGATTTGTTCTCTCCCCTTTTAACTGCAGTTAATCTCTACTTTTTATTCCAGAAGGTTGTCCAGTTTCAGTTGAACAGGTGAAACGTGTGAAAGCTTATCCTCACTCTCTCCGAAGGAATGACTAGTGATGTGTTAATCCCTGAAATCTCAGAGTAAATAGCAGTCAGCTAGAATATCAAGAGGGTCTCGCTCAATATTTGGATAAAGGATTCAGGTAGTAAGCTTTTAGGGTTGTCTCAGCTTTGAGGAAAAACAAGCTTTGTGCCAGCAGGTCACATTTTTCACGCAGAGATTAGAAAAATGGACCTGCTCAGTCCTCAATAGGAATTTTCGACATCCATTATATTAGGTAAAGCATTACATATACTTACTCATTGTCAAAACTGCGTTTTAACTGATGATAATAAAAAAATTATAACAATATATTTAAGACCTCCCTGTCTATTTTGATTTATTAAAAAATAAAAAAAATAAATAAAAACTTAATTTACTTCATACTTCATTTTTGCATTAAACTTTTAAATATTGATAAAACCAGGTCAGAAATTATCCATAGCTCAGAGCAGGATGATCCAGACATTTATAATATGAAGGGGGAAAACATGTGAATATTTAAATTCCTGAAATATGGTTAATAAAACTACATTTAACAAATTTGATGAAATATTATATTCTAAGCCAAGTAAAATATTTTCTAGCTGTTTATTATTATTATTATTATTATTATTATTATTATTATTATTATTATTATTATTATTATTATTATTATTATTATTATATTGTGCATTGTGTATAATTATGTTTGTATTTAGTTAGTTAGATAGATAGGTAGTTAGTGTGTGATTAGAAAACCAAAAAAAAAATATTGCTTTTTTTAAATTATTTTTTTTATTCCCTTTCGATTCCAGGAAGTAAATATTGACTCTTAATATAATTCCTGACACTTGTTCAGCTACAGCTAAAAAAAAAACCCTGAATGTATCAGTATAAAATGGTATTCCACTGATTTACATGACACTGTACATATTATTTTGACATGATCATTTCACTATTAGTGACACCAATTGCAACATCATCAACCAATCAGATTGTGACAGCAAAAGACTGATGATCGAGGCAGCCTCTGTCAAAGTAATAGAGACGATCACAGGGATTTGTCAAAATGTGACGGGAGTAATTATGCATGTGTGTATCCTTGAGGGCAAATCAAGCCATAAGTAGAAATTCCCTTTTAAAGTTCTGTTTGGGTGAATCACAAGTTAAGTTGACATAATTATTAGATCCGTGACAAACCCTGACATAACAGCAGCCGCCACGTGATGGATTGTGGTTCTGCATCTCAGTATCTCAACAGGCAGCGTTTGACATCGATTACTGACTTAGTCACCACAAAAAATCTTAACAGTCTCAAAAGCTATTAAACATCATTTGCCATATCGGAGCAGAACACTGCTAATTACCCCTTGTCTCTAGCCATGTTCATGATAAGCTTTCCTCTGAAACACAGACTTTTGGGAGGAGGCCAGTTTTAACCTTAGAGATACAAAGAGATTTTTCTAGCTCCAGTTGATTTCTCTCTCTCTCTCTCTCTCTCTCTCTCTCTCTCTCTCTCTCTCTAAGTTTTACAGATTGGCCTTAAATTGAGAGAGAAAATAAAATGATTATTATTTTTAGTTTACATATATTTACACACATATAAATGACTACATACCCTCTCACGTACACAAGCATGAGCACGTCAACACTTACCCCTATATACATACAGTGCACCATACATACACAAACAACAAACATCACAATCAAAATGCATGCACATGCACACAAGCTCTGTGTTCTATCTCCACCTCACATCAGAATACAACACACACAATGAGCAGCACATACGCTCCTGATATGGGCCACCTCACACGCAGAGCAACAGGGACACGGCCAAGAATGCTCGGGTGGTGCCAAGTTTGATTTTGGTGTAGGTCCATTACAAGCACAATCAGTGAGTGTGTGGCATTATGGAAGACATCCAGATGGTTAAGATGGAATGTTGTGATTTGTTTCTGAGACCTGAACCCTACCCTCCTTGACATGATCGCTATCATTCAGCACTCCAGCCACACACAGCTATTCATTAGAGATGATTATCAGAGCGAGGGAGGAGAGAGGCGTTTCGAGGGTGACAGACTCAGAAAGATCAGCCGCCTCTACCTCTGGTGTACTAGTCTAGTGTACTTGTTCAGTCATGTGGCTAGAAATGAGCACAGAGGAGAAATCACATCATTGGTGCGTGCTGGAGAAACTGAGAAACAAGGCCAAAGTCTGGGAATTAAAGCTTTGGGCTGTCATATAATATTACATTATGATAAACGCAATCATAAAAACAAATCTCTTTCAGTTCCAAACAATATATATATATAACATATTTTATGTGATTCCTTTTAACATATATTTTATTTTATTTTTTATATATTTTGAGTTCATATGAAAAAAAAAATCATTAAACATTTGTTTTATTTAAATAAATTATTAAGTTATAATAACATAATAATCCTGCCAGGTAAATATCGCCCTTAATAAACTTATCAGGCAATCAATCAAATGTTTTATTTACTTGGTAGTAAATCTCATTCTGACTGTGATGTTTGACACTGTTTAGTAGTTCTTCCTAGAGCAAACACATTTAAGAGTTAAACAGTTAGTGAAAACACTATAACACCATATTAAGTTTTATATAAAAAAAAGCATATATTATAAATCAATACTAAAACATTATTATTGCTTTAAAACTAATAATTAGAAGATGGTAACACTACATTATTAATAAACTTTACATAACAAGATTACTTCAGGATTTTACGTGTTTTGCTATTCGGTTTGATCGTCTCCATATGGCTGCAAAGCCCTAAATATCCAGTCACTGGTAGATTACAATAACTATCTGTCAGCTGTTATCAGAGAACACACACACACACACACACACACACACACACACAAACACACACATCATTAGTGGTCATTCGACTTGAGAATTACTGTACACAGACCAGAGCAGGTGTAATTCTCTTAATTTTGACTAGTAGCGTACTTTATTTCCTGCCTCTATAAGAAAAGAATAGTATAGTTTTTCAATGTATTTTTCAATTTATCACATGTATTATTATTATTATTATTATTAAATTGAGAGCAAATTAAGGCTCAGTAATCTCACATTTCTTTCTGTAAAATATCTCAACAATGCTTTAAACCAAAACTAAAATTTGTAAATGTGTGTTGCAAACAATATTTTCAATAGAAAATGTCTGTGCCATTTTAACACCTACGAATGTATATGTGAGCTTTTTAAAATGTAAACTGATTTTATTACACCTTTATTTATATTATAGCATAATGCACTGTCCATTAATTTGTGCTGTGATATTTTATTATTATTATTTTTTATAAAAACATGCATGTAAAAAAATGCAACAATGTACTACAATTGTTTTAGAACAATTTTCCAGTAAATTATCATTTAAAATAGGGTTTTAGCTTTATTGTCTGGGGCTTGAAGGTTTCTCTCTCAAGTCTGATGATACATCAGCTAAAGTTGTGTTAGTCTGTGTCTACTGTACGTGAGTGAACTTGGTTTTTATTTAGCATGCAAATATTTGTTTTGGCGGCTTGGACTTTTTTGTCTGCCAGTATTATTACTATTACTTTTTTCTTTTCTTTTTTTGAATAGTATAGCCAAGATATCAAAGTCTTCATGACTGTAACCACCGAGTTCACTCATTACTATTGACTGTATATATATATATATATATATATATATATATATATATATATATATATATATATATATATATATATATATATATATATATATATATATATATACAACACAACAGACAAATTGCATGCACGCATTATGTTAATTATTTAAACCTTTATTAATGGTCAGCAGCAGTTGACTGACCACCAGACTGGGATGATGCAGAACATCAAAGTGAAAGACTGAACATCCTTGTTAGTCCATCCTTATTTTTTCTTGACCTCAGAGCCAAGGTTTTCCATCTTAATTTTAATAGTAAAGCCGTAATTCTTTACAGATGTTTTGAAAGGAACAGTGTATAAACCCAGACTGAGAATCTGAAGAGAAAATCCTTGCCCTTTGAGGCTGTTCAGAAGTTAAATGTGCTGTCTTTATTAGTCTGGCTGATGTAAGATGAACCACTGTGTAATAACCAATTCCACAAGCAGACCAGAAGACAGTTCTGTAACAACTATGACATTCCATGCTATTCTCTATTTCACCTATGTATGTATATTTAGCTCAAGGTTTAAGGTTTAAAAGACTGAGCTGATGGTTTGAAGAACAAAATACTGTTGTCTCTAATGGCTACGTCTTCTATGACCAATTGAAATTTTCTGTAGAATTCACCTCATCCCTCCAATATTGCTTTAGTAACATCACATGTTCAGTAGCTTTTATCTCCTTGCACTATTTACTTCTTGTGTTACAAGCTCCAAACAGGGAGTTACTGAAGTGAGCTCTTTTAGTGAAGTGGAAAGATCTGCAGAACACAAAAAAGGCAGAGCACTAAGCTTGGTCTGAAGTCTGACCACAGTGGTGAATCTCCGTTTGACATAGATCTGCTTTGAATAAAATCAGATTTGCTTCCCCCTAAAATTAGTCTCTTAAATTACACAGTCCAAGGAACACTGAATGAACGGAGGAGTCTCGAAGGCTGTCCTGCTCTCCAGATTGTAATGAGAAACTGCTTGCAGACTATGCTTGGTCATAAAAGCAAACACCTGCGATGTTGACACCAGGGACATCCATCTTCCTTTATCCCCACCATCAACACTCATGAGGAGGGGTATTTGCTTGACCTCTTTATTATTTCCATGTGATGAAAGTGGAGACCACTGTCAGTAAGAAAAGAGGAAGGTGCGGACAGAGAGAGAGAAGTACAAATGCATGCTGAAAACGAATCATCCAAAAATATTCCTGTGCTTTTATTTGTGCTGAATTTCTTAGAAGACCACTCAGTAACATTTTATTTCAAGCCTGTTTCTAATACATTGATTAAGCAACGTATGGTGCCTTAAAACACATTGCATGATCTCACGAGTAATTGTAATCATAGTTATAATACATTACAATACTTAATTTTTACACCTTTAAGGCCCGTTCACACCAAGCACGATAACTATGAAGAAACCAATAGTTCTAAAAATTGTTTTCAATATTAAAGAATAGCGGAGGTCACACCACAACTATAACGATAAAGGCACAGAAAAACGATATCGTTGGAATCACTTTCGGAACGATTTTTTTTTTTTTTTCTGATGAACGATAAAAACATTGCAACCAATCAGAATCAATCCTGCTGTAATGAGCTTGAGAATTTAAAGCAGCAGACGCGCGTCCACTTAGAATACACAAACAATATCGTTCGCTGGTGTGGACGCTAATATCGTAAACTTTATAGTTATCTTTATAGTTATCGTTCTTGGTGTGAACGGGCCTTAACTGTATAAAAACGCATGACGTATAACCAGTTTTAGACAAGGAATCTGTAAATATTATACAGCATTTTAACTATTTAGATATAATGCATTGCAATGTACGTCATAAATACCTTTATGCAGGATGCATACTGATGACTCTAAACATTCAATGTGATTCAGTAAATAAGATGGTAAACTACTAGCTATAATTGACTTTGTGACTACATGTAGTATATTGATAGAATAGGGTTAGGGTTAGAGGAATAAGTTGACACATGCGTGCAAAGGTAATTATGGTCAGTAGAATACCTGTTGAAAAATCATAAATATAAAGTGTTAGCAGATATTAAGCAGACAGTCTAGATGACATGTAGTTAGTAAACTGTCTAAAGTAAACTGCAACCAATAGACCAATCAGACACCTTTTCAACATTTAGGGAGAAACCAAACTATTGAAAGCATCCAATCAAAAGTAATAATAGTCTGTTTCTCTCAAACACAGCCCATTTGCCCACAATAATAAAATGCCGCTGTGGGTGTGTGGAGCCACTATGCTAGTCACCTGTTGACACCATAGACTAACTAACAGGGCTTGCTCAACTCTGTTTGTTTGCTTTGCATTTCAGGGGTGACAAAAAGGTGCAAAGTAAACTGAAAGGCAGACTTAGAATTTACTCAGACGATCCCAAACTTTTCTTCAGGAAATTGCCCTTCAAGACCAAAGCAGATACCTGAGTCGCAGACCACAAGATGAGGCTGAAAGCACTTCCTCAAATCTCCTGACACAAAGCTTTTGTTCCCACCTACAAAAGAATGAGGAGACGCTGGGAGTCACAGATAACGAGTGACTGGAGTTTGTGCTCCTGTTTCCCACAGTCCCGAAGGTTTGAGGTGAATCCTACTGACTGTGTATTATGTTACCTCAGTCACAATTAATATGAAACATTTTCAGGATAAACAGCCAACTCTATGAAAATTGCTCATCTAAGAAAACAGATTAGCCTTCACAGGTCATTCATGTAGTAACATTCAAGAAAGCTTGATCAACCCAACAAACATCTAAGGTCCTCCAAAGTCCAGAGGAGACCTGCACTTCTGAAGAAAGGATGTTCTGGGCTCTGTTTGCATAGTGTGATCAGTAGATTGTTCGTACAAAGGCATGGTTTGACCTCTGCAATGATGTGACTCTGCTCAAATAAAGCTATTTGCTCTTGGATCATGTGGCTTTCCCCATTACTGCCAAGAAGAAACTGAAACTCAACAAATAAACTACTTTGAAGAAAATGCTTATAATGACACGGTCAATGCTCTACTGGAAAACTGTTCTTCAGTTAATTAGGGAACAACTGAAAAAAGAACAATTAATATAGAAATATAAAGGGAACTGTACTGCAATGATTTTCTTTTCTTTTTTTTTTACTCAGAAGTTATCAAAAATTGAAAAGACAAAGCATGTAACAGAAACAAATTTAAAGATTAAATTTTTTAAGTAAGGTTATCCCCTTACTAGTAACCCCCCTTTTTTGGCATGGAGACCGAAATTACATACCCAAAATAAAAAGGTTTCTGCTCATGATTCTTTCTGACTAGATACATAATCAACCTTTGTTCACAAAGCTGACACTTTA
Source organism: Carassius gibelio (assembly GCF_023724105.1). Classification (NCBI taxonomy): domain Eukaryota; kingdom Metazoa; phylum Chordata; class Actinopteri; order Cypriniformes; family Cyprinidae; genus Carassius; species Carassius gibelio. The sequence continues at coordinate 6,355,723 of NC_068412.1, read as the reverse complement.
AAGTTTACTGTTCAGGAATCAGAATCACTCAGGACTGTTATGATAATAGAGATATATAAGCTCAAACATAAAAACAAAAATAAAAATATTAAAAACATATGTTTTAAATGTATTTAAAAAAATGTTGATGTAGGAAATGAGTTTGAAAACACAGTGTAGCTAAGGCCACAAGTCTTCCAAGACTTCATAAAAAATTTCATAATCGAATCTGTAAAACTGTGAATTTTATGAAATATTTTCTAAGGCCATGTCATGTGTGTTTTTAGAGAAGGCTAATCAGATTGATTTATGGCCCTTGTCATCTCTGTAAGATCTCACATGTAAACACTGATGTGTGTTTTATATGTGTGTTTGGCTGTGAAAACTGCCCGTTTCATGATTGTATTGTTCTCACCAAACGAGTCTTTCACACCTCCGCCAGGTATGACACATTATCCGCATTATTCTTTTATCATTATTCTTTTGTTTTTATTCCACCTTTATTAGCCTTGATTGTGGTTTTTCAGGCTTTACAAAGCAACAAAGCAGCGATCTCACTTCAGTCTCTCTTTGCATTTAGCCCTTATTTATCAAAAGTCTTACTATACAAATACAACAAAACATTTTCTTACGACCTTACGTGAATTATTGAGACAAAAATGCATTATGAAGAAGAAAAGCACCTGCTATTAGTAGCATTGGTGCTAACGTTAGCATCAAGCTACATCTGACAATTTATGAAATTATTAGTACACTTTTACTCAAAACTCACTTTAAACCCCGATCGAGTGTTTATAATAACTTCCTTTAGCGATCAGGGGTGGAATTTGGTCGTTTACTGTTGTAAAAATATGTTATTTGTAGCCTTTTTCATCGCTGCACAAGTTAGCATTTCCGATGTACATTTTCGATTTTTTTTATAAAAACGCCCCAGATCTCAAGAAATTCTCATACCAAGCTTTACTATCGTAATCGCGGGTTTATTATTCGGATATTTTGTGTGTACAGAGGTGTTTCAGTGTTGTTTTGGCCAGATAACTACCAGGAAGTGTGCAGGAAGCATGTGACACGATGGGGCGGTGTCCAGATATGAAACTCTAAGATTGATGTTTGAAAGACCCAATCAGAGTCTGAGTCACACACCGCACGAGCTGTGACTACTGCACGCACACAGAGATCGCTGGGAGAGGCTGTTTATCATCTGATCGCGTAAATCCGTGGAAAATGAATAGAAATGACGATTCTGTCTGAAGAAATATGAAGTAAACATCAGTAAATATATCCATATATCTCCGCAGATATGCATCTTTGGTCTGTAAATCCTTATTGACGCTGTTCAGTGAGTCTATGTGAACACAAATAAACCGCTCTTGACGTGATTGAATATGAGTGAGTTGTGAATTTCTATTCAAAATGTGGCATAATACGGATTTATTATTTTGCACTCCTGACATAAATCACTAAATATCTGTCACTTCAACAATGTTTTATCAAAATATTGGTCAAATATCGAAGCTTGAGTCTTTAAACTTTCCATTGATGCACAGTTTGTCCAGATGAAGTAAGACAGTGATGTTTAATGTGCTGTGAAAGTGAAACAATAATAAACTGGGGCCGTCAGCGATGTTTGCACGCAAAGGGGATAAAGACTGAAACAGTATTTTTTTCCCGATAATTATTGTTTTATTTACATTTCATTTTTATTTACTTAAAATAAATAAATAAATAAATAAAGTGTATAATCTTAGCCACATTTCTGGTAAATGAGGCAGGTAACCTAAACCATTAGTTAGTATATATAATGGTGTAATGTAGTTCATTTAATTTAAGATTTGGTTTTTAATTGTAAAATATCAACTCAAAAAACAAAAAACTAAATCACATTATCACATCAAAGGCAGACACAATAAAACATCTTTTTTTTTTTTTACAATAACGTTCCATTATTTTACCATAGTTAACGACATTAGCAAGTACATTATTATATATTTTAACTACGTTATTAACATCAAAAGTCGTATTTATTATTGTTATGTAATGGACATGAGCTAACATGGAATAACAATATGTAATGCTCATTATTAGTTGAACATATAGTTCAAAAATGAAACATTAATGAAAAATGTGACCCCATTTCTTATGCTCACACCTCTGTATTTTAGATTCCTGTCAAAATTGATCAAGAACTCCTGCTATGACTAGAATCTGGCATAATACGATTCTCAGGAGGTGTGCGAGTATCTTTTCTATCTGAACGTGTCTCTCTCTGATAACATTCGACTGAATTAGTCAGTCTACAGGCTGGAAATGTTGAGATGGAGATTGAACTGCAGTAGCTTCACTAATAAGAGGACACGACCACTTCTCCACGGCTGGCCACGCTCCGTGCTCTTCAAAGACTCGTGGAACCATCTGTGTGGAACTGCTAGGGGCTGTTCAGAGGACTACCGCATGTACTCATCTGTGTAAAACACCATTCTGTTGCAAGTGAGCGACGCAGTGCATCAAAACCACAACAGGGCCATAAAAAACTCATTTGGGGTGAGGGGGGGGGGGGTCATATTTGGAGATCATACCAGTTTCTATTTATCGCAATATTACAACTAGCTCATTCAATCACTTTTTTTTTTTTTTCACAGCCAAGTAAGCACATGCATCTGCGTGGATGGCCTAATGAAACAAATTACCTAAAGTTAGAGAAAGTGTGTTGTAGATGGTTGTAAACTATAGAGAGAAAATCATTTAGGATCAGACGCTCATAAGAACCATTATAAAAATGGTAGATAATATAGCAACATAATTTAATATTTTTACAAATGCAATTGTGGTTAAAAGGACATGATTAACCAAGAACACATTTGTCTTGATGCATAATTTTGTCCTGTGATAATGATTAATTTATGAGTAAGAGGAGTCTTTGGCCAACACGTCTATCCAAAACAACTCACATTAGATTCAAGGTACATCTACATTTTATCAGTTCAATTCTTGCTCTCCCAGGGAAATGAACCCATGACCTCAGCATTGCTAGTGCCACGCACTACTTTTTGAGCTACCTGAAAGTCTCATAAACGCACAATACACACTTTCAAATCTTTTCTGTAACATATAATAGTAAAGCATTTTGGCTTGGCAAAACTTGAATTGATATTTCATAATTCTGCATGAAATACACAAAATTAATAACATTTAATTTTAGTAAGCCAACATCAAATAAATTAATTGAGGCTTGCAACACTTGGTAAAACCAGCATATTGTCTTTTACTATGATGGTAATATCAAGTTATTTTTGAGAAAATGGACTCTGCTCATTCAAGTGTTGCACTTAGTAAAGCCCAGTCATGGCAATTCATAACTGTCCAAGTATTTGACTCAAAAGAGTGATACATGCGTCAGTTTGCTATAGATCAGATCTGATAGAAAATTGTTCTGCATGATTAAGAGAGTTTAAGCATGCAAAAAAACTTATTATGTCAAATCTACGATAAATATTGTATTTCCTTTTCTGCCATTATAGCACTCATTAAAAATATTTCTTGTAACTTTTGTTGCTAAAGTGTGCTAAAAATGAAAACCACTACACTTAAAGCCAGTTATGAAATGATGCAACTTTATTGGCTGTACAAAATCATTCACCTTTTTGTATACATATGTACATATTAGTTTTCGAATTTTTGCATAAAAAGTACAATCCTTTCACAGTGACTTTTCTTTCTTTGACGTGGAGCACTGCACGGATGCCAAGTCGTAGCTAATCGAGATATGCATGATAGGAAAGTAATGATGAAGTTGGCTAAGGGAAATCAGTTTCAAGTTTTTAGGAGTGGCATGCTGTCAGAAATGATTAATGCGTCTCATCCTTTGTTGCTGTCAGGATGGTGGCAGTGTTCATTCCAAGCTTCATTGTGTACATGGTGTATCATGGCTGCTTGGCAGGTCCCATTGGAAACATTTCCGCATGCTTTACTTCAGTCAGAGACTGCCTTCTCACTAGCACAGCAAAAAATAAAAAAATAAAAAAAAATGGATGTGCAAGTCTCGTATTTACATCACACATTAATCTCTTGCTAGCTTACCTACTTTATCTGTCGTCACTATAATGCTGAGTTATGCACCACTGCAGTAAGCATTGTCTCACCATCTCTCACATAACCAGACACTCCAGTTGAAAAACATTTACCTCTGAATTCAGTTCATGCATTTATACAAGTTGAGTGCCTCTAATGTCAATTTACAATTGAGGTCACACATTTTAAGTAGAACTGTGTTTTCTGAATTGTGCAGTGACCTCAGGACAAGGCTTGCTTCTCCTACAAATAATGGATGCTTATTGGTATCAATGGTTCCATTTTTTATTTTATTTTTATTTTTTAATTTTTTTTGAGAAAAAGGTTCTTCACATTACAAAAATGGTATCCAATGGTCCTTGAAGAAGAACTGTTCCTTGAAAGAACATTGAGAACATTTTTCAGCCATGATGGCATAATGTTTTCAACTATCCCCATTATAAACATTGGATTTTCACACAACAAAACTGCTACAGAGGTCAATGTTCTGCTTTATTACCAGAATTTAAATGACATCAATTTGCATAATACATGAATAATAAATAAATCAATAAAATAAAAACTACTGGGGTAAAATGACAACATTTTTATTCCTGTTTTGCCCATTTAAGTACTCCTCATGTTGTTCGAATTTGAATAAACCAGACACAAAACCAAGACAGAACAGTGGCTAACCACAAAAAATATTTTTCTGAGGGAAGTCATCATCTTATTTTCACCTCATAAGAACTGGTGCCAACAATTAGTTCAGAGACAGTGAAATCCGTTGCCACACAGCTTGATGGCAATTGCAGAAATACATGAGATGGCAGGAAGCACATGCACATAACATATTTCGCTTCCTTAAATAAATCACAGATGGGCATCTTAGCAGATGATTAATTCTCTAGCCCCTGAAAATTAGGGGGGATCATACTCATCTTCTTCCATTCTGAGAGATCTTTTCACCACACATAGCACCAGAAGCCACGGACGCAAAAGCATTTTTTCCAGAGCACATATTTTCTCATTTCTCTCATCTTCACTCGTGAAACATGGCGATTTTAAGCTACAGTATTTACATAACCACCTTTAAAGGGATAAGCTCACCCAAAAATGCACATTCTGTCATCATTTACTCATCCTCAAGCTGTTCCAAACCTGTATGCATTTCTTTCTTCTGATGAACTCAAAAGAAGATGTGGGTAACCAAACAGCTATTGTTGCCCATTGACTTCCATAGCATTTTATTTTTATTTTTTTACATATTATGGAAGTCAGTAACTATTCGATTACTGAAATTCTTCAAGACATCTTCTTTTTTGCTCAGCGGGACAATATGAAGTTGCTGTTAGGAACAACTTGAGGGTTAATGATGACAGACTGTGCATTTTGGGTGAACTATCATTCTAATCCAACGCAGAAACTGACAATGTAAATTTCTTGCTGCTGTAGGCCTAGTAATTATGATTGCAGTCATCATTCATCAAGTATTTAGGTACTATGATCAAAGAGAAACTGTGTTTTTTTACACATTTAAGCCTGCAAAGCCTTTGTCTCCAAAACAAATTATTCATCTAAGAATCATGTCTGTGGAGAGGGGGAAGTCAGAGAGGACACGAACATGTTATGTTTTAATTAGTGAAGATAAATGTGACTGTCCCATCTGTGTGTCTCAGCTTTCAGAATGACCGGTTGATGTGGTGAGGGGTTGCAACCACTTGAAAACTAGTAGAGAGTCCTCTGTTATATTAGAGGACAACAATCAGCATTTAGGATATGACTAACTGTTTAAAACCTGTTTGAGCTTTGCTTTTCGGAAAGCGGACATACTGTAGTTACAAGACATTAACTAATCCTTGACTTCAGACAGTAGTGCAAAATTCACTAAATTCAGAAGCGCTGATTCACACTGACAGACATTAACATTAAATAGCATTGTAATGTGAAGCCGCTGCATCACTTCCAATGGCTGATGATGAGCACTTGTTTCTACAAGGCCAGTATATCTTTCCTTTACACAACAGAGACAATGACAAATCACTCACTCTCAGGATAGGAGCACTGATCTGACTCAGTAAAAGCATACCTCTTACTATTGTTTGGCTTAACAGATGAGATTTGTTTCACCACTGAGTATCTGTTTAAGCTTGTTGCTCCACAGCTGCCTGTAGGAGAACAACATTCTTCACTTTAGAGATTTACAGTACATATACAGGATTTCTGCTTCCACTTTATGTTAACTACTATGTACATCAGAAAATGAGTACAGTAGTCTTATTGTGTTTATATTGTATTGCAAAACACTTCTGCTTCTATTGATGTTGGATACGGGTGAGGTTAGGGACAGGTTTGGTGGTATGGGTCGGTTTAAGGGTGGGTTAAGGAGTAAGGGTTGGGTTAACAGTATAACCATAAATGTAATTACAGGAATTAATTACAGATGTAATGACATACAGTATTTTCACAACATAAATTGTATTAAATGATTCATTAAAATGTAGTAGTTAAAGCCACTTAATATAAAGCCAGACCAGATTTTTAGATATGAGTATCAAAACACTAATAGTGAAGATAAAATTCATAAAAATGCCATTAGACAGAGAGAGGTATAGACTAAACTCCTGAACTGAGAGTTTATAGTCAAGGAGAACCTTTAACTGGACTTGATGTTGGCTATTTAAAATGTAGCAGCTAAAGCAAAAAGTATATATATTTGTAGTGGTTTCACTAATTTAATCTACAACAATTCTATAACAATCAGTTTGACCTAGCATACTGTTTGATGAAAATGTTATGTTAAATATTTAACCTGAGTGTCATTTCTGAGATCCTCAATGCATGACTATAAGATATAGTCCTGACCTTATATTTGATGTGTAACAGATACCCTGGAGATCATTTTAAGAGCAATGACTTATGGGAAAATTCATTGTTTTCTGCTATGCATGCAGTTTCTGAAGGTAATATATATATATATATATATATATATATATATATATATATATATATATATATATATATATATATATATATATATATATATATATATATATATATATATATATATAATTTACAGTACAAATAAAACAACAACAACATGACATTTCCTGAAATCCCAATGTGATACTTCACATTTGATGGTATTTCATTTAAATTATTGGTTTTATTGGTTTTGTTGATAGTTACAGTTTTATGCTACACCTAATGATATTATATTCACGTTTATTGCTTTATTTTGGGATTTTCCTTTCTCTTTTTTTTACATTTAAACTGTTTTTGTTTGTTTGTTTTATTAAATTATTCTGAACATTATTCTGCACTCTAGGTGCATTGTTTCTGAAATTAGTATTTTTTTATGTTGTTTGTAATGAAATCTCATAACGTGCAAGCAGCTACTTAACAAAAAATAGGCCACTTAACAACTAAATAAAAAATCACATGTTAAACGTTGCTTAAAAACTGTAACACTATGAATGCATCCTATATCGGCACCAATGTAACAACAATATTTTATCAATTCATGTATTCCCTGAGAAAAGAGCCATGACCTTGCTATAACTACAATACTAAGACAAAGATGACATCACTTTGGAAGTTTCAGCAGCATCACCATCTCAATTATTAGCCCAAAAGTCTGTGTGATGATGTTACCCTTTAATTTCCAGACAAGTACATCAAATGACAGAAGGTAATGGACTACAGTTATAGCAGGTTAAATCTCTTCAGCGTGGGAACATGTCTTTACACATTTAAGGAAGTAAAACTAATTTAAAGCGAGGAAGTAAATCCTGCAGAAGTTGTGCATTACATCATTAAATCAGAGCTCAACCAAGTGCTGCTACATGGTTTTGTCTGAACAGACATCAGTAGGCTTTGGCAAAGATCATTCCATTTCTGGCAATACTGGATATGTGTCTTATAATTTACTCACTTTAATAATGGATTTTGCTTCTTCTCCACCTGTCTATGCATGTGAAACAATGAGGTTTTCTATTAAGGTCATGAATTTTTAAACGTTCTTGTAAAATACAAGTATTGCATCATAATAATACAGGTCTATATATATTTGTTTGACTGTAATACCCTATCTATTTCGGAAATGTCATCTTATGAAATTTCCATATCATTTCCATATCAGTCCCCAAGAAAGAAAGATCAGATGTTTGGTAAGCTGATATATAGCTTACAGAATCATGTTAGCGCTACAATAGTATATTCATTCACAAAACGTGAGTTTGACCTTTTTGTTTTATTGCCACCGTTTTGTTTATGTATTTACTTTTTTTAGTCAAAGCAATAATACAATAAAACCTTTTTTTTTTTTTTTTTTTTTTTACAATAATCGTAATAGCCGAAGAATATAAGCAAATGAATTGGTTACACAATGTACAAATAAAATCGTTTTAGAGGCATGTTTGAAAGAACGGAAAACCTGAAATGGGGAAAAAGCTGCATTTCTTAATTATTACCATACACTAAGTTATGTTGCTGACTACCAGTCTTATGTCTATGGTGTTATTGAAATATTTGTATGCCTAATACAGCCGCAAAGTACAGTACATGCATTCATAGAGTGTCAGCAATGTTACAGGGACGAGTAACAGAGATCTTTCCATCATTAAAATCATCAGGCTCTAGTACGTTTCTGCTATAGAGAGCCCAGAAATGAACATAACAGAACTTGAACTAGAACTAATATTTTAACTGTTAATTTAGCTGTGAAAAACAAACAACCTTTTATGAAAATTAACAAGCAGCCATCAGTTAACACCGATCTTTGACTTTCATTCTCATTCAGCAAACATTTGTCACATTTCTTCTCTTTTTTTCTGTTTTCCAACAACAACAGTGCAGAACTAGAAAAACCACATTTCACAAGCTCGCGTGAGTGTAGCCTGTGTTCCACGTCGACCAACGATTCTATGCCATATAAGATTACTTATATAAATATTTGCATCGCGTGCTTGAATCTTTGATTAGACTGTGAATTACGATTTTGACATTTAAATCGATCATTCAGTCATTAAAGTATGTATAATTTAGTAGTTATTTTTGTGTTAATTGTATTAACAGAGATCGTGATGGAGTTGTGTTTGCTGCTGTCGTTTTGGGATATTTTGTTGTGATTACACAATAATATTAGGAATTCGGAAAAGATAGTTTCGGAAACTATCGTATAATGGTCGTGAATTAATGTTTGAACCGACACTATCAGTTAATATTGATAGTATATTGATAGGCGATGTATATCAGTATAACTTACTGATATCTCGACAAGACAGTTCCATCGATAACATTCGAAACACTATTTTATTTTATTTTCTGTATTATTATTTTTTTTAACGATAGAAATTTAGGTCACATTTCATTTTGGCATAATATCTGGCATATAAAAAAGGTGTTGTTGTAACAATTAATAACCTTTTCAAACTAATATCACACCGGTAGTGATGTGCGTTAATGAAAGGCCTGTTTTCTCTTTCTGTTCTCTTGGTGTCAAGGCACCAACGTTCGTTTCGTTTCTTTGAATGTTCACACAACTGAAATGACAGTTGTTTGTCATTGTTACATTATGGCCTAAAACTGTTTGTTTGTTTAAAATTATTGCAATTTGTCTTCCCCCGGAAATATTGAAACTCATTTTCTCAGCAATCCATTCCTAATTGATCAAATACAATTTTGAGATTAGCCTATGTAGCCTATTTTTATATAGCCTTCGTTTTCCGTGTGTACGTTTCTAGTCCAGTTAACTCCAGTGTCCACGAATGAAGTGCTGCTCTTTACTCCTCCGGTGATGGGGAAGAAGAGGAAGAGGAGGGAAAATGGCAACGTTAGGCTACCTGATTTAAACGAAGTCGCAAAAAGTTGCAATGCTTTATTAGTTTGAAGGATCTATTATTTAATTTGTATGTTTTTTATGCATTTGCTTTAAACTATTTTAAATAATCGATTAACATTTCTTACGAGAATGTAGAGGTATAAAATAAAGTATTATGATATTAAGGCCATAATGTGTATGTCACACGAAGTGTAAGGTTGTATTCCATTTAGCTGTAATTTCACCGTTGTCCTGCAGGTGATCGCAAGAAACTGAGTTTATCATGCACCTAAAACTCTATTTTTGCAACAGAGAGCGCTCGTAGATCTACCACGATTTTCAAGGACTCCTGCTTACAGTTTAACAATGATTTCGAGAAAAGTTTTATGGGCTAAAGGGATTGAAATTATTGTTTCTACTGTCTACTTTGGCTTATGATGCTTGAGAAATGCGACCCAGATCCTTTATGAAGAGAGAATATATATATATATATATATATATATATATATATATATATATATATATATATATATATATATATATACTTGAGCCATCAGAATTACTTACAGTTATTTAACTAATAGTATAAAACGAAGTATAGGCTTGGCAATAATAATAATTATAATAAGAATAATAATAATAATAATCGCGTCGAATGAAATGCAAACGGTTTTTTATTATGCATTTAGGCCTATGACTCGAAGATCTGCATCTGTATGCCGAGCCTGCATCTTCCACAAGGTTGCAAACAAATATCAACCGTCATCACAAATGCTCTACGCAAAATGCCTGTAGAACCGTTTTAAGCAACTTTCCCAATCGAGGATTATCTATATCTATAAATATTTATTTAATCCTATATATGTATCATATATATATATATATCGTAATAGATTTTGCACCGTGCATGTGGCAATGATCCAGCATCAATACAGATAGCATCACTGGAGGCGCCAAATGCGGACAAGCACCATTACGCTCAGTAGCGCACATGAGAAAACAGCAAAATGGCCTTATCGCTCCGTGCAGAGCACATTGCGTGAAACACTCTCTTACTGAAAATTCAGCAAGAATTCAGATGTTAGAGCACTTTCTGTTGATAATTCACAGAGGACACAAATGTGCTGAAAAGACTATAGGCAGAATGAGCATAGAAAAGCAGTTTGTTATAGAAACGTCCATACATCTGTGGAATTAGTGAAAATGAGTTCTCATAAAAAGACAATAACGATTTTGGCTTGAGATGTTATGCAATACCTTTATTTAGCATATTTACACATGAATTTATAAAAATATATAACTAAAGCTTTATTCATATTTACATTAACAATTTATTATTTTGTTCACATGGGGTTTATTTATTGTACACGTCTATGTAATGCATTGCCATTCTTTAAAAAAGTATTTTGTACTGATGCGTGATTTAGCTTTAAGACTTTAAAATCTCATTTTTGCATCCGCTATACTGTCTCTGACATAAATAGCACAGACAAACCCAGTATGACAGAATAATGGTTAAACAGCCAACCACCAAACAACGCAGCCTGGAACAGTTATAGTTACAGTAAAGATCAAAGTCGGATACATTCATTCGGCTTCACAGAGATCTTATTCTCCGAGAGCGCTGACCGCGGCCTGGAACAGCACAACACCGTCGAAACGTGCATTGGGGGAACTTACGGTTTGCTTTCTTGAAATGTGATCATTTCTAAACTGATGTAGGCTATCTGTGCTGTTACGAGGATGAGGTAGAAAGGCTGAGTCCGTGTATATTGCTCAAGGCTTCGTGCTGCTGCTTGCTCGAGGGACTCGGTGGTTTTCTGTCTCCTGCGGAGGACAAACAGGAGAACACATTTAGAGAGAAAACAAGTCGTAACTCTCCTCACACGCATTTTCTGTGTAATGTAAATCTGCGGGATCGGCGCACGAAAAAAAGACGATTCGATTTTCAAAAATAGGCCAATGTTACATTTCCTCTAAAATACATTTTATATTTTAAAATAGGCTAAACGTTTTTGAATATTTACGTATTACAAATACTGACCGTTCATTCAATTTTGTTTATTTAGAATTTATGAAATGTATCTTCTGTCAAAGTAAGCTAATAGGTAATGCCTACAATAGTTAATCATAGACATGCATAGTAATTATTTAAAGAAATGCATTTCACACAGACCTTTTAATAAGGCCAGTCATTCTGGTAAGCATATAGGCCGCAAATGGGATCATAGTCTACTATAATAAAACTCTTAAAAAATAATAAAGGTTCTTTATTGGCATCAGTGAAGAACCTTGAACATCCATTGAAGCTTTCAAATGCAGAAACATTTTCTTTTAATTTTTAAAATCTTCATTTGGGAGCTGTTCACTGAAAGGTTCTTTGGGGAAACAAATATGGTTCTATAGCATCACTACAAAAACACCCTTTTGGAACCTTTCTTTTTAAGAGCGTACTTACACCGCTCACTTTACCCTGCATGACCTCATTGTCTTAAGAGATTTTATGTGCATGCCTGATGGTTTGGTTGAGAACACTAGCCTATCAGGCTTTTATATAAAAGTTGGAACATTCATTTATTTGTTTATTTCCCCAGTTGTTGTTTCTAGCTGTTAGAAAGTAAAGTGAATGATAATATGAATCTAATTATGGGGGTTTAAGAAGTGTATAAATATCTTAAAATTTGTTATTGAAAAAAAAATACTTTAAAGTCAGTTAACATGCCCGTGAAGAAAAATCGCTCTATCAGCAATTATACTCAAATCTCATTGATAATGGACATCAGTTGAAGTGTGACCGATATCAAAGTATGATGTGCATACCATCTCGCACTGCATGTTTGAACGCCATAGAAGAATGGATGTCACTCGGGTGCATCGCTACGCCACCGCCATGGTGGGAGAGGCTGGTGCCCTGGGCCTGCCAGTGATGCCCTGGGCTCACATAACTGCCTGCCGGGCCACTGTACACGCCATACTGGTTGGAGGGAGAGTACGCGCATGCTGGGACATAACTAGACAAAGTCGACGAAGGCTGAAGAAACAGGAGAAAAACAAGAACGTTAACAGAGCAAGCAGAAAAAAAACGATATATATATATATATATATATATATATATATATATATATATATATATATATATATATATATATATATATAGTGTACAAATAATACATGATAAGGTAACGCTGTTTTTTTCGGTTTTGTGGCTATATTACATAAAAATTGGCGTGCAAAATAATTTAATTGTATAAGCATCTCAATAAATACAATTATATTTTAGGTACTTCATTTTTATTACACAGTATTTATGCAATTACAAAATGACATGAAAGATAACTATGCCATCCAAATGATTTATGAACATAGTTTGTATCTGTAACAATAAAATAATTGCTTTGATACCTGAGGGTATTTTATGTCTGCATCAATAGCTGATTTGTCTATTCCATTGACTCCATGAGCAGAGGGAAATGTCGCTCTGTTCACACTTCCCCAGTCCTCCATTTTTGGTGCGTATCCTTCAGCGCTAGCAATAGCTAAAAAAAAAAAAAAAAAAAAAAAAAAAATACGTATTTAAATGCATTTAACTTTCTGTTTTTGTTGTGCTTTGCTACCAGCTAAATCAAAATCACTCTCAAGGGGAATAGAGCATTACTTATAGAATTAACCAATGTCAGCGATAGTCTTCCTTGTCACTGAACGATTTAACTACATATTTTAAAACGTTCGACAACAAATGTGCAGCACACGTAAAATGCATACATATTAAGCGACAATTCATATTTGCTTAAATGGATTTTAAATAAATATATTATCATTAGTCACTCCAAGTGACAATATATGGTACATATTCTCTTATATAAGAATATATATCATATTCTAATACAGCATATTTAACAACACGTTTTATTATAATTCTGCACATTAAAATGTGATGTTATTATAGCTACTATATAATCGGTCGCTTAATGCGTGCATTTATTCGTTACAACTTACATTTGAGGAATAAAAACAAGGCCTATTTATATACATAATTATAATTATAATCTAAAACTATATAATTTGCTCTGTTTAGACTGAAAAAAAATCATCTAAAAATATTTTAGTCGCAAATGTTATCTAACATGATCCAGTCAACATAAATACATAAAAATAATTGTATGCATTTTATCAGGTAGAAACAGCTATTTAAGGAAACAGTTGCAGGTTACGCTTTTTTCCCGAAGGCCTACTCGGTTATTCGTATGTGTGCAAGAATACTTCTTAATAATACTCTGTTTTCCAAATTTCATGTCAAAAGTTTAATTTTAAAATGTATATAACTGTATGGTTCCAATGTTTGTAATAGGCTACACATTAGGCGATTGCTTAGGCCTCTTCGGTTTGCTTTGTGTAAGCATCGCAAATCAAGCTATAGTGAGGCTGAGGCCTGTATGACTGTTTGAGGTACACTGAAGATTTGTTGTCAAAACCTATTGTTTTACAATGAGTCTCACCTGAAGGATCCATGAAAGCCCGAATACCCAGTATATTGCTGACCGTGTGCGCCGAAGGCCAGCCGCGGGGAATGCTTACATGCCCACCCGTGACAGGGACACCGGGGGGATTGCTCATTTTGGTCCCGGAAGGAGACATTGCATTGGGGTATGGATACGGGTATATAGGGTTGTAGGAGATGCTGGACTGCGGATGTGCTTGTTTGCCATTTTCATATTGGTTAGGCTGGGAGAGGTTTCCAATCTTGTTCCTTAATATCCGGCTGATAGAGCTAACCGAGGGAACATTGTATTTGTCGCATACTCCGTCCGCGAGGAGACGGTCCCGGATCTCCCATGCAAAAATTCCCGGGTCTCCTTGCTTGTACTCCCGTATGTTTTTTACTACATTCGGCGTCGTCACTCGTGGTTTGCTGCCACCGATTGCGCCAGGCAAAATGGACCCAGTTTCATTGTATCTCGCAAGGATTTTACTCACACAGCCATGGGACACCCGAAGCTGTCTGCTTATGTCACAGGGTCGGATGCCAAGCTGGGCTAACTCCACGATTCGTAATCTTATCGCGTTGGGCAAAGGACGTCCATTGACAAAAACTCCCCCGAGCTGGTTCACCTCCCCGTAGTTTTGCTCTGTAAGAAACAAAAGGCATTAAACCTATGCTGTGGGAAGTGAATGTCGTAAAACAGCATGGCACATTATGTACAATATTGAGTGACTTCAGCAAATCCAAGATTTTTTCCATGAACAATGAGATCTTTTCTGCATTCTCCAACATTTTTAACACTCGAAATTGTCTGTAGAAATAATCAATATGATTGACCTAATAAGACAATCGCTGTATGGTAAGCACCGCACCGTAGCTTTATTTGAATTATTTAAATAGCCTACTCATAACCAAAGCAAACATTTGACAGTGGCTCAGAGATACAGTTATTTCTGGTCTAAATAAAACATCTCTCTGCAAAATAAGCGTGCAGATTCGAACGAGATCTCACCCATTTGCTCTTGCGATGCGTGTCTGTAAAAGTTTTCTCTCGATGGCTGAACGCTGCAGCATGCAGTAGATTTGGGATGTTCAGAAGACTTCTACAAACTTTTGTCTACTCCGGCTGCAAAACTTCTACATGCCAAACGTGTCTAGGGTAGAATGGGATACGAGTGATCCTCTCCCGTTAAAGAGGGATTTGTCTGATCCCGCAGGGTGAAGTTTGCTGGAGTTAATTTGACGCGTCCTCCACGTCAATCTAACTGGTTACGCGGAGAGCGATCTGTTCATTTCATTGGTCCAGGATTCCTCGAGTAGGCTGCACGTGTGCGCGTATCCAACATGCACAATTTAACCTTTTCAATATATGAATTCAGATTAGAAGGAAAAGCAAAGCTTCGTTTAAACTTGACGCATTTCTTACGATGATGATACATTAAGCAAAAGGCTATATGCAATTTTGGATTATGGAAAGGGGTGGTCTGGGGAACATAGAGTTGTTTAGGCATCTTGATTCCGGAAAGTGTATCCTATTCTATGAGAATGAGACATACATTATGAGAGTATCACGTATATTTTACACACACTCTTAACGCTAATTATGCGGGGTTTTTTATTTTTATTTTATTTCTGAACAAAGAGCAAAATTCGTAACTACACCTAGTGAAAGCTTGATGATTTAGCCATGCGCTACCATATAAGAATAACACTGAATCGCTGCAATATCAAACTCTTCATTTGTGTTTTTCACACTTCTGGTGTCTAAACAATCACTAGCAATTACACATACACAATTTGCTAAAAATAAACAAATAATAATAATAATAAAAGACACATTAACCAACCTAATTTATCAGCCCACATGTTCCAAATAAGATTCAATGCAGGAGTCTTTGTCACGTGAATACTGTATAGAGTATATAGGGTATTGACTGGATTCCGAAGGCCAACACTATCACAGCATGCTCACAGAGTTTCCTGTGGAAGTAAAGAAGCTATAGTTTATTAGCTCACAAAATGTCACTTGTTAAAGTTTACAGACGAACCAATAGAACAAGAAGCGGTGTCACTATCCGTACATGTGTGTAGATCACACGTCTCCAACTCCAACACATGGAGAACATCTTTCGAGCTCATCACACAACATTTGGGGGAAAAGCTTAGGTTAATGTAACGAAATCAATGAGCAAACGTCTTTAGTCTGCTGTTGTAGTGTGAGAACACAAGCCTTTATTGTCACAAAACAGTGCTATTATTACTAGACATCAGTATCATATAGCCTACGTGTTGTAATTATGCCCACAACGTGTAAAGTAGGGCATGGTTGCCATATCAAGGTGAGCGTTGCGAGTCAAAAATAAAACCCTTCAAAAACTCCCACAGGCTTGAGTCGTGGTCAAAACTCGTTAACAAGGGACATATTGAGACTAGAGAGCCAAAAGTCTCCCTCCTCTGGATAAATTTAGCAATTGCACTTTGTAGTCAGATTTTGTGGATACGCAATGAGGTTAGCAAGGGAAAACGGCCATCGGAATTTGCTTCACGAGAACATTTGTGAAAGATGCAGACGACGAACTCACTTCATTGGTGTCTTCACAGGATTCTCAGGTAACCTATGCAGGTTCATCACACTCAGCTTTACCGACTTCATTTAAATGGAAAGATATTGTAAAGAAGAGTAGTGCAAAAGATGACAGCCCGTTGCTATATGACTGCTGCTGTAATGCATATCGGTAAATCATTCTTAAATAGTTTTAATGATGTGAAAGAGAATGGTGGCTTCTTCCACATGCATGAGATTGGAAGAAGGCTGTTTACAACGGTTACCTGAGAGGGAGAGATCGCACCATTGTATCACGCTTTCATTCTTTCTTTCTTTCTTTCTTTATTCATGACTTGAGCCGTAATTTAGGGGCAGATGTTACAGTGGTAATAGAGTTGACTGTTTATCCTTACAGTTCAAACGCACAATAATGACAATTCAACATAATGAAAATGCATGTTTATAATAGGCTACATCATTTGACATCCTTCTTTGCTATCAGGCTTTGTTCATTTGTGAAAAAATAAAAATAATTATTTTGAAGGATTAATGCCTTGAATTTTATCAATGTCTATTTATCTAAAAAAATTAAAAAATAATAATAAGTCTGTACAGGCCGCTGCGATGTTTTAAAATCTCTTTTATGATTCAAATAGAAATATTGGTTTTCTTCAAATATTATTTATAATTAATTTAAGGAATTGATTAATGGGACTAACGCTTTTGTTAAAAATAGGCATAATAGAATTTTCCACAGGACAAGAAACCCGTCTTTGTGGCGTTTTTTGTCTAATTCAGTGGGTCATGTCGTTTTACTTTAAGAAAGTAAACAGGACAGTAATCTAACCCTGACACTTGTATGCGTCCACAGCTTCACGCATTCATTTAGAAGTACAACGGACCTACAAGTGCTGTCAGGTATCTGTGGTTTGTTTAGTTGTATCCAAAGGCTTGTTTAAAATATAGCTAATACCTGTGACAAATGCAGTTTCATTATTTATGCCGCATTATATAAATAATCATAAATCATTTAATAAACGCGTTAAACTAGCGCTTGTGCAATATGTTTTCAAACTGAATATCTGTTTATATTCATACAGTGTGTATGTATTGTTGATTATCATTTCACAGCACGCCTCCTCCCGTCAAAAGAATTAAATAAACTAACTATCTGCTATCATACTTTGCTGGTCATTTTTACTCTTCCAATCCACAGATAAAGACCGATGCTTTAAGATAGTACAGATACAAAGTGTGCTCTCTGCCCCATTATCTAGACTCTGCCAAACTGAAAACAGTACTCATGTTTGGTTTGGTAAAGACATTTAAACACATATCTATGTAACAGGTATAGTAACGTTGTCTTTTATTACTTCTATAAACTAATATAAAGTAAATTTATTACGAATTATCGCTTGTATTATTTTGTGATAGCTCTAACTCTTCCTTCAATAATATTATTAATAATAATACATTGTTAACACAGCTTGGGGAAAATATTAAAGAACACTGATTCAATCTATACATTACTTTATTTCAGCAAAACAAAGGGTTAAATCACTTGAATTCCATTTATTATTATTTTTATTTTTTCAGTGTTACGCACAATCAAATGCCTTTATCATCAGTTATGTATTTATAGTTCTGATTATCAAAGATATAAAATGTGTATTAAAGCTATTGCAATGATAAATGTGACTTTGTTATTAAAGCGTTTAAATCATGGATGCGAACGAAATATATTCTGATTTTATATGGACTCAGTTTTCTTTTATCCCTGTATGGAGCGTCTATGCGCGGTTTTATTAAAGAGCCGCTGTGGCTCAGGTTTTGATTTAGTGTTTGTGAGTTTTGTGATCTCATTGCTATGTATGGAAATTATTAGACTAGGCCTGGACTGCGTGCTGTCAGCAGATGAGAATCAACATGGGGTGAAGAACACAAAGCCTATAAGTGTACGAAATATAATCTATAATTCATACCGTAAGATCCACAGGGTCACTCTGAAAGCTTTTAAAACAGACAGCTTAGTAAAATAATAATAATAATAAAGACTATTTGGACATATTCATAGCATAAAACAAACAAAATGTGTCTTACGCTTCCTTAAATTATCTTAATGGTTCGTAGATATATCACGAAATCAAGAAATCAGTTGATTTAAGTCCATATTTCTTTTCAGATTTTTTTTCTCAGTGTGCAAGTACAAAATTATCTTTCCAAAAAAAAAAAAAAAAAAAAAAAAAAAAAAAAAAAGTTGGACGTATCTTGGTACTATCATCCATTCATGACCTCTTCGATAAAAGACAAAAGGTTCCCATTAGGAGTTTATTGAAAATGTGATCTGAGAGACAGTGGAGAGAAGAGGCAGCTGGTTTTATGGTTTGAAGGCTCCACCTCCAGTTCAGCAATGTGAGTGCATTAAGCCTGGTTAATTGTTTATGACCTTTACAAAAATGTTTCTCATGTGGAAAAAGGGCGACTAATTGCTTCAGTTGGTGAGGCAGTATCGAACACATGGATGAACAAATGTCAAAGTTATAAGCTATTATTTATTTATTTATTTATTATTCCAAATACACCCTAGTACTAATATATACTTTATTCACTTTGCTTTGGATTGTGAATTGAATTTGATATGAATTGGACAGGTTTTGCAAAGTTAGAACGGACTGTTTGGGCTTCAGGACCTACACTTCGAGTTTGCTGCTGTGTGTGTGTGTGTGTGTGTGTGTGAGCGCGCGCGCGCGCGTGAAAGTGGGGCAAACAAAAGGAGCGCTCCAAAAATGATAGATACAGAATCTTAATCATTAGCATCATTAAAATTTCCGCCAAATTAATTAAGAACATTATGAGACAGAAAAGAAATGGAAAAAGACGACTGACGACATCAGCTCGTGAAAGGCCTTTGAACTGGAAAAGTTAGGTGATACTGTAAAGAGAAAATGTGTTTTTCACATATAATGGTTTTTGTGATCCACAGCTGAAATGTGAGTTTTTGTGGTGTTATGAAATGCCTTGCAAATTTAGGTGTGGGTGAAATTAAACCCTGTCTCTCGGTTTTAAAAATGACTAAAATGAATGACTATGATACTTATAACGTAGGACGATACTATCACACTTTTGGAAGTGTAACCTGTAACACCGATTACATTAAAGTGGTGGCTTTCTTCAATTCGGATTGGATTAATTTTTATTGACTAAAATTACTTTATTTGGATGTTATAATATATCTTAATATAGTATAGATTTGCAATGTCATGGGGCTTCACTATTAATCAAAATGAAACTGTAGTCGGGATTAGCAGCCTGTCAGTGGAGCCCTGTTCTGTGATCAGTAGTAAATACGGCTCCATCGAGCACCAGATGGCGCTCTCCCGGTGAAACTCCAAATATGCAAGAAAAATTTAAGATTATGTCTGTAGCTGAATAAACAGAATATTGAACTGCTTTCATCCAGTTCTTCTTAGTGTAATTTTCATTCTAATAAAGTGTAATGCAATGCTAATTGAAATAGCCTTTATCACTGCTTAGAATACTACAAAATCATATGTTGCATGCATTATTCGGTGTAAGAAGCTAAATCATATATATATATATATATTTCCAAGTATTTCCATTTATATATTTAATTAACAGAATTGCTATTATATAAATATTTTAAATGTATAAACATAACATATTTTTCTTAAATACATTTATGTTTGTGTATTTATATATACATAATAAATATACACAGAACACACACATATATTATGTAAACAAAAAGCTTTTATTTTGGATGCGATTAATCACAATTAATTGTTTGACAGTATATAAATATTACTGATTTTGAACTAAAACTCACAGCTGCATTGTTTGTAGAGAGATGCACAGACTCATGAAAATTCTCACACATGCAACTTTAATCTCTCTTTCTCTTGCCCTTGAAGTTTGCCAAAGATGAGGAAAAAATGTAGTAGCTTTCATCACTGAATATAGCATTAAACATATCTATCATGAAACATTTAATAAAATTAGATTAATATAAAATTACTTAAATTTTTCAACATTAAATTGACGATTTGAGTTGAAATTTGCTTTCTGCTTCTGTGAACAGGTAATCCCACCTACTTTGATGGCCATCTCAACTGTTTTGACATTGACTAACAGCACTGTCAGTCCGCTGAGGCAGTCCAGGCTGAAAATTTAACTTTTATACCTTTTTGTAATCCTAAAAAACAGAGTGTTGAGTAGTGGAGGGCAGCAGATCAGTGCAAGAATTTCACTGATTGGTAGAGGGGGGGGGGGGGGGGGGTTGCCCCCTTAATATCTAACATGGTTAAATATCTAACGTGGTTACAGCCTGGGTTGAAAAAGAGGTTCATAAATGCTTCATATGTTTGGAGAGATGAGTGATGCTGCTTTTTCAGATGCATCTAAGGGACTCAAAAACACAATGCTTTCAGAAGGAGCAGCATTTAATACTGATCACAGAGCCGTACTTCACTGACAAGCTGCGCATAACAGCCTTTATGATGATTTGATTGTGATTTCAATTCGATTTCGAATTAGTGCAGCCCTAACATGTCAACTAACTCTTATTAGTGTATTAGTAGACTGTTAGGGTAGGGTTAGGGAAAGTAGAATAAGTTGACATGTACTTGCAAAGATACTTGTGGTCAGCAGCAAAAAAGTAATATCAAATATTAAGCAGGCTACAGATTGTCTATTGACCAGTAGTTGACATGAGTGGCAAGGTTACTTATATAATAATGTCTATATGTGACTTAAATTAGTGTTACCATGAAAACTAGTGCATGTAGCAAACATACCTAATGACAATACTTAGTCTATTACCATTCTCTGTTTGGGCAGAATATCCTGCAATTATTTGTTTGACCTTATTAGCAATTATGTCAAATGCCAACAACTTGTAAACTTTTGTAACAACAATTTAAAACATCAATGTTACCCATTAGACCTGTTGAAAACTACAGCAGCTCAGATGACATCTTTTATAGATTTACATGTACATTGTGTGTGCACATTGGTGCTCGGATGACAAACCCCATACATCCGCTCAGAGCCGAAGCACAACCAAAAACATGCTTCTGCGAGACACATGCAAATGTATTTATTAACCACTAGAGGGCCAAAAGTTAAATAGGCATACTGTATCAGAATCAGAATCAGATAGAGCTTTATTTCCAAGAATGCTTGTGCATACAAGGAATTTGTTTTAGTGACCTAAGCAGTGCACAGAGACAACACACACATTATTATTATTATTATTTATTGCAAATATATAAATTGTATGAACAGTTGTGCTATAGATGATAATGGAATAGAATTGAGTAAGATGCAGGAATGAACTAGGATGGAGGGGCAACAAATAAAATAAGATTATTGCACATTTTTATTGCGTATTGCGTAAGTGGGGAACATTTAACTGTTCATGAGGTAGATTGCCTGGGGGAAGAACCTGTTCTTGTGCCTGACTGTCGTGCTATCTGCAGCTCTGAAGCGCCGGCCAGATGGCAAAAGTTCAAAGATGGGGTAATTTGGATCCAAAGATGGGGTATCTTGGAACTGTAGCTTTAATTAAGTCACAAAGGTGGTGGAATAAATACCTTTGACTGATTAACTGGTTCCAGATCAAATTGTTGTCAGATTATTGCTTTCAGGACTATTTCGTTTTTTTTTTTGATTGAGTCGTGGATTCTGGCATACAAACACATAACACTGCTGAACCATGAGATAAATTAACTAGGCATGATTTTTCCCGAAGCCGAAGTATATTTTTGCACATCTGTTGTTTGAAACACCTTTGTTCAACAATTGCAGAAGAGTTGTAAATACCATCAAATTGTGGTTGACTATGTCCGTCAATTTATCGATTTAAAATAGAGTGTCAGATTATTTTTTAGCTCGTATACATGAACAAAAAAAGTCTGTGCTTTTATTCTCTTGATACTGAAATATTTAGAATGGAATTTGAATAAACTTGTAATCCAATGTTGTGTGTTTATTTTCTTCTTCTTTTTCTGTTTTGCAAATAGTGGAGACTGGAAATGGTTGTAATATTTTGGACATTTCTGTCTGAATCTTGGAGTTCTTTCAAGACGGTGCATTCAAAATGTGATTCATGTTACAATTGCATGCTGTTAAATTGAATAGCTGTTATCTTTGCAGAAAATGAAAAATCTATTACTTTGAATTAAGAAGATAGTCATATTTAGTTGTATCGGTCGATTAAGAAGACAGTTACAGCAAGAAAATTACATAGTCATACATGAAACACACCCTTGTGTTCTATCCATGTAGGAATACGAGAACAGAACATGAAAAGAATGTGATACAGTTTGCAGACTAAATAGGAACTGCATTAATAAAGCTGTTCTTTTAAGCAGTTGCACCTCATAAAATTATTTAGACAGCTTCACTGCTGAAGTTACAAACATTTTTATTAAAAAGTGTTACTTAAACCTAATTAAATTTGAGACAACAGCAACACAAACACACAGATGCACACACAGCTGTTTTAACTGTTCAAACTCTGTTGGATTCTGATTGGCTGTCGATGTTTTTATTGTTCATCAGCTGGTGAAAAATAAATAAATAAATAATAATTCCAATAATAATTCCAAGGGTATGGTGCCTGTCTGTCCTTATACTTGTTATGTGGAACTATTCACACTTAATATTATCAGACTTGGTGTAAATGGGCTTTAACTCAGTTATTCTCTGACTTAAAGCTGCAGTATGGTAACTTTTGTAAAAATATATTTTTTACATATTTGTTAAACCTGTCATTATCTCCTGACAGTAGAATATGAGACAGATAATCTGTGAAAAAAATCAAGCTCCTCTGGCTCCTCCCAGTGGTGCTATTGCCATTTGCAGAAAGTCATCCGCTCCCGGTAAGAAAACAACCAATCAGAGCTGCGGTCCGTAACTTTGTTTGTGTTCAAAATGTAGAAAAATGTATATAATAAGCGAGTACACCATGAATCCATTTTCCAAACCGTGTTTTTAGCTTGTCCTGAATCACTAGGGTGCACCTATAATAAGTGTTTATATTCGGACTATTTTAGATTGCTTCGGGAGTACCGCGGCGGAGTAACCCAGTACCTTTGTGATTCTTCATAGACATAAACAGAGAGAAGTAGTTCCGGCTACGATGTTCTTCCACAAGACGCAAGCAGTTCTGTTTATTAACCGCTAGAGCGTCAAAAGTTCCCTACCATAGCTTTAAAAGGGATAGTTCACCCAAAAAGTGGTGGTAATCAATTTTTATGTTGGGGTAAACTATCCTTTTAATAATTCAGTAACTCAGTTCAGAGTTACCTGTTATCAATTTTAGCTCTGTAAAGCTTTATCCAGAAGATGTGTTGTTTTGTGTCCATTACAGAAAATCCATCCAACAATGTAAAACTCTCAAGATGTACTGTACAGACAGACAGACTGTGTGATATCTTTTTCCAACAAAACCAAAATCAAGGACACAAATGTGCCTTTTTTATGTCAGGCAAAGGGGCAGTGTATGGTTTTGACAGTTTTTCCTTTCAAGATTAATGAGCTTATGAGAACCTTGTGTCTTCTTCTGAAGGCCACACTGGATATCTGCCAGTATGACCAGTACAACAACATAGCTGGGACATTGGAATTAAAAGAAAAAGAAAGAAAGAATGAAAGACAAAAGTTAAAAGTGAGAATTGATGTCACAGTTGAACGAGCTCAGATATCCCATTCTCTGTGTATAAGGGAGAGTTAATGTAGTAGCTCAGTGGTGGAAAATTCTCAACCATTCATCAGTTGTCCTTCAGTTCCTGTGCTTTAAACAACCTACTGCGTTGAGTTCACATGGAGACATCGCCTTGGTTTTAAATGTCCATATCTCAACAAAAAAGAATTCACTTGCATGAAAAATTTAACTGAAAATGTTGTTAGAATTGAGGTAATTGGCATTAAATATTAGAATGTTTGGTTTGCCTAACTTACAAATTTCTCTGGTATAAGGAGCTAAAAATTGGCCTGATTTTGACACATTGTGCGTGCAGAAATTCCCCCTCACCATTCTCAGGCTTCTGCCAGACATATATAAATACCATCCCTTATTTCTGCCCTTGTGTGGGTGCCAGCCGGCCCGAGCCATGGGTTTGTTTTGGGTGTTCAGCATGGGTCTTGCTTCCACGTTTCACATAAAAGCGCTACTGACTTCCTGAAATACCCACAAACCTGCGCCGCTAGTCGTCTGTCATTCGGACGATTTGTTGAAAGCTGCATATGTTAAGCCCCATGTCCACATAATGGCAGCTTGTTTGTGCAGTCACACATGGATTCATCAAACTCCACTCTTGTGGAGGAAAATGCTGAATAAATGTAATATCCATTTTTGGAAAAATCCTATACCTAAATTGCCAATAAAAATATACATTTGTGCAGCCTCTGTTTTGAGGCAAACACTCGGTTAAGCTCAAACGGTTTCAATATAAATCATGTTTGAATGAAAGTGGTTTTACTGTCTCTCAGTGGTTAAAGGTAGAGGCTGTTTACTGGTGTGTGTGTGTGTGTGCGTGTATTAAATATAGTAGAATTGTATAAAATCTCTTGCTTGTCTGTGAATGGGTTTTTTCTTAGGATCAAGCCCTGTTAGGTATGTTTTGTAGCATAATATCTAGTTTAAGCTGGTTATAACCAGCTCAGCACCAACTAAGGACCAGCTTAAACCAGCTCAAACCAGCTGCCATGCTTCAAAACATACCTTTTTTTTTCATCAGTGAGATCTCATTCCATATAAATGTTTAATGATAGTATTTATTAACAACTTTTCTTCTTTTGTTCACAGTTCTTTTATGCTCAGCAATTAAGAGGATGTACGTGACAAGACGTTCCACATTGGCAAAACCTGCTGCTTTTCAACATGTTTACTTTTGATATTCATTAGTGAATTCCTAATTCAATGATCTTGTTGAGCAAATAAATAATACAAATTCATCTACACAAGGGGATTTCCACTATTTGCAAGGAAGATGACATGTAACTATTCTTCAGGGGGGCGAAATGGGGGGAAAAACAGCAAGAAGCAAAACATGTTTTCCTTTGAGTGAAGACAGAAGGAGCCAGAAGCCGGCCTGGGCTTGTCAGTGTGAACCCGATCTTTCGGTACAGTACCCCTCTCTCATATATGCATGCATTTGCACACACATAGAGTTTTTTTTTTTTCTGCAGTAAAAACACTGAATTACATAAAATGAAGTGATATGGATGACACAAGGCTGGGTCAGCATCTCCCACTCTATCGTAGTCTTGTTTTAGTGAAAAAAAAAAAAAAGGATATTAAAATGTAAACTCTGGTAATGTCCAAAAGCACATATAGACCATACATCATCCTTTCTCCTTAAGGAAAGGTGTAATGCAAGCCTTGATGGAAGACGACAGCACACTAATCACTGGTAGTTGTGTGTGAAGCAAACACTTTTCAACTTCCGTTGGCCATATTTGATGTGCTGTGTGTATGTGTTTTGATCAGTGTTCGTATGTTAATAAAAGTTAAATCTGTTCATCATATAATTTTAATCATAATTCTTCAGAAGACTTGGATGAAACGACTTGTCTTTATGAACATACACCCCCACCAGACAATGCTAGGAGAGCAACTTAAAGGTGCAGTGTGTATTTTGGAGCCGCTGGACAAACACACCGTGCAAAAGAAAAGTACTGTTTACAAACAGATTTTCCTAAACACTTTTAGGGAATTGGTCAGTCAAACAGGAAGTCCCACCACAGACCCCATGATTGAATGAGTCAGTTGATGTCAGGCCACCCCAGATAAACAGAGGAATGATTAAAGTTTCACAGAGCCCTGCACAGTGTTTACACTTTTTGGGGAAATCAACTTACTCTATGAATGGCCTACTGTACACGGTACTTACACATGTTTCTTCACATTACACTGGGATAAGAGGAAGTATTTTATCATCTACACACATCCTCCTCGAAGTTAAAATAAGATTTTAATATTAATAAGTTATTCAAATAAGACTCATCGACAGTCTATTAACACTATTTTCATGTTTGGAAAAATACTCCTCCATACTGAAGTTTTGGCCTTTGTTTAGCCAGAGACAGTAAAGGAGGAAAGAAGAAATCTGCAATACTTCAATGGCAAGGATCAATATGACAGCTTCGTTCTGTGTATTTACAAAAGCTGAATCAACCTGAGTTTCCTTCTTCTTCTTTTTATCTGAATAAATAAAAAAGGCTAAATAAATAAATATAAATACAAAAGTGTTGCCATTAATTTCTGATTTAATTTGGTGATATGAAATATATTAATGAAATGTACAGTATTAATGATTTTCAGTATTTTAAGTCAAGTCAAATCATGTCAGGCAGATAACTTCAGTCAACTACTTAATGTCTAGTAGTTATACAGCATTTGTATCCTGCCTGTAGCTTTCTAGTATGAATCTGCTTAGGTTTAGCATTTATGGCAGGCACGTCCTGTAACAATGTACTTTGATGAGCAGCTACCTGCTTGTCTTAGGAAACTGACATGAAGTACAATGTTAGTTATGATTATCTAAATATGATTCACAAAGAAACCAGGAAACTTGGCCATTATCTGTCTATAACAATATAATTACAACTCCTCTTCAAATAATGAAAGTTTTGTGTAATATAACTTTGAGCTAGGTTTTAGTCTTGTGCATGGCACTACTATATACTAGTATATCAGGCTACTAGTTATAAAAATTCAGATGTAACAATATATTGAATGCTGGATCACGTTTCCCTGATGAACATCAAAGTACTGTGTTTCCAAATGTTGTCCAATTTGTCCCTAAATGTGTCTAGTATTTATTTAATGTCCATAAAATATATCTTTAAGAAAATATCAGAATAAACGTTCCAGATTGAATGACTTTTTAATGAATGCTGTCATG
Source organism: Carassius gibelio (assembly GCF_023724105.1). NCBI lineage: Eukaryota > Metazoa > Chordata > Actinopteri > Cypriniformes > Cyprinidae > Carassius > Carassius gibelio. Next base: position 6,327,920 of record NC_068412.1, on the reverse strand, counting down.
AGTCTGGGCCCTGCGTTTCTCCCTCTCACCACCAGAGGTCGCCATCTCGTGGACTCTAATGCCCAAACTAATGCTACACACCTGTCACTTATTACAGCCTCAGCTGTTCCGTCATGGACTATTCATACACCACACTCCCATCACTCTGCCTGGCTGAAGTGTAACTGTAATTATTTGTTTGAAGGTTTGTTTGATGCAAGCTCTTGTACCATATTTGTATCCTTATCCAGTCATTCAGTCTGTAACCTGTGTTGTTTCTTTTGCCTGCCTTTCTGTTTATTAAATTAATAAGAAGTTTCTCCTGCATTTGGACCCAGACCCTGTTTTTCTATGGTGCTCTCTTAGCGCCCTGTGACAGAATGCTAACCATATTGTTGAAAGTCACGTGACAAGTGTACTTGTCCGACTTGTTTATCAAGGTGCCATCTCTTGAGGCCCAGTGTAAGTGCAGTTCATTGTTATTACTTCAGGATAGAATTCAGGTTAGACATAGATTTGTCTCTGTCTCTACATTAAGTCATGGATTAAATCAGCTTTTGTTTTTTTTTTGTTTTTTTTTTTGACCTTGAGCCCAAACAACCACAAGCAAGTCCATGATTAATGATTCTTCTTATGTGTTTTCTTTGTACCTTACAATAAACATAAAAAAATAAATAAATGAGTTTGACATCTTAAGCAGCATTAAGTCCCCAGCTGTATCCTCTTTATGTGTGTATTGTGCACTGTGTAAATTTTGGTCAAGCAATAAGAGTGGCTAAGGACTGACTCTGAAAAAAGGATAGAAGTGACAGAAAGAGATGAAGAAGCATATAAGGGCTCAATATTTGCACACTGGTTGGAAAAAAAAACGTTTCCCCTTTCTGCTGTCATATCAAGTTCTCAAGTGAGAATCTAGATAAGACGGTATGAGTGATGACATGATAGCAATCAGGTTATAAAGGAGACACATCATTAGGTGAAGTATGCTACAACATTCACAAAAAGTCATCAGGGTAAAAAAAAAACTTCTACTTAAAACCTCCAGTTCATTTGCTGCCTTACATTTATTTTAAGTGTAGTCAAACTGGATATAAGTCATTTAAACTTAAATTATTTTGAAGATTTAAAGTAATGGCAGAGAAAACATATATTATTATATATTCTTCATATCATCGTTTGTCTTTCTTTATTTGTATGATAGCTTATTTATTTTTAAAATCACATATTTTATGACGACGAATATTTGTTTTTACAGCATAGAAACATACCAATGGCATTTGTTAAATGCTGTGCCAAAAAAAAAAAAAAAAAAAAAAAAAAAAAAAGATTTCTTTGAAAGGCTATAGTTTTTAAGCATCAAAGCACCTTTGATGTAACTAACAATTGTATTATTAATTTCAAATATATATATATATATATATATATATATATATATATATATATATATATATATATATATATATATATATATATATATATATATATTATGTTGCAGTTTTTATGTAAGAGTTAATAGCTTTAACTCATTGCTGAAGCTTTCTAGGATGAAACTAGGAAGTGGGAAGCAGGCAGGATTGGGTCATAAAGCCTTGTCGATGTACAACAGTTCTCAATCTCAGTTGTGTTTACCCCTAAACACCTTAAACCCGTCGGTGGAAATGTGAGCCTGTATGGGTAAATAAATAATAAAGAGCGAAACAATAATAGTGGAATGTTTGGGACAAGTTTAGACTTCAGTAGAACTGAGCAATCAATGTCAGATATCTCTCACCACAGCAAAAGGACATTTAATCACTTTTGCATTAATGCTGGTTGTTTGTAAATTAGTAGAATTTACATTTAAATTATTATTCCCCCCCCCCCCCCCCCCAAAAAAAAGGTTCTCATGAGATGGATGACTGAGGAACTTTAAAGACATTTATAGATATTCCACTAATTGTCTTGGAAAGAGCACACTTTCCATTTTGTGGCAAATGATCTGTTTCAATTCCAGTTAGAGATAGATTATTAATATGCAAAACAAACTAATACATTCATCACAGTGCTTTTGTGAATTAACAAAATCATTGTTTTTAGTGCTTTGGGTACTAGAAAAGTACATTATAAATAAGTTTATTATCATAAGAGTAGCAGATTATTGCCTATATGTATGAATGGCAATTTCACAAAAACACTGATTAATGTTTATTATGAGTTGAACACAATAGACAAACAAACAAAACAAACTGGTCGTTTTTCAACCCTGGGTTTAACTGTGTTACACTTTTATTGTTGGGGTGCATACACAAGTACCAACAGTTACCAATTTTTACAGTGTACAGTGAAAACTAATGTGCAACTCAATGGGAAAAAAAAAACACCATGGTTATTGAAATTAAGCTTTGTATTGTCAAAAAATACTTTTATTCTGCTGGGTTAATGCATTATCTATAGCTACATATTATATATATATATAGAGAGAGAGAGAGAGAGAGAGAGAGAGAGAGAGAGAGAGAAAACAATGTGCATAAGTCTATTGCTTGAAGAAACAACGGAAAACAACATGCATATTGAAAAGAAATTTGGTTTTGTCAATAAAAAAATAAAAAATAAAATAAATAATACAAATAAAATTTGTTTGGTTACTCTTTTTTGCCCCAAATTCACCCACTAGTGTTGCAGGTTTTCATGTAGAAGTCTTCATTTGAACGGCCAGCAGATGGCATTAAAGGATAGCGAGTGGACCCAGGTTCTGTTAGACTGTCATTTAAGCGTGAGCCAGAAATAAACCGGGGTGAAATAAAAGTGGCTGACCCTCACATGCTGCTCTACACCTGTAATTGAGTTCTTCACTTTCAAGTTGTTGGTGTGCTGACCAAAGAAACACGCTTTCTCTCACTGAGTGTTTACAAGGCCAAGGGTTTTCGTTTGCTTCTAGGCTAAACTCGCCTGTGTTCCTCATTACAGCGCCATGAAAGAAGCTGCCTGTGAAGCGCAGAGTAAAGAGCACAGAGACGCATTTACTAAAGGCTGCACAGATCTCTCCGCTAATGACAAATACTTGGCTTTGATTAGTGAATTAAAGAATAAAATAACATGAATAAATAAAATGTGAAATAAAACATCTGGCCAGAAGGTGGCAGTCTTCTCCCGTTTTGAAATATTTTGTCAAGCGAGCAATGAAACCTCTAAAATATATAATAATGCGTAAATCTTCATATTATATCGTCTTTAACGGTAGCCCAGTGCGTTGCCTTAATAACTGGAGATAATCAAGAAAACCTTATTCCATAATTAGGAAGAGGCCTATCTTCTAGTCTCATACATGCATATGCAATGCAAGGTTTGGGTTTATGCAGGGTGCTCCATATGATAACCAGAGAGGCTTTAGAGGTGCACTGCATTTCTTCCACATCCCTTAATTCTGTTCTTTAACATCCCCACAGGCATTCATTCATTTTTCAGAAATGTTGGCTGTCCTTTGAAAGACAACTTAGCTTTAAAGGATGTCACTCCAAATAACCTATGCATTTCCCCCATAACCTTGACATTTCACTCAAGCCTTGTTTGCTTGCATACACCTTCTGACAGCTGATTTTTCAACCGAACTCCCATCACACATGAATACTAATCTAAACAAACATAGACTATAAAGAGTGCATTTTTTTTGTATTGCATTAAAGATGACTTCTAAATATTCTAATTTAGAATTTTAGATTGTATTTGATTTATTTGTATACATTTTATGCTCAACATTAAAGCTAATAAAAAACAACTTTTCAAAAGGGCTGAAATGTAACTGTCTCACTGAAGAGTTGAACTCTCCATGGCGCTTATATATGTGTCTTGCTGCAATTCATATCATGAATCAGTGTGGGTCAAATAAGTGCAACAACTCTTACCAACCACAATAGTTTTTTTAACTGTACTGATAGATGTTGTTCATAAAGGATCCAGTCAAACTCTTTACATTTCCCTGATGTAGGTCAGTGCACTCGAACAGGTTTGCGATTTAAAATCTGATTGAGTTGACAAGAGGCCAGCAACTGTACGGTATATTTATATATTTGCTTTGTATCGGTGTGTGCTGCATTCATATCTCAAACTACAGACAGCCCTTTGGACTGACTCCAGACAAAAACAAAACAAAACAAAACAAAGATTTCAATTTTTGAATTTGTTATGGAGTTCAGTGGAGTGTCATTGTGCTTCTCCCAATTGCATGTTCTGATTTCAGCCTAGTTCTTTCCAAAACCCCCCACGACACTGATCCTATGATGCTCAGCCTAATTTCATTTCAACAGCAAATGCCCGGGAGAGCTAGGAACTCGCCACTATCTCAGCTCATCTTGACAGACAATTGTATTTACTATTTTCTTTTCACAGGGCAATAAAAGTGAGGCAGTTATTGCATCAGATTAAATGAAAAACTGTTTAATGATTCCAATTTATAACTCTACACCGAATAAAGCAGCGTTTAAGAGCTGACAGGCGATGATAAATGGGGCCTCATATAAAACATATTCAGAGTGAAGAATGGCTTTAGATGAATTGCACGCTGATACAAACCCCTGATAAAACACCCTAAGAGCCACTAGAAGACTTAATAATGTGCTATTCATTTTGAAGTGATAATTCCTGGCTAATAAAAGCACACAAATTAAAAATCCATAAACATATTTTAGAAAGAAAAGTTTTGTTTTCTTCTCACTTAAAGAGAAGGCTGATACCTCATGTACACTCATTGTCTTAGTTTGCGTGACTTAATGAGATGGTGATTTCCAACAGACCATCCATCAACTTCTTATCTGCGCTGGACTGATTGTCACAAACTGCCGCTGAGGGAATGAGCCCACTGTGACACCTATATACGTGACACATGACAGAAGAAAAAAAAAACCTCCAATGGAACAGCATTGTATTGAGGGTGCATCATTTGTTTTATCACATTTCTGTCTTGTATTCGTATGTACCTACTGGTGAATTTCATCGAAATCCTGTTACGTTAGATACAGCTGGATGAAGCACAGAATTTTAGATTGTTTCTTTCTTTATAAAAACATTATGTTACCTACAGAAAATAATATGGATTGCAATATTTGTCCATGTTTGCAATTCTTAATTCATAAATGCATAAATTTAAACATTTCACTAAAACTAGAACATGTGCCAGTTGACTACACCAACGCAATAACATGGATAATATCACAAACACAATGAATATGCACTTCCAACACTGAAACTCAGTCTCACACATGAAAAAATCACACTATTGCTATTCTCACAATTTCATAACATTATAGCTATGTAGGTAACCATCAAGATACATTCTGACACATACTGTATATTACACTGTGCATTGCTGTTACGTACAAAATGATTTCTGAAACCCTTTGTTCATTAGCATGAAGGAAATCTTTGCATGTTGTCTGATCTGGTACATTCTGAAGTGTTTTATTGTTGCAATGTGTAATTATATATCTGTATATTATTATTACATTATGCCTACTATTAGTGGACATATATGTTTATGTGACTTAAGGGGAGATTTTATCTTCCACTCTTTCTGTTTTATAAATCCCCCTGCTCCAAACAGAGGAGGTCCTCTCAGAAATTTCAAGAAAATTGCTGTCCAGAAAAGAAAAGAAAGCCATTGCAAAAGGAAGTTTTGACAACAAACAGCTCTAGAAGAAACATTTTATCCCAGTAACCTTCTTCTACTATAAAGAATCTTTTGCAGTGGATGTTGAAGGTGCTTGATGGAACCAGTAAAGTACCTTTAAATCTGCGATGTTCATCATCAGTGTGTGCAATATTTCCCATTTCTTATTAACCTGTGTAATAAACTATATGGTGATTGTGGTGTGTCCAGAGATGGTTAAACGGCCGTACCCTTCATCTGCCAGACAGCTCCTTAACATCACCTCCTCGTTGTTGTCAAGGGCAACCTGTGTTGCTATAGGACAAGTGATAATCTACAATTTGAATGATAAGAGTGTCTTGTTAATGAAAAAATGCTAATGTAGAACTGTTTGATGAAGAAACAGAGTGTGTGTGTGGGTGTGACACCTCAGCCCGATCTCACTGCAATTCGTACATATTTTATGAGGTGGCTAATTAATACAGCTCGTTTGACCTCATTCACACTAACTTTTTGTTCTAAATCTTATGTATTTTACGAGTTTCATAATTCATATGAATTTGTATGAATGACCTAGACCAAACGCTGCCCTTAAACCTTACCTACCTGTCACTTGGCTCTAGACAAGTCATACAAAATCGTACAAGAGAGGTCTTACAAATTAGCCACCTCATAAAATCCGTACAGTCATGAGACAGCGTTGGACACCTGGGTGACAGCATTGACACAGTTTAAACCAGCGGCTTGGGTCATGCAGTTCGATAATATCATCAATGACAAATAATCATTAACGGACTGTGTTTCACACAGGTTGATGGTTGAATTAGATCCTTTCAAGGACTTTTTATATTTATTGTCTATTATTGAGAACATGAGCATGTTTTTTTAATTGCTGGACCAAACCTGGACCATACTTGTTAACTCGTTTATTCTTGAATAACTATTCAATGTAGCAGATCATATGTCGAGAATAATGTCTTCTTATTGAGTAAAAAGTAATTTTTCAAACTATGCACGATTTACAATGTGTCCTTCAGCTCATGTAAATAGCTTGCAATTAGCATTTTTCAATCCATCCCAAGTTGTGCCTTTGGTTAACGTGTCGGTAATAAGAGCAAGTCTCTGCCTACCCCCATCGGCCATCTTTTGAGATGTCATTGGGCATAATTGCCTGACACGTCGATTTGCACAAACAACAAGAGTTGGGCCCTTCAGAGCCACTTTGCAACATCCTAGCAACACCCTCTGTCCACCTCCCTGGTCACACATTTAAATCCCAACATAAACCATCCTCTTTTCAACCAAGGAGTCCTCTCAATGGCCCTTCTTGGTGCTTGGGGAAGACCCCAGGCCAGTGCTTGAGAAATGTGGGTCTGAATAGGGCTTGCCCTGGCCATTGTCCTAAGTCTCTCTCTATGTACACAGCCTTTGCTCAGGGTGTTTTCATCCTCTTAATTGCATCGCCTCAGGCTGTCAATGTGCCCTGCCGATGACATCACTTACATAGGGGTCCGGGCCAGGTAAAGGAATGCTTACCGTGGGAGAGATGGACACGACAGCAGATATTATATGGTGCCGACTTACCCACCCCTTATGAATTCTGAACATTATATTTTTTTATATACACTATATATGTAACTGGCATTTAAATGTATTTTTCTCATTTTGAATTCTATATTGGCAGCATAATTGGAGGTGTGGTCTTTCTCATTATTATCAGCTGTAAATTCAAATACTGTGTTCTTTTATACATTTTACTGATACCTTTGCATTTTTTGAAAGCCTAAGGAAGGAGGATTGACAAAAAAATGGCTTTTATTGGGTAACACTTTAAAACACTTTTTAAGGACCAATTCTCACTATTAAGTAGCTGCTTATTAGCATGCATATTACTGCATTGGCTGTTTATCAGTGCTTATAAAGCACATATTAATGCTTTATTATGCATTACCATATCTTAGATTGAGAACTTAGCAACTAGCTTACTAACTATTATATATATATATATATATATATATATATATATATATATATATATATATATATATATATATATATATATATATATATATATATATATATATATATACTGTGAAAAAAATATCTGTAGAAAATCTGCAAAAGTACTGGTAATTTTTCTCATTATCTGTTAAGTTTACAGACATTTCCTTTAATCACAAAATACAACACAATATGTAATTCCAAATAAGATTAAACACTATCAGTACAGAAATAAACAATGGGCCCCACTTTTACAGACTTCTCATAGAGTGTAGTCTGCCACACATTTTACGCCTGCATAGACACTTTCATTGCTCTTTCATTGTATGAGAAGGAAACAAATACCAGTCTTTGGTGCTTTGAGTCTCATCTCTTAGTAGATTTGAGTATATCTGAGTCAGAGATATAGAAATGTTTATTTTTTCCCCAAGATTTTATTTTTCCTTTGGATGTTCTGTTTACTCACTCTGAAGATTCCCTCTGTTTTAGTTGAGGGCAAAACGCACAGAACGTGTGTGGGTTGAGAAAGTTCGCTCTGGCCCAAACAGAGTCACGTCGAGGTGCTCACTCACTCTGAGTCACTTTTGTGGCAGATGCGATTGGTTATAATAAGTGCCATCAAAACATTTTCCTCACCCTTGACCTTTACACCACTGAAAGAGACAGGAACAGACACAGAGTACACTATAAGAGCCATTTCCTCTCCAGTTACCATTTCCACCCTGATTTTGCGAGCACCCGTCACACCATACCGTTTATCGAGGAGAACACATAATTATCTTTTTGTTTACTTTAATAAAGAGGCATCCGAGTGCTCCAGCCTCAAGCACACACGCACACACTCTCAAACACTAGAAAAATAGCCCAAAACAGGAATAATGATATTGTCCCATTCACTTGGTATAATTAAAACATTAATAAGTATTTGCTTTTAACTAACCTAACTGCTATGCAAATGCGAGTTATTGTGTGAGTTGCGGCACACAGAGATTTTACCCCCTTTCAGCTCATGGGCCATTGAAAGTTCACCTCTGAAAATGCTATTTAGAATGTGATGTGATGGTACTGTTTAATTTCAAGAGGTACTTATCTCAAAGTCAACATCTTACATCTGTTTTCCATGATGCCACGGTTCGTCACCTTTATTAGTTGGTAGCCAGGCAACCAGGAGAGCGTGGCTTTATCAAATGGATGATTTGGGGATGCGGTGAGCCCAGGCTGGACCTGGAGCCCTGACCTTGACAGCAGCATCGGGTCTCTTTTCTCTTCCTGCTCTGGAAGGTGTCACCGATAAACGTTACCTTGTCTCGGCAGGTGTGCCAATATGGAGAGGCTCATGGCACTGACGGGGGTCACCGGCCCCACCCTGTTACCCCCATTTATTCGAATAATGGCCCATTAGGTGCTGGCCAATGAGAATGTGGCAGTCTGTGACCTGTAGATAAAAGAAATAATTACCTCATGGTGAGACATGGTGCTGCATACAGTACTTCTGCTAGACTTTTGCTAAACAGCAGGCCTGGGGCATGGTGACGCTCGTGCCACTAGATGGCAGCAGTACGGCCGCTCCTGCAGAGATCCAGTGGCATCACTCTAGTGTTTTCCATTTTTAGCTTCCCAACAGTATAGTTTCATGCATATGCTTCCCAAATATTGTGCAGAGGAAAGAGGCCTTAGTGTAGCAGCATATACTGCACACAGCAGAGTTAAGAAGTTGTTCTCCGTCAGTACACAAGCTTACGGCCTCTACAGTCATTTTCTGTTATTTATTATAATGTCGCTTATTGCTTTGAGAAATGCATGTGCATTAACTGGCACTGCTTCCAATGTCATTAATGTTATTTGCACATTTCAAGCTTGCAAGTGTCCATCATAACACTCCTTTTTGACTAAAAACTATATTCACTGGTTAACTCATAGGCCTACAATATTTAATCAAACATTGCAAATGCCTGATTAGAAGCCCTGGGGTATTTCATTCCATTCTCAAAAAAAAAAAAAAAAAAACAAGAAATACACTAAACTGTATTCTATTTTAGAAGCTGAAAAGAGGCAAATCGGTTAAAATCCTTGGTTATTTATTTCAAATCACCTCAGACAAACATGCAGAGCTCTGAATAGAACACTAACAGAAAGTTATCTTATTCTAATAAGAAATCTTATTCTGATAAGCAGTCTCCAGAGATGTTGCACTGACCACAACTAAGCTTTTTACATGTAGTATTTGGTAACCAGCATAATTTGGTTGGGTTTCCCTGAATGGACATACTTACATTGTTGAGACACACCCACAAAAAAATGTCCTATTAAGGTTTTTATCACCATTGTTATCCATCATACAAATCAAAGCTTAAGAGTGTTTTGCCTTATTGAGCACCAAATGTGGTCGGGACATCAGTGCGTACTCGTGTTTATACGCAACAACAAAAAAGAGATGGCCAATTAAGGTTACTTGAGTTCTCCTTGTGCCCTTGACATTTTATTTTTCAATAGATATCATCTTATAAAAGCACCTTTTCAGTATCACAAAATGGGGACGCAAGTCTTATTCCCTTTCTAAATGGATTTCCATCTTTCACTCGAAATTGTCATCTTGACCGCTTTTGGGGAAAGTTTCACCTTCTCACAATAAATGCTAATTGCCCTCAAAGGCAGAGTATAAAGAGTATATTTCCAGAATAATTATCCTGAAATTTGGCTGCCCATCTGTGGAGAGGACATTGAATTTTTTGCTCCTCTTTTCTTTTTTGGGATGTGTTAATTAAAGGCTTCAGAAAACACAGATGGGTAACGTGTCTCTCTAGGGTGATGTATGGTTCAAGGAGAGCCTTACAACCTCCTTAAAACCATGGTCATCTCTTTTTTTTATTTTATTTTTTTATGGTCGTTCCACCTGGAGAAGAGCAGGAGCGTAGTAGCCTGGCCTCAAAAGAGATGAACCTTTAACTGCCTTACACACAGACGCATGAGCAGAGGTAAAGAGTGTGAGAAAGAAAGAGAGAGTTAATAATGATTACCATGTGTGCATGATGAGTCACGTACAGAATGAGAGAGGTAGAAGCTTTGTGGAAATGGCCACCATATAGTACTGCATGAACATTACAGTCAAGTCTTCTACAAAAACGAACAAAAAAATAATAATAAAAAAATGTATATATATATATATATATATATATATATATATATATATATATATATATATATATATATATATATATGTATATATATAGTTTTAAGATCGTACAAAAATAAGATGGATCATTTCAGTGTATCAGACCTTGAAAACTGAAATAGTGCAGCAGAAAAGTTGCAGAAAGTTGGCAAAATGTCACCTGTTGAACTGGCGCAATTGTTTTTACTGTTTTCTGAACACATGTGGAAGTAAGTCAATAACAAAAGCTTGGAATCTCTTCATATTTGAACTATTTGATACTCTGAACTGCAGAACATTCTGGTGATTGAAATATACCTCACGTGATCTTCGTAAATAAACCAGATTTCAGCAATCGATTCTTCCAACAATTGTCCAGATTTTACCTTTTTTTGTGTGTGTTGCTGCTAGTCGGAGGAATTCAGCTGTTATGAATGAAAGCTTTTCAATAGTAAGCAGTGGAAACTTTACAAGAAGCTACCTAAGTTTTACTATACTCTCTCTTCTCCATCAAGAAATTAAGGTTTCAAAAAGCTTTGCTCAAAAGCTATATGATTGAAAAAAGCTAAACACCCATGTGTCCATTTTTAAAAGCCAACGAAGGCAAAAAAAAAACAAGAACATTCTTACAATTTAAATATATTGTATATACAAATTCAAGAGTTTGTGAACAATTTTACATTTGCTTTGGATGCACTTCCTATTTTCCCATAACCATGTTGATGGAACAGATTATGCATCGAGTATTAATTATTTTAACAACACATGTCATTAGCAACAGGAGCGACGGTTGATAAGCAGCTCTACCCATTTCAACTCCTCTTGATCACACGTCTGGTTTCTCTAGCGCAATCCATGGCTGTCATGCTCATCTCATGCAGAAGTACTCAAAAGCCCCAAGTGTCAGGCCTATCACTTAAAACACTTTCTTTTCGGACAATTACTCTCTGCACCACAGAAACCCCATTCATGTGACCTGGAATCTTCACGAACGATTAACGGGATGGTGTTTTAGAGGACCAAATAAAACGGCACCTTTTTAGTGAAGAGCACTGGCCATTACAACCAGCCAAAAGTAAAGAGTGGACAGCTCCCAGGCAGAGGATCTTCGTTTGTAGTGAAAATGCACAGGGCTGCCCCGGTGTTAATTAAACATTTTTCCCAAAAGTGCGCCCTTGGCTGAGAACGAATGAAGCTCTCAGTTGCATTTGTGTTTGGAGAAGCATTCTCTCTGTATGAGCGACCCTTCTCAAGTGGTTGATATATCAAAACTTGAACTGATAGATACAAGAAAGGCATGCCATTGGTGTCTTTATGCGCCCGTCCAGCTCATTTGAAGTGTTTCAGTCATCACGGTTTGGAAAGGGATATATCTTAATAGCTTGACCACAAGGGTCTATCATCTCCATTCTTGCTCTGAAGGTCTTTGAGGGAGCCCTCTGAGCGCCCATAATAGGACTCCCACTGCACAACGATTCACAACAGGATGAGTGGAAAGGATTTTTGTACTGGCAAGGAGATTCATAAGTACATTGCTCGTCAAACTGGGTACTTTAGATTAATATGGAATCTGAATGCAGTGATGAGTCCAATTTATTTATGTGTATTCATCACTCAGTGGCATTGCTCTCAAGAGCATGGATATCATGAGGCTAATCTCAGTCTTTTAGTCTTAAAGTGGTGCCCAACAAAAACCAGTGGTAATGTATTCCTCTGCTGATTGATGGCTGCTCCCTCCGTATTTAACAAAACCATCATTGTGATGGAAAGATTCCAAGCTGGCCACAATACAATCTTTGAGACTCGTTGCAGTTGTCAATAAGAGTAGAGTTTGTTCGTTTTGAAAGATGCTCTCCTTGTACGGAAACAATAATAAATGAATAAAATAATACATTTTATTTGTGCAGGCCTACATATTGTGAGAGAGAAAAAAAAAACTACACAACATGGTTATCTTAATATTTTAATGGAAACCAGATCCTATGTTATATATCTTACATTATTATCTTTTGTTTAAAGCACTATATAAAATAAAGGTGACATTACAGCAAGATCTCTGTTTTATTGAAACAGCTATAAGTTATTAGAGATTTATTAGAAATTTGACCTACCCTTTTCCAAAGCGAAGTTCTACTCTAACAAAGCTATTTCTTCATTGCAAGCAAATAAAATATAGGCTACAGTTCAAGAGTTGCACTGCTGTATTATTTAGTAAATTATGATAAATATTGATGCATGTCATTTAAATAGACATTTTCTATTTAAACATTAGATAAGCATCGCTCTTAGTATTAGCCATCTGTGGAATCTGTAATAGGCCTACTTCAATTACTACTGAGGCTTAACTTTACACATCTATATTTACTTTTTTCGTAAGTCTGCCAATTAATTATTAATTACCCATATTCGGAATGAATCGATTACGCACATCGCAGACAGACTTAAAATGGAGATTCAAGAGAAACTTTTAGCTGTTTGGATTGATTGAAAATGTAGGTACTCTCTGGTTTCACACCTTGAGTAGACCACAGATGAGAGCTGAGTCCTCTGACCTCGGATATCAACAACTGCATTAAAGGGTATCTTAAGTAAACGGGGCTTTTACCAACACAACATGCCACATCTGCTCATTTGGCCGTGCAACATCATGGCAACCAAGCGATTTATTGTAGAGATTTCTGTCAGAGACGTTATTAGCCGCAGGTTTACCAAAGCCACGTGAACAAAGGTGTTATTTTTTTTTTTCTTTTTTTTTCTATTTGATTTAATAAACAGCTTTGGACAATTCACAGCCTGAGTGTATCAAAACGACACAGAAGGCAGTAATAGCACTTTGGTCAACAGTGTAGCATGAATCGGTGAATACGGATCAGCTAAAAGCGCTCTTATGAGGCAACCATGTTTGCTCTCATGACCAATTTATTGCAGACGAACATATGGCCAATATTTTGTCTCGCGTCATTGCAGGGGGAAAACAAACATCATGTAATGTTAGTAGCAAATCTAAGGCAGAGCCACTTCGCCAGCTATGCAAACGTACTTGGACGATATCAGGAGAGGAGTGCTTGCTCCCCGGGTATATAAAGCACATCAGACTTATCGGTGCGTGCGTCCTTACTTTCATTTGGAGATATTTCATTAACGGTGCGGTGTCTTAACGCAAGCTGCACCACTTACCCTCTTCCGTCAGCCGCCAGGTGAGCGTTTATTACTATCACTCGACCTCTCCGCGTACAGTGCGTTAGCTAGGTTGTGCAAAGATTAAATGCTTGCTTGTGTGTGTATGTGTGTGTGTGCTCGCTCGTGCAGACGCACGCGCAAGCACTTGTGAGTTCTATTAAAAGCATAAAGTCTGAAGGTAAACTTGTAATGTGTGCAATCCTCCGCTTACTGTTAACGTCTAATCATATTAGAAAATCATTTCAGAAATTCTTTATTTTATTATGATATAGCAATCTCTGGATATAAAAAAATGCATAGCTACATGACATAGTTTGAAACATTTGCGTCCTATATCACCATAAGAAATAAAACTATTCATAGATTTATATTATTATTACTATTACTATTATTATTATTATTATTATTATTATTATTATTATATGTTGCTCTTGGGCTACTGTGTATTTTGTTAATTATAACTATAGGCTATTTATTTATTTATGCGTGCACGCGCGTAAAATAACGGTGTTTCTATGTCGCAGAAAAGGCCATTAGATGCATTCATTTTAGTTCATTTTATTCCAGGCTATACGCATTTGTACCGGCAGAGTTCGCCCGAGTATCAGAAATGTCTCTTCGTTGCCCATCTCCACCATCACCCTCAGTGGAAATCATATGACTGGATGCAAGTATAGTTTATTGGTGTGAAAGAAAGGAATCTCGCTCTGAAATATGCGCTATTTCTAACTTCGCGTGTGCGTAAAGCAGGGCCATTTTATTTCAATTAATCTATAATTAATTTCAAACGGATTGCAAAAATAGAGACAAACGTCCCAGTGGACTATAAGATAGCGTGATTAAAATGATAATCCTTAAACCAATTTGTTTTGGGTAGTCTGATAAAGGTGCCAGGACGGAGAATTGAACACTATGCGCCATGAAATTCACCGTTACAAATAAACTGGTAGTTAAACAAATGAAGGCATGTCCCTGGGCCATGGGCACCGTGTTAATCTCCTTCCGACATGTTTAATCATTAGAGGCTCTGAGACGAATAAAGGAGCAGCGTTTGCCCTGCAGGCAGGAGAATCAGACCAGCTCTGAACGATCTGTGCTGCGGGGCATTTTCTTCGGGCAGCGGCTAAGTCCCACAAACCACCAGACTTATTTTATACCAACATTTCGCTGTTATGGCCTTTTAATCGCAGGGGAAAAGCAGAAAATCGCTCTTGTCAGTTTATACATTGATCATGAGCACCTAGAGGGAAACAGGGTTACATTTATCAAAGCTTAACTGCTCGCCCAGGGCACCGGAATACGCTGAAATTCGTCGATTAAAGCAAGAAATGATCAACGTTATTATAGTCCCCTGGCCTTCAGGCAGCTTTAGGATTTTCTTTTTAATCAAGCGTATAAAGGTCTTTTTTTATTGTCCCCAGTTATTAACAATAGTTTCCATAAAATGACAGGTTCAGACATTTTTGTTCGACAAGGAATTAATTTATGGATGTTTAGCGCTATTGTCTCATCTTATTTACGAAACATTGTAATTTTTTTAAAATATAAATCTAAAGCATGCTAACTATATACAATGCCAGATTGCAGATATGGTCAGTTGTTTCCTCAAAAAAAAAAAAAAAAAAAAAGAAAAAAAAAAGAAAAAAAGAAAATAGCAGTCTTTATGATGATTTGTTGGTTTTATTTCAAACACGCGTTAGAAAGGGCACCAGCCTGCTCCTAATAGTTTTCATATATGCATATATTTTATGCGTGTAAACATGCAACATCCCCTATTAATTAATTAATTTATTTATTTATTATTATTATTTATATTGAAGTGATACTTTGTGTAAGGTTTTATTTTCTGAAATTGAAAATATGCTCATAATACCGAAATATACTAATTTTAAATCGTGGGCGTTTTACTCAGCGCGCATTATTATTTTTTATTAATAATGTTCCTGTTAAAACGAGTGTTGCCTTTTTTATACTGAAAATTATGATTCTAAACATTTTTCTGCCCTCTGTAGCCAATCTGACTCTAAGTGCTCCCAACTGATGAGGGGTCCTCAAGTACTGAATATTTAGACAGCGACTGCGATGTAAACACTGTTGTGAATTACACTAGTTTAACTCAAATCGGTGTGCTAAGATACTGTCGCTCTTCTTTTCAGTATAAGCGCAAAGACAAACTGTCTATTTGAGCTACCTGCGAAAGTAAACAGGTAAACAGAAGGAAATGGCTCTTGAAGTGAAGTATAGCCACTCAGCCTGTGCACATTTACTTCTCCTCACCCAACTCCTCGGTTCAATTGTTCAAACACATTCCCAAATCACTGGCCACAGACAAACCACGAGTCCTGCCATCGATCGCGGAGTGTTGTGTTGGTTACATTGGAAAAGAGTAGACTGGGATATTTATTAATACCTTATGTATTATTATTAATATTATTATTATTATTATTATTATTTATTTATTTATTTATTAATTATAGTTATTTTTTATTATTTTTTGTTTAAAAAAATGTTTTATATATTCACCAGTCTATGATATTCTGGAAGTAAAATTCGAAACTGCATTAATAGCTACCAAACAAAGAGTAGGCTATAACAGTAACAGTGTATGCTGTGTTTAGTTTCTCATTTCGTGGTTACAGGGATGTGTTCAGTAGCTAACCTGTCTCTGCGGCATGGGAAGGCTGGGAGAGTGACCTTGCGAAAAGCGTTCACAGTTCGACTTTGCTCCTGGCCCGTCCAGTTCAATGCTCCCATTGTCTGATTTTTCTGTCGCTGCATGATTAATTCTACGTAAAACTCTGGTTAAGTATTTACCTATCAGGTAACTGATTCTGAAACTGATCATCGGATGAAAAATATGCTTGGTTACCTGCGTGTTTACCATATCATGCACATTTTTTCGATGTGATTGCTGCTATTGTAAATCTTGCTAAACCCAGAATCCTACAGGATATTTTTCATTATTCATTTTTAGATCCTATCGAATATTTAAACATTTCGCTTGCAGAAAGCGAACGTTAAATTCGGTATTCAGTGATAACAACAACAGCAATAATATATATTTTCAACACATAATTAATAATGAAAAATATAAAGAAATAGGTTTATCTAATTTGTACCCCACTTAACACCATCTTGAATGCTTGCATGCGTGCGAGAAAAGGAGAAAGTGCGCGTAAATTGTGTGCGTGTGTGTGTGTGTGTGTGTGTGTGTGTGTGTGTGTGTGTGTGTGTGAGAGAGAGAGAGAGAGAGAGAGAGATGAAGGACTTTCCTTGATATTGTGAAGGGGTACAGAAATGAATGAAGAGATAGTCCATTGAAAGCAGTGAATGCCATGACAACTAGGAACAACCTCAGATTTATTCCAAACAGTTAGAACGTATTGTACAGGGGCGTCAATCATCTATTATTTTGGCCCTTAAATAAATGCAAAAACTACGGCCGGACAAAGGCTTCCAACAGGAGCCGGACATTTGTCTACATTTCCCCTATTGTCTGCAGCTTAGCAATCGGTTTGTATTTGTGTTTGCCCGGGTTCGACCACCCAGGATGAGCAGAGGACTGGCTAGAAACGTGCAACATTGTCACCCACATCACATACTAGATAGGAGGCAAAGAGGCAAAAAAGAAAAGATAGGACTGAGAGTTGAAAAGGAGAGGCAAAATACTCAACAATAATGCTCCACTTTTTGTGCTGCGGACAACGGAAAGAAGCAATGCAAATATAATGATCAGAAATGTGTTTTAAAAAGGAGGCAGTAAACTGTCGTTCATGTAATTTGAACATAGTTTTACTGTTTACCCACATAATCATCTCGATTGTCTTTGAGAAACGCTGAAAAAAAAAATTGTTAAGAGTAATATTTCGCTTTTAACGTGCGCTAACTATAATAAATTATGCAAATTGCACAAGATTATTATTATTTTTTTAAAGTCATAACAATTTCTTAAAAAATAAGAAGAAGCTAACAATCAATAAAAATAGAATAAAAAACGAGATCATTAATTGTTTCTTTTTTGATGTCTTAATCATGTCCAGTGAACAACCCTTCTCCGTAATCCCGAACCAAAATATTGACCTGCATAAATTAGTCTGTTAGCACTAGAGGCGATTTCGTTGCCCTTTTATAGAATAAACATTTTGGGGGATTAGACATCCTCTTAAATGCTGGATCCAAACAGCACTGTCAGTGCACGATTGCTTTATATACATCTGCGTTATAAGTTACTACCGAGGAATATGCACAGGTTTTGTCCATTTCCAGTTCAAGAAGGCCTGTGATGTGTATAAAGCTACTTGGTGGTTCTTTGTATGTAAATAGGGTGTAAAAAGGCCCTCCCCATCTTTGTAATTAATTGACACGTTATACCACTCATCATGTTCTGAAGCACCAATGGTATAAGGCTAGGATCTCCCCAAAACCCACAATTTCACATCGGCAAACACTGTCTTCATCCACTTGACTCCCAAGACCCGCCCACACGTGGCCAACCTTTTTCGTTTTTAATGCTTTTTCACTGCAGGTTCATGTGTTGAGACCAACCTTATATGGACTGATCAGCCTGGTAATGGCTTATTTCCCCCTAACACCCAGCAGTAGCGCAATATCCACGAGCTAGATATACCACTTCAGTCACTTTGGCATTCTTCCTGGACTTACAGAACTGATTTCTCCCTACTTTTTCCCCACTAGCAACGGTTACCGATCGAGCCTCATGCGTCGACTTCAGTTTACTTCGCGCTGATACGCACCGATTCCTATATTCGCTAAATCAACTGTGCTTTGTGTGTGTGTTTTTTTTTTAAACAGAGGATTGCCAAACTGGTGCAGCAACTTGACTGCATCAAATGCCCCAGAACATGTCGTTGACCAACACAAAGACGGGCTTTTCAGTAAAGGACATTTTGGACCTCCCTGATACTAACGATGAAGAAGGATCGATCACCGGGACTGAGGAAGACACGGAGGGTTCCGAGGCGACTAAAACGCCTGGAGTGCTAGTGCAAAGTCCTTTAGAGAATGTTCCAAACCTGCCTTTAAAGAATCCGTTTTATGATAGTAGCGACAATCCTTATACCAGATGGCTCGCGACTACGGACAGCATCCAATACTCATGTAAGTAGCAAGAATTCACGCAAAGTTTAAAGTGTGTTCGGTTTTGAATAAAAAAAAAAAATTATTTAGTCACAAATATTCGATTTTGCACTGCTGATATCATCTTACAAAATCCAGACAACTGTTCATCCGTAGGTTTCCACTGTTGCGCTTGTCTAAGGCGTAACCTATTATCTGCTTCTGGATTGTGGCCATAGCTGTCATTAAAATAGTTACCAGCACTCCATTTTTTTGTGTGTATCAGAAATCCTGTTTTAATTTCTCAGACATTTTGTGGGAGCTTTGCTGACTGATAGTTCTCGCTTAGATCTTCCTCTTTGTTGATCAGTAACTGTTGAATCGACTCTACGGCTAAATCATCGTTTCGTTTGGGTCACACGCCCTGTGATAATAAAGGCCTATTAAAATAAAAAAGCATGCTCCTGTTATGAACCGATCTGCAATATCAGATTTATTTGTCCGCCTGACTTATTCTAATGTTATTTGGCAAATATGTGTTCGGTTGATTAATTGAAGATAAATACAAAGAACTGTCACATATAGCTATACACACTTTCTTGCGATTTACAATTACATTTTATTTGATGTGGTATTAACTGTAGTTTTTTTTTCCCCTTTCCTTTTATATATATATTTTTTATGAACCAGTACACGGCCTATCCGCAAACTCTCAAGACCCGTCTGCAAAATCCCCGGAACCTTCAGCCGACGAGTCGCCGGACAACGACAAGGAAACTTCGAGCAACGGCAGCGACTCCGGTAAGAAGCGCAAAAGGAGGGTGCTCTTTTCCAAGGCACAAACTTACGAACTCGAGCGCCGGTTTAGACAACAGAGGTATCTGTCAGCCCCGGAGAGGGAGCATCTCGCCAGTTTGATCCGCCTGACTCCAACCCAAGTGAAAATCTGGTTCCAGAACCATCGATACAAAATGAAGAGAGCCCGGGCGGAGAAAGGTATGGAAGTGACCCATCTCCCTTCTCCTAGGCGGGTGGCCGTGCCTGTGTTAGTCAGAGATGGCAAGCCTTGCCATACGCTAAAAGCTCAGGACTTGGCAGCTACTTTTCAGGCTGGAATTCCGTTCTCCGCGTATAGCGCCCAGTCTCTCCAGCACATGCAATATAACGCGCATTACAGCGCCGCCACCACGCCACAGTTTCCAACAGCACATCACTTGGTGCAAACGCAACAGTGGACTTGGTGAACAAATCCTGACTTGCGAATGCAGGGCTGCATTTTAAAGACCGTGGTAGGGAGCTTTCCAAACAAAAAAATACAAGACTTTTTATTTTTGCAGCTTGACCCTTTCCTCACCAATTTATTTTGGGGATTGACGTGTGCGCCATGTTTACATGTTTTCGTTAAGAAAACCGGGTCAAGCCTCTCCCCAAATTTAAGAATGTTAAAGCTCTTGTGAATTTTTGTAAAGTATGTTTGTGTGTTGTAGAAATGTTTTCCTTTTGTCCTTCGTGTTCTAAGCACGTGCAAAACCACTTTATGATTATAGAAAATTTTATTTCTTTCTTTTACAATGGACCGAATATATTTATGGCCATGAATAAACATTGGCAATCTTTAGCTTATTACACTGGTTTGTTTTCTATGTAAATATTTTGTGATAACTGTTTGCAATATTATGTTTGACCGTTCAGTAAGCTATAGCCTAAATGTCTCCGATATTTAGGGAAAATGGAACATCAGTTGTCGATAAACATCCCTCATGTTCATTTCAGTAACACCGCGCGCTGGCGAGGGAGATCTACAATTCTTTTTATTAAGACTTTTAATAAAATGATGTGTTTCAGAAATTCCGATTTGTTTTGCGTTTGGTCTCAGTGATTTCGGACACGTTTTGCAAAATATGGATCGTTTCTTCGCCATCTCCCATGAATACAAACACTTTATAATAAACTAATAGAACGAATAAATACAAATAATATAAATATGCTAATTTGTAAATCCATTGTGTTTGCGCAAATGTTGCTTTGGACAGCCTGTCGCTCTTTTCACTTCATCAGCAGCACAATTGGTTTCATTTTTCCGAATTTATCTGTACGAACACTTCAGCAATAAGAAGGCTAAAGTCACTTGTGAAATGGGGGTAAAAATCCACTCACTTAATAGAAGAGGGCTTCTTCAGCTAAGCAGCTTTTCATTCAGGCGCTCTCTCCTTTTCAGGCTCCGCGGCTGACATCTCGGGTGTTAAAACGGCACATTAAGAGAGAAAACACACGTGACAAAGTTTTGTTAGATTAATATTATGTAATTTTACTATTTACAATGCCATTTTAGAATATTTCATTGTCAACTAAACAAATGTGTTGTTACGCTTTTCCACACTTTGTGTCAAAGAAGTTATTTGCTTGAACTGATATGCACCGCCGCATTCGAGTCGGATGGCAGCTAAGACATAAAAGTCAAAATTACTACAGGAATTTTTTGTTTTGTTTTGTTTTTTAAATAGGCAATAGCAATAGCTCTCTTTGGTTGCTTTCCTGGTGAGGATTATCGTAAATCACTGTCTTGGGTCAATATTATGGTTCAGTACAAAATCCGAAATGGTTAGTTTTTAAAATATATTTTACATTAGATGCGAGAGTAAACTTAGCTTTCATTAAACAAACGGTGGAATAGAATCATTGTGCTAATTATTTACAGAATTAATCTTTAAGCGGCTCGATCTTTTCCCCTTATGCTTTCTACAGTTGGTTTGATTGTGGATTTTTGATATTTTGCTTTTTTATTAATTTATGTTTTTACAGAACTCTATATAATGTTTAACTAATATTTTTTATAGTTATTGCAAAACCGCTATTGTTTTTGTTTTATAAGGAGAAGGTGGTGTGAAAATTACAGAATTGTACGTGCACCTGTTGTCGATTATAAGAAATTTGTGACGGTATATTTAACGTCAGAGAAAGACCGAAAAAGAAGAACTGTAGCAGAACTGCGCTCAGATGAAGAAAAAAAAAATCGTGGCCACAGTTATGTTGAACTGGTGGTCAACAATGTGGCGAGGCACTTTTGAGCAGTCTATAGTAGCACAATATACAGTACATGACACAAAACCTAACAAAGCTTAGGGTCGGTTGTTGTGAATGTTAGAGGCGTGCATATTAACAGGGGGAGTGTATCTCCGGGTGGACAGAGGGAGAAAGACAGTGCGCATTTTTGGTGCTATTCAGGTCCTTTATCTGGACCAGTGCATCCCTGAGTCAGGGAGATATATCCTTGTTTTTTTTTTGTTTTTTTTCGTAGCGCCTGTCAGTTGGTGCCATTGTGGTGCTTGTTGTACACGTTCTATTCCATATGGACAGCTGGGCCCGCAAGAGGAGAAAGGAATCCCTCACAAAACCCAAATTGTGTCCCGCTTTCAAACGCAGCATTGTTGTCTCTCAAAGAAAAACGAATTAAAAATTCGTGCTATATCTATTCTGGAAAAGAAGGCAAACCCATTCACAGATAACAGGGAGTCCTTCTTCCTTGATATAGCAGTGCTAACAACAGTTCTCTCATTCCTTTAACCCTCTCATAAACTCCCCCTTTTCTTGACGTTGAAAGAGAATGATTATTGTCTGTTCTGGAAAGTCTGTAGCGTTACAACTTCAAAACTATTTCATAGATACTTTCTTATTTCCTGTCCAGCACAAGTGAAAGGCTCTACGTGTTGTTGTTATTTTTTTTTCTCTGCGAATGGAAATGTACAATTATTATTTAAATGCTAAACATGCATTTAATAAAGCAGATGCGAACTGGTTTCTATCTATCTATCTATTGCAAAATAGGCAACATGCGATGCGGCAATTGGCAAATTGTAGCATATATATATATATATATATATATATATATATATATATATATATATATATATATATATATATATATATATATATATATATACTAAACTGCATCACGTATTTTTATCTTTCCCTTTTTTAAACTTAAAAGGATAAACCACCAAATATCTTGCGTATAATCTAACAAAAATAAAGGTTCCATGGAATTTCCTGAGTACACGACATATGCCTCGGGTGGTAAAGAAAAAACACTTTCTGTGTAAAAAAAAAAAAAAAAAAAAAAAAAAAAAAAAAAAAAAAAAAAAAAAACTTGTAGGATATTATCTCGATTTAGTCTCGGTTGAGGAGTATTTTAGCGAAGAAAAAAAAATCAAAGGTAAGGGATTCGCAAACGCTCATAAAACGATTCTGAATGTGTGCTGAAGTTAACGCGTGGATAATAACCCTTTCACGCCTCCAAATGGGATATTTCAGGAAGTGTGCACTTAGGTGTCCATGGATCCAGATAACTGTTACCATTTTTTTGAACTTCAACATGAATCATTTCTTATCATCCACATCTCCAAATGAGGGTTCTCAACGCCTTAATAAGCAGGACTAACATTTGAAGGAAGTCATTTGGTATTTTATTGCCAATAGAAGATACAGATTAGATTCAACCACCATCTCAAATGTGTTACAAAATGAGCGCATTTTCAATGTGAAATGGGCCAAATCACATTTCACCAATATACTTGCCACAAGATGGAGACAGAGCCCGTTGAAAGGACTAGAAATGTTGTTCACTTCGTAGGACCAGTTTAAGAATAGTCAAGTTTTCATGCTGAAAATGACGATACAAAAAAAAAAAAACTCCCTAAACGGTAGAAACTCCCTAAACGAAAGAAGTAGTTATATTATTGAAATTTAATAATATAATTAAAACTGAATGCTGTGTTTAAGCGAGGTATTTAGATGCCATGATGATTTTTTTTGGTGTTCACGACATGCTCCGCAGAGAGGCGCAATTGGTCCACACAAACCAAAACCTTAGCATCACACAGAGCACAGATATCGAAGTGGGTAAGTGTTATCAGCGTCCATGATGTTATTATTTTGTCATCAAACGTCGCCTTCACGGAACATTTCAACAGATAATTTATATATTATGGTATTTAATATACAATTTGCTGATTATACATGACCACTAAATTATTACTTACTCTCTTACTAACCAGAGTCCATATTTAAGCGCTCTCATAATAAAAATACACTAAATAATAATAATAGTATAAATATATAACAGTTTCAAAGTTAAGTGCTTTCTTGAATAGTTTAGGCATATATTAAGTGGACCCTGAATTTCATAGCATAACAATGGACATAAATAATCAACAAAGAATTTTTTTTTTTTTTAAATAAAGTTAAGCTAATGCTTACATCATAGAAGTCATGATCAGAATGAAGTTTGATAACTGCAATGGAGCGGTTATTATTTTTCTTCAGTATATGACCTAACATGACAACTGTTTTGAGTTATGGGAAATAAAAAATCTGATTGTAAATACAGTTATTTTTTAATCAGTTTATTTGCAGAAAAAGTAAGAAATGTAGTCATTCAACCAAGCAAACCATTTGAATTTCTATGTAAACTACAAAGACAATATGCTTCGAATGAAAGGTAATTTCACTGACTGGTTTAAAGGAGTTTCATTTTTATTTCAAACAATGGTAAAATGATGTGACTAATTCCCTTTAAGATTCCAACCCTCACATTATTACATGATAGTTAAAACAAAATTGTATGATGTTGAATGAGCTAAGTGAATGCATTCATATTGAATATAAATATTCAGAAAACGTATTCCTTATATTTCTTGAATATAACAGAAGTTAACAGCGATTCAGAACTTGACCATCCTCTGGTAGAATTTCAGTGTGTGCATAAATATAGAAAAGCTTATTTAAATCAAACAGTGTCATTATTGACTAGCTGACTTGACTCATCTTAGTATTTGACCTTTCTCCAGTACAGCATTTCTCCTAAAGACAATCCAAGCACAAATTCTCCTTGACACAATGCTAGTCTGCCGTCACACTGTCCATTTGGGTGATGAGTCAACAGCACAAGCATCTCAGTTTACAGAAACAAAAAGTATCTTTGTGTGCTCTTGTGGTTATTTTTGTTTATTACTTGTTTAAATCATTATGTAAATAAATATAAATCTTATAACATGTGGTGAAAAGGATGGAAAGCTGAACTGACTCGACCTGCATCCTGTGATCATGTGGAAGACAACAGGAAATAAGGGAACTCTCAGATATTGGGACGCCTGCTTTATAACTGAACTGTTTTTAGGACTCCAGAGTGATCATAAACTGTACCTCTCTAAAAATAAAAATAAATAAATATTCAAGCCTGCAAGCAAAGAAAAATTCCTAAGAAGAACATTTGGGGAGAACTGAAAACACCAGAGGGAGTCAATCATCCATGGCTTGAATCAGTGTGGAAAACAAAGATGATTTCATAATGATAATAACAATAGTTTACAAATAAATAAATAAAAACTATTAGGACATTCTCTAATCTTTTATTAGACTGAACAGAGTATTATTATACAAACACACACACACACACACACACACATCTTATTTATTTATATCCATAAATTTAATCCAAATTTAATCCATCCACATGCAGGCTACCTCATTCATTACACATAATAACATTTAAAATACATAAATAAATACAATAAAAACACATCATCATGACATGAAACATCTTTGATGCAAAATGTTTAATTATATTCAAACTCCCTTGAACATTAATTTGTTTAAGTGGATTGAAGGTAAGTATGCTGACATTCTGAAATATTTTGTTTCCCAGGGAACCAAAACATGGCTGTTATTATGACTGTGTGTGTTATATATATATATATATATATATATATATATATATATACACACACACACACACACACACACACACACACACACAGTCATAGTAACAGCCACATATATATATATTTCTTTTTTTGTGTGTGAAAATTCTGTATCATTGCTGGTGTCTCAACAAAATGGTAAACTTGTTGTGTAAGCCTGTTAAGTGAAATTGCATGTTTCTATGGTCTATCTAAAAGTTTTACAGTTAATAAATAAAACAGTAGGAGCATCCTCACTCTAGCCACAGGTTGTTCCTAACTCTAGCCACCAGCCATTCCTCACTCAAGCCCTCAGCTATTCCTCACTCAAGACGCGGGCCATTCCTTACTCTAGCCCTCGATCATTCCTCACTCAAGCCTCCAACCATTCCTTACTCTAGCCCTCGATCATTCCTCACTCAAGCCTCCAACCATTCCTTACTCTAGCCCTCGATCATTCCTCACTCAAGCCTCCAACCATTCCTTACTCTAGAAGCAGGCCATTCCTAACTGTAGTCACTGGCCATTTAAGTCAAGTCAAGTCACCTTTATTTATATAGCGCTTTAAACAAAATAAATAGTTAATAGTTAAACAAAAAAAATGATAGTTAAAGGCAGTTCATCATTGAATTCAGTGATGTCATCTCTGTTCAGTTAAATAGTGTCTGTGCATTTGTTTGCAATCAAGTCAACGATATCGCTGTAGATGAAGTGACCCCAACTAAGCAAGCCAGAGGCGACAGTGGCAAGGAACCGAAACTCCATCGGTGACAGAATGGAGACAAAAAAACTTTTGGTAGAAACCAGGCTCAGTTGGGGGGGGCCAGTTCTCCTCTGACCAGACAAAACCAGTAGTTCAATTCAAGGCTGCAGCAAAGTCAGATTGTGCAGAAGAATCATCTGTTTCCTGTGGTCTTGTCCTGGTGGTCCTCTGAGACAAGGTCTTTACAGGGGATCTGTATCTGGGGCTCTAGTTGTCCTGGTCTCCGCTGTCTTTCAGGGCAATAGAGGTCCTTTCTAGGTGCTGATCCACCATCTGGTCTGGATACGTACTGGATCCGGGTGACTGCAGTGACCCTCTGATCTGGATACAGACTGGATCTGGTGGCTACGGTGACCTCGGAATAAGAGAGAAACAGACAAATATTAGCGTAGATGCCATTCTTCTAATGATGTAGCAAGTACATCGGGTGTTATGTGAAGTGTTTCTGGTTCCGGTTTACCTAATTAATGCAGCCTAAAAATCCTTTAACTGATTTGGATATTAAAAGCATATTAGTATGTTATGTGTAAGCCAGATTAAAGAGATGGGTCTTTAATCTAGATTTAAACTGCAAGAGTGTGTCTGCCTCCCGAACAATGTTAGGTTAGGTTATTCCAGAGTTTAGGCACCAAATAGGAAAAAGATCTGCCGCTTGCAGTTGATTTTAATATTCTAGGTATTATCAAATTGCCTGAGTTTTGAGAACGTAGCGGACCTAAAGGGTTATAATGTAAAAGGAGCTCATTCAGATACTGAGGTGCTAAACCATTCAGGGCTTTATAAATAATAAGCAATATTTTAAAATCTATACGATGTTTGATAGGGAGCCAGTGCAGTGTTGACAGGACCGGGCTAATATGGTCATACTTCCTGGTTCTAGTAAGAACTCTTGATGCTGCATTTTGGACTAGCTGTAGTTTGTTTATTAAGCGTGCAGAACAACCACCCAATAAAGCATTACAATAATCTAACCTTGAGGTCATCAATGCATGGATTAGCATTTCTGCATTTGACATTGAGAGTATAGGCCGTAATTTAGATATACTTTTGAGATGGAAAAATGCAGTTTTACAAATGCTAGAAACGTGGCTTTCTAAGGAAATATTGCGATCAGATAGCACACCTAGGTTCCTAACTGATGACGAAGAATTGACAGAGCAACCATCAAGTCTTAGGCAGTGTTCTAGGTTATTACAAGCAGAGGTTTTAGGTCCTATAATTAATACCTCTTTTTTTTCAGAATTTAGCAGTAAGAAATTACTCGTCATCCAGTTTTTTATGTTGACTATGCTGAGTGTCATCAGCATAACAGTGAAAGCTAACACCATGTTTCCTGATGATATCTCCCAAGGGTAACATATAAAGCGTGAAGAGAAGCGGCCTTAGTATTGAGCCTTGAGGTACTCCATACTGCGCTTGTGATTGATATGATACCTCTTCGTTCACTGCTACGAACTGATGACGGTCATATAAGTATGATTTAAACCATGCTAATGCACTTCCATTGATGCCAACAAAGTGTTCAAGTCTATGCAAAATAATGTTGTGGTCAATTGTGTCAAACGCTGCACTAAGATCCAATAAAACTAATAGAGAGATACACCCACGATCCGATGATAAGAGCAGATCATTTGTAACTCTAAGGAGAGCAGTCTCAGTACTATGATACGGTCTAAATCCTGACTGGAAATCCTCATATCAAGGGCTTGGAACCAGAGGGCCGTAAGTGGCATTTTGGGCAAAAATGAGTTCTACAGTACATATCTAATTAAAGGTCTTGATGAGCTCTATCTAGTTGTGCCAAAAAGACACATCAGAAATCAAACTGTATTGAAAAAAGCAACAAAACAACAAAGACCTAACACAAAAGTTTGAGCATTGTTTGGAGCCAGAGGGGCGTATGTCCACTTACACCCTTCTGGCTCTAAAAAACACATGTATGGCCTACACATTGTTTGGAGCCAGAAGGGCGCAAGTACACTTACGCCCTTATAGCTCTGAACAATACAAGAGCCTACAGTATTTTTCAAAACCAGAAGGGCGTAAGTGGGTTATGCCCCTCAACAGCACTAGCTAAAATGGCTGACACATCTGCCGAGCCAGCGCTGCTGCACAAGATGGCCGCCAGCCCAGCGCCACTGCGCAGAATGGTCGCCGGCCCAGCACCGCTGCCCATGATGGCCGCAAGCCCAACGCCACTGCCACTGGGAACCTTGAGGAACCCCAGTAGCAAAATGTTGTGACTCAGAAACATCACCCCTCCGAGACACGCTGAAGGATCTATCAGAGAGGTAGGACTTCAACCACAGGAGTGTTCTGGATTTAGAGATAGTTTCTTAAGCAGTCAGCTTACCCGAGCCTGCTTAAATGCTGCGGGAAATGTTCCAGAATGAAGAGAGAAGTTGATCATGTGAGTAATGAAGGTATGACTGAAGAAGAGATCGCTTGAAGGAGGTGAGAGGGGATCGGATCAAGTGGACAAGTAGTAGGATGATTGGACAGGATAAGTTTGGAAACGTCCATCTCTGAGAGTGGAGAGAAGGAGGAGAAAGATTGTGCATCAGTCATTGTGAAGTTATCCTCAGTCTGTGGTGTGGAGAATTGGTCACTAATGGTTTTTGTCTTATTTGTGAAAAAAACTGTCGTTTGTGAAGAAAAGGTTGTCCGCTGTAAGAGTCGATGGAGGAGGTGGTGGAGGTGGATTAAGAAGAGAAGAGAAAATTTTGAAGTGTCCGAGCGTCAAAACAGCTGTTAATTTTGGGTACATCAACCGGTAAGGTGGTCTGCACTCTCGTCGCATGTCACAACTCACCCGCCACCTCCTCCTATGGACATTTACATTCTGGGCCTGCTCAACCATATGGCTGCTGAGCTGTCTCAAGCTGTGCTCCAGGGAGAGTGCCGACTCCATCCCAGGATGGTCCAGCTGATTTTGAGACTTAGGTAGACTTGATGTTTCTCCGGAGACCTCTCAATTACAGTTGCATGCATTTCCCCTGGCGAGCCTTCTCACATAGACACTGTGCAAACTCAGGGAGGATGAGGAGCAGGTCTTACTTGTGGCAACGTATTGGCCCCCTCGGACCTGGTTCCCTCCCTGAGGAAGGATCGACTGACTCAGAGATGGGGCATCCTATGGCCCCCATGTCCAGACCTCTGGAAACTTCATGTCTGGTCCCTCCCCCAAGAGGTAGTTGACGCCATCACTTTGGTATGATCACTGTCTGCGAGACATGCTCATGTGTTAAACCGGTTCATCGAGTGGTGTTCTTCTCATCTTCTCATCAAGAAGACCCCCAGAGGTGCCTGATCAGGGTCATGCTTTCCTTTTTGCAGCAAGGGCTCAAGTGAAGGCTGTCTCCCTCCACCCTCAAAGTCCAGGTTGCTGCAATTTCTGTGTTCCATGTCCCTGTAGAAGGGAAGTCAGTGGGTAAGCATGACCTGGTCATCAGGTTCCTTAGAGGGGCCAGGAGGTTAAATCTGTCAGGATCCACCGCCATACCCTATTGGGACCTGTCTCTAGTGCTTGGGACCTGTCTCTTTAATTGAAAACTCTGCTCCTACTTGCATTGGTCTCCATCAAGAGGGTAGGGAACCTGCACACATTTTCAGTTGACGATTCATGCCTAGAGTTTGGGCTGGCTGACTCCCAGGTAATCCTGTGGCCCCGGCCCGGCTATGTGCCCAAGGTTCCCACTACTCCCTTCAGGTATCAGGAGATGAACCTACAAGCACTGCCCTCAGATGAGGCAGACCCAGCCCTAGCTTTGCTCTGTGACATCTGAGCTCTGAGATGCTACGTAGACCGGACACAAAGCTTTAGGACCTCAGACCAGTTCTTTGTCTGTTACTGATGCCAGCAGAAGGGGAAGGCAATCTCTAAGCAGAAGATTGCCCACTGGATTGTGGATGCCATCATCCTGTCTTTTCAGGCACAGGGTGTGCCCTGCCCATTCAGGTTGCAAGCTCATTCAATTGGAAGTGTTGCATCCTCCTGGGCACTGGCTCCTGGTGCCTCGCTGAGAGATATCTGTAGAGCTGCAGGCTGGGTAACCCCCAACATGTTCACTAGGTTCTATAGCCTTTGTGTGGAGCTGGTATCCTCCTGTGTTCTCACTTCAAATGGGTAGTGGCACAGAGAGGCCCTGCTTAGTGTTGGCTTTTTAAAAACTACTCCAGAGTGTCCGTACTGTAGACACTGTCAAGCTCCTCCATCCCCTCGGCAGCCAGACATGGTGGCGCTTCCGTTTTTTTTGCAAGCTACAATTTATAATATGCTTTTACTCACACGGTCTAATGTGAATTTTTCCACATGAGACATAAATATTATTCATAGTTTTTTATATAAGCTACATGCTATACCTGTTTAGCATTTTTCATGTAAACATTCTTTATAACTACAAACCTTTCCCAAAGTGCATTGTAATTGGTCAGATGTGTGAAAGTTACCAGTAATAAGAGATATCCTATGGTCTACTATGCCACCCAGAATACACTGGGACGTAACCGGTTTATTGCCAAAAGCATGGTGAGCATAAAGAGAGAGATGAACAAAGTCACTTTTTACAATTAGTGAAGCACAAATACAACCTTACACATGGTCTCAATACATCAAGTCTTTACTAGTAACATACCAAACAATAAAAGTCCAATACAATAAGAGAAAAAAAAATTAGGGGAGGTAGCCAGCAAAGACCCTCAGATTTCTACCCCACACAATACACAGTCTTGTGAAAAAACAAACATGTTAAACAGCACTCCATGTGGACACACAGTACAGGGTATCATGGCCAACCCCTCCCACATAAATCAAATACAAAATAATACAAGACAAAACAATGCAAAATAACCAGACGGACCCAGATATGTTCCGGACAAAACTAGAACAAGAGCAGAGCAGATGTGTGTCAAATAACTTGATGTTCGTTAGTACAATGCTGAAATACACATGGTTACTCACCACACAGAATTATAGCTACTTGCAGGCCCATACCCTAAAAACAAACAAAGTAATAAGCCTCTCTATTTAACAGGCAAAAGGGCTTTTTTTTTAGACAGGAACCATCCTGAAAACTGGCCAACAGCCAGCACACAACAGACAGAATTAGAACTCAACTGCTAGCAGTAATTCAAAGCGCCACATCACAAAAGGGAAGTACCAAGGACAATGCATCCCAAGCAAACAAACACTTCCCCCTTTTATATGCACAACACATGCACTAATTGGCTCATGAAACTTAACCGACTGACCAGTCATGATTAAGTACAAACACTGATATGTTCACCTGCTTGGGTAACTCCAGCCAGTCAGACTGGGTCTAAACCTCACTTTGCTACAGTACTCCATTTAATATAAACACAACAAAGCATACACCTTTTCCACCAGTTACATGTGTTGTTGTTTACATGACTAAGTAACCATTCCAAGCACAAACATGGCACTTGACAGTGTTTGTGTATGTACACCAGGGGTAACCAACCCTGCTCCTGGAGAGCTGAGTTGATGCTACTTGACTCTTTGCCCTGGTTTCCACTTGTTATTTAATGCGTTTTTGGTGATATGATCATGAAAGGTCAGCTGAAATGCATTGCTGTTTTTACTTTGGGGTAACAAGTTTTTAAAAGTGTCTCCTTTGAGCATTTGTGTTCAAATATTGTTGCAACCCTTCCCTCTTATACTTTCACATCCTACATTATTTTCTCTGAAATAGCAAATGCCACACACAAATACACTTGCATGGATGAATCCATGTTACGCAGCTTATGAGTAAACAGTAGCAATATCTCAGTAGCAATATTATTTACGACACAACAAAATGTTCATTTGGTCTACTTCCTCAATATAATGATTTTGAGTTTTGAGGGTGGCAAATAGGCATTAAAGAGACAAATTCAAAATGCATAGCGTTTCTACTACAAATGCAATGTGATCTATAAATTCAAAATGCATCAAAATGCAACTGCCTCCGTATATGGTTTCAGTGTCCATTTTTGATAGAGAGGAGATATTTTATGTGTCAAAAACAGGGCTATAACCACAACCACAAGAAAGACATTTGGATTAGTGAATCTTGATTGAAAAAAAAAAAGTTCAAAAGTCCAACATTAAAACCAGTAAACTATGAATATTGTTTGATGACAGAGCTTTACTACTCTCATCTCAATGACGACCCAGTACAAGGTCTGCCTCTAGGTCTTCCATTCCAAACTGGTGGTTGTGTACCCTTATAAGCCTCCTTGGCAGCAGCATCCATCATGACCTTATTCTCCTCAACAAATGCATTGTAGACAAGGTGGCAATAAGTGTATAGTGTGTAATATCTAAACCATAAACCATTGATATATGTGAAAATGTACTCAATGCTCAAAGCCAGAATAAAAAATAAAAATAAAAAAACCTTACATAGGGACAATTTATTATCATTATCACATTTGTCATGGACATCAAACCACATTCCACTGGCAACCACTTGGAAGTCAATCTCTTAAACAGATTAGATAAACTCATTCCATTAATGATTTGAGTACATTGGCTGCATTGGAAACAGAATACTCACTGAGAAGGTACTTAATTTCAATGAGTACTTACTTAATGAGCCAAATTGTTGTTCTTGAACATGTTTTCTTTATTTGTCTTTATGTGCAAAATATTTCATCCACAAGCAAAAGTGTCTTAAATCTCCTTATATGTTTGTCTATTTCTTTTTAAATTTGACTCCCTCATGCTTATAAAAAAAAAACAAAAAAAAAAAAACATGATGCATGATAAATTATTCAAAGAAAGATATTTAACCTTGTGATTGTGATTTTTTTTCTGTGTATATAATCTCATACTATGATGTACACAAACCCATGATATTTCATTACGGATATGTTCAAGGTACAACCATGGAATCTGAAAAAAAAAAGAGCTACAGGTGATTATACGGTGGTACAGTGATCACCTATAATGAGACCGCTTACTTGTATGAGGTAGAGAAACTAACATCATGGTGCCAGGACAATTGTCTCTCTCTGAATGTGAGCAAAACTAAAGAGCTGATTGTGGACTTCAGTGAGAGACAGCAGCAGCCCTATACTCCTCTTATGATCAGCGGAACCCCTGTGGAGAGGGTGAGCAGCTTCAAGTACCTTGGTGTAAACAGCTCCGAGGACCTGACTTGGACTACCCACATTCAAACACAGGTTAATAAAGCCAGCAAAGACTGTACAGCTGAGGAAATTCAGGGCCTCACCAGCAATCCTGAAAACTTTCAATTCAGGGGCCAATAGAAAGTGTGTTGAATTAAACTCAGCACTTAGCTGAGCACATCTTCGGGTCTGCTCTCCCCTCTCTGCAGGACATTTACCTCAAACGCTGCAAAAGCAGAGCTGTTAAAATCATCAAGGACTCCATCCACCCCAGTAACCATCTTTTCACTTTTCTGCCATCTGTTAAGTGCTTCTGTAGCCTGATGGCAAAAACTGAGAGACTTAGGAGGAGATTTTCCCCAGGCCATCGGGCTCCTAAACTCAAACTCAAACTCTGACTCTTCAGCAACCGGATTGGACACCACTGACTTTTCCTTTCCTTATTTACTGTAACTAGTATAGATTTTTTTCAGAGGTGGACAGTAATGAAGAACATTTACACGAT
The DNA here is from genome assembly GCF_023724105.1 of Carassius gibelio. NCBI lineage: Eukaryota > Metazoa > Chordata > Actinopteri > Cypriniformes > Cyprinidae > Carassius > Carassius gibelio. The sequence goes on along the minus strand of NC_068412.1, from coordinate 6,293,777 downwards.
TACTGTACTTAAGTACACTTTTTTGTGTAAATGTACATATGGGAGAAATGTACAGAAAAGCTCTACCTCCTTTAGTGGACTTTGCTATTCTAGGTACTACCAAAAGTCAAGAGTTTTGTGACCTTAGGGAGTTTGATGGATTGTAGCATGGTAGAAGGCTAGTTAGGTATGCATGAGCTAACCCATTAAGGCCTTAAACTCAAAACCAGCCTCTTAACATCTTCATGTCTCCACTTAATATTCACTTAATCAGTAAGATATTCATCATTCTCTACCTTACATTGCCATACTGACAGTGTCAACCCGTTTGCACATTTGCCTCTTGTACATTCCTGTGTATCTTAATATTTAAGACCACAGTATACTTTCCTGCACGTTATTTTCTATTCTATATTTATTTCTACAGTATACAACGTTTTAGATATTTTATTCTTATATTTTTATTGTTTACTTTATTTAATTCTTTCATACCTGTATTTATGTACATTTTTATCTGTATTATATTCTTTAATAATTGCTCTGTCCATGGAGCGGACCTGACTCACATTTCACTGTTGGTTATATATGCTCTATGTAATCATGTATGTGAAGAATAAAAATGAATCTTGAATTTTGAAAGGTGCACTAACACCTAACTCAACAACCTTACCTAATATGTTTTCTTCAACGTTTGCCATGTCAGCACAGGAGACGTTTTGAGAAGTCCCTCATTGCTGCAGTCAGGTTGGAATCTGATCATGGATGGAGAAAGGGAATTAATCCTTTTAGCACTCCAAATAGAAGCTGTATTTAGTTGTATGCATGCATTTATATTCTAGTAGTACCCTGAAGAAATGAACTTCTATCTGACAGGTGGCGTGATGGAGGGTCTCATTCATGGCACTACCTGTATACAATTTCCAGAATGCTGCTGTAAGCTCCTCATCCTCAGTGCTGACACCAGTGAGCATTTCAAATCCTACAAAAATGCACAAACATAATACAAAAGCAATCATTGTAATAGCAAAATTTCACTTGATTTCTGTATTAGGAGCAACAAAATGATTTTACTTTATATTTTTGTTTCAGGTTCTTTCCTTATTTTTATGGACTTTTTTAGGGAAGTATGTGGGTGGAATGCCAGGTGGAAGTGTTCTGTTCATCTTCAAGCAGGAAGCTTAGTGTGTTGAATTAAAAATATATATTTTTATTTTTTTATTTAAATTAACCATCTCCTTAGCCATTTTTTAAGAATCCACTAAAACACATCTGTTCCATCTTTATTTAACCCTTCAACTCTAGCATTCTCTATTCTAATTATATTCTAAAAATATATATATATAATATATATGTTTGTTTTCAAAAAAAAAAAGAAAAAAAAGAAAAACCTACCAAAACTGACCTCAGAAGACTAGAGGATAGTCTGGACTGCTGAGAGAATCATTGCTACAACCCTCCCTTATATTCTAGAACTATACTCATCCAGAGTGAGCAAAAGGGCTGACAGAATCATTCTGTACCCCTCATATCCAGCACACTCCCTCTTTGAACTGCTGCCGTCTGGTCGAGAACCAGAATGGCCAGTCAAAGGAACAGTTTCTTCCTTCAGGCAATCCATCTCATGAACACTGAACAATAACTGTGGAACACATAACACTATTTATACACTCATACACTTATTTATCTAACACACATACTTAGTCTACATTTCAAAATTGCACATAATATACATGTACTCAGTTTGTATATTGTTATTCCTCATCTAATTGTTCTATTTTTTTATCATTTTATTATCTGTGTTTTTGTTCTAACACTGTCATTCTGTTGCACTGTGGAAGCTTCTGCCATGAAAAAAAAAAATCCTTGTATATGTTAACATACCTGGGAATAAAGTTCATTCTGATTGTGATTTTTATTTAAAAAAAAACTCTTGCTACGTATACTGTCTTAAGCTAACTAAGACTTGTTATAGCACTTTTATATAATTGCTCTTTTGTTGATTTTGATTGCTTCCATTGTTCTCGTTTGTAAGTTGTCTTGGATAAAAGCATCTGCTAAATGACTAAATGTAAATCTAATCTAATCTAATCTAATTTAGGGTTGGAACTAAACTCTGCAGAAAAGTGACTCTTCAGCAACCGGATTGGACACCACTGCCTTTCTCTTTCCTTATTTACTGTAACTAGTATAGATTGTTTTCAGAGGTGGACAGTAATGAAGAACGTTTACACGATTACTGTACTTAAGTATGCTTTTTTTGTGTAATGTACATATGGCAGAAATGTACAGAAAAGCTCTACCTCCTTTAGTGGGCTTTGCTATTCTAGGTACTACCAAAAGTCAAGAGTTTTGTGACCTTAGGGAGTTTGATGGATTGTAGCATGGTAGAAGGCTAGTTAGGTATGCATGAGCTAACCCATTAAGGCCTTATAGGTAAGTAATAATATTTTGTAACTGATACAGAACTTAATAGCCAGAGACCAGGAAGCATAAAAGCTGGAGAGGCACAGCCGGCACCAGCCTCAAAGGATGAAGCAAGCGCCGGCCAGAGATGCTGGAAGTGTGGCACTGCGACGCAGCGTCTCGTTCCTTCGAGGAACCAGGGTTACATACGTCAGGAACTCGAGGTGCGTCTAGAATGATTGGGGAATGAGAATGCCCACGCCGCCAGACTTACAAATCTCTGCCAGTGTGTGAAACTGCACAGCTAGGACGAGAGAACAGAGGGGCCTGGAGCAGCTCGTAAATCTAGACCATAAAATCTATCACACAGATGACTTGGAGTCCTTCCTTTAGTGGAGTGAGCCTTGACCCCCAGGGGAGAGTGGAGGTCAGAGGACTCATATGCAAGAGAAATAGCATCTACTATCCACCGGCTGAGGGTCTGTTTAGTAGCAGGAAGACCTCTCTTAGGGGGACCATAACAAACAAACAACTGGTCCGCTCCTTCTCTGTGGACGTATGTGTCCAATGCTCACACTGGACACATACAATTAAGCTTCTTCTGGTCTGGCTCCCTGAAGGGAGGAGGACTGAAGGCCTGGAGTACGACAAGGCGTGGTGTAGAGGAGGGAACCTTAGGGACATACCCCGCACGAGGGTAAAGGTAAGCTTTAGCCAGACCGGGTGCAAAGTCTATATAAGAAGGGGCCACAGAGAGGGCCTGCAGGTCCCTAGCTCTCTTGAGAGAAGATATTTCCAACAAGAAGACAGTTTTAATAGAGAGAAGGCGATCGGAGATCTCCTCAATAGGCTCGAAGGGCGGCCAACAGAGACCTTCTAACACCACAGTCAGGTCCCACGTGGGGACACGAGAACGTACTGGAGGCCTCAGCCTCAGCGCACTGCGGAGGAAACGTGTAACAAGGGGGTGTCTGCCCACTGACTGGCCACCGAGAGGGGCGTGGTAGGCCGCAAAGGCCGCCACGTAGACCTTCAGGGTGGAGTGGGTCAACCCTGCGGAGAAACGGGCCTGCAGGAACTCCAGCACAGTGCCAATCGGGCAGTTAACTGGATCGAGCTGGTGGTCTCCGCACCAAGAAGTGAAAAGTTTCCACCTCAAGGTATACAGTTTCCTCGTAGAGGGAGCTCTGGATTGGAGGATGGTCTCAACAACCTCGGTTGAGAGACCAGAAGCTACGAGTTGTGCCCCCTCAGGGGCCACACCCATGACTTCCACAGCTCCGGGCGGGGGTGGACTATGGTGCCCTCCGCCTGTGAGAGGAGATCCCTCCTGACGGGAATCTCCCAGGGAGAGCCGTCTAGGAGGGAAATCAGGTCCGAGAAACATACTCGACTCGGCCAGAACGGGGCTACTAACAGCAGCCGGACTCCGTCCCGGCATACTCTCTCCACAACTCCCGAGAGCAGAGCAATTGGGGGAAAGGCGTACAGACGAAGCCTCGGCCACGTTTGTACCATGGCGTCCAGCCCCAGTGGAGCTGGATGAGTCAGAGAGAACCAGAGGGGACAGTGTGATGTCACTCAAATTGCAAACAGGTCCACCTGAGCCTGGCCAAAAACTCTCCAAATCTGCTTCACCACCTCGGTATGAAGCCTCCATTCCCCGGGCCTCTGCCCCTGCCTCGACAGGATGTCTGCTCCCATATTCATATTCCCAGGAATGTGAACCGCTCTGAGCAAGAGGAATTTGTCCTGGGCCCACACAAGGATCTGGTATACTCGTTTGTTTAGACGGCGTGAGTGCAGACCTCCTTGGTGGTTGATTTAAGAGACCACCGCTGTGTTGTCGGTGCGCACCAACACATGGTGACCTCTTAGGTCTGGAAGAAAATAACGAAGTGCACACAGCATGGCCAGCATCTCCAGGCAGTTGATGTGCCATGTCAGATGGCGACCACTCCACAGACCGCGGGCAGGGTGGCCACTTATGACCGCACCCCAGCCGGTGAGGGACACGTCCGTCGCTAGCATCACGTGGCGACAAGGAGCTCCTAGCACTGGGCCCTGAGACAAGAACCAAGGCTTCCTCCACATATCCAAGGCACGACCTTGACATTGATCATGTGAAGTGGGTTTCCCCTCGGGGAGAACCCCTTGGTCTTGAGCCACCACTGTAGGGGTCTCATGTACAGCAAGCCAATAGGTATCACGTTGGACGCAGCTGCCTTCAGACCCATCAGTTTTTGAAACTGCTTGACAGTGATTGACTGGCCTTCTCTCACTCTCGCGACTGCGGCGAGGATCGACTCAATCCAAAAAGGTGACATGCGTGCCTGCATCGTGGTCGAATCCCACACCACGCCCAGATAAGTGGTTCTCTGTACTGGAGAAAGCACACTTTTCTTGGCGTTCAGTCTTAACCCCAGCTCTCTCATGTGGGCGAAAATGACATCTCGATGCCGAACCGCCATTTCCTCTGATTGAGCTAAGATCAACCAATCATCAAAATAGTTCAGTATGCGGATGCCCTGGAGTTGTAGCGGAACCAGGGCTGCATCCACACACTTCGTGAAAGTGCGGAGTGAGAGTGCAAGGCCAAAGGGAAGTACTCGATATTGGTACGCTTCGCCCCCGAAAGCAAACCTCAGAAACTTCCTATGTAGGGGAAGGATGGAGATATGGAAATATGCATCTTTTAGATCTATCGTGACAAACCAGTCCTCGGACCTGATCTGAGACACAACCTGTTTGAGTGTGAGCATCCTGAACTTCAGTCGATTGACTGAGCGGTTCACTAGACGCAGATCTAAAATGGGACGCAACCCCCATCCTTCTTTGGAACAATGAAGTACCGGCTGTAGAACCCTGACTCCCTGTCGTGAGGAGGGACCACCTCAATGGCCTCCTTCCTCAGAAGAACATGCACTTCCTGTTCCATAATCAGAGCCTGCTTCGGGACCCACCAGCGTGGGTGAAACCCCGTTGAATCGAGGCGGAGGAGAACCAAACTTAATTGTGTAGCCTCTTTCTACAGTGTGCAGGACCCATTGAGACACATTTGGCAGTAGTTTCCACACTGCTAAATAATCTAGTCTCTCGAGACTGACCTCTGGTGTAACCAGAACAGCTAGCTCGGTGCACTGTAACGGCAGACCGGCAGGAGACAACCAAACTAACCATTCTAGAGACCTCCGTGGAGGTGGCGAGCCACTCAGCACCGCTACGTTTCTGGGCGGTAACTGGGCGTGGTGCACGCGGGAGACCGCTGCGCCCTGTAACTCCGGCAGGGTTGGCAGAACGATCTCCTGAGGGCACTGAGGCGAGATGGACACCATGTAATGCGGTGTAACCCGCTGCACCACAGAGGGGACTGCCCTCATAAACCCCGGGCCAGTGGCGTCAGGGCTTATTGGCCGAAGACCTCTTAGCCTTAAGTACGGTCCGCAGATCCGTCTTAGACTTAGAAGCCCCCGACCCAGAGTGTTTTTGTGCCTCCCTGTATGAGGAGCTGGTACTCGGTGGAGGCTGCCCCCTCCGGATTAAGAGAGCGACGCGGGAGGAACCGCTGGAACGCCGCCGCCTGCTTGTGAGCCTCCTGGTACCTGTTGACGAGAGAATTAACAGTGTCGCCGAACAGGCCCGAGGACATTTCTTTCATGTCAGACAGGGTGAGCCACAAACGTCGCTCTGCTGCTACCATTGCTGCCATGGACCACCCAATAGCACGAGCGGTCTCTTTGGTAGCCTGTAACACCGCCATAGTGTGCAGACTCGCACCAGCCTGACTCGCTCCAGAGTACCCCTTGTTCACCAGCGCTGATGTCGTACGCAGCGGCTTGGAGGGCAGCGCCAGAGCCTTTAATGACGATGCTGCGCCGGGAGACAAATAGCTCGCGAGCATCTGTTCAACCCGGGGCATCGCCTTATATCCGTGCTCATATATCCCCGCTACATTGCTGTAGTGATCAGAAACGGGGATGAAGACGCAGGCCGAGAAGGGTTTTTCCCACGATTTACACACCTCGGCGTGCAAATCGGGAAAAAAAAGGCAGGCTTCGGCGCGAAGGTCACGGCTTAGTTTGCAGAAAACGCTCATCAAGTTTACTTTTCTGTGGTTCAGCCTTTTTCTCGGCTGGCCATTCGATGTTTAACTTGGCCACAGCAAGAGTAACCACCTCCAAAAGCTCCTTATACTGGGGCGATTGAGGGGGCAAATCCTCAGCGACGTTCACCACATCAACCTCCTAGGAGCAAGATAGATGAAACGCAGAGCCCGCTCCCTGGGGAGAAGTAGCGCCGGAGCGCGCTTCCGATCCCTGAGAGCGCGCGCTGGATCTGGCAGGTGAGGAAGAAGATAGGGACTCGCCCGTCTCCATTCCCTCTGCCAAATCCAACTGCGAACCCCACGAGCGAGATCATCACTCCGCCTCGGACAACACTAAATAAGACTCACAAACGTAAAAGTTCTTTGAACAGTACACACACAGAGAGAGCGCTTTCTGAAGACAGAAGGCTGGTGCCAGCTGTGCCTCTCCGGCTTTTGTGCTTCCTGGTCTCTGACGTCACCCGCCTATGACATATCGCCCATCCATTGGACTGATTACACACATGATTCAGAGATGTCACACTGGGGGCATTCCCCAATCGTTCTCGACGTAGCGTCTCGCTCCTGAAGAGGAACCTTGGGAGAAACAAGGCTCAGTTGGGGGGCCAGTTCTCCTCAGGCCAGACAAAATCAGCAATTCAATTCCAGTCTTCAGCAAATTCAGATTGTGCAGAAGAATCATCTGTTTCCTGTGGTCTTGTACTGGTGGTAGTCTGAGACAAGGTCTTTACAGGGGATCTGTATCTGGGGCTCTAGTTGTCCTGGTCTCCCCTGTCTTTCAGGGCAGTAGAGGTCCTTTCTAGGTGCTGATCCACCATCTGGTCTGGATACGTACTGGATCCGGGTGACTGCAGTGACCCTCTGATCTGGATACAGACTGGATCTGGTAGCTATGGTGACCTCGGAATAAGAGAGAAACAGACTAATATTAGCGTAGATGGCATTCTTCTAATGATGTAGAAAGTATATAGGGTGTTATGGGAAGTGTTCCTGGTTCTGGTTTTCCTAATTAATGCAGCCTAAAAATGCTTTAACGGATTTGGATATTAGAAGCGTATTATTGTGTTATGTGTAAGATAGGTTAAAGAGATAGGTCTTTAATCTAGATTTAAACTGCAATAGTGTGTCTGCCTCTCGAACAATGTTAGGTTGGTTATTCCAGAGTTTAGGCGCCAAATAGGAAAAGGGTCTGCCGCCCGCAGTTGATTTTGATATTCTAGGTATTATCAAATTGCTTGAGTTTTGAGAACACAGTGGACGTGGAGGACTATAATGTAACAAGAGCTCCAACAAATACTGAAATGCTAAACCATTCAGGGCTTTATAAGTAATAAGCAAGATTTTTAAATCTATACAATGTTTGGTAGGGAGCCAGTGCAGTGTTGACAGAACCAGCTAATATGGTCATACTTCCTGGTTCTAAGAAATCTAGCTGCTGCATTTTGGACTAGCTGTAGTTTGTTTACTAAGCGTGCAGAACAACCACCCAATAAAGCATTAAAAAATGCATGGATTAACATTTCTGCGTTTGACATTGAGAGCAAAGGTCATAATTTAGATATATTTAGATATATTTGAGATGGAATAATGCAGTTTTACAAATGCTGGAAACATGGCTTTCTAAGGAAATATTGCCATCAAATAGCAAACCTAGGTTCCTAACTGATGACGAAGAATTGACAGAGCAGCCATCAAGTCTTAGACAGTGTTCTAGGTTATTAAAAGCAGAGTTTTTAGGTCCTATAATGAACACTTCTGTTTTTACAGAATTTAGCAGTAAAAAATTACTCCTCATCCAGTTTTTTATATCGACTATGCATTCTGTTTGTTTTTCAAATTGGTATGTTTCACTGGGCAGTGAAGAAATATAGAGCTGAGTATCATCAGCAGAAATCCTGACTGGAAATCTTCACATATACCATTTTTCTCTAAGAAGGAATATAATTGTTAAGATACTACATTTCCTATTATCTTGGACAGAACCAGCAATGAGATGCTGTGACGATTCGTGTACCCAGAAAGACACAGGGAGAGCGAGATCCATTTGCTGGTATTTAATATGGTAATCCAAATAGTAGTTGAATACAGCAAATGACAAAAACCGAAAATGACAGTCCAAACAAAACAAACACCAAACGAAAGGGACAGGAAAAGGGAACTTGGAATGTGAGAAGATTGAAAGGACGAGCAGACAGGGAGAATCTCGGGAGATGAGAAAGCTAGACACACGACGGGTAAGGACTCCATACAAACAAGATTCAAGATTCAAGATTCAAGATTTTATTCGTCACATACAAAATTATATATAGCATATATAACCAGCAGTGAAATGTGAATCAGGTCCGCTCCATGGACAGTGCAATTATTAAAGAAAACAACACAGATGAAAATATACATAAATATATCTATGTAAGAATGAAATAAAAGTAAACAATAAAAATATAAGAATAAAATATAAAAAAATTATATTGTAGAATTAAATATAGAACGCAAAATAATGTGCATGAATGTAAACTGTAGTCTTAAATATTAAGATGTACAGGGATGTACAATGTGCATATATGCATTTTACTGTATTCTTAAATATTAAGATACACAGGAATGTACATGGAGCAAATGTGCAAACAGGGTGACACTGTAGTGTGTCAATTTGAGGTAGTGAATAAAGTGAAAATGATAAAGTGAACATTAAGTGGAGGAATGAGGATGTTAGGAAGCGGGTTTAGAGTTTAAGAGCCTGATGGCCTGGGGGAAGAAACTCCTCCTGAGTCTCTCAGTTTTTGCCATCAGGCTACGGTAGTGCTTACCAGATGGCAGCAAAGTGAAAATATGATTACTGGGGTGGGTGGAGTCTTTGATGATTTTTGCACCTCTACTTCTGCAGTGTTTGAGGTAGATGTCCTGCAGAGAGGGGAGAGCAGACCCTGAAATGCGCTCAGCTAAGCGCACAACTCTCTGCAGGGCTTTGCAGTCTTGACTGGAGCTGTTCCCATACCACACTGAGATACACTGAGTCAATACACTTTCTATAGCCCCAGAATAGAAAGTTTTCAGGATTGCTGGTGAGACCCTGAATTTCCTCAGCTGTCGCAGATGGTACAGTCTTTGCCTGGCTTTATTAACCTGTGTTTGAATGTGAGTAGTCCAAGTCAGGTCCTCAGAGATGTTTACACCAAGGTACTTGAAGCTGCTCACCCTCTCCACAGGGGTCCCGCTGATCATAAGAGGAGTATAGGGCTGCTGCTGTCTCTTCCTGAAGTCCACAATCAGCTCTTTAGTTTTGCTCACATTCAGAGAGAGACAGTTGTCCTGGCACCATGATGTCAATTTCCCTACCTCATCCAAGTATGCGGTCTCATTATTGTTGTGAATGAGGCCCAGAACCACAGTATCATCAGCAAATTTGATAATAGATGTGGAGCTGTGCGAAGACACGCAGTCATGTGTGTAGAGAGAGTAGAGCAGGGGACTTAGGACACAGCCCTGCGGGGCTCCTACGTTCAGGGTGATGGAGCTGGAGGTGTACTGGCCTAGTTTCACCACTTGAGGTCTGCCGGTGAGGAAATCAAGGATCCAGTCGCAGAGTGAAGAATTCAGTCCGAGGTCTATGAGTTTGGAAGCTAGCTTTATGGGGACTATAGTATTAAAACTGAGCTACTCAATAAATAGCAGCCTTACATAGTTCCTGTTATTGCTTTCAATGTGTGTGAGAGAAGAGTGCAGGATGTGAGAGATGGCATCATCTGTGGATCTGTTTGGACGATAAGCAAACTGAAGAGGGTCCAAAGTATCCGGGATGGAGGAGCAGATGACGTTTTTAGCCAGTCCCTCAAAGACCTTCATGACTATTGATGTGAGGGCAACTGTACGATAGTCATTCAGACAAGAGGGTTTATTGTTCTTAGGCACAGGGATGATGACAACAGCGAAAGACTGGTATTTATAAGGAGGCTAATGACAATAGATTTCCTGCACCTGGTGCAATTAACTGGAGTGCAATTACTGTGAAGACAGGACCAGACTAGAGGAATTCTAGTGCCTATGGTGAAGTGCCTAAGGGGAAGTGAGCCCACTAGTGGACACCCAGGGAAAGAGAGACTAGACAGCGTGACATTACCCCCTCCTCCATGGAGCAGCTGCCAGATGCTCCACCCGAACCCAAGGGAAAACCAAACAGACAAAGAGACCAGGAGGGAGGTGGAGCAGCGGAGGACTAGGGGGAGGGACGGAGGGCCAGTTAAAAATGGGGAAAACATGGACAAGAGGACCAGGTAGAATGGGAAAACAGAGACAAGAGAAGTGCAACACAAAACAAGGAGTCCAGGAGGGTGGTGGACCAGCAGAGGATCAGGGGGAGGGACGGAGGGCCAGGTCTTTAGAGGGAAACAGAACGAAAGACACAGACAAGAAACCCAGGAGGGAGGTGGACCGGTGGAGGATCAGGGGGAGGGACGGAGGGCCAGGTCCAGAGGAGGAAACCGAAAGAAAGAAACAGACAGCAGAACAACAAAAAATAAACACAAAAACACAAGTCCACGAAAGACATCACGTGACGCCCACCAGGGCGGAGCAGAAGACCACCACAACCATGTGGTCAGGGCGGAAGCCCCCCAGGGCAGAGCAGAAGACCACCACAACTTTGTGGTCATGGCGGAAGCCCCCCAGGACAGAGCAGAAGAACACCACATCCTTGTGGTCAAGGCCGAAGCCCCCCAGGGCGGAGCAGAAGACCACCACATCCGTGTGTTCGAACCAGACGCCCCCAGGGTGGAGCAGAAGACCACCACATCCGTGCGGCCGGACCAACGGTAGGACAAGTCTGGTTGGGTAGTCTGAAACATAGAACATGGACATGTTAGGGGTAGCCTCCATGGCCACAACAGGAACAGTCGGGTGCTCTAAAAGTTTGACTGAGACATGATGAGTCTCTGGAAGTTCCGCAGAGGCGAGGAGAGACTCTGGTAGTTCCTCAGAGCCGTGGAGAGGCTCGAGTAGTTCCACAGAGAAGTGACGAAACTCTGGTAATCCCATGGTGTTTATATTGGATTCCAGAAGATCGGTGCCGACTTGACTCTGCTCATGAAGATCATTGGTGACTTGTATTTGTTCATGAAGATCAATGGTGACTTGCCTTTGTTCATGAAGATCATTGGTGGCTTGTCTTTGTTCATGAAGATCAGTGGTGGCTTGTCTTTGTTCATGAAGATCACCGGTGACTTGACTCTGCCCTTGAAGATCACCAGTGACTTGACTCTGACCTTGAAGATCACCAGTGATTTGACTCTGTCCTTGAAGATCACCAGTGACTTGACTCTGTCCTTGAAGATCACCAGTGACTTGACCTTGTCCTTGTAGATCACCAGTGACTTGACTTGACTCTGAAAGTTCAACGGTGACTAGCATTGACTCTGGAAAGTCCATGGTAACTAGCCCTGACTCAGGAAGGTCAACGGTGACTAACCCTGACTCTGAAGGGTCCACGAGCACCTGACTCAACTCTGGAGGGTCCATGAGCACCTGTCTCAACTATGGAGGGTCCATGAGCACCTGACTCGACTCTAGAGGGTCAACCGGAACCTGACTCAACTCTGAAAATTCAACAGGCACCTGACTCGACTCTGGAAGGTCAACAGGAACTAGCCCTGACTCTGGAAGGTCAACGGTGACTAACCCTGACTTTGGAAGGTCGATGGTGACTAGCCCTGACTCTGGAGGGTCCATGAGCACCTGACTCAACTCTGGAGGGTCCATGAGCACCTGACTCAACTCTGGAGGGCCCACGAGCACCTGACTCAACTCTGGAGGGTCCATGAGCACCTGTTTCAACTATGGAGGGTCCATGAGCACCTGACTCGACTCTAGAGGGTCAACCGGAACCTGACTCAACTCTGAAAATTCAACAGGCACCTGACTCGACTCTGGAAGGTCAACAGGAACTAGCCCTGACTCTGGAAGGTCAACGGTGACTAACCCTGACTTTGGAAGGTCGATGGTGACTAGCCCTGACTCTGGAGGGTCCATGAGCACCCAACTCAACTCTGGAGGGTCAACAGGAACCTGACTCAACTCTGGAGGGTCAACAGGAATATGACTCGACTCAGGAAAACCCTCTGTAGCTCCCATTCTCTGCAGTGGCTCCGGGCTGGCGGCCGCCTTGTGCAGTGGTGCTGGGTTGGTGGCCATCTTGTACTGTGGTGCTGGCTCAGCAGAAGTGACATGCACAGTTTCTGGATTGACAGACATGACGTGAACACTCCTAGGATCTCTAGGATCTTTGACAGCATGGAGAAATAATCCAAAAACGTCTTAGCGGCCATCTTGGGCGTTGGCGCTGAGCTGGCGGCCATCTTGCACTGGGCTGGTGACCACTTTGTGCTGTGTCGCTGGACCCGCGGTCATCCTGGGCAGCGGTGCTGGGCCGGCGGCCATCTTGTGCTGTGGCGCTGGGCTGGTGGCCATCTTGCCTCGTGGCGCTGAGCTGGCGGCCATCTTGTGCTGTGGTGCGGGGCTGGCTTCCATCTTGCCTCCTGGTGCTGGGTTGGTGACAATGCTGCGCAGCGGCGCTGGGTTGGCGGCCATCTTGTGCAGCAGCACTGGATTGGCGGCCATCTTGTGCAGCGGCGCTGGCTTGGCAGACTTGCGCCTCCTCTCTCATTTCTGTCCACAATGGGGAGACGGCAGGTCCCTTCTGAACCCAGGGTCGACGGGGGGCCATAGTGGAGAGCGATGCCGGACCTCCTCTCGACCACTGACTCCTGAGCGACCTCCCCTGGTTCCACGGAACACAACCAGGCGGGTACCCTCAAAACCATTCCTCACACGCTCGGTGACTGGGGAGGAAATATGAATAGACATACAGATGGATCTCTTTGGATGGATTCCTTCTGTGACGATTCGTGTACCCAGAAAGACACAGGTAGAGCGAGATCCAATTGCTGGTATTTAATATGGTAATCCAAATAGTAGTTGAATACAGCAAATGACAAAAACCAAAAATGACAGTCCAAACAAAACAAACAAAATGAAAGGGACAGGAAAAGGGAACTTGGAATGCGAGAAGATTGAAAGGACGAGCAGACAGGGAGAATCTCGGGAGATGAGAAAGCTAGACACACAAAGGGTAAGGACAAACAACAGGGAAAGACTGGTATTCATAAGGAGGCTGGTGACAATAGATTCGCTACACCTGGTGCAATTAACTGGAGTGCAATTACTGTGAAGACAGGACCAGACTAGAGGAATTCTAGTGCCTATGGTGGAGTGCCTAAGGGGAAGTGAGACCACTAGTGGACACCCAGGGAAACAGAGACTAGACAGCGTGACAGATGCTGCTTTGGTCTGATGCAAGAAGCAAATCATTTGTAATTTTAAAAAGTGCAGATTCTGTGCTATGGTGGGGCCTGAAACCTGACATTCTGAAACCTGAAATTCTACATTTCTAAAACAAATAAAATGTTATTCATCTATTGCACAAAAGTATGAACTAATATAAAATATAAATAATTCCCAGGTGCAAGAGTATGCAGACTTTCTATTTAGGCCAGGGATGGGCAACTGGTGCCCAGCAGTGCCTTTAAGAATGGCCCGCTGTATCATTTTAGACTCTGATGATCCATTTTAAAACATTTGAAAAGCAAGTCACATCTCCAAATAGGAGAAGCCGCTAGTTTCCAGCCGCTCCCCATGTTGATTTCAGTGTATTAGGGCGTGTACTCTAATCTAAACATTCACTAAAAACTGACAATTTTTTTCCAGTCAATATGGTAAACAGATTATCTTTTTACTAAATTCAAGGGGATGCCCATATGTTTGGAAATCTGTATTTATTTAAATTATTTAAATAGTACAAAAAAATAATAAGTGGTCTTTGGGAACAGAAATACAAGAATTGCTATATGGATTCATATGACGATTAAACTATAAAAGGCTGTGATTTCACTGAGTAGACTTGAGTGCTGTACATAAGCTTTGTGTACTGCGGTTAACAGGGAAATTTCTACAGCTCCAAAAGTTAAATCTGCTGGCAGAGAACAAATTTGCTTTTTCAATAAGCCCTTCAGCTATTTTTGCTACACATTTGTACATTTGAACCAGTGGACTGACAATCAATCAATCAATCAAACAATCACCTTTATTTATATAGTGCTTTAAACAAAATACATTGCGTCAAGGCACTGAACAACATTCATTAGGAAAACAGTGTGTCAATAAAAAAAAAGATAGTTAAGGCAGTTCATCATTGAATTCAGGTATGTCATCTCTGTTCAGTTTAAATAGTGTCTGTGCATTTATTTGCAATCAAGTCAATGATATCGCTGTAGATGAAGTGACCCCAACTAAGCAAGCCAGAGTGACAGCGGCAAGGAACCGAAACTCCATCAGTGACAGAATGGAGAAAAAAACCTTGGGAGAAACCAGGCTCAGTTGGGGGGCCAGTTCTCCTCTGACCAGACGTAACCAGTAGTTCAATTCCAGGTTGCAGCAAAGTCAGATTGTGCAGAAGAATAATCTGTTTCCTGTGGTCTTGTCCTGGTGGTCGTCTGAGACAAGGTCTTTACAGGGGATCTGTATCTGGGGGTCTAGTTGTCCTGGTCTCCGCTGTCTTTCATGGATGTAGAGGTCCTTTCTAGGTGCTGATCCACCATCTGGTCTGGATACGTACTGGATCCGGGCGACTGCAGTGACCCTCTGATCTGGATACAGACTGGATCTGGTGGCCACGGTGACCTCGGAACAAGAGAGAAACAGACAAATATTAGCGTAGATGCCATTCTTCTAATGATGTAGCAAGTTCATAGGGTATTACGTGAAATAGTCTAACCTTGAAGTCATAAATGCATGAATTAACATTTCTGCATTTGACATTGAGAGCATAGGCTGTAATTTAGATATATTTTTGAGATGGAAAAATGCAGTTTTACAAATGCTACAAACGTGGCTTTCTAAGGAAAGATTGCGATCAAGTAGCACACCTAGGTTCCTAACTGATGACGAAGAATTGACAGAGCAACCATTAAGTCTTAGACAGTGTTCTAGGTTATTACAAGCAGAGTTTTTAGGCCCTATAATAAACACCTCTGTTTTTTCTGAATTTAGCAGTAAGAAATTACTCGTCATCCAATTTTTTATATAGACTATGCATTCCATTAGTTTTTCAAATTGGTGTGTTTCACCGGGCCGCGAGGAAAAATAGAGCTGAGTATCATCAGCATAACAGTGAAAGCTAACACCATGTTTCCTGATGATATCTCCCAAGGGTAACATATAAAGCGTGAAGAGTAGCGGCCCTAGTACTGAGCCTTGAGGTACTCCATACTGCACTTGTTATCGATATGATACATCTTCATTCACTGCTACGAACTGATGGCGGTCATAAAAGTACGATTTAAACCATGCTAATGCACTTCCACTGATGCCAACAAAGTGTTCAAGTCTTTGCAAAAGAATGCTGTGGTCAATTGTGTCAAACGCAGCACTAAGATCCAATAAAACTAAAAGAGAGATAGACCCACGATCAGATGATAAGAGCAGATCATTTGTAACTCTAAGGAGAGCAGTCTCAGTACTATGATACGGTCTTAATCCTGACTGGAAATCCTCACATATACCATTTTTCTCTAAGAAGGAATATAATTGTGAGGATACTACCTTTTCTAGTATCTTGGACAGATAAGGGAGATTCGAGGTTGGTCTATAATTAACAAGTTCTTTTGGGTTCAAGTTGTGGTTTTTTTATGAGAGGCTTAATTACAATAATAATAATAATTAATAATAATTCCTTACATTTATATAGCGCTTTTCTAGGCACTCAAAGTGCTTTACATAGACAGGGGGTATCTCCTCATCCACCACAAGTGTGCAGCATCCACCTGGATGATGCGACGGCAGCCATATTGCGCCAGAACGCCCACCACACACCAGCTTACTGGTGGAGAGGAGACAGAGTGATGAAGCCAATCAGCAGATATGGGGATTGTTAGGAGGCCATGATAGTCAGAGGCCAATGGGCGAATTTAGCCAGGATGCCGAGGTCACACCTCTACTCTTTTCGAAAGACATCCTGGGATTTTTAATGACCACAGAGAGTCAGGACCTCGGTTTAACGTCTCATCCGAAGGACGGTGCTCGTTGACAGTATAGTGTCCCCATCACTACACTGGGGCGCTAGGACCCACACAGACCACAGGGTGAGCACCCCCTGCTGGCCTCACTAGCACCTCTTCCAGCAGCAACCTAGTTTTCTCAGGAGGTCTCCCATCCATAACAGCCAGTAAGAAGGTTTTGGGGACATATCCTAATGACAATGAGGAATTAATAATAGTCAGAAGAGGACCTATGACTTCTGGAAGCACCTCTTTTAGGAGCTTAGATGGTATAGGGTCTAAAATACATGTTGTTAGTTTAGATGATTTAACAAGTTTATACAATTCTTCCTCTCCTATAGTTGAGAATGAGTGGAACTGTTCCTCAGGGGGTCTATAGTGCACTGTCTGATGTGATACTGTAGCTGACAGCTGAATGGTTGCAATTTTATCTCTAATAGTATCGATTTTAGAAGTAAAGTAGTTCATAAAGTCATTACTGTTGTGGTGTTGGGAAATGTCAACACTTGTTGAGGCTTTATTTTTCGTTAATTTAGCCACTGTATTGAATAAATACCTGGGGTTATGTTTGTTTTCTTATAAAAGAGAAGACAAGTAATCAGATCTAGCAGTTTTTAATACTTTTCTGTAGGATATGCTACTTTCCTGCCAAGCAATACGAAATACCTCTAGTTTTGTTTTCCTCCAGCAGCGCTCCATTTTTCGGGCTGCTTTCTTTAGGGTGCGAGTATGCTCAGTACACCATGGTGTCAAACTGTTTTCCTTAACCTTTCTTAAGCTTAAAGGAGCAACTGTATTTAAAGTGCTAGAAAAGAGAGAGTCCATAGTTTCTGTTACATCATCAAGTTGTTCTGAGGTTTTGGATGTGCTAAGGAATTTGGATACATCAGGAAGATAACTTAAAAAGCAGTCTTTTGTGGTAGAAGTGATGGTTCTTCGATACTTGTAACAAGAAGTAGAATTTACAATTTTGGCTATATGAAGTTTGCACAGAACTAAATAATGATCTGAGATATCATCACTTGGCTGAATAATTTCGACACTATCAACATCAATTCCATGTGACAGTATTAAATCTAGAGTATGATTTCGACTATGAGTAGGTCCTGAAACGTGTTGTCTAATACCAATAGAGTTCAGAATGTCTATAAATGCTGATCTCAATGCATCTTTTTCATTATCGACATGGGTATTAAAATCACCAACTATTAAACCTTTATCTGCAGCCAGAACTAACTCGGATGTAAAATCACCAAACTATTTAATAAAGTCTGTATGGTGCCCTGGTGGCCTGTATACAGTAGCCAGTACAAACATAACAGGGGATTTATCATTAACATTTGTTTCTCTGGATAATGTTATATGAAGCACCATTACTTCAAACGAGTTATACTTGAATCCTGCCGTCTGAGAAATCCTGAAAACATTGTTATAAATTGAAGCAACTCCTCCCCCTTTGCCTTTTAGACGTGGCTCATGTTTATAACAGTAATCTTGGGGGGTGGACTTTAAAATAATGTAATCATCAGGTTTTAGCCAGGTTTCTGTCAAACAGAGCACATCTATAATATGATCAGTTATCATATTATTTACAAAAAGTGTTTTCGTAGAAATGGATCTGATATTCAATAAGCCAATCTTTATCATTTGTTTATCCATATTGCATTTGTTTTTTATTTGTTGAACCTCAATTAAATTGTTAGCCTTAACTTGGTTTGGACGTTTTTTGTATTTTCTAGTTCGGGGAACAGACACAGTCTCTATAGTACAAAAAGCTAACGCATTATACAAATCTAAACAATTAAGATATTAAGATATATTTATGTTATTTAATACACAAATGAATTAAGAATAATTAAATTAATATAATAATTGATTATTTTGACTCATACCTTTTCTTAAACAAATGTTTAAAGGATGAAATGTGTAGTGCAGATCTGGTTATTTTATGGCACCATTTTGAATATATATATGTATGTATATATATTCCAATATATATATATATATATATATATATATATATATATATATATATATATATATATATATTATTATTATTATTATTATTTTAATAAGCCCTTTTTAACTCTCCTCTTAGGTAGTTTTGAGAATGTTCTGTAGGCCACTAATACTAATAATAATAGTAATAATAATAATAATAATAATAATAATAATAATAATAATAATAATAATAATAATAATAATAATAATAAAAGACCTTTGTACATTAGTTTGTAGCAAATTTACAGACAATGCAAATGAGATATTTACATTGGCTTGTTGGGGTAATATATCTGTCCACTGACAACAAAGTTTTCTTTCTGAATTAGCATAACTTCACAAGTTTTATAGTTAATAAAATCTTTAAAAACAAATTACACACAGTAAAAAACGGAGTGTGTATTCAATGTCCCAATCTGTCTAGTGTTAAAAGTACACTGTTCGTAGTGTTGAATTTTTAGTGTTAATATAGCACCTTATAGTGTAGAAAAATTTTACTCCAAGTGTTAATTGTAACGCTCAAAATTTTACACTCTGGGGTATTTAACACCCCTGGTGTTGTTTTAAGTGTAATTAATAAAGTACTCTTTTCAGTCCAATAAAAAAAAGATATTGTATGGTGTTCATGTACAAGATTTAACATAAAATCAAGAGTCTTCAGACAGATTTCAACATTACATTTCAACATTTATTGAACAAATGGGCAAAGTGGCAACTTTAAAAGTATATGTCACATGTGTAGAGGTTAATTAGTTACATTCATTAAGTGTTGCACAGAAACAAAGTATTTAATAACACAAAATCATCAAATTTACCAAGACATGAACGAATATGACGTGTAAATTTGAGTTGTAGCATCCATGAATGATGTTCCTCGTTGTCCTATCAGTGAACAGGTATGGCTGTGTGGTCTCTTTTCTCCAATCTAGCTGTTCTTGTTAGTGCTTGCAGATAAAAGACAAAAGTAACAGTCATTTTATTTATATCAGTTTTTCATATACATCTGGCAATATTCTCCAAGAAATCTCCAAATGTACCTTTTTGAAGATGTTTTTCAGCTTGACAGGATGACATTTTTCCAGGTCCCTTGCAGCCTTGTGATAATGGTGGAATCAAATGAAGTAGGAGACCAATGGATGCAATATCGCTGTTCATTCTAGATAACATACATGACAAAAAGCCAGGAACATAAAAATATGATAAAAAAACAATTACATTTTCATGACAACATCTCTCTCAGGAACCATTGTGCTAATTTGGCTGAGTGGCTCTTTTCACAACCTGGCATTAGCACACATCTTGGGTGACACATATGGCCATATACTTTTATTACAAGCTTAGTTAAAAAAAAAGAAAATCTCATCAGTTTACTCAGCCTCTTGTTTTCTTTCAAACACAATTGTAAATATTTTAATAGAATATAAGATTTCTGTCCCTTGAATGACGTCCATGCAACTACCAATTTAATACTTCATAAACTTGATAAAGAGAACTAATCCATAAAGAGAAGTAATCCATACGTACCATGTGGTTTAGTCCAAGTTTTCTGTTTATGTTCCCTGATCAATGTTTAAATGTAAAAAAAGTAATTCTATTCATTGTACATTGATCGAGTCTCTTCAGAAAATTTTGACTAAACCGCTCAATTCATTTGGTTTATTTTTATGATCTCTTTATGAACTTCTTGAAGTATCAAAGTTGTAGTTGTGTAGACTGTTGATGGAAGGAAATTAATTATTATTTTTTTTACATCTTCATTCTAGTGTCAATTAAATGACACATTGTGCAATATTCACATGGAGGCCTGAAACAATTTAAGTATTTATTTAATCTGATTATTAAATACATTTGTATAATTTTAATGAGTAACATGAGAAATAAGGCATCTTAAAATAAACAGTGTACTACATTATAATAAATTAACAAGTGTTAATTTATTTTTCTAATAATTTATAATTTATAATGTGAAAAGAAACTATAAAAAGATTCAGGCATATTTCTTCATTAAAACTTTCATCAGAGGGTCCGTTGGAATTTTTTGAAGCATCGAAAATACATTTTGGTCCAAAAATAGCAAAAACGACGACTTTATTCAGCATTGTCTTCTCTTCCGTGTCTGTGTGAGAGAGAGTTCAACTCAAAGCAGGGATTAGAGATGCAAACCGTTTAAAATGATTCAGTTCGATTTGGTGAACTGAATGATTCGTTCGCGAACCAGATATCCAGACTGTTTTGATTTGAACTCTCTCTCACAACAGACAAGGAAAGAGAAGACAATGCTGAATAAAGTCGTCGTTTTTGTTATTTTTGGACCAAAATGTATTTTTGATGCTTTAAAAAATTCCAACGGACCCTCTGATGTCACGTGGACTAGTTTGATGATGTTTTTCTTACCTTTCTGGACATGGACAGTGTACCTTACACACAGCTTCAATGGAGGGACTGAGAGCTCTCGGACTAAATCTAAAATATCTTAAACTGTGTTCCGAAGATAAAAGGAGGTCTTACATGTTTGGAACAGCATATGTGTGAGTTATCAATGACATAATTTTCATTTTTGGGCGAAATAACCCTTTAAGTCAGTAAACACAAGTCCTAATGCATCATTTGTATTATCAAGGTGAATATTAAAATCTCACATGATTAGCACTTTATCAACGGTAACCAAAAGGTCTGACAGGAAATCTGATCATTCTTTTAAGAATTCTGTATATGGCCCTGGTGGTCTATACACAGTGGCCAGAGCAAGAGATAGAATAGATTTTTTTTGCATATTTGATAGTGTAACATTAGGCATAAGTATTTTGAATGAGTTAAACCTGTATCCTGTTTTCTGAGTAACATTGAGAGAATCACTATTTATTGTTGCAACACCTCCCCCACGACCAGTCTGACAGGGCTCATGCTTATAAGAGTAGTTTGATGGAGTAGACTCATTTAGACCAATATAATCATTTGGTTTTAGCCAGGTTTCAGTCAAGCAGAGTACATCAAAACTATTATCTGTGATCATATAATTTAAAATAACTGCTTTGAGTGTGAGTGATCCAATGTTTATAACCCCAACTTTAAAAATTGTTTTTGTTCATTTATTTTACATTTTTCTGGTTTAATGTCGATAAGATTTTTTGTAGATCCTACAATAAATTTATATTTTAACCCCACTATTCGGGGAACAGACTCAGTCTTAATAGATTGGACAGCGCAAATACTTCTATCATTTAAGAGGGTAGAACAAAAGTAATCTTTTTAGTTATTTGAGAATTGGCTTACTAGTCATATGGAGCAAAGTGTGCTGGAGATGTTGTCCGAAAGGAGTTCTGCTCCAACTCTGCTGGGGTGCAGGCCATTAGTGTGAAAATGCCTAGGACGGTCCCAAAAAAGATTCCAATTATTAACAAATATCAGTTTCTGTTCTTTACACCATGACAATAATAATTAATTTAAAGCAACAAGTCTACTGAAACTTTCGTGTCCTCGTCAATACGTGGGCAGTTGTCTTGACACGATGACCACAACGTCGCCGCAGACGTTGTGCTGCGTACCTTCTCGATCAGGCTCCTGAAGTCCCTCTTTAGTGTCTCCATCTGCCGCAGTGTGGTGTGTGCAGAGAAACACACAGAGCAGAAGTTGTGGGACTGTTAGCAGCATGCTGTATACTTACCCTGGACTTGTGAGCATCAGCCCTGGAGGTTTCCAGCCTGATCCTTCACTTTCTCAACTGGGTCCGGCTCACCTCCAGTTCACAAATCTGCTTCTCTACAGCCTCCAGCTCGAGCTAGACCAAATGCAGCTTGAACGTGTCCTCACTTGCACTCTAAAGAAGACATACATCCTCCATTAAAGCAAGTAAGAGGGAGTTATGCAATGGTAATGTGTGTGAATTGAGTATTAGCAATGCAAGAGGGATTAGTGGTAACCACGCTGGTGATGCTAACGCACTATAAGCTAAATAGCAGACTCTGGAAATCAAAATAAAACTAGTGATAAAAAGGCACTCTGATTGATTTTGTTGTAGAATACGATAGAGGATATATTCACACGTTATAGAAACGAAAATGGTGTATAAAATATATTTTTAAGTTAAAAAAATACACATAAAAAAAATTACGTGATGGAGCTCAAATTCAATACATGTGTGATTCAAGAGTGTGGTCACCAACGTTAACAAGCAGTACAGGAAAAACTCTTTACATTTCTATTTTATAATAGGATTATTCTTAGGTTGCAGTTCAGATGTCAAAACATTTTCTTAGGCTGGCATTTGCCTAACCAGGTAGATCCAACCCTGTATGGAGGATTTCTTTGATAGGGGCCCTTGGTGAATTGTCATCAATGGTAAAGACTGAACCATTCAACCCACATGTGGATCGAGGAGCAAGGAAATGCAGGAGATTTCTTCAACATGGAATTTGAATATTCATGATGGGGAAACAGGATCCCCTTGTTAATAATATTTTATTTACAAGTTTCAGGAGGAGTGTGTCGGATACTTAATCAACACCAGTGGAGTATTACAATCAAGTAATCAACACCACAGTATAAATACAGCTGACTTAACTCTACCCATTGACGGTTTATCAGCATTCGGTTTGCACCTTTTGCCATTAAGTGTCAGACTCAGCTTCTCCCATAAAACAACGATATCTATACCCTGGATTATCCGGTTCTCCAGCCAATATGCTAGCACCGGGATCGCTCCTTCTCTGACAGACACCGCCGCCTAGCTCCAGGCTTCATCACCCTACCGGCATTACTTCAAATTTTCCCCAGCATCCGCTTATCTTTGGTTGTGCCTACAATTCCTCCAATTGGGAAGTTGACTGTATTTGAGTCTGAGGCCAACGCTGATTAAATCTGATGCTAAGTCCTCGCGAAGGTAAATGAGCAGATCTGTACGATCTACAGCAGTGATCCTCAAATCTGGCTCGCGAGATCCAGTTTCCTGCAGAGTTTAGCTCCGACTCTAATTAAACACACCTGCCTGTGATTTTCTAATGATCCTGAAGACATTGATTAGCAAACTCATGCGTGTTTGATTAGGGTTAGAGCTAAACTTCGCAGGAAAGTGGATCTCGCGAGCCAGATTTGAGGATCACTGATCTACAGTAAATTTTTTCGTCTCCCAGCAATCAGCCTCACTCCTAAATCCATAACAGCAGGGCGGGCAATATATCGAGCAAAGATTGCAAGGTCCCAAACACGCCTCACTCCATTGCCCCACGGTGCAAAAGACCCAGCTGTCCCTAAGCACTGGGTCGAAGTGGTAGGCTTCCAACGAGCCTGGGCGATGCCCCTGATCTCACTGCAAAAAAAGTCCCACTGGCTTTCTGCTTTGACTCAACCTTTTTCCCGCAGCTCTTCTGACCGCAGTGTCGTATGCAACCGAGCAAAAAGCCTCGGTCTATGGTTGGCGAGACATACCCATCCGATGTGTGTGCTCCCAACGGACCTCACCGAGAGTCTCCTGGACACATAACTTTACCTTTCAAGTCAACGATGAGTCTCGACCTCCCACCAAATACTCTCTCAGCTATCCTCACATATTTTTCCCCCACCTGGCGATACTTACCCATTTGATGTTCTGAGTTGATACCCCATCGGATGCAGCATGAGCCCTCCCATCATGGGTTTTTCTTTTCCTCTCCCTGTCCAGTGAGGCTTACCCGTCTGATGCATGTGCTCCCATCAGACGACATTGAGAGTTCTCCCTGTCAGGTTCTATGTCACCTGCAAGCGAGTCTCATCAATCCGATGCCATTAGAATCAATCTCCCACCAGTTGTTGCAAGAGTCCTCCTTGTCGGTCAGCCCAAAACCTTTTCATCTGCCAAACTGAGGACCCACACATCCATTGTTCGAGTCTTAATCTCCAGTCCGAGGCTTCTTGGGCCCTCTCAGTCAGCCACATGCCCTTCGCCCACTGAATAACATGGGCTTGTCAGCCAGTAGGGCCTGTATGCTGTAACCCGTTCCAACGCTGTGAGCTACTGCTGAGTATCGGCTTGAGCCCTGCCGACCAGGCACCCCAAATCATGTAGTCCAGTACCAGCAGCCGGTAGGGCCTACCCTTTCAATGCATAAGTCGCTCCCACAGGTTTACGTCCCACAGGTTTACGTTTACGTATGCTCTTCCGGCCTGCCAACAAGCTGAAACAAGCCCTTTTGTTTTATTTGTTTTCTCCTGGATATGTTAGTAGGGAGAGAAGTGTTTTGTATTTCTTTTGTAATCTGATTTCTGATTTCTGAAATTGCTGAATGAATGAATGAGGCTTTTATATAGTGTTTTATTGTGTGTTTTTGTACACCAAAAGTGCAGCACAATCATATGGAGGGGGGTGTCTCTCCTCAATCGACAGCACCCACAGTAAAATGGTGCCAGTGCGATCACCAGGAGTGGCCATTGAACTGAGACTGCACTACTCTCAGTCACAGAAGTTCCGCAGAGATGAGGAGAGACTCTGGTAGTTCAGCAGAGACGTGGAGAGACTCTGGTAGATCCGTAGTGTTTTGACTGGAATCAGGAAGATCAGTGGTGACTTGACTCTGCTCATGAAGATCATGGTAACTTGACTCTGCTCATGAAGATCATTGGTGACCTGACTTTGCTCATGAAGATCAATTATGACTTGCCTTTGCTCATGAAGATAGTCAGTGACTTGACTTTGCCCATGAAGAACACTGGTGACTTGACTTTGCCCATGAAGAACACTGGTGACTTGACTTTGCCCATGAAGAACACTGGTGACTTGACTTTGTCCATGAAGATCAACGGTGACTTGACTTGATTCCTGAGGTCTAACTGTGGTAGTGCTTAACTCATGAGTGTTAATGGTGACTTGATCTGAATCTGGAGGGTCAACGGGAACCCGACCCGACTCTGGAGGGTCAACGGGAAACTGACCCGATTCTGGAGGGTCAATGGGAAACTGACTTGACTCTGGAGGGTCACCTGTGGCTGTCATCTTGTGCAGAGGCGCTGGACCGGCGGCCATCTTGTGCCATGGCTCTGGGCCAGCGGCCAACTTGTGCCGTGGTGCTGGGCTGGAGGCCACCTTGCGCCGTGGTGCTGGTCTGGCGGCCATCTTGCGCCGTGGCGCTGGTTTGGTGGCAATCTTGCGCCGTGGCGCTGGTCTGGTGGCCATCTTGCCGCCGTGGAGCTGGGCTGGTGGCCATCTTGCGCCGTAACGCTGGGCTGGCAGCCATCTTGCGTGGGTAACCCACTGAGACCGATGTTGTAGGTACAGTATGAACCCCCAAATATCATAGGCCTCCAGCTCATTCATTTCCCTCTCTGGCACGGGGTTGTCTAAACAGACGTTAAAAAAGTCTTTCAAGGCCACATCATTATATCCCAGCCCCACCACCAATGTCCAGAACTTTTGTGCCACACCACCCACCTCATTCCCCCTTTGAGGGAGGGTGGTTAATATCATGAATCTTCTCCTCCGCTCCTCCATGCTGGCTGGGTAGGATAATGACTATGAAAGTGAAGACACCTGAGTGCAATTAACAGGTGTGCAATTACCGTGATGAAGGGACAAGGCTTTGTGGGAAAAAAAGTGCCTGAGGTGAAGTGCCTATGGGGAAGTGAGACCACTAGTGGACACCCGGGGAAACACAGACCAGACACCGTGACAGCTGCTTATTTTCACTTATTATTACAAATCTACATCCCCTCCAGAAGTCTGAGGTCTGGTAGTGAGCGACGCCACCTGGTACCATCACAGAGAGGCTCAAAATCACTTTCCAGAACATTTTCATTCACCATTTCTGGCTGGTGAAATGACCTTACCAACCCTATCCAAAATGCTGAATCCCTGACAATTTTCAACCGACAGCTGACAACGAATCTCTTTTGACGCTACTTGACTTCATCCTAACAATAAATAAAAAAGAAAACTTTGTCTTTCTCTTTATTTATTCCTTGCTTTTCTAGCTTGTACTTATTTAAACAAGTGCCTGAAACTTGGTATTATGAGCACTTCCTGTATTTGTTTGCCTCTTTAAGAAGAATTTGCTTTATATATTCCTTTTGGAAATGTAAATTGCTTTGGATAAAAGCATCTGCAATATGACTAAATGAAAATGAAAACTTGTAGAGAAAGGTCTGTTGTCTACATCTGTTGTCTAAAGTGATTTGGATAGCAAAATGGGAATGACTGTTTTAGATGTCTGGAGCTAATTATTTAGCATCATCCAAGTAAGATCCTTTGCTATAGTTTTAGTTGAAAGAGCTAGAGTTACAAACAAAACAACAAGAGCATGAAAATTGTATGTTACATCTGTGTGAGCTAGAAATAGTGCATAAAGAAAAAGAATGTGTACAAACTGCTGTTCTACCTGCTATAACTCCTGTGCATGCAGATTTTCCTTCATCTAATCAGACTGCAGAGAAAGTAACTCATATGCCTGCTGCTGTTATTCCATTTAATATAAGCAAGAACATTAACTTTGTGCCTCTGTTTCGAGAGTCAAAAGTTGATGCTTATTTCATTGTATTTGAGTGAACTGCCAAACTGAACTGATATGGATATACAAGTAGAATGATATGTAGTTTATAGGGGTGTGACGATACGCATATTCATATTGAACCATTTGTTATGAGGCTTTCGGTTTAGTACGCATTACAAGCCAAACAATTAATTGGACTAATCCTACTATTACATTTGGAAAAGAGCTTAAAGTGTGTGAAATATAAAATGTTCTGTTCCTCTACACTCAACAAGGCAGCCCAAATGATGCAACAGGCAACATCCTGTCTGTGTCATGATCATTAGCTGGAGTGCCCATGAGCTTCAGTAGAGGGCACTCCACTCAGGACTCAGGACTCATTCTGAGCTCCATTTCCCATCCTGCCTCATTCCTGGTACTGATTGCACACACACACACCTGCACCTAGTGTTTGTTCTTACTGTGTATTGTCTTTGATTGTTTAAACTGACTCTGATTCTCTGCTGCCTGCCCTGATCTCTGCTTGTTACCATTAATGATTCTGGATATCCCTAACATACCTGACGCCGTTCCTGATTTCTGCCTGTATGACCATTCTCTTAATAAAATTCTGCACATGGATCCGAACGCCTCTGACTCCTCGTTACAGAAGACTTCACCAAACCAGGATCCAGCAGCCTTAATGAGTACATCCAGGTCAGTCATGAACCCAGTAGCCCAAATTATGTGTCCACGTCAAGGACTTCGGCTCATCGAGGACTATGTGAGGGACTTTGTTGAGTTGGCCCATTTGTCTATCATGGACGAGATATGTCTGATATTTTTTCGTGGTGGCCTATCTGAGCCATTAGGCTCACTCATGCCATTGCACAAACCTCACGGGACACTTGAAAGTTATATAGATCTGGCACTTCAATTAAGTGGTTTTGTATTTACTGTGGGTGTTGTGGATGACGAGATGGCCGCCAGCCCAGCGCCGCTGCACAAGATGGCCGCCAGCCAAGCGCCGCTGCACAATAGGGCAGCCACAGTTGATCTTCCAGAGTCAGGTCCAAGTCAGGTCCCCATCGACTTTCCAGAGTCAAGTCAGGTCCCCACTAACACCTAAGAGTCAAGTTAAACAACAGTTAAACTTCATGAGTCAAGTCAGGTCCCCATGAACTTCCCGGAGTCAAGTCAGTTCCACGTTGATCAGGTCTCTGTTGATTTCCCAGAGTCTAGTAAGGTCACTGTTGATCAGGTCCCTGTTGATTTCCCAGAGTCTAGTCAGGTCAAGTCACCACTATCACCCAAGAGTCAAATGAAACAACAGTTAAACTTCATGAGTCAACTCAGGTCCCCGTTGATCAGGTCTCTGTTGATTTCCTGTAGCCAAGTCAAGTCACCGTTGGTCTCCATGAGCCAAGTCAAGTCACCAATGATCTTCATGAGCCAAGTCGAGTCTCCACGGGTCTTCCAGAGCCTCGTCACGTGTCAGCTGAACTTCCAGAGCCTTGTCACGTGTCAGCTGAACTTCCAGAGCCTCGTCACGTGTCAGCTGAACTTCAAAAGCCTCGTCAGGTCTCAGTTGAACTTCCAGAACTCTTGTCCTATCTTGCTATGGCCACATAGGCCATCCATGAACTCACTGCCCACCCTTTCACAGCCACAGAGGCCAGCTACCATCTCATCACAGCCACGGAGGCCGCTATTAACCTGCTAATGTTCTCTGTTTCAGTCCCACCTGACCAGACTTGCTCTCCTGTGCCATCGACTCCACTGTGGTGGTCCTCTGCTCCGCCCGGGTGGGCTTCAGTCTCACTTGCTCGGCTGTGGTGGTCCTCTGCCCTGCCCCGGTGGGCTTCTGTCCCATCTTCTCGGCTATGGTGGTCCTCGGCTCTGCCCTAGTGGGCTTCTGTCCTGTCTTCTCGGCTGTGGTGGTCCTCTGCTCCACTCTGGTGGGCTTCTGTCCCGTCTTCTCAGCTGTGGTGGTCCTCTGCTCTGCCCAGGTGGGCTCCAGCTATGTCACGATCACTAGCTGGAGTGCCCATGAGCTTCAGTAGAGGGCACTCCACTCGGGACTCATTCTGAACTCCATTTCCCATCCTGCCTCATTCCTGGTACTGATTGCACACACACCTGCATCTGATTTCGCACCTGCATCTGATTACACACCTGCAGCTAAAACACAGACACACTGATATAAGCAGCACACTCACTCCACCACATTGCGAAGTCTTGTTTAGCCTGTCTGAAATTTCTGAGCGTTTTTCCTAGTGTGTGTTCTTCCCATGTATTATCTTGGATTTTCTAAAGCGACTCTGATTCTCTGCTGCCTGCCCTGATCTCTGCTTGTTAACGTTAATGATTCTGGATATACCTAACATACCTGACGCCGTTCCTGATTTCTGCCTGTATGACCATTCTCTTAATAAAATTCTGCACATGGCTCCGAACACCTCTGACTCTTCATTACAGTCTGCACCATGATAACCTCCCCTTCCTGGGGTGCATTGAAAAATGATGATTTTGTCGACAATAGCCAAAGATATTGTCACAAACATCAATGTTTGGCATTAAGAGGATTTGGCATTTTAAATTAATGTTGTCCTGTTACAATCTTATTTTTAATTAGGCTTATCTTTAATTAGGTTACTTTTAATAAATTTAAATTACAATTAATTTGCCTTACAATTACTGCATAATTGATGCACTGTGAGGATAACAAAATATTAGGCTATCAGGTATAATGCCTTTAATTAAAATATGAACACTGCAGTCATCAATAAAAATAAATGAAAAAAAGGCAAATATTTCAAGCATCGACTTTTGAAAGCAACCTTTTACACAAAATATGTTTCTTCTCATTCTTTAGAGATTATGGTTAGAGAGTCGGACTCCCAATCGAAAGGTTGTGAGTTCGAGTCCCAGGCTGGCAGGAATTGTGGGTGGGGGAGTGCATGTACAGTTCTCTCTCCACCTTCAATACCACGACTTAGGTGCCCTTGAGCAAGGCACCGAACCCCCAACTGCTCCCCGGCCTCCGCAGCATAAAAATGGCTGCCCACTGCTCCGGGTGTGTGTTCACAGTGTGTGTTCACTGCTCTGTGTGTGTGCACTTCGGATGGGTGAAATGCAGAGCACAAATTCTGAGTATGAGTCACCATACTTGGCTGAATGTCACTTCACTTTTCACTTCACTTCACTCATTTTTTCCCCAGTATGTAGGGGCCACATGAGAAATATTAAGGGAATAAATTAAAACTGTTTGCTATATCGGTTATCAGCACGTTAAAGTAGATTTGTCACTAGTCATTACTCTGTCATTCCGTTTTACTTTCACTTTCTGCTTAGTGAATTGACTGAGATTAAGATGTTCACTGGCATAACTCTTGCGCAAAGCTTGCACATTGCTTGTGTGTGATATCTTTGGGCTTGCCTTCATGGTTTAAAACAGAATTATTTCCAAAACTGTGGCATAACCAGTTTATAACCTAATAGTTTAGTAGGTAAGATACATGACATATGCTCTGTTTACCCATTGAATAGTCTATTAATTATAATTTGGTTAAAGCAGCTGTTTTATGGGTTTAAAAGCTTGTCCCTGTAGCATACAGATAGAAGTTCCACAACTATACTAATTCGGCTTTACAAAATTTTGTGGAATTTACATGTGACAAGAGAGGTCTGTTGGAAAAGTGGTGCACTGCATCTAAAACAACTACATGTGTCAATTTCACCTTATTCAACTGTTAAGCTAATCTCTGTTTTGAGAGACACAGGGACAGCTTAGTCATTTACCGTATACTTGAAAGTATACTGTTCAACCTTGTTTGCCTGTGTTGATCTTTTTACCTGTTTTGACCACATCTCCCTTCAAATAAAGCTTTGCAAATCGACCCGCACATCTTGCGCCTCTGTCACTCCATAACGCCATTAATCAATAGGCTTTTATACCTATGTTTCATACTCTTTTACCTTTTATTGTTTAATATTTAGTGCCCAAGCACTGCAGTGTTTGTTTCTGTTTCTTCTTCTTCTTCTTCTTCTTCTTCTTCTTCTTCTTCTTCTTCTTCTTCTTCTTCTTCTTCTTCTCCGAAATGAATTGCATTTTTGAGGGCCTAAACATGCTCCAAAACTCATGAAACTTTGCACACGCATCAGGACTGGCGAAAATTTACATCTGATATAGGTTTCAGAAGTGGGTGTGTTAAAATGGCTCGATAGCGCCACCTGTTAAATTTCAAAGGAGTGCGCCTCGAGCTGTGTTTCACGTACATTCATGAAAATCGGTACACACATGTAACACACCATTAAGTACAAAAAAGTATCTTGGTACAAAATCAAAAACCCAACAGGAAGTAAGTTATTTTGAATTTCCTGTATGATTTTTGTGCAGTTTTTGCCATTTCCATGCCTTGTACTTTGACAAACTTTGGTGAGGGTCATCGTAAGACCTTTGTGATGTTAAATTGCGAAGGTTTTGAGTTTTCATCAAGGGGTGTGTCCCTGGCGGCCTGACAAAGTTTGATGTTTCGCCATGAAACAGGAAGTTGCTGTAACTCAGGCAAGCAATGGCCGATCTTCCCCAAACTTCACACGTGTGATACGTTTTCTGTTCCGGACAAACACCCATGACCAAATTCAGTTATAGTCATAGCGTCACCTGCTGGTAACAGGAAGTGACAAGGTAAACACTGTTATGGACTCCTAGGAACAAATTAAAACGTGTAAACAAGTGTTAAATAGGCTGCCACCATAATAGATACATACTAATACATGCCAGCAACACTTAGCTAAGTGCTTAAGCATGCTACTAAGGCAGTGAAAAAGGAAGTTGGTATAACTAAGGCAAGCAATGTCCAATCTGCCCCAAACTTCACAGGTGTAATAGGTGTTCTGTTCCAGACAAATACCCAGGACCAAATTCAGGTATAGTCATAGCGTCACCTGCTGGTTAACACTGTTATGGACTCCTAGGAACAAATTAAAAAGTGTCAGAAAATGTTAAATAGGCTGGCAACATACTAGAAGCATAATAAAACATGCTAGCAACACTTAGCTAAGTGTTAAAGCATGCAACTATGGCATTGAATAAGGAAGTTGCTGTAACTCAGGCAACGTCCGATCTGCCCCAAACTTCACATGTTTGACAAGAGTGCTGTACTGCACACATCATCATGCCCATATTCAGTTATAGTCATAGCGCCACCTTTTGGTAACATGAA
Source organism: Carassius gibelio (assembly GCF_023724105.1). NCBI lineage: Eukaryota > Metazoa > Chordata > Actinopteri > Cypriniformes > Cyprinidae > Carassius > Carassius gibelio. The sequence goes on along the minus strand of NC_068412.1, from coordinate 6,261,526 downwards.
GTGTCATATGTAACACTGTTAGTGACTCCTTGGAACAAAAAGTGCCATCAAGTGATAAAGACACTGGCAGCATGCTAGAAACATACTAAAACATTTTAGCAACAATTAGCTAAATGCTAAAGCATCATATTGCTGCAGTGAATCAGGAAGTTACTGTAATTTATGCATACATTGTCCAATCTGCCCCAAATTGAACAAGTTTGATAAGAGTCCTGTCCTGAACACATCAACATGCCTGTATTCGATTATAGTCATAGCGCCACCTAATGGCAACAGGAAGTGGCATGTTTAACATGGTTATGGACTAATTTCCAAAATAATAAAAAGAATCAACAAGTGTTAAATAGGCTGGCAACATTCTAGAAGCATATTAAAACATGCTAGCAACACTTAGATAAGTGCTAAAGCATGCTACTAATGTGATGAAAAAGGAAGTTGCTGTAACTCAGGCAAGCAATGTCCAATCTGCACCAAACTTCACACGTTTGACAAGGGTCCTGTCCTGAATACATCAACATACCCAGATTATAGTCATAGCGCCACCTGCTGGCAACAGGATGTGTCATGTTTAACACTTTTATGCACTATTTGCAACACAGTAAAATTTACCATTGTGTTCTTATAATGCTAGAAATATTTTCAAACATTCTAGCAACACTTACTATGTGCTAAAGGATGCTATTAATGCTATGAAACAGGAAGTTGTTGTAACTCATGCATACAATTCCCAATCTGACCCAAACTTCAAATGTTTTATAAGAGTCCGGGCCTGAACACAGCTAAAGGCCAATATTAAATTATAAGTATATCACCGCCTGCTGGCAACAGGAAATGACTTATTTAATACTAACTTAAATGTGAGATGTCAGATCTGCTTGAAACTTTGCATAAACTTTGCAGAGTCCTGGCCATTTACATGCCGACATTCAGTTATAATCATAGCGCCACGTGTTGGCAACAGCAAATTTGGCACAAATATTTACTATTTTATAAGCATATGGCCCAACGTTCACTGTTCCTCCTATGGGCAACGGGTGGTGGTGAGCCCAGGTGCCAGGGCCAGTTCATCGCTGCTTGCAGCTTTAATTTGATTTGTTTTAGCTTTATTTTTAGTTGTTCATTTAAATGTTCATTTTTTATATTTTGTTGTATGCATTTGTGAATTATTATTATTATTTTTTATGTGTAGAGTATTTATACAGTTATAATTTTTTTTATAATTGATTGCTTCTGTTGTCCACATTTGTAAGTAGCTTTGAATAAAAGCATTTGATAAATGACTAAATATATTATTAATAGTGTGACCATTAATAAAAACAGTCTTTTAAAATAGCCAAGGATTCACTTACATTACCCAGTTCTTTTACCTTTTGAGGAAGTGACGTCAGCTTAATTATTTAATTGTCATTTTATTTTTCCTGCTTTTATCTGAAGGAACCATAGTCAACATAGTAGACAATAACTTGAGTGAAAAAGTTATAGCTGCAAAGTAGAAAAACATTTACAGCAACAAGTTATTTATTGTGAAAAAAAAATAAACACAAGCCTGTTTGTTGGTTTAAAATTCTGTAAAATGTTTCATATAATTTTTTCATTAACTTCAATATGATCAAATAGTGTTCAAATAGTTCAAATAGTGTTAATTATGAATAATAAGGCAGCTTAACATTATGTGAGATCATGATATTTATTGGGGTCACAAAAGGCACAGACACACAGCCACCAAAAAGTGTCTTGTCCCTAACTGGAGAGGACTATCAAACTGAGAGTTTAAACAATTGATGAAAACATCACAATGATCCACAAGAAAATCCTTGACTCCAGTCCATCGCGTAACATCTTATGAAATTAAAAGCTGGGTGTTTGTAAGAAACCTATTCATCATGTTACCTTTAAATTTGAATACCCATAAAATATCCATAATCCATAATCACACTTCCTCTAGTTAAAAAGTTCATCCCCTGTTGTCCACTCACATCAAAATCCAACTTATTTGTTATAACAGCTTCTTACTTTTAAATGGTTCTGATCAATGCACATCCACATAGATTCAGAGACAGAAGCCTTTCTAGTTGGTGAAAGCAATATTGTTGATAGACAGCTAGTATTTTAGCCAGAAACTGTGATTACTGTGATGTTTATACCAGCTGTTTGGACTCATTCTGACGACACCAGTTCACTGCTGAGGATCCACTGGTGAGCTTAGTGACCCTAATGCTAAATTTGTCCAGTTATGTTCTGATAAAGAAGCAAATCACCATCTAAAATTTAAATCTTGAATGGCATACATTTTCAGCAAATTTCAACTTTTGGGTGAATGATTCCTTTAATGGGTCACATTTCAGTCATTATTTCATAGTCCAAAAAGAAACATGTAAGCACAGAAAGTAGGAGGAAAGCTGCATAATGTAGCATCATTTAACAACTTTTTGTACATGCTTCAGCTAATTTCCATTTAAATTTAACAGTTGTTATACAAGACAAGTCATGTGCTGTTCAAAAAATCGTGATGTACAATACTGACAAGGTTTTGTACAGGTCTTTCAGTTCGGCACGTGTGTGTGGAGCAAATACCTATAGTGTTGTTTTAATCAGTGTTGTGGAAAGTTACTAATGCAGTACAATATTGTGTTACTCCCTAAAATGTTACTAACTGTGTTACTTTTTATGGAAAGTAAAGTGTTACATTACTTTTTGTGTTAATTTCTCTTATCTTGGTTGGTCATGTTTGTTTGTTTTTAATATAAAAGTATTACATTTTTGCAAATGTAAAAGCCCTGTCACACTAAAAGTGAAATGAACAAGCGTCAGGTTAAATGAAATGTAGATTCACCTCTGTACAGCCAATCTGGGCTGCATTAAGAATGGGACGCAGGAGAAGAAAGAGCAAATAAATAAATTATTTAAAACAAATAGAAAGAAACAATAGTTTTAATTATTGCAGCTTTGCATCATAATCAGAGTTTGCATTTCATTGTTCTCATTTTGAGGAATACTGAATCTGTGTTTGTGCAAGTGAGAGGAGTAAATTCATGTGTACATTTACTCTAGAACTACAGTAACCATCATGTTCACACAGCATGCACAACGCCTCTGCACTTACTCCAGATCTCTCTCAACATGCGGACAGAAGACCTGTCAGTCAATAAATGGGAAAACAATTTAATAATTACAGTTATGACTGTATGATTATATTTCAACAGCTATAAAATGTATAATCATTCTCAAAAAATGCTGGATTCAGCCAGTTGGTTTACTTATAATATTTTTTTGTCCAGGTGCCAGGTATTTTTTTCTGTTACTCATCTGCTTGGTAATTTTTACTGTCAATACAAATGATAAACCCTCTCACATACCTGACCAGTGCTGGCTGCTGGCTCAGTGTAACTCAGTGTTTGGGTTATCTGTGTCAAACCAGTTACTGTAAAAGTGATTATTCTGTAATACCACAAACATTATTCTGTGCATCACATTGCATTCCTGTCAAATTATTACTTCTGTCCAATATTTAGGCTATTCAGCGCTGGGTTGCAGAATAACCCAGAAGTGTGTGTGTGTGTGTGTGTGTGTGTGTGTGTGTGAGCAAAACTTATGTGAAATTTAGCCTACATGTTTGCATACAATTTTTGGTTTAAAAAGTTTGATTATATCTAAAAATAAATAGCAATTAAATTTAATACATGGACTCTATTGATAGTTAGCGTTAATATTACAGTAATGTGCAAGTAATAAGACTTACTATTTACATCATTAGCTTAGGTACATTTTTATTGTTATGAAAGATTTAATTATAATGATATTTTTTTTTTTTTTAAGACAGAGCTGGTGTTTTAGTTTTCAAAAAGAAGACAGCAGGGGCGGGGCTTCACCTTACAGTATACATAGCAAGTTTTTTTTTTTTTTTCATATATATGTATAAAAAGAAAACAAATAAAAAGATTAGGGAATTCTAATGTTAGCAGGCCATTTTTTTTTAATAAAAAAAAGTCAGTAGAACAGAAAAATAATAGATAATGCTATTGTTAGAAGGTCATTAATTATAATAAATAAAAATAAAATAAGTAGAAAGTATAGAGAAAGAGTAGGGGATGCTAGTGAAAGAGACTCTTTTTTCTTTATAAATAAAATACGTAGTTAGAATGGATATAGAATAGAGAGTGCAAATGTTAGGAGGGTCAAGTTTTTTAAATAAAGAAAAAAGAAAAGTGGATAGAATTAGAGAAGAAGCATTAATAGAGAGTGTTAGAGGGTCAAATGAAGATGAAAGAGATGTGTTTTCTTAAAATTATTAAGGACTCTGCTGCTCGGATTGAGTTGGGCAGGGCATTCCACCAGGATTGAGGGAACAGCGAATGTAAAAGTTCATGAAAGTTTTATCATAGGTAGCAGGCAAAATGTTTCAATAATAGAATTAGGAGAAATGACTGACAAGACCATGCTGGAGCATTTGCTTCTCAATAGATCCTGAGATCATTGACAATTATCTGATCTTTTAAGATGTGCTGTGCTCCCTTTACACAGAGTGCGATTGCGAAATCGAGAGTGAAAGTAAACAGCAACGCTCATTCAGAAATATTTAAATACAGCACATACTGAGAGCGGCTCCCTAATGCCAAAATTATACACAATATTTATGGGGTTATATCTCTGCCACAATTCTGAGTTTTGTGGAGAAAATGTTTGTCTCGCAAAAAAAGAATGTTCTCTGAGAGCAAGAAAATCTATTTTGCATCTAAAATAATTTTGTGTTTGTGCAGACCTTCTCTTTTGCGCTTGCGACATTTCAGTAGCTTGCTCACCTGATTCCTGCCCTCAGTCCTCTCTAAATGCAGACGGCTTGATGCTCAGCACAACCCAGCGTTACAAATTCCAGCCAATCAGAAACAAAGCTGCTAAATCTGATTGGCTGGTTTGACATCCAAACACAACATTACCTGCATTATGACAACAGCTGAAGAAGAAAAATGCAGTGTGAGCATAATTATGCAAGTTGATATTCTGATCATACTTTTTCCAAACACAATTTACCAAGTATTTTAACTGATTATAACTGATATATAATTGTTCATGAAGGCTGGAAATGAAAAAATGCCTTATATTCAGGTGTGCATAATTATTATTGTCAAAGCAGCCAATCAGAATTTAGCAGCTTCGTCTCTGATTTGCTGGAATTATGGCATATTGTAATGCTGGGTTGTGTTGGTCAAGGAGCTGTCTGCATTTAGAGAGGACTGGCATCAGGTGAGCAAGCTAATGAAAATGTTGCTTGCGCAAAAAAAAAAGTCTGCACAAACACAAAAATGTATTTTAAATGAAAAATAGATTTTTGTGCGCTCAAGGTACTTTTTTTTTTTTTTTTGCGAGAATGCACTTTTATGCGCTCAAAATTATGGCAGAGATATAACCCCATAAATATTAGAATGTTTAATGGAGTGGACACGAATATCTCGGGAGCAAAACACATGTTGCGGGAGCAGGTGGCAATGGTCAGAGATTCAGCGAAGCCGGATTAATAAAGCAGACGAATCCCGGACATTTTGGACTATTGAGAAATCCCGTCCGGACACATTTTTGTAGGTCCAAAAAGAGGCATTGGGGGTAAAGAGGATGTATGGTCACCCTATTTTATGACATGACACCCATACTTGCCTTTTGCCTAATTTACTTGCCTAATTAACAGATTATATTAACATAAGGCTACTTTTACCCTGGAATTGGATCCGCCAATGCATCTAGAGATTGCAGAGTGATACGTGACTGTAAAAAAAAAAAAAAAAAAGACTTCAAATAATACTAACATTATTGTAAGATAAATGTTGAAATGTGCCCCCCGAAAGCACAAGTGACCCCTGCCTGGCCCCACAGTTACTGTGGTCTAGAACCGCACACTGAGCATTAGACAGATCCTGAAAGAATATTCCACAGCAAATGTATGTGTGAGTTGGGAACCCTGCTTTTGAGAAAGTAATTTTCCCTCACGACTCTTTTGTATTATTAAAAAAAAATCAAAAGTTTCAAAATAAATAATTCACCATAAACACACAATGATTGCTAGATATCTTACCTGATGAGCATGAGAAGGCCATCACTGGTCGGATTGAAATCCTTTAGCTTCTTGGAGTTGTTGTCCTCTCTTAAAAGCCAGACTGATATTGATACAAGTTTTGTCGTACTGGCTCACTTCACCCTTTTGCTTGTAAACTTCTCTCTGAATGAGGTTTCAATGTTTTAACAACGGATGATTCCTTACTGATGTGATGACCATGGAAAGACAAATGACCTGTAGGCCTATGTGACTTTTCCCGCAAAACCCAAACTGCTTACAGTTGCAAACTAGAGTAAGGAAAAGCAGTCCTTTTGAACACAGTAAGTATTTATTTATTATATTCATTATTATTATTTTTTTTATTTTTGTTCAAATCAGTTATTGATAAATTACTTTGTAACCAAAAGAGTATAACATACTTCAGTTTTAAATAAATATATATATTTTTTTTATTACTTAGCAACTCTTGTATTCTTTGAGACCTTCATTACAAATAGTGAGTTAGGGCATGTCTGACATAATTTAAAAAGGGAAGTATCATTTTTTTTTTTGTTTGTTTTGTTTAGTTCTGATGATGAGAGTGAATACAGTCATCAGTCCACTAGAAGTGATGGTGAGGTGCGGCCCCCCAACCTTGAGGCCATGGTTACCCTTAGGCAGAAAATCTCTTTGACATTATTGACGGCAATGGAGACAGAGAGAGAGCTGGAGAGATGCCAGTAACGCTGGGTGCAGGACATCCCTCTGCATGACAAGAAGAAGTAGGAATGTCATACACCTTACACACAGCTCTGCTGTGTGTGTTGTCATGTGAAGCCAGTGTGTATCATTGAATGTAATTCAAGAGACGGGGGCTATAGACAAGATTGGTATGATCAAAGGTTTTGTGAAGTGTGTCAAGAAGAGCTCCATGTGAAACAGGAAGATTTTCTTTAACCTGATTGATACAGCTGTACTCAATACCAACATTGTCAAGTCACTATTTTTAGGCAAGAGGATGGAACATGACATTCATTATAGGACGCATAACTAAGTCTCTCATAACTAAGTCTCTCATAAAGCACACATTAACTCTTCTGCGCTCCAATTGACTTGAACCCCACCCGTGTACTACTACACATACAGAAACACAGCTTATTTACAGAATTAAACAGATGATGGAAAACACTGATGTGGCAATGCATCAGTGATGGCTGAAGAAAAGACCTGGCTAACTTTGCTGCATTAGACTGTTATTAACAAATTTAAGCAGCACTTTTGCATTGAAAATATGTAGAAAATATGCCTTAAATATTCCTTAAATATAATATGTTAGTGGTGAGGGCTAAAAACAGTGCATTTGTTTGTGGTATATTTTACTTGATAACACTTTTTTCAGCAAAAATCATTAGCTGGTGCTATGTTGCAATGATTATCACCATCATAAAAATATAACTCAGCATATTTTCTATAATTATGTTATTCAATTAAAAAAAAAAAAAAGTTTGCAGTGTATTTTGACTGAGAAGTGGTATGTGTAAGGTCAGATGTTCCCAAACGGGAGTTTGTGAATTAACTGGACTATGTTAATGAGTTAATAAAGAGATAACAATAAAATAAAACACTTACCAAACAGAATGACGGATTTCAGAGTAAATATTAATGTTTTATACAATTTCCTTAAAATCTCATGGGGTGCTTCAAGCAAATATTTAGTCTATTATTTATTCAAATTATATTTTGTTTTATATTTTATTCTGGGAATCCCTATAGTTAAATAAAGAGTGACACATGACTGGTCATTTTAATCTGTTAAACAAACACATACTGTATGTGTTAAAGTAGTCTTAGATCAAATAATAATTAGAATTATGACCAAGAAATTCTGTCTTTTTACTGTCACAATACAATTTGAGAATGGATTAAATATGTACAAGTTAATATTAATATATAGTGCTGTCAAACGATTAATCATGATTAATTGCATCCGAAAAAGGTTTTTGTTTACATAATATATGTGTGTGTGCTGTGTATATTTATTATGTATATATAAATACACACGTACAGTATATATTTTGAAAAATTTACCTGTATTTATATAATTTACTAATAGAATTGATATAATATATAAATATTTTTAATATATAAATGTAAAATATTTTTCTTAAATATATACATGCATTTGTGAGTGTATTTATATCTACATTATAAATATACACATTACACACTTAATATGTCATGTAAAAAAAACTTATTTTGGATTCGATTAATCATGATTAATCATTTGAAAGCACTGTGTGTGAGTGTGTGTGTGTATTCAATAAAAGGATGATGGTACAAAAAGCTTAATCATTGTACAAGTTCTATCTCTATTGCAAATACAAGCAGATGTTGTTTTAAAAATGGAATAATTTTGATAATCTGTGATACTGTGTTGAAACTGTTAAATCAGACATACTGTATTAATCAAATGGATATTGCTGTAAATGAAAGTTATTTTTTAATAAACTCTTATTGTTCTGTGTGTGGGATATCACTTTACATCTCATATAATAAATGTCGGGGAAGTAATGGATTACTACCCTTAAGGAACAAACAATCAGGAGCTCTGAACAAATCAGGACTTTGAGTAGAAACACATAACCGCTCAGAGAACAGCTGTTTTTTACATGTGAAGAAAAAATGGCTTTATTTAAACTTTCAAAAAAAATTACATTCGTTATTGATTTTCAGTGATGTGGGTCTCATAGATCATTTAACATACAAATACACAATAATTATACATTTCAGTTTAAACAGCTCAGTATTGTTCACTTACGAGCTTTGATGGGGCACAGGTTCATTTACACATAAGGTGGAAGTAACAAAAGAGAGAGAGAGAGAGAGAGAGAGAGAGAGAGAGAGAAAGTGGAAAATATATTGTATTAGTAATATTAAACATGCAATACAGTTTAACAAGATAGTATGCATCTTACATTGTAAACAGACTATGCATGTTAAATGCACATATATAAATTATACACAAAAGGGAAATGTGTGCAATGTTGCACATACTTCTGCAGTTACACTTGCATTGTTGTATTGCATTATGGACATATAAGCATTTACAAATCTAAAACACCCTTTACATCATTCATTCATCATTCAACATATTCATGATTCCATTACTCAATTATAACAAGCTCTACCAAAGACCAAACTGGAAACTGAGTAACCTGTGTGCTTTCTCTTAGCACAAGTAAGCTGGATGTAATGAGAACTCATTCATGTAAATGACTTCGGGTTCAGTTGCATCCAGTGATCTTTCCGAGCAATCTGCACATAGTCCGAATGCATTATGACACTGAATTCCCTTAAGCTCTAGCAGATGAAAGATCATGTCATACAAAGGAAATATTGCAGAGTCTAATATGTGTAATACAAAATAGCAGATCTTCGGCAAAGGCTACACTGTGTGTGAGACACATACTGAACAGGTATCATAAACCTTTCATTGATTCTATCGTAGAGAAGATGGAAGCTAGTTCATAGCTTTATTGTCTGAAAGAAGGAAACTCCAGACTTAATTTTAATGTGAGGAAGCGGAATTCAAATGAATTGAAATTTTCACAGATGTTTTTCCCAGGAAGGCATTTTTATCCAGATAAATGCTTCACAGAGCATTGTTAGATGTGTTTCAGTGTTATATTTCCAATCAATCTGAATAGTTTTGTATTCAGTTGTGTATCGACCTCCCTAGCAAGGAATAATCATTATCACACAAAATATGAATCGTTATAAATCATTACAAATCCACTCCATAGAAGAGGCGTACACAAAAGGGCTGAAGGATGAATTAGAATAGTTGTTTTGTGATTACAGCAGTGCCTCATCTCAAGGTCAGCACACAAAGGCACTCGAACATGCCAACAAGAGAAGAAATAAATAAATATACAGCCTTAGCTTTCGCATGGAGTTTCTCTGATTTCCACAACAGACATCACATTGAATCCTGTCGTGAAATAAAAACATCGTGTATACACCACTTGTCATATGCTCTGTCAGTATTTTTCACACAGTCACAGGCAATGGTATATGCAAATATACACACACATCTGAACATTGTATGCATCAGTTTAGTGACACTGTAATGGATATATTTCTGCTGGTAAATTCTCTCTCTTTTTATCTCTCTTTTAAAAAAAAAAAAAAAAAAGCTTGATTGTATTAGCTTGTAGAAATGATTGTATTAGCTTGTCAAGTGAAATGGAGGTAGCGAACACTTAAGCGTTTGTGCTGAGACTGACAGATAACAGACCTCTGTGAACAATAGCCTACATTAAGTTGTCTGTGTGTATAGTTCAGTAACTGAGGTAAAACGTTAAAATTTGTGTTCATAATATGAGCGCACGGCAGCAGATGTGAGGTCACTGAACTAGCGTTATATTTGAGTCTCTTGAGAGCCATTTCAGATTAAAGCTAGAGGTCTCCTCCATTAATAATGCAAGCATGAAAGCTGCCTCTCTGTTTGGTTACCACTTTTAAAACTAAGCCACTGATAGAAAAACTATGCAGAGCAAGTTAAAAATCATTCTATTCCTTTGAACAAGCTTATTTTATTGTACTTTTTCTCTTCTGCTGTGATTTTTTTTTTATTGACATCAAAAATACAAAAACATAACAGATGTAGCTGTTAATTAGGTCAGAACCTCATGTTTTTCATCAAATCAGAGTTCAACTGTTTTATGCTATCTACATATATTCTATTATAGCTCACATGTTGTGTAAAAATGTTTTCACTCTGTAATCATATAAACTATTTCATATCATTTTAAAGTGTTTTGAAGTATTTGTTTCACAGTCTGTCCTTCTAATATATCATTGCACCACAAAAATAGTTAAATGCTTTGACCAAATGTCCATTCTATTTCTCTTTAGAGCCAAACCACAACACACACACACACACACAAACACACACACACACACACACACACACACACACACACACACACAAACACACACACACACACACACATTACTAAAGAAAAATTAAATGATTAGTACATTTTAAACACAAACTGAAGGATGTGTATTTTCCACAATTCCGTGAAAACCAAAATTATGAATCACTTTCAAAGTTTATTTAGACTGCACATTATTTTGAAACTTGATATAAATGAGTTACCTATTTATGCAGCAATATTCCGCGATGCAGGAAAATGTTTCCGTCTTCGTGCTTTAACACACCACATACACACACACACACACATGTATATATATATATATATATATATATATATATATATATATATATATATATATATATATATATATATATATATATATTATTATTATTATTATTATTATTTTTATTTATTTATTTATTTTTTTTTAGTTTTTTTTTTTTTTTTAGGCATTCATAACACGATCAATTGCAAATATCCTCTATTCGCAAGCTTTGTGTTATAGGACTTCTTTATAATGTTAAAAATATATACAAGATGTAAACTAATACCTCTGCTATATATAACTCTGGAGACCGCACTGTCGCTCGACGCCCGGTGTTCCCGAACCTATTAGCATCATTTCGTCCATCGAGTTCCATTAATTACATTTGAATGAAAACTTGCGCGGAAGAATGAGATTTTGGAGAGGCCTGCCAGATACTTGCTCCTCTTGGGAGGACCTTTAACCTTCTTAACGGTGGGTATGCAGTACTTAAAGGCTGCTTTTTACTACAACTGGGAGGCTGCCCTGATAGCAAACAGTCATTGAAACTATGTTGAATCAACATTCTGTTGTCAACGTTAAGTCATTGAATCAACATCTAACTCTGATGTTGATTCAACATCATTTTGCACCCTGATTTAATATTGAAACAATGTTGAAATTCTGTCCATAGATCAACGGAATTTCAATGGTATTTCAATTATCAGGAATATTGAAACAATGTTGAAATTTCAACTGAACTAAGGATCAACGTGATTTCAATGGAATTTCAATCGTTTTTAAATGTTAATTTTAAATGTAATGCCATAAATTAAATAGCCTGCTTTATCTACAGCCAGGATGTTAAAAATTAATGGAACGTTTTAAATCTTGAATAAAACACAGAACACACCATACAATTTAAAATCAAATTAATGTTTATTAGCCTCTCTACTCTTTATTTACACTTCACTGTCATCTGATGCCTGCATAAGTTGTCGCCCAGTCCCTCCTGCCCCGGTCTGGCGCATAGCGCAGCCACTTTTGGGTGTAAATTGGGTGATGGTAGCTGTCCCCATCTGCTGAGTAAGAGTATCTAAAAGAGAAGATAAAATCACAATGCAAAAAAATATAGCATTTAAGTTAAACAGAACATATACTTGAACTAATTCAGTAGTGCAGTAGGAGCAGCAGTGTTGTAGGCTAGATCATATTTCCCCTATATTCAAAGCACTTTTCAAAACTGCCTGTTCATGGATGTATATTGACTCAAAAAAAATGAATTAGTTTATTATTTTATTAGTTCAGAAGTAGTTGTTAACACCACAAATTTAATATGAATAACTGGATACCAATTAAATAGTTAATGTAGATTAGAGTTACCATAGACAAAAGATGTTTTGACAAAATAATCATAGATAAAAACCGTTGCATTCAGTTTTTGACGAGGTTTTGGGCTGGAAAACCAATTGCAAGTGATGCAAGTTGTTTGCAGAAATAAAATAAAATGAAATCAAAAATGTTGTTTTGCTTACTTGGTGTGCAATAGTGATCTGTAAAAGAACAGAAAAGACAAAAATCTCTGTTAAAAACAGCAATTAAAATTCACAATCATACAGTGTGACTGTACTTTATACATATGTACTCCGGTAACCAATCTGTTATAAAAAATCTAAAAACAAAGTATATAAACAACATAATATACAAATTAAATATACAGTGGTTTATTCTTTTCAGCTACAGTTGATGTTATAGTAGCATTCAAGAAATAAATGTAAAATATAAGAAACAAAATACACTTTAATGTAGGCCTATAAAATATAAAATTCTCATTAAAGCTAATGAATTACGCCCCATTAACTGGACTCCCCCGCCCTCTCAGATCACCATAAATGTGTAAGAGATTTTAATGCTAAAATATGCTATTTTTTATGCTGCACTTTCTTCCTATAGTGAATATCAAGCTACAATATATCTGTTTGTCAGCTCAAATGTTTCAGTGGTAGAACTTTTGCCTAGTGTGTCAGAGGTCCGGGTTTGGGTTTTAAACCACACTTGTATGTTTTTTTTTTTTTAATGTATTTATCAAAACTGATTATGTTTATCAGTTGTTGTATATCAGACAGGGATACGTTTGTGTATATTTATGTTTAGTAATTTCACCGGAACGAATAGACCGTCTGGTCTCCACAACGGATTGAAGCGCGTGTCCGATTGCAGACCTTATACAGTGCAGACTGTACACAGCATCCGGGCCACTGATCGCAGCGACAACAAACACTTTGATCACTTGATAAAAAAATAATAAAAAATAAAACATTTCAACTCTAGATCGCCTCTTATTAAATTAAACTTATTGTACTAACGTACAATTGATGCTCAGCTAAATAACTGGAGATGTTATATTTATTTGTATTGATACATTCGTGCCGCAAGATGTTTCTATTATGAAGACTGGAAGACTCTAATAGACTGGACTCTGAGGTTTTGCTAACTTTATAACATAGAAGACAACCACAAAGTACTTTTGGCAGATTTTGACATATTGGTAAAATGAAAATCAATTTCAGTGAATGCAGCACTGCGTCGGTTAACCAACTCAAACAGTACACTGACTGAACTGCTGTGAAGAGAGAACTGAAGATGAACACAGAGCCGAGACAGATAACGAACAATAGACTGACTCGTTCACAAGTGAAGAACCGGTTGCATCGGTTTTCGGATCACCAGTAGTTCTTTCGGACAGTTCGATTCAATAAACCGGTTGAAGAAAACGATTCACCGGTTCTTTTGCACTCGACGTAATGGCCTTCGGTTTACCTGCGCTCATAACACTAGCACAGAATCAGTTCGGTTCAGGCACTCTGTGTGTCAGTCTGCTTCACGCTGAATCACACATGCGCAGTATCATCAGCTCCTCGATTCTTCTTATCTGTCTCGGCTCGCTGTTCATCTTCAGTTCTCTCTTCACAGCAGTTCAGTCAGTGTACTGTTTGAGTACATGAATTACTCCGGGATATTGGTTTGTTTGAACTCAGAGGGAGTGTCAGCCACATTAAAAAAGCTAACAGTTTAAGTAATTTGTGGATTAACGCGTATTGGAGATGCGAACCGTTTAAAACGATTCAGTTTGATTTGGTGAACTGAATGATTCTTTCGCGAACCGGATATCCAGACTGCTTTGTTTTGAACTCTCTCACAACAGACACGGAAGAGAAGACAATGCTAAGTAAAGTCGTTGTTTTTGCTATTTTTGGACCAAAATTTATTTTCGATGCTTCAAAAAATTCTAACTGACCCTCTGATTTCACATGGACTACTTTGATGATGTTTTTTCTTACCTTTCTGGACATGGACAGTATACCTTACACAAAGCTTCAATGGAGGGACTGAGAGCTCTTGGACTAAATCTAAAATATCTTAAACTGTGTTCTGAAGATAAACGGAAGTCTTACGGGTTTGAAACAACATGAGGGTGAGTTATTAATTACATAATTTTGCTATCTGGGTGAACTAACCCTTTAAGCATGACTGTTGAAATTAAAGGGTCCATTTGTAACATTAAGGAAAGCTGCAGAAGTATTGTTCCTTGTTAGAGTGTGTTCATTACTATTACTAATAGGTTTCCTTTTTACATTTTAAAGTTTTTTTTTTTAACATTGGTAATCTATGAAATAACTTTAATGATCAATATAATAATTAATATTAATATTAAATTTGTATTCATTTACAAAGTATGGTTCAGTACTTTTACTGATTTTTTTTTTTTATAGTAAAGCTCTATTTTAGTTTTCATTCAGTATCCATTTTAAAAACTATTGGTTGACAAATTTGGTATATTGGCCAGTGTGGTCCAACCTAGCTATCAGTATCGGTAAAATCCACTATTGGTCAATCTCTAGTTGATAATACTGTGGTGCGGTGTGTGGATGTCCAGCATTTGTACAGTTCTGCTGCTTTGGGCGTCGTCATTCCCGTCACCAGTGTATTGGCTGATTACTTTTACTGAGCATGTAGGGAAATTTACTCTGCATTTAAAGGGATGGTTCACCCCAAAATGAAAATTTGCTGTTAATTTACTCACCCTCAGGTCATCCAAGGTTTTTGCAGTAGAACAGTAAAGGTTTTTAGGTGAAACCGTTGCCCTTGGTGATTCTTAAATGCAAGTCAGCGGCTGCCGGTTTTTGAGAAAAAAACAACAGGACCAAATACCGGTGGCTCCTGGTGACACATTGAGATCTAATGAAAATAAATTATTGGTCTGTACAAGAAAATGAACACTACTTACAACAGTATTACCTTTAACCCAAAGCCTGGGCAACCACGGATGCACGCACGAGATACTGGAGCTCATGACGCTGTTTGCCGGCGCAGCATCGTGATGTCTATCAGCCATCGGCGATGGACGATGGAATCGTCTATCGGCCCAACCCTAACCAGGATGACATAATTAAACAATTGTACACCATTTTGAATACATTTTTAATATTTGTTAGCTAAACAAATGCACAGCTTCCACCAAGAAAAAAAAGCAAGCACACCAGGTCATGTGACTAGAACCGACTCAATCAGCTTCCTTCGGGGTGAAATTCCCCGTTGTTTTTGAAAAACGGGGTGCACAAAAACACTGCAGGGTTTGTTTTACTTTTCTTCGAAAATAAATCCTGTACCAGAGTTACAGCAAGGGTTTTTCAGTGGTGGAAATCCTTTACTGAAATGTCCTTGTTGTAACGGAGATCCCAGCTGATGGATGCCTAGCAACGACAGACACCTCAGGCACGTGCGTGTGTGTTAACTGGGCGCATTGACACACGCAACCACACGCCTACAGACATATTTAGCTGAGCAAGCCAAATGAAGCGAGCGAAAAGACCAATTTCGACAAAGGGCAATGAAGTTACTTAATATGTTGCGCGGTATTAAAATGAAGTAAAATACTTGTGCAAGTACAATGCTGTATCATTTGCGATGCAAACATCCACAAGCAAATGAAAGCCGATGAGTACAACTGATGAATAGTTTACACTTTAGATTAGGGGGTGCAGAAAGCTTTGTAAATGATTTATAATGTTTATTGAGATAATAGTACAATGTTGACATTTCAATGATTTATAAGTGACTAATAATATATTAACTAGTAACTATTAACCCTTAAGGATTTTGTTTGATTCAGTTGTTTACTGAAGGCCCTGACTGAAACCCCAGGGTACTCAGGGTACTCACTGTCTGACAGCAGGTTCACTCAGACTCTGCTCATCATCACTGAAGAGTCCAGGAACAAAACAAGCCATCTGACACAGAGACAACAATATTTACTCTGCAGTTCCAGGTTCATTAGAAGGAAACAAGATAAAGCAGAGGTAAAATGCAGATAAACGACAGAATAATATATATAACAACAATAATAACATATGTGATATAAAAATTATACTACTAATAATATAATCTTAAAATAACGGAATCTATATTTTTAATTTTAGGTTGAGTGTGACTTACGTTTTGATGTCAGGGACTTCTTAAAATTGGTGAAATATATTCTGAAAAAGGCATATTAATGTATTTCATGAGCTTCTTTCATGAGTATTTCATGAGCTTTTTGAGTTCACCTGTATTTCTAAGTCAGTATCTCCCGTCAGCAACATTTCTGAAGGGAGATACTGACTTAGAAATACAGGTGAACTGAAGAAGCTCATGAAATACATTAATATGCCTTTTTCAGAATATATTTCACCAATTTTCTTTTCAAAAATCTTGGAGTTTCACTTTGTTCTGTAGAGTTTCTTTCTGTCATCCTGAAATCACAGAACAATTTGTATTAATATCTGTTTATCATGAAATATCAAAACTCATGTGAACTTGTTTTCAGCCGATTAACGTTACACTCAGTGTAAGCGACGTCATCGATTCAGTAAATCAGCCTTTTCCCAAAAAAATACACTGACAAATCAACAGCAAAACATTCAGAGCCATCAAAATATCTCATACACACACGAAGATTTGATTTAAAGCCCAGAGTTTCATCAACAAGAGCTAAATCTATAGAGTTAGCCTACCTGAAAACTGCTAAGACGCTAACGGATTTTTCGAATACATTAAACCATTTCTATAAAATAAATTTAATTGAAATATGCAATAACAAGTAAGAAACGTGTCAGGAACATTTGTATATCATATTTGTATGATTTTAGCGACTAAACTTACCTAAAACAGTGTAAACCTCAGCGAGAGACGGAGATTACCGCTTGCCAGTAACAGTTTTTGTGTTGACGCCCCGTTTCCATGGCAACTCTGCTCCCCGCTCACGCAGAACTCACCGCACACACAGCATTCACACAAACAAACATCTCGAGTTAAAACATTACATTTATAATGTACAGCCTCATTCAATAATCACTCACTATAGAGACGGATTCTTTCTGGCAGCCTGTAAAAGAGTGAAAAACACGACGATAAAGGAGTCAGGACTTCTCTTTAATAAACCGCTTTTAAATTTTCCCTCCGAGAAACTGCTGGAAACGCAAGGCTTTAACATTAATTTACCGTGACCGTTGTCTAAACAAGTTAACGGTAACATTATTTGAAAATGAGCCAGTCTCTTCAGCTGCCCACAGACTGTATAAAAACACACCGCGTGCCTGTGCTGTCTGGGTTCATATCGAATATTAAGCAAGCTTACCTGTACGCTTGTGCCAAGGGTCCAGAAATGAGCTGTGTCCGGTGCAGTACGTTGGGTATACCACCCGTTGATCTCCCGGTCAACCAAAAATCGATGGATTTTCAATCATATTTCCCGGTCAACTATATTTCGATGCATTTTCAATCATATTTCCCGGTCAACTATATTTCGATGCTTTTTCAATCATATTTCCCGGTCAACTATATTTCGATGACTTTTCAACAACCGCATCGTTTCTCTGTCCACTATAAATCAATTACTTTTCAACACATTCAGGGATCACCCGCGGTAACCAAATATCAATGCTTAATCAATCATAAAGATAACTATAGATCAATGTTGTTCCAATATTGTTGCCATCAACATTAATAACATCAGGTTTTCATCGATATGGTAATGGTGATTCAACATTTATTTTGCATTGAAATTTCAATATCAACCATAATGATGATTCAGATGGAAAAACAATGTTTATTCAATGTTGGCTTGCTGTCTGGGTGGGACCTGCACCTGCCTGCTTATAGCACAAAATGGTCGACATAAGCTTCATGTGTAGAAGGATTCTTAGATTACTGTATGCTAATTAAAGAATGGATTACAACTTTTGGTAATAGCAATATCTATTATTTCGAAATATTATCCATGTTAAAATGTCCTTAAGTAAAGCGTGTGTCTGCGCACGGCATCTGTTTTATATGTTAAATGTATACATGACCGGATAAACAAG
This sequence comes from Carassius gibelio, assembly GCF_023724105.1. NCBI lineage: Eukaryota > Metazoa > Chordata > Actinopteri > Cypriniformes > Cyprinidae > Carassius > Carassius gibelio. The sequence continues at coordinate 6,242,911 of NC_068412.1, read as the reverse complement.
AATATTTCCTGACTATTTCAAGACCTTTTTTAATCAAAATAAAATAAAAATGATTGAAAATCATTGGATTATAAAGATATGAGATGTTTTCTGAAAACTTGGACGTGATTCGTACTTTTTATGGACTTGTGAACATTCAAATAACATTTTGAAATATCGAAAGGCAACTAAAGAATCTCCCTGGAGCCTATAAATTGTATTTATTTTTTAAAAATAAAATAGTGAACAATGATAATAATAATAATTATTATTATTATTTTGCAATTTAGTTCTCAAATACGTGAGAAAGGTAAGAGGTAAGAGGTTATAAGTAAGAATAAGTAAGAGTTGTTTTTTTGTTTTTTGTATGTTGGAATTAATTTATTAATAATTTAGCAATATGAAACTCAAATGTTCAACATGTAGATTTCTTAATTTGACTTCATAGCCTATGTTAGATGAATGTAAACGCATTAGGTAGATATGTTGCTAGTTTGTGTAAATGTTGGGCCCGGGTACACCTGTAGTAATCGTGTTTGTGTTGCATTTACTCTTATAGGAAAAAAAAACATGTATGATCTCCCACGCAGGAGCATCCTTGCTGTCACCTGTTATGGGTTTTTGAATTTTGCGACTCATTATGAGCAACGATAACACAGTGTTTTAAGCCTATGCATCTACTGCACAGTTTCCTTAGGTGAAAAAGCAAATATCGCTGTTTTGTCTCGTATTTTTTATTTTATTTTATTTACATTTTATGATATATGCGCCTCAGATTATGTTGTAGACGTATTCAACGAGCCCTACAGAGGTAATACAGATTTGATATGCCGATCTTAATTAACATAATTGTCCTCTAAACTAATTAAAGAAATAGTGGCGGGTTGTGGAGTAGATCATGATTCAATGTATCTCGACTCCTCGTTGTAATACATTTACCCTGGAGGAAACTATAGGCTGTGTGCAAAAATAGGCATTATAATTAAAATGGTTTTAAAATTTTGGTGACTTTTTGATCTGTGCATGTTTTATTTACACAAAGGATTTTTTAAATATTATTTTTTTTTTGTCTGCCACAACAACTAAACCATAGTTTGCTCGAAAAGTTGTGAGTTTTTCTCTTTCTTTTACAGTTTACTCGTCACATATTTGGATGTAGCCTATTTTATATTGCATATCAAATTGCGCGTAATTGAATTCAAAGCCAATACACAATATTAGCACCACTCCGAGCCCTTATACCGCAAAGTAGACATTAACTTATTCTGGACACTTTGTTTCACCGTCGGTTCTTTGAGATAATGGGTCAGGACCTCAGCTCTTACTCCAAGCTCTCCTTCCCTTCACTGACCCTTGATCCACAAAGCACTCCAGTGGACGCATGTGTTTGCCCATTCACTCCGAGACTTAGGCTATATGTACGCTCTGCTTTAAATGAGGATAGTTGTTTAAGAAAGGCAACGAATTGCAAACCAAACGTGAATAAAAAAAAACCGCAGATTAAAAACAACGTTCAAAGGAATACCTCAGGCTATGCCTTTTATTTTGATGGCAACCCAATTATCAAAAGCTCTTGGCATGCATTAAAGAAGAAGGGCCATAGGTGACAGCTAACTCGCATCTGAGTCAAACACAAACACAACTGCGCAGAAATGTCCTAATAATTCTCGACTTACACTTTTCACTGATACATTTTACCTGCAAGCCTCACGCAGGCACATAAACCTGCTTAAAAACGCGTATTAGTTTAACTAAGAATGAACGGAATTTAGTTTCAGTCAATGCATGTTCAAGCAAATCTAAGCACGGTAATATTTGTATTCTATTTATTAATTAACTAGTTCTTTGCACATTCACTGATTAATTCAGTTGAATGGGAATACATTTTATTAAAGCAAAAAAACATGCTTCTGAATAATGTACTATAATGTAGCATACTGAATAATTTTAAAGTAGGCTATATATATATATATATATATATATATATATATATATATATATATATATATATATATATATGGATTGGAAAATCCACCTCTAAAGCAAGTCATAATCACTCTTAATCATTTTTCAGTTTCAGCTTTAGTAACTAGTGTAACTCATTCATTAGCCACTGTTAGTTTCTTTTTAAAACTATAAACTTTATAATCTTATTTTCCCGGGAGTAACATTACACCCACTAACACGCATATGCCTACGCACATAGAGAAATCTGCAAATTCCTAAACTTAATACAGAACAATCCACAGAAAGTAAACACGGCAGACACGCTGCCTTCAGTGCAACGAGATCTGATTCATTTCCCACGGCAACCTGTTTCAGTACCTGAGCAAATGTTGTCCAATATATCCCAGTCCCAACTCTGATGATAGCTTTTCGTGTGTTCCTTCCGTATTGAAGTATCTAGCCTACAGACAAAACATGTTTGGTTTTTCTCGAGTGACTTGGTATAGTTGAACTGCTCAGCGGTCACGCATCCAGTGGTTCCTCCAGCATCAGAGTGAGGCGCTTGCTTGGCCCCTCGGTCATGCTCTCTGCCTTAATATTCCACAAGGTTGAGTGGCCCTCATTTACCTAATGGATCAGGCGCACAAAACCTTAGACGAGTTCCTTGCTCTGAGTCACAAGACAAACTATATGTGATGCTTCGAACTGGATGGTCTCAAAATGATCCCAAATTAAACATGGAAACAATTAAACACTTAAACATGATTTGCTGAACGTTTAGTAGTCAGAAGAGAACGCTGGATGCTACTGTTTGTTTTGTGTGGCAAGTTTACAAAAAGATGTGTAAATGTATAGTGTTACTAAAGCCAAAGGTACACCTTACATCGGCTACTTGTACAGTATACCCAAACGTGTGAGAGCAGCATCCACCCACGTGGTCGAATCAGACAGACGTGTATTCAATATGACTGATGCATGCATGGCATGGAAATTTTTATTGTTCCTAAACTTACAGTTTTAAAACTTCGTGAGCGTACGAGCTTGGTTTATCCATGTTTTCCTGCGCATTTAATATGAGCCTTATTTTAGAGCCTTATTTTTACATTTATATGAAGTGCCAAAATTGGGCCACGCAACATGTACCTCACACAAATTTTTCAAAACTGCATAAAATGTGAACTGTAATTATTCATATCCATATCACTCCGTGAGTTTATTGACCCATGAGTAATTTGAAACAGGTCGGATGAATTAAGAAGTTAAATGAGCTCTATTTTATTTATTATAAAAAAAATTGCTGCGGAAATAACGAACATTTTAAAACTAAAATGTAGATTTTTTTATTTTATTTTTTATTTACGTTCTTCATAAGCTTAAACGATTAACATACGATTTACCTTAATGTAGATTCCCAGGTTCGTATAGCTATTACAAACTCTTTTTGTGTTATAAATTGTTTAAAAAAAAATTTAACTTTTCTTCTAATGTCGATTTTCTGTGGACATTATATTTTTTTTCTACTATGATCTTATTTGGGAGAGACCCTTAGCACAGCTTAAGACGCATAAATTAGGTCATAGACTGGAGGGGGTCTTCATTGTACCACTCTGACAGTGCGCACTGGCGCTTATGACTCTCCGAGTGCTCTCAAAGTTGGAAAAAGTATGGAATTCCCTATTGACGCAGATTAACAGCGCCTAAAAAAAGCAGAAGAAGAAAAAGTAGACTTCAGACAGACTGACAACGTCGGCTCAATTCGATAGGAATAAACTTTGAGGACGATGTCAGACTCGTGAATTGTAGCTATGGCACAAAAAAAGGGAGGGGGGGGGTATGACCATTGAAAATGTTCAGTCGGCATGATGATAAATGTATTGTGAAACTAACAACATTTTTTTCTCAATTATCTTGCTGAGATGTCAATGACTATTGTTTGCTGGTCTGGGGAGTCGCTCCGCCCCTCATGTTTGTCGTAAATCTGGCGCCTGGCTACAATAAACCTGAGATAAGAGTGGCCAGGGCTCGCCTCCTTCTCCAAGGCGATCAATCGGATCTCAGGCATACTACAAGCACTCTCTTACGTCGACGTCCACGAGAACAGAGCTGACACAACAACACGGCTGCGCTCCACCACCAAACATCTATCTGCTTTCTGAACCATGTCGCTGAGCCCAAAGCACACGACACCTTTTTCAGTGACAGATATTTTGAGCCCAATTGAGGAGACTTACAAGAAGTTTAGTGGCATGGAGAGCACTGGAAACCTCACATCTCCATTGGGAGCGTACCGGCAACCTCAGGTGTCCCAGACTGGCATGCAGCAACACTCTATGGGCCACAACGCCACTGTGGCGACCACCTACCATATGCCACACTCCGTTTCCCAGTTCTCACACAGTGCAATGGGGGGCTACTGCAATGGCAGCATTGCCAACATGGGGGACCTACCCTCTTACCAAGATACTATGAGAAACAGCGCAGCAGCAACAGGGTGGTACGGCGCCAATCCTGACCCGAGATACTCAACAAGTAAGTTATCTTGCATTATTCTTCTTTATCTCTTGATGTGTTGCGTGCATGCACTACTTATTTACCGAGTTTCCAGCGAGTTTACGTTAGTTTTACGCATCAGCACTATTGCCAATACTTTGCCTTCATAGCGTTGCCGCTTGCTATTTTTACTGCTGATTTCCCCATCGTGTAGATTTAAGTGAATTATACCTGAAACGTTTATATTCGTTCATTTTTGCACGCGTAAATGCTGCACTGAGACTCTTATTGCTGCACAAATGATTAACAGTTTAGCCCAACACTGCTACTTATTGAATGGCCGTACATCTGTATGCATATTTTGAAGTTTCTAGATTCATGGGACCTTCCACAGGTATGAACATGACAGGAATGGGCGCGCTGACAGGCATGGCCGACACCACCAAATCCATCCCACCTCTCCACGCAGCGCCGAGGAGGAAACGACGGGTGCTCTTCTCTCAAGCACAAGTCTACGAGCTGGAAAGGAGATTTAAGCAACAGAAATACCTCTCAGCGCCCGAGAGGGAACACCTGGCTAGTATGATACATCTAACCCCGACGCAGGTCAAGATCTGGTTTCAGAATCATCGCTACAAGATGAAGCGGCAGGCCAAGGACAAAGCAGCGCAGCAGCTTCAACAGGAGGGCAACCTGTGTCAACAGCAGCAGTCGCCGAGGAGAGTGGCTGTCCCTGTCTTAGTGAAGGATGGCAAGCCTTGCCAAAACGGCTCCAATACACCGACGCCAAACCAACAGCAGATGCAGCAGCAGCAGAACGGTTCCGGAGTCGTGCTTCCTACCTCCAGTAACTCTATGAACCAGCACCAAAGCCAGCAGGTCAACGCACTGGTCCAGGCCCAAGACCTGGAGGAAATGTCCCCCAGTCCCCCGTCACTTCACTCGCAGATGAACAACATGGGCCAGATAGACACTACTGTAGATTACACAAATAACATGGTCACGTCGAATCTGCTTTATGGCAGAACGTGGTAAAACCGGGCACCTTTTCTTTCCTCCGTTTTCCCACAAACTTTAGCCTCCTCTGAATCAAGAACTGCGCGCGAGGCCAAAAGCAGACAGTGCTTCGCGAGCGAGCATGCGTGTGGCGGGTGATCGGATCAAAGGAGCCGTTTTTCGCGGGAAATGTATCACTTTTTTCTTCTAAAAACAGTTTTTGTGGTCACAGTTTTCTACAATGACCCTGCTACTCATTATGGACAAAATAACAAGTTCTAGCGTCACGTTCTGTGTTTGGGACTTCCTTTTGTTGTTGTAGAAGGTTGTCTGTTATTAAACAAAATTGCTGCTCCACATCTATGGCAATGCCAGGACACAGGAAGCAATGTTTCATATTTCAGGTATGGACTTCTAGCAAGAACTGGAAAAGTTCCCAGATCTCAGCAAAATGCCTGAACGTGCGACTGAAGCGACTATTGTAAAAACTAATGTACTCATTTAGAGAAATGAAAAGTAGGGACTGTATATTTGGCTAACACTTAAGTTTCTGTTTACTTGTAATATAAATGTTTGAGTCTTTTCGTTGGTCATTGATTCTATTCTATTCTATTCTATTCTATTCTATTTTTTTTTTTTTTTTTTTTTTGTAAATTAAAACGAAGACACAAAGACGATTGCTGCTGTATATGTTTCAAACCAATTGAACGTTAACAATAAATCAATTAAACCGCACGCCTTTGTTGGAGAATTAATGTGTGTAGATTAATTTCTGTGAAGAGCGTTTAATTTCAGTTAATATCTGAAAATACATTTAATAGAAAGTCGATGGAAGGAAACTTTTCACTGATTTTGAGAGATAGAAACCTTTATTTAGATACAAACAATGTATAATGTCTGCCCTTTACTTCTAAATTGGCCTCCATAGTTTATTATTTACTCGAATTTGTTACAAATTCAGTTACTTCTCCTAATTTAAATATTTCTGAAACCTGAGCTTCCTTACACAAATGCTAATAATAATAATAATAATAATAATAATAATAATAATAATAATAACAATAACAACAATAATGTGCCACCCATTTATAACTTTAGGTTCTATCATTTTAAATTACGCAGAAAGGAGAACGATATTTTTTGTTTATCTGTTGGTTCATTTTATTTAACGTATCTGTCATTTCAGTGGCTTGAATGTTTACACAGATCCAAAGATTACAAATGTATAGTTTCCATCCCGAAAATAAAATTGCATACATGTTTATAATTCTATTTAATCTATGTGGTTTTGAATATACATGGTAATTAAAGGGGATAAGTTTTAGCATAAATTTAGATTTGCAATAAATATATTATTTTAATTTTGCAATAAGCTCTAAAATGTTTGTTCTATTTTCATTTTTTTAAATGTATTTATTTATTTATTTCATTTTGAAATTCAATACCGTGGACTTCAATAGATTTTAGATTGGGAATGAAAGTAAATGCGAATATAGTTTGAAATAGTTTACAATTATGCATCTTGTTAAAAAAGAAAAGAAATTGCGCTGCAAGCGTTTTAAGCAGACTATGGCTAAATAATTGCACATATAAAAAATCCGAACGCGAGTTTAAAAACACTGATCTAAATGCAGTAGCTTAAAATGAATTATGCGTATCATTACCTGGAATACATGAATTGATCCAAAAAGTCGCAAAACTATCGGACAATCATTGAGGCACGTCACATAATAGAACAAATAAAATAGGAGTAAATGAAAATAATAAACTGGTCATTGTACCTTTTTTTCTGTGAGAGCTACGAGTGCTCCAAGGTTAGTGATTCAGTGGCAAGCCTGAAATTCGAAACAAGACTGTTTTTACTGTTTTCGTGTAACGTTTTTATTTGAATGTTATTTTATATGGAGTTATTTGCAATGCTTAATCAAAAAGATCCAATGCGATCCCAGTCGACATTTTTCATCTTCACATCAACCCAAACGACACAGACTGAATCTAATGTGAATGAATATCTCCTCTCTAAATGGCGGGAAGAGAAAACTTTTCAAAGTTAATAACCTCTACAAACCCATCTGCAGAGCCTTTATAATAATAATAACAACAACAACAACAATAATAATAATTATCATTATTATTATTATTATTATTGACTCTAAAACGCACACAACTTTAAGGCTATGGAAGAATCTGTAAATGTTTTATTATTTATATCTGGCATGATAAATACTAATGATTACAAACAGAAATAAAAGCAGGGTTAAGTACATAAACACCTTCCACGTGGATATTTCCCCTGACTGAAGGGAAAATGAAGCAAAGTATTTGGTTTTCATTATGAAATGGCTATGACTTGGTAATAGTTACTTTGGCCAAAGTGTTATAAAAGCCTATATAAATCTGATTATGATACTGTTTTACTCAGAATGCATTTGTAAATTGCATCCAAATAATATGGTGCCTGAGGCAGGTTTTAAATGATCGACCATCATCTCTGGCGGCCAAAATACTACCAGTGTGTGATGCTGAGTCTTCAAGCTCTCTACAACATAGCAGTCACACTATCAGAAAGAACACTTGGATTTGATATTTGGATTTTATATATATATATATATATATATATATATATATATATATATATATATATATATATATATATATATACATGAATTTTGCAAACATTTCAGAAGGTTTCAACAAAGAAGTACTGCTGAAAGTAAGCTGTACTTGAAATGCAAATGATACCAGAAATTCTGATGATGTGATAATAATAACGATATATAGGATAATAGGTACAATGCTATAATATAATGACAATGGGGGAGGAGGAATGCTGAATCAGTTAATTAATTAATTAATCAATCAGTTAATTCAGATATGATACAGTATTAAGTGCAGATAAAAAAAAATAGTGAGGGGTCTAGCCATATTTTGTTTATAATACAATAGCTAATAAAAGCTTAGTGAAAACTGACAAATATACTTGTCAATATCTATCCAGTGTCAGGAGAGCACAACACAGAGATTCAAGAGATTTTAGTATTGCTTTTCTCAATCCCGCCATAGATTTCTTGAAGCTTCATTCTTCCCCACTAATTGCAGGATCTTAACAAATTCTTACCGCTGAGTAATTTGAATCCAGCCGGAGGACCTTGTCTGTATTTTCCCTGGCCATTATTCTACTTAATATGTCAGATCGTCTGATCGCAGAGAAACCTTTTCAAGTTCTATTGATGTGTCTTTCAATTGACCATGGTGACCTAGCAACCTGGACAGCACTAATTGGCATAGACAGCCTGACGTCAGTATTACAGTGGATGTGGGAACAAATGTGACACTGCTGGAATAGTTTACAGAAGTATATTAACAAATATTTAGTCTGTCTATATCAAATATAAAGACATACGGTACAATTCTAATTCCACTGTGCATTTTCCCACTCGTTCTCTCTCTATGTGTTAAATTAAAGCTGCATAATAGTTTTATTACACATGCATGGTTTTAAAATCTTAATTTTGTAAAATCATCATATAGGCTAAACCAGTGAAGCACTTTGAGGTACTTCAGAAATGGTATTTGAATGTGCACGCCCTACCCCCACCCTGACACACACACACACACACACACATTTCTGTCACTGTTTCCAAATAAATTGAGACACTCATGTGGTGCTTTGTGAATATTTACTTCAGTGCACAGAAAAGACAATGGACTAAATCTCAGAATTACTGAGAATTTTAATATTCACATCCCAGGCGGAGAAATGCATTCTTTGGATAAAGACACTCTCCTCTCTTTGAGAGCAAAACCTCACTTCACATTTCTCAATGTGAGTGATGTTCAGAAAAGGAGGTATTTATCTGGGATATCGCAGTAGTGTGGGGCTGTGTAGTCTTGGTTGGGTGAGTTGAGGCATTATGTTTTCATGCAACTGTAAGAAACCATCAGCTTTCCAGTTTCAAAGCAGACTGCGTCCTAGAAAATGCAGACTGTCCTAATCTGAGCCATTTCAAAGTGGGGGAAAATAGCGGGCAAATAGACATGCTGCAACACAATGAAAAATATTTCAAGAAGGTCAAGGGACTCGGAAAGCAATTCTCTCTCTAATGGGTTTCCATAAGATTAAACAAATGACAGTGAATTTTGCTATTGCCTCCATAAAGAAGTATAGCATCGATGTATATATGTATATACATTTATGCGGCAAGAAAATAATAGTATTGGTAGTCTTGTAAGTTTAAATCTGTTGCTATGAATAACATTCCCCCAGCATTGTGCGAGCGATTCACCCATCTGAATTCTGTTTCAGAGAGGGAAAGCAAATTAGAAATGGAAAAGTGAGCGAGGGAGAGAGAAAGTTGTATCCCTTATTATCAAACCATGTCACATTCCCCCCAATGCCTGGCTGTGCAGCTCTGGCCGGTCAGTAATCCCTCTTCCAAGTTCCTCATGCATCTTATTCATCCTGCTTATAAGTTGTTAAAGAAACTGTTTTCAATCACCACTAATAACTACTGACCTCGAGTAACACAGAGCCACAATAGGCTTCCGAAGCCTGTGCAGCCCAACCAAAGAAGCTGATTAGTTCTTCAAGAGGTCTAAAGCAAGAATCAATGGCTGGTCTGTCTCTAGCTTCCAGTCTCAGCATCGCTGCCATTATGGCTGTATGCCATTAGTTATGCCTCATTAATTTCAGCAAACTCCACTCCAGAGAAATTTGTTTACCTTTAGACATCTAATATGTGTGATAGTATAGACCTTATTGGAACTGGATGGTCTGAAGATTTTGACAGAAGGCCCAAACTGGGCACCAGAATGGTAAAGAATACCATGGACCACCAAGGTGTTTCAAGGAAATGTGGTTTGGCGTTAAAAGGTCGCAAAAATTGATTTGGATATTACCCCAATTTTTTTTTTAAAGATGGCTTTCAGCATTATTGCAACTATGACCTTGCAATGATTTTTTACGTTTATATTTTTCATTTTTGAATTAAAGTTGATCGTTTCTGTGAATATCCACTCAGTTTCAAAATATTTAATTGTGTACGAGGAGTGCTGATGCGAATGCTGCAGAATAAATGAAATGTTTTCCCCATTCTCACCCATTAATCCACATCTGATCTTTCCTTAGCATGAGCTTTGAATGAGACAATTGTGAAAATTTGTATGCCTTGATGAAAATGCTTCAGATGACAATGGGATTCTCAAGAGCCGAGGGTATCTGATTTGTATTCGGCTCCTAAAATTCAAATCAGGGTTGAATGGGCCACATTGTGAAGTGCTGAAGTATTCTAGGTCCCTGCAAGACTCTTACAATGCTACACTTTCTAACTAGCACACAGCTTCTTCCCAATCCACAGTTGCCAAGGCGATGGCCAGCTGCAAGACTGGGCCTTGTTTGTTTATAAGGGCAGGGGTGGATGGAGGTTCAAATGGAGGCAGGCAATAGCATCAATTGTTTGCGTGCAACCACTTCAGAAGTGTGAAAGGGAGGATTGATGTTGCATATGTTTACGTCCTGCTCTACACTAGTGGATACACATAACTTATTCGTCTACCTGAGGGCATATGACAAATTTGACATTTTTGACTAATTAGTGGCAGCTTATGCCTCACTGATGGGTAGGTGTAACAGGTGGACCTCCTTGCTTGTTTGGAACAATCATACATTTTCTTATTAATCAAATCATATGTAGGCTATGCATGCAAAGCTGTACCTTCATTAAATTGTTACATTTTCTTGTCAGGATGGCACATATAATTTCAAAACAGAGATTCAACATATGACGTGACAGTGGGACTCTTGGTTGCACTTTATTTTACAGTACGTGTACTTACAGTGTATTTATCTAAGAAAGTTCTGGTAATACAAGGTAACTACATGGGGTAGGGTTAGGTTTAGGGGTAGGTTCAGGGTTAGTACCTAGTTATTACATAGTTATTGTAATTACTATAATAAGAACCTAGTATGTACATGAGGAACAGGACTGTAAAATAAAGTGCTACCGGACTCTTTCTGTGAGAAACTAAAGTTAACTTATTTCGAAACAGAAAGTTTGTACAGAAAAATGACTTCACATCTTTTATGAATATGTTTTAATGTTATTTTTGTAGAGCATAACATGCAAGGCAAACATGATTTGTAGTATGGAGTAATATGTATCCTTTAAGTACTACCCCGAAGCTGGCAGGGGTAAATAAGGTACAAAGACGTCTTTTTGAGGGTACTGCCTTAGTGACAGGCTGTTACACCCCTAAAGGTGCAATGTAATGTCTAATGGGAAAACAATCTGATTGTTCACCTTGAATATAAAAATGTAAGATAAAAGTACAGATATAATTTACATGTACACATAATAATAATAAGGATCTCCTAACCCATGTTGGGTAGTCCATCACTAACATGCTTAATTCATTTAAATCTGTTTGCACATGGTTTGTGTCCACTGATAAGCTTAATCAAGTTTAATTAAGTCTAACAAATTAAAAGACCACTGCTTGCTTCATTAAGTGGAGACGAACCTAAGAATGTTGGCACATTTGTTATTGTGTGAAATCCCCTCGTACAAACACAGCAAGTCAGGCCTAATATGCTGCGTACACAAGGCCAAAGAGCAGCGCAGGACCACCCACTCTCTTTCCAATTATCATCTTGCGACAACCTGTCTACTCTTCACCATTCATCAATAGACGCACCACTCCAAAGAGGGTATTACAATTAGATGCCTGTTGTTCCCCTTAATAAATTTCTAGACAGTTGCTGGGAATCAATAGCTGGCAGTCCATGTGTCCCGGATGACAAACAGGATTACACCCCAAATCCGGCGTTCTGTCCCCTGCTCCTCCTTCTAAGTCACCTAGGATGTCAAACACTAAGAGCTGGCTAATCAACACAGGATTGTGATGTGGACTGAAAGAAATTAAGATTTTTCTTTACGGATCCTGCAGTGCACTCACAGTGGCACACTTTCTAACTCTTTCTGACTCCTTTTTTCATCTGTTCATCTGTTATTTTCAGACAGTGTCCATCTGATCTTATGTAAATGTATCTCTGCATCTTGCATCACATTTCAGATCCATTCTTTCCTGCATTTATCTATAACCCACATAATAATATAATGCACACGACCCATGTGCATTATGCAAATAAAGCCAATTAGGCCAGGAAGTGCATGAGACAAAGGTGCGCTACAGCTGGCTAGTCTCTTTTGCCTGCAGCAGACGCTGGAGTGTTTGCTTGCCCTGATTTAAGCAGCTGGTCACAGAGGTTAGGCCTGGACGCATTCACCCTGCTCCACGGCACACTCAAAGAGAAAGTTTTAGCTGCATTCACTTTTTACTGGGGGTCAGTGATGATGGGGAAACAAAGATGACATGCAACACAGGTTTTCCACAAATCCTCGGTCTAGCCACACTTAATGGTTAATTAGCCGAGCTCAGTCGGTCCTCTAATCATTACACAACACATTAAACCCGTCCTAATCAGGCCTAATCCTGAATGTGTGCTCCTGATTTTCTCCTCTACTTTTGGCAGAGATGGATGCGCTCTAGTAGTATTGATTAAGCCACAAGTGCCTGCTAAGATGTGTACATCCTAATAATTCGATTCTTTATCAAGAATGGGATGTTTTTTTCCTGATCAGTCGCTGCTTTAGGCATTATAAGGTTTTCGATTTTCCACGGACGTATTCCCCAGAAGCAATTTGAGATACTATGGAAGATAATTCCCCTCAAAAATCTGACATGGATGGACTTGCATTTGCTAATAGACTAATTACAATGGTCAATCTCAAAACATCATCTTCCTTAAAGAAACCAAGCTAATTTAAAGTATGTGACTCAAAGCTGCAAAAACATATCTGTACATTGCACTGCAGTTTCCAGCTAAAATTAAAACTAGTAATAGAAAATCACCAACAACATTTGTTCCTTTCCACACAAATTAGATTTGGGGACAGCTTCTCAATGAATAAAGGCTTATATCTGCCTAGTTTCTTGAACAAAAAATTTTTTGACCTCAAAACACTTTGTGTGACTTGTAAACTAATATGTTTGCATCATAACCTGGTCCGCATGCATGGTTTTTCTAAAGTAGTAAACTTGCTTGGTAGTGCACTTGTTCACTTGGAATTAAGTCATGTGAAATGTGGGTCATTGTAATAGAGTCATAGAAAGAAGCTAAAAGTTTATGGTTATGTCACCAAACGAGCATTTGTTTTTTCCTCACACTATCGGTTGGGTTTAGTGTAGGGCAGTGGTTCCCAACCAAATTCCTGGAGGCCCCCCAGCACTGCACATGTTGCATCTCTCCCTGGTCTGACACACCAGTTCAGGTCTTGGTGTCTCTGCTAATGAGCTGGTGAACTGAATCAGGTGTGTCTGATTAAGGAGACATGGGAAACATGCAGTGTTGGGGGGGCTCAGGAACATGGTTGGGAACCACCGGTGTATGGGGTATGTTCAATTCAGATGCGAGACAGCATTAATCATTCACTGCATATTTAATTTCTGAATCGCTGTGATGTGTAGATTAATGTAATAAAATGCTGCCACATTCACATTTATACTTTTTCAGAGGAAACTGAGCAAGTTTTTTTAGAACCACTTTTCACTTTAAAATGGCATGAAATGGAGGGAATTGTTTTTTCTTTTCTTTTTTTTTCAGAAATTGAATGATTTGGAGTCATGGGTTGTTTCTAACCGATATGCCACAATTTCTTCCAAGGAAAATGCAGAATTTCAAATCTCCAACACTGGCTACTTTGAGTGTGCTCCAATTACTGTGCTCATCCAAAATAGGTGAAATGAACTGGTCAGGATTTTCCAAGCGACCACATTTTATTCTGAGTGCTGTGCTGCAGAAAACAGATCAGGTAATTACTGTACTTTCCAGGACTATAAGGCCATACATTAAAATCTCCAACAACTTCTCAAGTGACAACTCATCTAATCACAAGGACAATCACAGAGAGGCTGTGCTGTTTACTGATTGCTCTAATCAAAAATAGCTTCTTCAAACACCACTAATTGGTAAGTTTATCCACCGAATCACATGGCAGACATGCAGAGGACACGGTCCTGATTTGCCGAACCCAAATATCCCATTTGCATTAAGTGCCACCAGAATGCTCTTGACTCCCACAAGTTATCAGCAAACCAGACAATTATTCATCAGCGGCAAATTGGCACATCAAAGTCAAATCAGGGAATTACGGCGAGGAACACCCAACACCGGGGCTGAGAGATGTTAGGTGGCCTTTGATTGACCGCATTGCCCTTCCAGAGTCTTCTCCGACATTACAGCGCTTAAACCCCTACCGAGGCCCATTTGCCTGCTGGACAAGTGTTATATTCAGATAATGGCCATTTAGACAGCGAATGGAAACTCACCCTGTTTCCCCTGATAAAATTAGGATATACCACTCTGCCGCTGGGTTTGGGCATTTCACAAAAATTGATAACTCTAGCAGACTGAGAAACAACGCACACACATGCACCATGACTAATATAGGAACTCAGATTTCCTTTTTAAGTTATAAGAAGTTTTTAAAGACCACGACACAGTGCAGAAAAACTACTTTACAGGTATTCTAACCACACACACAAAAAAAAAATACTAAAATTGATTAAAGGGAAATTTTGCCCTCTACCTACGCTCTGTGAATAACCTTTCCTTTCCGAGTCAAACTCAACATGGGCGAAAAAATAGTTTTCATGGCAAACTGGAAACAAATGAGTTTTAAAGATTAGGGGTTGCATTAAATTCTGAAATGAGTTTATAGAAAATGCTTGCAGCTGAAAAGCTTCAGTCCTACATTATGTAGAGACCTGAACAGCAGGCAGTCAGTACTTCAACCGCATGAATGCGACTTGGCCTTCTTTTTGCTTCGGCATCGCTTGACGGTCTTTTATCATCAGCTGAATAGCATGTTTTCACTCTTCTTGTACGAGCCATCATAAATAAAAGACAGAGATGTGTGTATGAACAGAAAGACACTCTTGTTCGAGGACTAGCCCTTCCCAATTTTATCGCTGGCAAGTGAAACAAACCTTACAAGCAGCTATCCGGCCGTGGTCGTAAAAGAAACGCTTCAAAATGCTGATCTGTAGGGCAGCCGACCTATTTCAATCATACACAGTGAATCGAAAATGTGTGGCCTTGCTTCTGCTCGGTGTTGAGTTGAATACAAGGTGAAAGATATTTTTGACAAATTTGAGCATCTTTTGCTGGTTTCAGGTTCCTCTAATTTCAATAAAAACTCAACCTGATCAGCCGCATTCAATGAATGAAGTTAAATAAGGATTCGTAGTTAGTGTGAATTTGTTACACCAAGGCCAGCGAGGTGCTGTCATTCATATGCGGTTTTACATGTAATAGATTTCTGTGATAAAAAAATAAAATAATAATAATAATAAAAAGGTGATGTCTTGCTCAAGGGTTGCGAATGCGATCATAAACTGAAATGCATCATTGCTGATTACATGATCAACAGCAGCGTTCCTCCTCCAAACCGTACCCTCACTGCATCTGTCAAGTGTTGAGATTTCTTTGATTCGAGTAAGACGATGTGAATCCTTTGTGAGGAAACTGATAGTGCTTGCTTCTCATTCAAAGTATGTGACACATCCACAATAACACAGATTCAACATTGGTGGCCTCTAAGTACAAGGAAAGCAATGGAACTTGAGAGCACTTGTTTCCCGTTTCAAGTACAGTGCACAACATTACACTTCCTCAACCATTGCCTTCTCTTCACACACCGTAAGTCTGTTTATTCTGCTTCGAAGGGACGTCATATGGTGTTTACAAAATATTCAATATTCCAGGTGGATTTTAAAGAGAATGCCTTATAAGCACTATTTTAAGTGCAGTAAACTTTCTGGTGTTTACTCCTCTTTGTGAGAATTTTGATTCTAGCTTGCATATTCAAAACGTACAGCTGTAGTACAGCATGCATAATGAATTTCTATAATACTGAGAAATATTTATAAAATAATTCAAATGTATTGTTTACCATATTCCCACTGCAGGTAAGAAGCTACACACTGACTCCCATGCAGTTTGGGGGAGTACTAACTTTACAGTAGCATGAGAATAGCTCAGCTGTTTTCAAAATAGTATAGCTTTTCCAATAATGCTTTTTCCAGCAAAAGCAGTGCAGTGTGAAAAATGTTAGGTTTTCATGTCACGTATTGGATTTTACAATTGAGCAATCTAAGGCAACATTCAATGTTTATTTGCATAGTACTTTTCTCAATACCACAATACGTGTTATTTCAAAAAAGCTTTACAGAAAGTCATACCAATATTTTAATAATGCCTTAGTCCACACAGCACAAGTTTCAGGGCTGGGTGATATGACAATATAAAATAAAAGCTATATTGTATGTGTGTGTGTGTGTGTGTGTGTGTGTGTGTGTGTGTGTGTATACAGCCTTATGAAGAATTTGAGTGAACTTCACAAGGAATGGACTGAGGCTGGAGTCAAGGCATACAGACGTATCAAGAAATTTGGCTACAGTTGTATTTCATTTGGAAACCAAGGTCCTAGAGTCTGGAGGAAGGGTGGAGAAGCTCATTGCCCAAGTTGCTTGAAGTCCAGTGTTAAGTTTCCACAGTCTGTGATGATTCGGGGTGCAATGTCATCTGCTGGTGTTGGTCCATTGTGTTTTTTGAAAACCAATGTCACTGCACCCATTTACCAATACATTTTGGAGCGCTTCATCCTTCCTTCTGCTGACCAGCTTTTTGAAGATGCTGATTTCATTTTTCAGCAGGATCTGGCACCTGCCCACACTGCCAAAAGCACCAAAAGTTGGTTACATGACCATGGTGTTGGTGTGCTTGACTGGCCAGCAAACTCAGCAGACCTGAACCCCAGAGAGAATCGATGGGCTATTGTGAAGAGGAAGATGAGAAACAAGAGACCAAACAATGCAGAAGAGCTGAAGGCCACTGTCAAAGAAACCTGGGCTTCCACACCGCCTCAGCAGTGCCACAAACTGATCACATACATGCCACGCTGAACTGAGGCAATAATTAAAGCAAAAGGAGCCCCTACCAAGTATTGAGTACATGTTCAGTAAATGAACATACTTTCCAGAAAGCCAACAATTCACTAAAAAATTATTATGAAGTATTGTAATTTGTTGAGAATTTGTGTTTTTTTTTTTTTTGTTAAATGTGAGCCAAAATCATCACAATTAAAAGAACCAAAGACTTAAACTACTTCAGTCTGTGTGCACTGAATTTATTTAATACACAAGTTTCATAATTTGAGTTGAATAACTGAAATAAATTAACTTTTCTATGACGTTCAAATTTACTGAGATGCAGCTGTATCTATTAATGTCATATATGCACAGACCTGCCCAACTTAATCTGAGCAGCGGAGAGTCCTTCCATCTTCAAGAATCGGCTAAAAACACATCTCTTCCATCTTTATTTGACCCTCTAAACTCTAGCACTCTCTATTCTAATTCTATTATAAAAAATAAAAAAAGATTGTCCCTTTTATACTTGCACTCTATTCATTTACTGCTCGTTTTCTTAAAAAGGGATTAAAAATAACACTAGCTTTTCTAATCTTTTTGTATTCTGCCTATTTGTTTTCTTTTTATTTATTACACAATAAAAAGGGTCTCGAACACTAGCTTGCCCTATTCCTTTTCTATTCTATCTGTTTTCTTTTTATGTATTATATAATAATAAAAAATAATAAAAACTTGCTATGTGTACTGTGTTAAGCTAACTGAGACTTGTTACAGCACCTGCATATCATTGCTCTTTTGTTGATTTTGATTGCTTTCATCGTCCTCATTTGTAAGTCGCTTTGGATAAAGCATCTGCTAAATGAATGTAAATTTATATATAGTAAATTATGATTGATTACAATCAACCAACTCTAAATAAAATGCTAAACCTATACTTCTACTCTATTTATTCTATACTGATATCAGTTGTAATAATGCAGGTGGTAAACAGACATAGAATAAGAGTTCATTAAATGTAGCCTATTAACAAGCAGAGGTGAAAGATACAGTGTCATACACACAAATACAAAACAGCATCGTGGTGAAAGACATACCATAAAGCTCAAAAGCACAAGAATGTACAAACAAAATGCAATCAGTGTCTCATGCAGTGAATTGTAGGAATATCATATTATTTTTTAAAGATTTCTTTTTTTATATTTGTACTGTAAAATTGCTTTAAAAAAACCATTAGATCTATTATGATTTTTCAACATAACCTAACTAACAGTTTTACTGTAGAATTTTTATAGTCTTTACTGTTAAAATGACAAACATTTATTAGTTACGTATTCAGTTACACTTTGTTTTTAAGGTGTACTTGTTGCAATGTAATTACACATTTAAGTACTGAGTAATATTAATGTATGAACTTACTACTGTATTTGGTTAGGGTTAGGATTAGTTTTGGTTTAGGGTTACTTAAATTAGGGTTGTAATTATCCATAATTAATTGTTATTATAATAGTAAGTACATGCAATGTGTAACTGTAATTAATTTTACTCAGGATTTATTTGTGTAATTACACTGTAATTACATTGTAACTCGTTTATTGCTTGGGGGTGGGGGGTTTAAAATATTTTGTTTCCTTAATTAACTTCACTTGCTACTTTGGATTAACAGCCTGTCTTTGCTGGTAAGTAGCTACTTTCCAAAAGAGTAGCTTCCCAGTAGATTAACTTCTTCAAATGATGGTTAACCTGTAGCTTAGGAAGCAACCATCTCAAAGAAGCATCCCCAACGGTGGTATATATATATGTATATACCAGTAGCTAGAATCTCTCACCGCACATAGCTAGGACCGCTGCTGAGGAGCAGGTGTCTGAGGCTTTAAATTAGCATTTCCTATTCATGCTAATGGCTGAACCCTGTTCCCCCCGTGAGGAGAGTTGAGCGTGCTCTCTTCTCCAGAGCACAGTGCATGCTAATAAGAACACACTCCACAATCCCCACTCTGTGTGTCTTGGCTAATCTTGTTTTATCACCTTTGTTAACATCTCCATGAACAACAGATTTAATCCAGGCAGAGATTACCGTAATGTGACTTCTGCTTTCCCAGATGGAGTCTGCACCCTTCAGTCTATAAACATTTGTATTCCCTGTGGTAGGACAGACAAAGAAGGATGAAGTGAAACGCTACAGATGTGACGGCAGGTTATGAACTGTGCCCGAATGCTTGAAGTGCAGAGGTTAAAAACACAGCACATCCGCATATAGGACGCAAGCAATGTGTGAATGCGAGAGGTGACCCCTTTTGAGACCCCAACGTCGTTTGCGTGCAGAGCAGAGTGGAAAGTCAATAGTTGCGGAAGCCAAAGAGACACAAGAAAAAACAGTTTTCCTTCATCTGCAATGATTAATTCTGTTCATCTCAGGAGATTGTCTTCAATCACAGAGCATAAGGTGCCAGTGCTTTGGCCCTGCATTCAGGGAGCAGTGAATTACCCCGTGCAAGATTGCTAGACAGCTGTGATAAGACTCAGCTTTGGGTTTATTATCCAATGTGAAGTCAAAGCTCACAATCTAGGCTACTTAACAAGAGGGCAGGGTCACCCTTGGATGAGAGCAGGTAGCAAAGGGTGCATGACAGATCCAGAGCAAAGAGAGCATAAGGCCCTTAACTAGATGTTGGAAACCTTTCGAAGGGAATGCACATGCAGCAAATGACATGTTTAAGCTGAGCAAGGAACAAATGAGAATAGTGGCTGAGCGATAAATGTGCAACGCAGTCTCTCGACAACACATATTCCTGAACACAGAGGTCATATCGGAATGCTGTACATTTCAGGGGCGACTAGTCAAGTTAGCCTGTTTTCGGAGCTCATAAAGAAATGGAAAGATTCAATGGATGTTAAAGGTTTTTTCACACAACCTTTAAAAACCTTTTATTTTTATGACTGCCGGCATTTGCAAAGACTATCTTTTGGCAGCATTTCAAAGTTTATTGAGTGGGTCGATGACATGAAACAGTCCGAGACTAACTTCTTTGAGAAAAGGTGGATTAATACCCTACGCACAGCTTTGAATAGCAGTGAAGTATTTTTTTTTATTATTTAAGGGGTGGTATACCAGCTTTTTTTTTGGAAGGCTTGATTGTGTTTATGGGGTGCACAGTAATGTGTTCATGCTTCATTTATAAATAAATAAATAAATAAAAATCACATTATTTTATCTTCATTCTACACGGCTTTTCTATTCTTCTTCTTCAAAAAAGGTTTGTTAACTTCCTGGTTCCTCTCTTAGAACTTCGCAATGGGCCCAGATTGGTTAGCTGACCCAGTGAGTTGTTATTCGCTAGAGGACATTGTCTGGATCTGTCCTGCCTCTTTACCCAGGGTTGCCAGGTATTCAAAACAAAACTAGCCCAAAACTAGCCCAATCGCATTTTGTTGTTTAGGCCAAACAGTCACATTACACAATAACTAAAGTTAAAAAGGTAAAACCGTAATCTATGATCCCTTTAAATAATTAAGTTGCTCTTTTTGCCAAATATTAACATGGGTTCCTGTGGAGACAGGAATGGTTCAGCGGAAGCGGCACTCATGGGCTGTTCAGGGAAAAGAAGGATATTCAGTGCCAATTATCAGCAAACAAAACCCGACTGGCTGATTTACAGTAGCTCTGAATAATAGCTGAATTTGAAGTCATGCTAATTGAGATATGACCAGCGCATTAATGCCACTGCACAATCATGGCATATGTAAAATTTCACCCTAAATGGTTGATAACGGATGGAGAAACCCAGACTATAGGTAATGGCCAGTAATCATCCTAACTCAGCATGCACCTTTATTTATTAATTTCCGTGCCCTGATATGTGGGGTTAAAGTATCACACTGTTGTTGTTCCATTTAGCAGATCCCAGAAATTGATTTGCTGCCCAAGGAATGGCCCTTTTCTCGCTCCACTCGTGCAGCCGGGTGGCATTCAGCTCACATAATCAAGGATGAATGTTGTCTGTCTACCCAATCTAGTCCTCGGTCCCAATGGGAGAGGGGACTAGAAGCGAGAAAATCTGCATGAATACTAATTCAGCCTCTCGGCTTAAACAGCTTTTGCAAACCTGTCTCAAAGGAATTCACCGAACATGATGTCTTACCATATTAATTACTCCATGGGCATGAGGCAGAAGAAAGAGGCAGAGATCACAGGAAACCTATAAGGAGGGACTTGCTGCTCCAACTTAAATGTGGTTAATTATAATTTGATTTTGTGCATTAGATGGAAGGGCCCAATGGTCTAGAGCGATGCTGAGGGTTCTCCTGCCTACAACGCTGTGCGCTCTCATCTATATGTTGTCTAGCTCACCTTGAACATTGAAGTCTAGCATTACAAATTCCTACGTGTAGCGGTACATCATATCTGTACAAAAATGTTCTTTGTGTACAAAAATAAATTTTAGCAGGAACCTTATATGAATCCTGGAACAACATTCCAATCAACCAATCAGAGCGGAGATACAACTTTTCAGGAAATGTCTGTTTTAGGCTTACAATCAGGGTTAGGTGCTTCTACACCCTTGTTAATCAGCTATCATTTCTCTGTGATTTTAGGAATAAATTATGGGTAGGGTTAGGGGTAGGGATTGGGTTATGTCTATATTTTGAAGGTATTAAAAAAGGTAAAATGTTATAAAAATGAAAATTGTTCATAGTTCAGCAGCAAGTTAAGGTAATGTTTTTAACTATTAATGTAAGTTTTTTGTTTTGTTTAGTTTTTTAAACTGTAGTTACTGTGAAGTTAATGCAGATAATGTAAAACTTTACACAGATTTACATCTGTTGTCATTCATTACAAATTGATAGCAAATCTGATCATAAAGGTTGATAAAAAAAACAGTTTGGTATACGTGTAATTTTTAAACTGGACTGATTATTTTGTATGTATTGCTTAAATGACAGGGTCCAAATAGGGCACTGAAACGTGTTATTGTATCTCATATGGTAACCACAATTGTTCACAATGTACATTCAAGGAGGAGAGGATGACGAGTCATTTCACACTATGCTGCATGATGAACAAAGGTTTATTACAGCACTGACATTTTCATTTTCATTCAGCACCAGGTCTCTTGCATTGTGAAATGACACAACCCTAAAAAAAGCACAAAAAAGTTTTGAATGAATATTACAAGTGAGATTTTTGGATTTCAAAAAACCTCTCGTGAAAATAGTATACTAAAATAATAATAAAAAATGTATACAGGTAAATAATAAACATTGAATTAATTTGGAACGTCTCAGCCTGTCAGTAGCAATGCCAAGGTCATGGGTTTGATTTGCATAAACTGACCTCCACACTATCTGTGTACACTGAGAAATGCAGGAGGATCACAGTACGACTGACAGAGCTGGGGAGGAACTGATGACATGCAATCTGGATCAAGCTATTCCAAAAATGAAGGACTTGTAATTAGATTTACATTTTAAAATACCTGTAATCAGATCTACAGTTACTTTTTATGGATTACATATTATTCACACAACAGTAATAAATTATTGATTCTCCCGAATTCCTTTTGTTATATTTTTTTTTCCTTTCTAAAGTAGTCTAAAGTAAATATATCAAAACTTAATTTTTGATTAGTAATATTTACATCTACATTTAGCAGACATTGCAATGATATGCAAGTGCTATGTGTAATATGCATGGCTTAAGACTTCATTTAGACTGGTTTTGTGGTCCAGGGTCACATTTTATTATTATTATAATTTAGTTTTTTACAGGTTTATTTTAATTGATGTTATATTAAAATGATTTACTTCAACATTTTTATGATTTAATTATTAGCTTTTCATTAAACTCACAACCCCCTGCAGTTCCTTTATAAACCCCAGATAGGGAAACCTTGATGTAATATGATATTTAATGCACTTCATGTTGTTAATTACAACGACTGGCATATTTTCTCACTCTGTATTTTTATGTTGATATGGTACGAGATGATCCTATTTAAATCAATGAGAAAAACGAGACAGGTCGAAAGTAATCTAAAAGTAGTCTGATTTTAGTAACTAATACGTGTATTGAAACGGACTATGTCACTAACTACAATTTGTGTCATGTCATTTGGAATCAGTAACGGATTACAATTTTTAAGTAATCATCCCAGCTCTGAAGGCTGATATACAGTAGAAACATGCTACAGTATACAACACGGTTCAAGAAATAAGTCTACTGTCAGATGCAAAGTGATTTCATGAGGCAATGACATACATTTCGCACTAAAGATTGTTCATGTAGAAGTGTTTTTCACCTAAAACTACATTTAGTGTTTACAATCAAAAGACTCAATACTGTGCACAACCCACAAGCCCTATTTCCATATTATAAAAGAGATTTTGCATGGACACGAACAAAACAGGTAAACTGCATTTTTCCAAGTAAAAGGAGGTTTAATGATCTATATCTGTATGAATCAAAACGTGAAACGTGGGCTTGAATGATGAAAAGCATGGCCTTTGTGTCTTCGTTGAACATCCTCAGAATCCGCTGTCAGAGAAACCACAGGCGAGTAAATGAATATTTCATTAAGGTCTATTGAAACAGAAGATCAAATGACCTTGTTTTAAATCATTATTCCCTGATAAAAATAAAAGTGAATACGGGGAGAGTGGAAGGGACACACTTGAAACTTCAACTTGTTGAATAAGTGTGAATAAATTACACAAACACGCAATATGCAAATCGCACAATGCTGGCATATCATTGTTAATGAGAGTGTTTAACTTCCCTACTTGCTTTCATCTAGGTCTTCCTTTCTTTTATTGTCTGAGATTGTTCCTGATACAAAAACACATGTCTGGCCTTCGCTGCATATCATTAATCGCCAAAACGCAAGTTTAGCTTAGGTGCCCAGTGCCATGAACAACTGAACCACTAATTCAACTTGAATTCAACCTTCTAACAAAGTCTCCATTAAACACGCTGACAGTTTACAGTGGACTGAAGAGAAAAAAAGAAAGTTAAATATAATAACTGAGACCTTGAACAAAATCATCTTCACATTTGAAGCTAAATGAATATATGATAAAATAATGTTTTGAACACCTTGTGAATGAATATATCTGAAACTTTTTTTTATTTTTTTTGAATGGTACTTTTATTCGGCAAGGATGCATTAAATGAATCAAAGTGGCTGTTAAGACATTTATAAAAACTGTTTATCAGAGACTCCACGCTTAATTAAGTAGCACAACCATTTTCAAGTACTACTAAAATATTGTAAATAATAACAATCATTATATACATTTGAAAAAAGAAAGCAGTTTTGTAGGGCATGAGTTATACAAGTGGCTTTGAAATGTGCCACATGACTTGATGTTGTACACATACCATGCATAACAGCTCGATAAAAACACACTTTCTCAATAAAATAAGAAAAGACTTTAATATGTAGATCGGACTGATCTTATTCATCAGATGAAAGGAGATCCAGCAACAGACATCCTAACTGAGCCTTGAAATCAGGCACTATACGCCATTAAACAGATGATTTAAACCGTGAATGCCTTGGAATCTGAATGCTTTAATGACCTTCCCTGCTGGGAGACCGCTTATAAAGTGGCGTCGCACACACATTCTTTCAAAAGAAATCAAAAGCAAAACATTTTCTCTGTTTTGAAGTGACATCATTTGCAAGTCGCACTCCGGGTTCGACTTTTTTTATTTTTATTAGCACGTCCGTGGGAAGTAGTGCTTGGAAGGCAGTTCCTTTAAAAAGCGTTTATGGTGTTGTTACGGGCCGACGCAACGTAACTCTCTCACAGAGCTTCCTCCATCACACAAGTATCTGTTGACATGATCCTTAACACAGATATTATGTGAGGGGAGCTTTTTAGCAATCTCCAAATTATGCAGGCGCGTTTCAACACGTGCGGGTCAAGGCTGGCTGCAGCCATTACGGCTAATGAGTGTGGAGTCCTACTCTAGCAGGTTCGGCCTCATAAAGTTACTTAAAAGCCAACTAATGGAATCATACTGATGGATAGAATGCTGCAGGTTTGGTATCATTACAGGATAACATGCCTCCGTGCATGTTAAATATGATGAAACCAAATGAACCCGGAGTCACAGACAAAATGACAATCCCCTGTCACAGGCGATGTAGATTATTGATGGCTGGGAAACAGTTCTGGAAATCCGTGCACGGTAATTTTAGTTTGCAATGTTATTTTCAGGTCCATTAGAAAAAGGGTTACTGTCGTTATCACTGATTGACTGTTTTGGAAAAATAGCCGTTATTACTGTAATGATATTGCTGTGTTTGATCAGTGCTCTTTTCAATGCCTTATCATAATTATCTGTAATTTTAACTATCATGTGGAGTCTAAAAATAACCATTAGAGGGACATATTATAACAATGAATCGAAGCCAGCACGTCACATGCTTTGTACAGCAACACTGCCTATGATGCAAAATGTAAAAAACTACCTTGACATCCCCCAAGAATCAGTCAGAGAGCATAAAAATATGTGCTTTTTTTAGAGAAGCGGATTTTGCAGCACGCATATCGTCGGTAAGGGAGACGCTCGCGTCGCGCTCGGCTGATGAAACCGCTTTTCAACCGCCACAAATACAGAGAGCGTTTGTTTCTATATTGAGATGAGCACAACGCATTTTGTCCTCCTAAATGGGCCAGGGGTACTTGAGTGAGTTCAAAGGTGTTTCAGCAGCATGCAGAGTGGCCATTGTGCACTGGCTTTTCATAGGAGTTGACTCAGAGCATTCCACTCCAACTCACCGCCAGATACCTGCAGCATCTAAAATGCGTAATATTCAACACAGTGCAAAGGAATCACTTTAAAAACCAAGTTTAATCTATTTCAACCAGGTCCAAGTGTTGTTCAGCTAAAGAGATTCAAGCAGGGTTAACACCGACATGTTTTGAAAACCCTTCACAGTCTTTGGCCACAATAAAGAGGATGGCTCTTTTTTGTTTTCGTGGAATGTCGCACTCATTCCTCAGTGAAGATTTTTGTTTGTTTTGCGATCGTATAAAGGCATCTCTTTCAAACATATTAACGGCTCAATGAAAAAAAACAACAACAACAATAAAAACTTGACAGTGTGAACACTCAAAAGAGAAACGTTAATCATAAAAATCATCAAAGTCATGGCTGCTGGTGTTGCGGGACTGAGGACGCAAGGCCATTTCGATCTCTGAATTGCTGTCATCTGATTCTCCCCAAAATGCTGCAAGCAAAAATATATATGTACACCATGAACATCTGTTACAGTAAGGGGGCAGAGATGAATTTGCCCATAGGAATGATAGAAAATAAAAAGTAAAAAAAAAAAAAAATAATTCCAGAGAATTAAATAAATGATACAAAATATAAAGACCAAAATATAGGTAACACACATAGTAACAAGACACACTACTACGATTTTTTTTCTCAATGTCTGTTTTCTATTGTAATCTACTTTAAAATGTAATTCATGGCTGTGATCAAATCAGTAATCAGTAAATTCCAATTTTCAGTGCTTGCTGCTCAAGAAACATTTCTTATTATCATCATCAGTGTTGACAAAAGTTGGGCTGCTCCATATATTTTGGAAACTGTGATACTTCAAACCTTTGAATGAAGGTGTAAAAAAAAAAAAAAGAACAAAAAAATTAAAATAAAATAAAAGCTATTTATTTGACCTTACCTATCTATTAAAGAACCTTGAAATAAAAGTGTCACATATACTTATAATGTATGTGTGTATATATATATATATATATATATATATATATATATATATATATATACTACATATTTTATATTTATATATATAAAATTAAATTTATGCACTTAGCAGATGCTTTTATCCAAAGCGACTTACAGTGCATTCAGGCTATCAATTTTTACCTATCATGTGTTCCGGGGGAACTGAACCCTTAACCTTGCGCTTGTTAACACAATGCTCTACCAATTCAGCTAAAGGAACACTATATTTATATATTATTAACCAGCAACAACTCTTTCAATGTTGATATTAATAAGAAATATAATTAATAATGTTTTCTGAAGATGACATTAAAGAATAATAGCTGCTGAAAATCCAGCTTTACCATCAACAGGCATACATTACATTTAAAAACATCTGAAATTTGTATAATATTTCACAGTATTGCTGTTTTTATTGTATAATGAATTGTGCAGTCTTAGTAAGCATAACTATTGCAAACTTTTGACTGGTAGTGAACTCACAAAATGTAGGCAGTGCAGTAATCAGTTCACGAGTAGTAGTGTCTCTTATTGTGGATTGTAAGCATTAAAATAAAGAGCTATCTGAACAATGTGCTGGCAGCTGCATTTAAAATGTTTTAATACTTCTGTCATTTGTCTTACCCTTTGACTGGACAGCAGAGAAAGCTTTATTTTCTGCAGTCTTCCTGTGAGAAATGAAAAAAAAGAGAGAGATAAGACTACACATTTGTAATAACAATAACATTTTGTTTCACAACATAAAAGCTAAAAAAAAAAAAAAAAAATCCCATGCAATCGGTGCAGCAGCAACACACAGGAAGCCTTCATCTCTTACCAAAACGCCATCTTTTCTTTCAAAGGTACCTAACCAAAGCCTGAGGAACATCATTTCCCCTCGGAT
Organism: Carassius gibelio; assembly: GCF_023724105.1. Classification (NCBI taxonomy): domain Eukaryota; kingdom Metazoa; phylum Chordata; class Actinopteri; order Cypriniformes; family Cyprinidae; genus Carassius; species Carassius gibelio. The sequence continues at coordinate 6,214,868 of NC_068412.1, read as the reverse complement.
GGGGCAAGTGGCCAAATAAACTTCCTTGACTTCTTTTCTAATGGCGCTGAAGGACCCGGTCAGGGCGCTCTATTCATAAGAGGACTGAGCGCCGGGTTGCTGGGTTCCCAGGTTCCCATAGCATCACTGATATCTCTATGTAAATGCATGACCCCTGACAAGCCTTTGATCTGCATTGATGCATATGCAAAAGCTCACGCTACTTTTCATACAGGCTTCCTTCTTCATTTACATCAGCACAGGGCTATTCAGATCAACAATGGCATCTTCATCTTCACCCTCATCCTCACCATCCATGTCTTCATACATCCATATCATTCATTTCGTTTTCACGTCGATGTACTTTAAAGGATTCTGGGAACACAAGTTTCCCTTTAATGCATTTAGATGAATAAACTGAACACTGATTGTATGTGTATTCACGTGTTCCCCACGACCCGACTGCAAATTCAGTCACATGTGCACAACCTTGACACTGACCAAAGGAGCTGTAAAGATGTAGTTGACCTCAATTAGGCTGGCTCACATATAATTCAGCTCGGCTCTTTTGTTTCCAGAGCATCTCTGCACAAAGCACGAAATTTCATAAATTCTATTGATGCATGCATGCAGATGCTATGATCAGGGTCAGAACGAACAAGTTATATAAATCACCTCTGGCTCAATAAGAATACAACTCCAAACTCATAAAACACAGAGCACCAGAGTTACAGTAGACAGATACAAAAAGCAGCACAGATGCATTCACTCCCAGGGTCAAAGAACCTGACTGACATGCAGCCCGTGAAAAACCTTTCTGAAACAGATACTGGCAGCTGAATTCTTTTTCATCACCGTTTACAATAAATAGTAGACTGATCGTAAATGTTACTTTGATGATTTTAGAAGGCGAAGGCGAAGAAACATACTGTTAAGGGTGCAGTCTTGTAAAGCACAACAATGCAGGTAGTAATCATCTTCTTGCTCAAATTGCTCTTTAAGGTGGACTGAGCACAGTCTTTATTAAATGTGATCAACAGATATCTGGAGATATTTGAGATCTGTGGTGCATAGTTCGGAGCACATTCAAAACACGTATCATGAGTATTAGAAATACTTTTGTGTAGCATAATTTGTTATAGTATAGTTATTTTATTTTTTGTTAAGCTCTGTGTTGTCGTTTTTTTTTTTTTTTTGTATACTGACTGAAAATATAATTTTGGTAGAGTTCACATTTTTCTTGCATTTATTTATTTGGTAATCAGCTGCATTGTACATGGACAGACTGACTGTACATTATTCCTCACCTTGTTTTCTAAAGTTACCACTACTGCATTTATTAGATACAACATATAATACAGAAAAAACAGTACTTTTGTGAAATATTAATACAATTTAAAAGAACAAATTTTTATTGTACCATATTTTATTTCTGTGATGGCAAAGCTAAATTTTCAGCCTCTGAAGGATCAAGTGTCACACGATCCTTCAGAAATCATTTTAATATGCTGATTTGCTGCTTATGAAACATTTCTTCTTGTTATTATCAATGTTGAATACAGTTATAATGTTTCAAACATTTTTTACAATATTTTGATGTATAGAAAATTCTAAATAATAAAAATTACTTTAAAAATATATTTTTGACCACAAATGGTAATGTTGACTTATTGCATATTATTTATTTTATTTATTTTGTAATCCAGGAGTATGTTTTGCCATGTCCTACTCTATAGACTGATACTACAGGAATTGCTGATAAGAGACATAAAGGGCATTTTTTGAATAACGATTACATTGATGGGTCATGCTTAAAAAAAATGCTTTATGGGATGTATGAAAATTAAATACTAAACTGTCTGCAGAAATGAACATTTTAACAAACAAACATCTTGTGTCCAATTTCCCATCTCCCTTTCAAACTGAAAGCTGAAAATAGGGAGGCTTTTCTCTTCCCCAGTAGTGAACGCTAAAGCCAAATTTGAGGGCTTTTTCCCCCTTTAGTCATGATGAGCTCAATAATAAATACATGTTTGGGTGGGTAAATAGGGCTATTCTTTTATATAACTTGCTTGCCATGGGAATGCTCTATCAGCTGGGCCACTTCAGACAGTGACGAGTCTGATTTCAAGACACTATTATCATAGAGAGCTGTGAATGCCACTGACCCTCCAATCTAATATTCCATTTCCATAAACATTTATGCCAGTTCATCTTGCACTGAGGTTCACTTAATTGAGGCAACGAATCTGAATATGTAAGACAGGGCTGGCCACTGTTTGGCTGCGTCTCATACACAGAGGTGAATGTAATGTGTAAAATGATGCAAATTACTGCTTTGACGGCAACCTCTCTCTATTTCCCTCCGCTCCGGCGTTTACTTTTTCCGCTCTCCCTCTGTTCCACGTTGTTTTGAGCATTTGGATGTATTTGCGATATTTGATGAAAAGTGCCCCAGTGCGTTTTTAGGCAAGCATTTGATACATTAATATATGGGGTGTGTGGGTTGTTGTTATGATATCTATGAGCTATGAATAAAAGACGTCTCTCGGCATCCTATGCAGCAATACGCTTCATGTAAATAGACTGCAGTTAGTCTGCGTTTGTTGTCTGGGCCAAGTTATTTTCATAATACCTGTGATCACATCCGATTATAGCTCTGCGATTACATTTGATGAAAGTGTATCATTTTGATATTGTTCCTTTTGAAATAGTCTGTTTATAAAGTAAAACAAAATGTATGTGTGTCACGTCAAAGCTCGCAGATACTCACTTATATAAAAAAAACTAATGTAATTTATCGATTGGATGGATGGATAGATGAATAGATAGATAGACAGATAGATAGATATAGTTGATTATGATGTTGCAATATATTTTACAGTAAATACTGTCCACTTAATTCCATGTTTAATTTAGTGTGTTACTTGACAATTCATTGTAAATAATTGTGAAACTAATAGCAATTTGAGTGCAAATTTTTTCCACAACAGTTTTATTTTTCAGTCTATACATATAAAAGGAACTATATCTATCATGAAAATATAGCATATGAATATAAACATCTATACGCCTCCACACATAATAGAGCTTGTGTTTGTGAAGGTAGCAGTAGCACCTCCTACACTGGTCCCAGCTGTGACCTACAGCAGCACTGATTTACCATTGATAGACCCCTGTAAGAGCCAAGAGCTCTGGAGTGAGGTAATGATTCAGAGCAGCAGAGAGAGCGCCCTCTACTGTCACCCGCTGCCACTGTCACAGCACCCACGGCTGGGCTGAATATGAGTCCCCTCTGCTGGACAACAACCAGAACTGCAGGAGCACAGGCAGGAGGCTTTTCTATTTATTTGTGGTGTATACACAGAGAGCACCTCAAAGAAACTGGGTCACTGCATTTACCCCCCCCCCCCCACCCCACCCCTTTTAACTTTGGTATTAATTTAATATAACAAAATGAAGACCTCACGTCTGAAATAAAGAAAGTGTCATTTTTGGCTCAGTGAATTAAATGTAAATGCGTACAGAGGATATTCTTTTTTTAGTGGACAAAAGAAGGTGGACATAGAGAGGCACAAAGAAAGAGAGTGACCCCCACTGGCTACTGCTGTTTAGTGCTACCCCCGTTACACCCACCAGCGCCCGCACACGAGCATTCACTGGTGCACAGCTGAAGACACGCTCACCACTGCTAGTGTAGATGACCAAAACCAGAAAAAGAGACAAAATAAATCAATCACTGTAACGATAACTCGGAAATAAAAGAAAATATTCCAAAATAATAATTTTAGTTATTTGACAGATTTGTATTTCTCATTGCAATATTTCTAATTTTAAAGCTGAAATAAAAATGAATAAAAACAATATAGAAAAAATATGGCAATTAAAACGTAGTAGTATCTCGATGACACAAACAATTAAAGTGCAAATTTGTCAAACTACAAAAACTCCTACAAGGGTGTGTAAAAGACCTTTTACACTTTAACCATCCTGCTGGAGTTACAAACGCATTTGTTTTCCTCAATGTGAGAAACTGATGAAACATTGGTTAAGATGTTATAAAAAACCAACTACTAATCCTAACCTTTTATTTTTCAGCAACAGAGTGGGACATTAAGAAATAGCGAGCGAGCGAGATCTGCGCAACATGCCTGCAGTAGCAGAGGACACAATAGTGGCTGAAGAGGAGGAAGCTGTGGCATGCAGCCTTAAACAAAGCGCAGGAACAAGAGGTCTTTACATGGAGTGCAGCTGCTTACTCCAGCGCTCTCCTTCCTGAATCACTGCGGCACACAGGCGTAACAAATACCGCCTGGTCCGTCCAACAAGCCTCTGAATTATAACACAATAAAACGCTGTGTTCCTTAAAAGTATTTTGCAGTAAAAACGGCACGCTGACGAGAGCACAGGGAAGGGAATAAAAAAAAAAAACGGGGGTGGATATGAAAGACCCCAATTCTCTTCAGTGCTATAATAGTGAAATGAACACACATAAATGTGTTAAGAGTATCTCTTTGCATCTTGTATGGACTGCATGTATTTAATCTGGAAAGCTTATTATGGGCGAGTCATTGCTATGCAAAGCAGTGCCTGACGCTTTTCTCTGGTCTTTTCAGCCCAGCGCAGTGTTTGGCCAATAGGCCTGGCCCCCCGCCTCTCATTGGGCATTCATAACATGCAACATTTGCACAATGTATCTCTCAAAGACTGCTGAATAGGGGGCCTTAATACTCATGTAAACAACTGCAAACCAATTACTTAATGAATCAGCCCCACACATAATGAGGAGGCGCACAAAGGCCCATAAATGCATTTTTTTGCACCAAAGCGCCTGCTTTAAACTCCAATTCTTCAGCTACGGTCTCAGCTTAAGCGCAAAAATCATAATTACGGCTAAGAAAGAGAGGCACTTGATTTATTTTATTTTGCTTTATTACTATTTTGTCGGGAGTTTCGGTCCCAACCAGAAGGTCTTTTAATGTGCCCATCGGCTCGGTGACAGAATGACAGCAGTAAGTGACGGAGACGAGAGAGCGAGAAAGACGAGAGGACGGGGGAACAGCACATGTAGTGTTCTACTGGTGCTCGAGTGCAGGGTACTTGTAGAGGCAATAAAGCGCAAGAAGTGACTGGCAGAAGAGGAATTCTTCAACACAGCACAAAAAAAAAAAAGTGCCACTAAATATTTTACCTGAAAGCAAAGCAAATGCAGCAGTGAAATCCTTCATCTTTGCAGCGAGCTCCGCCAGGGTTCTCTCTGTGAGGTTCTGGGATGATCTAAAAGCATCTCACACTAGAGACAGCTTATGTTTATTAATGAGGCCATTCATTGGGCAGACTGTGGCATCCATCAGAGAGCTCTATCAGAGTGTGATCATTATACCCTTTCCTCTGCAAATAGTGTAAACTAGCCGAGAGAGCGCGAGGGGAGGTGGGCAAAGAGTGGGCATAAAGACTGGGCAGAAGAGAGAAGAGGAGTACGAGGGGGAAAAAAAAGACAGGGAGGGAGACTTTCGTCCCTTGTGTCAGCGTGATGCTCGGAAAAGCATGTGAAATCAGAGACGATTACTCTTCTCCAGGTTTACCCATCCATTACCTCCCCTAATGGATTCATGAAGGAGAGGTGCTGCTGGGAGGGCTGCGAGTCTTAGCTGATTGTGTGAACTTGTGTTGATGTGAAAACCTAAACACTGTACCCTCAAGATCCTTTTTCATCATTCAAAGTCCTGATTTACCGAAGCAATCAAATAATGCCGATGATAAGAGAGGAAGCTCTGAATGGAAATACAGCTTGACTGATGCCTCCCACGTGAACTTGCGTTAATGATGCTAACAGTGTTTCAAGGACAAACACTTATTGCTTTTTTATTAAAAGAGGACAAATGGGAAAAATGTAAATTCTTATATACATACATACATACATACATATATATAATTTTTTGGGTACTTACCTGCTATTTTGTGCTAAAGACTCCCGGAGCGCCTCAGACCTCTCCAATTTGTTAATGTCTTTAGATAAGAAAATAATTTAAATATAAAAGAAGGGAAAAGGTGTGCTATTATTACATATTTATCCTACAATATTAAAAATGCATTATACACAGTTTTGTAATGTAAATAGCATATACTTGTCTGATAAAATACAGATAATATTTACTATGAATAACAGTCAACACTCCAGATGTTTTTAGATGTAACTGGGTTGAATAGGCATTGTAAATGTAGTTTAAAAGAAAAGGGCTATTTATGTACATACATTATTATAATTAAAAGTGATTTACAATTGGGGCAATAATAATAATAATAATAATAAAAAAAACGTTAGTTTATGGTTGTCTGCCAATTATGGTGCTGGTACTTTAGGCCTGAGGTGCAGGAAACAAATGAACTTTTTAGGCACAAATGGTAAATTTTTTTGAGAATGAGCCATTTAAAAATAAATATTTACAAACACACTGTGGACAGACAACCTGCAAACTCTCCAGCAAAATAAATGTAATTTATTTATTATTTTCCGTTACCTGACGGCTCAGAATCCTCCTCCTCTGAGTCACTCCAGTGCCTCTCTTGTGCCACAGACTGTTTAAGCAGCTGATATGCTTTGGTCTCTATAGAAAAAAAAAATACAAAATGCGAAAGCAGCTAGTCAAATATTTACTAAAGACCTCGACTTCCAACTTTCCAGAGCCCTGATGTTTGATGAACCAACATCAGCTCTTTAAGGCCACTGATGAGCAAAGAGAGGAGGTGAAAAACAGAGTGAGCGAGCACTGAACTATTGATCTAATCCAGACAAAAAAAAGAGCTCGCCGGCTTTGTGTTGCCGCACATCTTATATGTTTCCATTCAAAATCGTTTATATGCTCTATAAACTTTGGAAATTGAGATCTTTAACCAGCGAGCATTCAAGATTAAAATATTTTTGAAAACGAGCCCTGGAAACCAAAAGTATGACGGTTTTAAATGCCGAGAGCAAATAAATAAATAAATAAATTGTCAAAGTGGTTAATACTTTCCAGCATCTCATTATCCTGATATCTGCAGTATGGTATGTTGTTTGTTGCTTGTTTCTTCTGGTGTAATGACTGCAAAATATAGGCACCAGTAGCATGTACAAAAGCATCTAAAGATTTCCTTTTTGTTCGCCATATACATAAAACACTATTGTGCGTGGCATGGAGACGGTGGAAGGCCACCCTTCGGACACTGTTTCCACTGATGATTGCAAAGTGATGTAATACGAAAGGCAACAGAACTCGACGCAGTCTTCATTAGCCGCCTGTAAACAGCTCATGAGCAGCCAGGGACAGCAGAGGCGGTTTTCTACAACCATAATGCCTTTGATTAGTTGCAGTGAGAAGCTGGACTTCTCTCTCCGTGGCGCTCTTGGGCTAGCCCCGCGCATGAAAGGCACAGTTTGAAATCAGATAGCCAAGTGGAATAATGGATAGTTTTACATTTCTGAGCTGGCGCTGGGACTAGCTACCCGAGGCTTTTCAAAGGATGCCTTGACATCCAGTCTTTTCAAGTCTGCCTCTGGCTGGCATTGTTTAGCAGATAATGAGAACCAATGACAGATCTTGTGCGGCACCCCCAACCCGGCCAGTGGACAATTAAACCTCCGCATTATGCGCTCTGAGAATCTCAGTTTCACCCATACCTAGAGCAGAAGAAAAGAGACGGGTTTGTTTTCTCTGCCGATAATTAGAGGAACTGTTTCACTCTTCAGGTGGGACTTTGACCTCTGATTCACCTTGATCATCCTTTCACAGCTATCCAGTTGGGAAAAAAAGGGACCCCCATTATCTACTGCGTGAGGAGAAAGACAAAACCGGCACAGAAGAACTCCCGAAAGGGCGCTTCTTCGATCTGCCTTTTTACCTCTAATAGGAATACTTTCCACTGGGCTTTGGTCGGCACTGTCCTCTTCAGCACTTTGAATTCCTGAAACAAAGAAAAGAGAAGGAAAGCGCAGCTCAGAGAGAGACGGTGGAAGAGCGAGACAGAGGAGAAACGAGAAAGAAAAGAGAGAGAGAGAGACAGAGCTAGGGAAGGGGGGTGGGGAGCTTTTTGAATCTGAACAGCAGGACTGATTAAGACAGGTTTAAAGGGAGAATGAAGGCTGGCTGGCTTTGTCAGAAATGAGATTTGGGCAAAAGTGTATTCTCATGAGGGTCAGAGCTCTGGCATCCTGCGAGTACTCGAGGTCCCCTCTTCCTTCATCAGAACGGAGCCACCGAGATGATGCTTCTCTGCTTTGCCACTGGAAATGAGCTGTTCATGCGCTTCGCCTGCTTTTGGGGAGTCCCTCTCAGATTCTCTCTCTGATCTAAACTGTCTGGCCGAGCACGGCTCTTAACACATCTCCGTATTTAAACAGTCTATTCATCTGAGGCCGGAAACCTGATTTTTGCAATAAGCAGAATTTGTATAAAAGTGCCAGCTAAGAGGAGATATCAGACAAGCCTACTAACCTTGTGCTCCAACAGTTTGCTCTCTTGTTGTGGAAGGCCTGGCGGCCTTGATTTCCACACTGTCATCCAGAAGAGAGGGCAAGCTGCAAGAAGATGACAGTTCACTTTCTGATGGCTGATGGTTCTCAGGTTCGTGGGTCAGAAGCCTCTTCAAAAGCTCCCCTGCCTGGATGACAAAGAGAAGACTTGTCTTTATTTCAGGGTTCCACCACCTAATATTTCCAGTCTTGCATGATTAGAAAAAAATTATAATTCACAAAAACGTCTGCATGCCTGGAAATCACAGTTTTGAAATTCCCTGATATTTCCAGATCATGTTATTCATAATGATAACAATATGTGTATAGTGTCCAGATTCAGCCTGACTAAATTGAATGGTGTTTTTTTTTTTTTTTTTTTTTTTTTTTTTTTTTTGGAATTTGCTAAAAACAGCAACAACAAAACATACATGATTCCTGCAGAGAATCGGCAGGAATAGATTCTCCAGAATTCCAATTATTTTCTTGCAAAAATCAGTGCCCCTCACTGCTCAGCCTCTCATCTTCTCACATACAGTTCTACAAGATCTGAGGGCTGATACCACGGCAATGCACTGCATGAGGGAAGCTCGTGACTGACTTTAAAAACTCTAAACTAAAATAGCTATCTTTAATCAAAGCTCTGCTCTCAACTTAAAACTGCTGTTCAGCAATATTACAAAACACTGATATTACTATGTCTTTGTAAACTGTTAGTTAAATTGTCATCTTCGAGTCAGATCCTGAGACCAGATACAGAACAGACAGAACAACTGAAAAATACATAAGCATTATATAAACCGCAACTATAAAGCAAGCCAAATAGTCACTATGCGAGTAAAAAATGCTGATCAATTCTGCACTGTGTCAAGAGAAACTATCAGAAATAATGACAAGGAAAGGAGGTCAAATGTCAACTATTATCACATCCTAGCAATAGATTCCCACATCGTCTTATAACAACAGGAGAGCAACACCAACCCCATGACCTCATTTTAACAAAAATAACTTTATGAAGCTGAAATTTATAACAGGGCTGCTCTACGAAATGCCCATATACATTTACAGGATGAGGTCATTTTAATGGGACAGCTGCATCATATTCAAAAAACATTATTTTCCTGTAATTGTTATATATTCCAGGATAATAATACATCCATATTCACCACTAAAGACATTAAAAAGTGGTTTTATGGACACTAACACGAATCACTGAAACTTTAAGGGCATTTTCAGCAATGCTGAAGTAGATTTCCATTTTAATTCATTAAAGAACTGGAGTTTTTCCTAGAAAAACTGTTTCCTGCTGTAAACAGCTAAGGACCCATGGAAGAATGAAAGAAAGTAATTGGTTACATCGCAGCATTGGAAATATTCCTGTTTTAAACCATGAAGGTGAGCCAGTGGATATCACACAAGCAACGTGTATTTTCTGTGCAAGAGTTATGCCGGTGAACATCTTAATCTCAGTCAATTCACTATACAGAAAGTTGAAAGTCAGTGCCTGAAAAAGCCTATTTCATTGATTTTTTATTGATGACTGTAGTGTTAATATTTTAATTATATAATTCTTATTCAATGTGCAATAGAACGTTTTTAAAAGTCCTTTTTTAAATCATTCTAATCAAGAAGCAAAGAGCCTAATCTTTTGTTATCCTCGCAGTGTGTCAGTTATGTGGTAATTATTACAGGGCATATTAATTGTAATCTTGATTTAATAATAAAAGTAACTTCATAACAATAATAAATGTAAAAGGCCTACATTAATTGGAAATGGCAATTAATGCTATTATTGCCAAATTTATTTAATTTTTTTTTAAATACACATATCTATCGGCGATGCAAGATCATCTTACAACGTAAGCCAGCAAGGGTAGGTGATCGCAGGCATAAAGATGTCTGCTACGCCACTGACTCAACTGGTGCAACACGTTGCCGGTCTTGTTAAGCGCAGTGGCACTGAGAAAATTACATTTCACACACTTTAAGCACTTTTATTTTCCAAATGTAATAGGATTAGTCTAACTAATTGTTCGGTTTGTAAAGCATACCGAACCGAAAGCCTTGTACCGAACGATTCAATATGAACATGTGTATCGTTACAACCCTAATAGATAGATTTGACTAAAATAAGTAATAAACACAATTTATCACCACAAACTGATTTAGACTATTTAGACTACGGCTGTAGACAATTCACCATATTATATAACAGGTATGTGCCAACAATACTTGCAGTATGAAAAAAAAACTGAGACTGAGAAATTATTGGGAAGCAGAAATTAGGTAAGAGTAAGAGCGATACCTTCTCAGTGTAGGTGGCATTATTTGGCACTAGGAGGGGAGTGAAGAGCTGGATGATGTGGTCGATGCTGAGGATTTTCTGTTGCTGAAGCTGTAAGAAGTGTCTGAAGCAGCAGTCCCACAGCAGAGCACTATCAGCTGACAGACACGACCTGCATGCCCAAACCAGGACAAGACCCGCACTCATATACATCACAATCAAATAATGGCGAGAAACACAAACATTAATATATATGTGTGTGTATATTATATTATTATTATATTATTTATATGTACATATCAGCGATACAATACAAAAAAATGCAGTATTACAAAAACAGCTTAGTACTTTGTCAGTGGAACCCAGTGAAGCTGTAAGTCTTACACTTATAAAACATTAAATCAGTAATCAATTAAAAACACACTCCAGTTTAATCATTCCAAAACACAAGAAACAGAAAAGCCAAAATAAATAGGCTCTCAAATACTCAATGACAGTGAAACAAGCTGAGAACTGTAAGGAAGCACTATACCTGATCTGTTCTGGTTTTGTAGCTGATGACCAGTGAGTGTTGATCAGATCACTGGGTAACAGGCATCCGTGAGATAGACTGCAGGACAACAGGGGCAGCTGCTGCAGAACCACAGCACCACACGCATGCACTTCCACACCATCCAGACGCCCACACTGACCACATATACTGGGCAATACATAAAGAAACATGACCTTAGAAACCAGAATATGTTGAGTTCAGTCACACACATTTGAGCCGCCTTTATATCTGCACAAATATTCTTCACTTCAAATTACACAAATAAACACAGAAAACAGTAAACTGGCATGTATGGATGCCACTGCAAAATCGTTACTATAACAATTCACTGTGATTCAAAACCACTTAGAAACCAAGATTTATTGCCAGAGTGTTGTTGGTGCCAAAGTAATGGCACTTAATTTATAGTGAGAGCCCTTAAAAGCAGGGTAATGCAATTTCCACTGAATCTGTGAACACTACAGCAACATGAGAGGAAGCAGACTCAAGGAGGGAACAAAACATCTTCCTTCTCTGACCTGATGATATCATCGAGTTTCTGCTCATGGACTGTGCTTCTGTAGAGGTTCATGTCTTTAGCACTGAGACGTCGCTCAATGCTGTGCAGAAGATGACAAAATCCTTCCATGGAGAGCCTGGAAAATAAGAACCAACAAACAAGTTAAATTATCATGTATATTGTGTATATACCGTATAGAAACTACATTTTGCAAGCAAAAATACTGTTTAATTTGAAATACAGAATGGGACTTGATATTATCAACTGGGAATTGACCCTTCGCAGGGAGATTGACTGGCAGGGGATCTGACCAATCATATTGCTGAATCTGGTCATTTTGTCCGTCAAACAAACCAGACAGGAGAGTAGATTTACTTTGGTGGACTTAAACTTGGATATTGGTATATATTGATGCCTGTCCATTGTTGAAATAAAATACCTTCTAATGTGCATTAATATTTATGTCATGCTTTTTAACTAGTAAATATGAAAAGATGATCGGTTGAGGTGCTGCTTTAACTGAGGTGCTACAGCAATCTGTCATGACACATTTTAGAGCCACACAATGGTATTTATCATTTAAATTTCTTAAAAATTGAAAACATTTGAAAGCTGAGACATTGTTTCATAAAAGAAATAACTTGCTGTCTCTTGTCTGAGAGTGAGTTTGCAATGGATTCTGGAGGACTTTTGAGGCGGACCACTTTTAAGGGGCATTTAGAAATGGGATGAGGAGGTTGAAGATGATGTTCACCTTCGACAGCATCTAGACATATCCTAATTGTAACTCTTTTTTCAAATCTTCCATAATTTGCTTCAGTTGATGTCACATTAATTACATGAAGTGACATTACATGTATTTACTTACAAGATGACATTTTTATTTTTCTGAATGTTAAGCACTGATGAGTTGTGCACAGTAAGACCAGGAACGTGCATTAGGAATTTAAGTAAGTTAATTTTTTTTAAATTGCATTAAAAAAATTAAATTGCAATTAAACAAACAAACACACACACGCGCACAAAATTAATATTATTAATATATTATTCTTCTCTGGTTTTAAATGAGAAGCATTGGCTGTAGAAATTTGAAATATTGTCTGTGGCTCATTTTGTTTTAGCAGATCCATATCTCTCCCACTGACGTATTAAGCACGGGGTGGCCCTTATAGAATAGCTTCTGCAAAACCTGGACCCAAATCCTAAAACCCCCACTATATAAAATGGGCAAAAAGAATTTATGACAATCTATAATGGGCCCTGGGGTCAGAGGCCACCAAACAATCGCTGCCTCTCTTTGGCAGGTTGTTTCCTGGAAACACCCTGATTAAGCTGCTTGTGTGAATTATATCCATGACATTCTGTCGAGCACAATCCATCTGGGCAAAGTCCTCTTCAAAGCGGCTGAAACAGCCTTCCCCCCATACATCCCTCTGCTCTGTCATCATCTTCCCCCTAGTTTATTCGCCAGGGCTCTTCAAAACACCAAACACACCCAAACAGCGGCTGATTACAGAATATTGTTGGCAACATCCATAGGTGTTTGCTCTTGAGGCCATTTATGAGGAGCATGTTTTCTATATTTCAACAATTTGTTTTCTCCACAACAGCAATAATGGTTCCTCTAGCATATATTCTAGTCCTCCTTGAAAATAAAATGCAACAAGGGAACTGATGTGACTCAGATAAAGCATGGAAATACTGAGATACGAATATGTTAACAAATCAATCGGTGAAGATACACAGTCATTACAAATTCAGTATCATACTTGAAAGAGCTTCATACTGGATCCATTACAAGGTGTTTTAGTGCTGATCTTTCCTTTTATAAAGGTAGAATTACAATGGGTTAGTTGAAAGATCAACTGGAGCACATCAAGATCTTTGAAAACACAAACTCGTGCTGTCATATGAGAGGCTGAGAGGGAATGCTCGAAAGAATACAATGATACACTCTCCTCTCTAGACCCGAGCGCACGATAGCCTTGACTCCACTTTCGCATCACAACATGTGCGACATGCTATTTACTAAATGTTAAGATTGATACTAATGGTTTCTCCTTCTCTTGCTTACACGCACAATAACATTACAAGAGCTTTGTTCTTAGCCTGGCCTCTTTACAAGGCCACAAACTCTCATTTTAACAGCAAACATTCACAACGAATAATAACATGCCGGAGAGGTCACTACCAACCATATTCGTATCTAGACAATGTGAGCAAAAATTTTATAATGTAGTAGCCCGAGAAGTGGTGGGTGTCTTCAATAAAATGTCATTTAAATCTATTAAAAGGTCTTAAATTACAAGGAAACACTTTACAATCACCTCCATAGGGAACCACTGAGGATTAGCACACGCATTAGCATCTAAAGTGAAGGGGATGTTTGTTTTGATACACAACATCTCATTTGATCACAGAGCCCTTATTATTATGCATGAAGCAAACAAATGATTCTGCCAAAAATTTCTGCCATACAGAATTTGCATGCATACCTTAGTACTATGTATGTATACCAATTCATTAAAGTAGATAATGCACTCCATGTATGCACTGGGCAATAATGATCAAATAAACTTCCATTAATCTATCTATTCACTGCAGAATTAAAGGAACATTCCACTTTTTTTGAAAATAGGCTCATTTTACAACTCCCTTAGAGTTAAAAGGTTGAGTTTATCCATTTTGGAATCCATTCAGCCGATATTTGGATCTGGTTGTAGCACTTTTAGCTTAGCTTAGCATAGATCATAGAATCTGATTAGACCGATAGCATCTCGCTCAAAAATGACCAAAGAGTTTTGATATTTTTCCTGTTTAAAACTTGACTCTTCTGAAGTTACATCGTGTACTAAGACAGACGGGAAATGAAAAGCTGCACCGTAATAATTAAGAAACTTTACTGCCGTAAAATAGGGAAAATAGTCCCCAGCAACTCTCCTATTGCTGCAACTACACAAACTAGCTGGGGACTATTTTCAGGCGCTGCGTAATATCACTTCGTAACTTTTCATTTTCCGTTGGTCTTAGTACACGATGTAACTACAGAAGAGTCAAGTTTTAAATAGGAAAAATATCGAAACTCTTTGGTCATCTTTGAGTGAGATGCTAACGGTCTAATCAGATTCAATGATCTATGCTAAGCTAAGCTAAAAGTGCTACCGCCAAACCCAGAGATCAGCTGAATGGATTCGAAAACAGTCAAACTCAACTGTTTAACTCTAGGGGAGTGTATATATATATATATATATATATATATATATATATATATATATATATATATATATATATATATATATAGCAGGAGAATTTAGTAATATAATGTTGTAACTGATATTGTCTCTTTTTCAAAAGTTATGTCCATAAGCACAGCAGCATGTGTTACGAAGGGGTTGAAGGGACAAAATCTTGTTATCAACACATATAGACTAACAGGCATAAGTACTCACAAATGTACATACATTTATTTCATATGTTTTAAAGTGAAAATGAAAATAGACTGGTTTTTATATGTGCATTCAATTATAAATATAAAGACTTAAATATAAATATAAAATATAAAAATATTTTAAAAAATTAAGCATCAAGCCAGTCTACTAACTATCCACCTGAGCAGAGCCTTCAAGATGCCCACACTTTTATTCTTCAGTAAATTCTATGAAGTCAAGAAATAGTTGAGTCTACTGGGACTTGGGGTCAAATTTCCCGAGGAGAAAATTGCTCCCTTAAAGCTTTATCTGGGATTAGGCCAATAATGTTGGATTTGGGGTTTGAGCCTTCCTTACAAGGTGTCCTAAAGCCACAACTGAGCCTTACTGAGTGAGGTTGTTTGCTGCAGAACCCCAGTTCATTAAATCTGTACACCCATGTGGACATGTACACGCTTCCCCATCCGACAAAACCACACACAGATAAATGATCTCCCACTTGATGTTTATACTTTTTGCCGAAACTCTACTACTGACTGTATTAGCTTCCCTTTTCATAACAGCTCTACAATTCAGTGATTTCAAAATGCTTAATCTTTCTTTTCTAAAAAAATAAAAAATAAAAAATAAAATAAAATAAAAAAAGCCCTCCTCAGTACACTCTAATGGCCAATATTGCCCACAGCCCATTGTGTGTGGATCAAGGATTCTATAAGAACTGCAAATACACATAAACATTGTTAAATTACAAACATGGTGGATATCCAATATCGACAGACAGGTAGAGAAAAGGGTTTGAGTAATAATCAATATCTAACCTGATGAAAAATATTTATTCAATGTTTTCTTCATTATATTGAATCTGCAACAACAGTGATCTTTCATAAAGATATGTTTGATCATTAACTTTCAAATTCATTATTATGCAAACACAGGAGGAGAGTTCTTGGCATGATTTTTTGTCTTTTAATTTCTCAGATAATGTAGGAAATCAAATTAAATGAAATAGATGAAGTTAACTGTGACAAGATGATTGACAAGGCAGTTTAAATGTTCTCATAAACCTCATAAAACTCTTTAGGTTCAACGAGTTTCTGGCTGTGTTCAGAAGGAAGATATTAGTTGTACAATCCATGCAACCGTACCTGTTAGGGGATTCGTGAGAGTAAGACCTTCCAGGTTCCTGTGTGTTGACCTGCTTGTGTGTGCCACCTTTGGTTTGAAAGGATATTACATGCTGTTCTTGAATTACAACATCTCCCCTCAAGGCTTGATGTCTGCTGTTAGTGTGATCTAAAATGTGTAGAAGATTATAATTCTTAAAATGGGGTAATCAAAAAATAAAAAAAATAAATAAATAGTTTTATCAATAAATCTGCTTAATCACAATGTACAGCTGCAGTTAATTGAGCAGAAAAATTCAAACCTGAAAGATCTTGATGTCTTGGTGAAGAGTCACCTTCATCCTCTGCAGACACTTCCTCATCGTCACCTCCAGAGTTCATGTATTGTGAGGAATCTCTTGGATCAGTAGTATCTGAGGAAGGACTGCGGCTCGGACACCTCTCTAATGACACAATGTGTGCAGGCTTCTTCGCGGTCGCAGATCGAGAGGACACCTCGGCTTCTTTCAGGGTTGTGTGAGGTGAGTTTAGTTCTTCCCATCTATGCTGCTCTCCTGTCCTCTGAAAGACGTCCCAATCAGACTTCATCTGCTTTTCATGCACGTCACTCAAATGTCTGCCCTCAAGAAAATCACCTGAGTTTAGAATGTCATCAGATGAAATGGCAGTGTCAGCGGCTTTTGAAAGATGCGAGTGCATACAAAGGCCACTTTGTAGAGGAGAGAGTAAAGGATGATTAGGTATCAGCTCTGTTTGAGATGGTGAGCGTGTGGTTGTGACGCCATCATTTCTTGATGAGCCGTTTGAGGTCTGGTGACCCGTGAAGACGACAGCACTCTGTGATGATCCCTGTTTGCTGGGAAGCTTGAAGCTGCTCGGGAGCTGTACAAGTCAAACAATATATATGGTAGATGTAGGTAGTGGATGACAGGAGTTAATAGCAATTAAGGCAAAAAAAATAAAAAAAAATAAATAAAAAAACTTAGGGGATGGGTATGGGGGGGATTTGGAGGGAGGAGATAAAACACTGCTAAAACTTTCACAACAATAAATTTTTTTATGAAAAAGTGTATAAATGACTGTTTAAAATAGAACTGTTTCTCAACCTGTATGATTTTCTTTTTTTCCTGTGGGACACAACATATTAAAAGTAGTATATAGCGACTGGTTATGATTCGGAATATGGCATGTTTTTTTTTTTCATGATGCTTTTCATAATTTTTTAATCCTCAGCATCATTCCATATTTGCTTCCACTGTATATTTTGTTTACAACAGTGAATCAAAAGTTATACTGGTTTGGAAAAACACGAAGGTGAGATCAGGATCATTTTTGGGTGAGCTAACATTTTGAGGGGAATTAACTGTTTGAGACATGTCCTTTTAAATACCCATGGGAAGAGTTTGTTAATATTTTGAAAAATGTGAAAAGTTTAATATTTTTTCAAGTGTATCTGTAAAAATGTGATATACTACTTTTCTATATTCATGAACATGAAAGGAAGTAAAACTGAAGAAAAGTCAAGTACACCGAGTCGAGAGGTTTAAAAGTGCTCAAATTAATTGGGTGGTCAAGGATACCTTATTGACAGCAAGTGGGAGCTACATTTCTGATATGTCTTTCTCTCATTGCTTTACTTCCACTAGTCCTTGGCCCCAAAACTCAACCCTGACAATTCAGGTTACAGTGGCTTCTTTTCAAATAAGCTTTAATCCAAAACATTTCAAAGTATCATTTTTGTGGCTGTTTACAGACCGACTAGGATTTCTTTTGGTCAAGGTTAGATTTTCTTCCAACTGTCTGTTCAGCAGAGTGCACTGAGATCAGTGTCTTAACTTTTAATCTTATTAACAATCCTATGCTCCTAAACTCTGTTTCATGACAGAAATACCGCACTATGGAGAAAGAGTGGCGGACGGGTAAAAAGAAAAAAACATTCAACATAACAAAAAAAAAACCCCGGCTTCTGTTTCTTTTCTGATAAGGGTCTTAAATAACAACCCGTTAGCTGCTTAATAACATCCACTGTAAACCACGCAGTCTGTCTGGCAGATCCAGTGTAGAAGTAAAAAAAAAAAAAGAAAAAAGAAATGGAGTGAGAGGAAAAGTTAATTTCTTGGCTGAGTGATTCCATCGCTAGCTGCAGGGCAAAGTAGAAAGTGTTTCGCTAAAGTAGCAATTGATTCTTCTATCAATCTGCGGCACGCGCCTGCTCTTCCAAGGAATATATTAAATATGAAAATCATATCCCGTTATCGTGGCTTCCCAGCTTTCAGGCTGGTAAGCTCCCCTTAATGAATGCTACAGCCTCGGGGACATGCACGCAGCCAGTGGTGGCGCCTATGCATAATGGAGTGATTCCTCCCATCTCTGCTCATTACAATATCGGCAGGCCGGAGGGAGGGGGGTGGGATTTGGGAGAGGGGATGCGGCACAGTCACAAGTGACTGCTCTAGACGGAATGCTCCAAGTCATTATGAGCTGTCTTCCACATTTCATCCGAGAGAGCTCGAGTTGCTTGAAGAGAGGGAAAGCTACAGCCACGGGCTTGAACTACATCGTCTGTGCGGGCAAAGCAGCTAGGATTAGACACCTGCGGCACTACAGATACGACAAGAAAAATGAACAGCCTCACGACCGCCACAGAGCAATCTACATAACAGCGACTTTTATTTGAGGGACTGACAGAAAGAGTTTGGATGCATATTGTTTTAGCTGTCACACACATGACGTGAAATAAACACTGCAGACAAAACTGACACACGGTCAGCTGGACTGCATTAGCTGCCAGAGGCTTCCGCAATACTCTTTCCTCCACTCTTTTCCATTCTTTTTTTTCTCATTTTAAAAAGCCTTTTAAAAATGCATAATATCATTTTGTTTTAAGACTGTGATACTCCTTTGTTAAACCAAAGAAGCCATTTGAGCAAAACAGTAATTACTTCAAGCACTTTCCAATTTGCTTTTGATAATAAATTAATTGTGGCCTTTGAACACTGATACCCCATATAAACTGTCAAAAGTGTCTCCTGAAGAGGGAGGCTGAGCAGAATAATGGTTGTGGTATTTTTCTCTACAACTCTCAACTCTCTTCTTTTGAAAAAACGACACACTTCCATTGGATCCCATCACAGCACTGCAGTTTTATCAAAGGCACACAGATAGCTTTGTAAATTCCCCACTGAACTGTAATTTCCATAGATGACACGATAATTTTCTCTTACCTCGTCTGCTTCCGATTCCCCCCTGCTCCCCATTTTCTTCCTGTCTTCCTTCAGTCTGGTAATGTGATTCTTGCACTCCAGCTGAAATAAATTCAAGTCAAATCATTACTAACATAGATCCTTTTTAACAATGCATGCAATTTTTAACCTGGTTCTTCCAAAAAAAAAAAAAAAAAAAAAAAAACTCTGCAGTGACGAGACGCAAGTACACAGGAAATTACAATTTACTCAAATCTATAAACTTCTTTTTTCATTAAATATTACAAACAAAGCAGTGGAGGAGAAAAATATGTTTATGTCCCTAAACGTAGCACTAATCAGTGTGTGTATTCCTTTGTGAGTGCCCTTAATAGTGCCTGCCAAGGCTCTTAATCAGTTTGGCGAGTTAAGCAGTGGCATAGATGAGGGCACTGGGATTACCTCCAACCTCCCACTTCATTCTCGTAAGACAATGTCTGCACTCCCAAAAGGGACCAAAGTAGCAAACCATTTACACCCCTTTCAGACGTGATAACACAGCTACAAGCAGACAAATCTTAGCACTGTTAAAAATCTGGGTGGGGAAGAAAAAACATAAGTGAGGGAAATAGAAAGAGTGTTTTAGAGCTGAATGTGATGTTTTGAGGTCAT
Organism: Carassius gibelio; assembly: GCF_023724105.1. Taxonomy (NCBI): domain Eukaryota; kingdom Metazoa; phylum Chordata; class Actinopteri; order Cypriniformes; family Cyprinidae; genus Carassius; species Carassius gibelio. Next base: position 6,194,656 of record NC_068412.1, on the reverse strand, counting down.
GGTGTGAATTCGAGCAATTAAGTAATAACGATCAAATGAGTGTAATAAAAATCAAAGTGATACTCCTTGACTGGCAGCTAAATTAGCAGGTATCTTTTCCTACTGCAATTCAGAGCAACCCCTTCAGCAACAACACAAAATACAACAAACACACACAAAAAGTGGGAAAACGGCTTCTTTTCACAAAAAGGGAAATTCAGAGGCACTCCACTATCTGAATACAAGGCGATTAATTTGTGGTGGTGTAATTAAACAATTTGTCTAATTTGATATTAAGCTGTGGAGCACTGTTCAGTTTTAAGTGACAATGTGACGGAGCTGTTGTTTTCTTTTTCGCATTTGTGTGCGGTGATAAATGAGTGCTGGAGTGTTTATGATTGTTCCCAAACAACAAGACGTGTGAATGTTTAAACACTGGAAGACAATTAGACGGACAATTACAGGATTATGGCAATGGTCTAATTGAGGCTCAGAATATATGTCTGGGGGAGAAAAAAAAAAAAAATCAGTGTCTCAAAAGAATCTCTTAGTTTTGGCAAATGCAAATCAAATATTGAGACTACACTAACATTTTTTTGCTCCCGAACAGCTGTCATTTGGGTCACTGAATATCATGGTTAGTATAACACACAAGACTTCAAATTTCATTTCACATCTACAACCAAAAAAACACAAACATTTGTTCTGACATGAGAATAACAAAATATTAAATAAAAAAAATAATAAAAAAAAGACAGGCTGCGCTGCCAAAGCAACAGTTTGATTTGATGTATTTGCTCTAAACCAAATCAAACGTACATCTTTAATGATAAAAACTGGGACACAACAACACACAAAGAGTCAGCAATGTTTTAAGAAGCGCATATGATGGATATTGGGACAGATGAAGCTGGCCAAGGTTGTTACCCTCTTTTGAAGCAGCCGGCTACAATCAATGGAGAATTCGTTCATTTTTGATGCCAAGTTCTCCACATTCCCAAGAAGCTCAAGGTTGCGTGTCTTTGCTTGCTGCTCTCTCTCACACAGCTCCTTGTAATAGCAGTGCATCTTGGCACACTTCAACTTAGTCCTGTGAGCAGGAGACAGACATGAAATGGACAGCTTTGCTTCTCTCTCTCTCTCTCTCTCTTTTATAGAACAGACTGCACTTACTTTGTCTATTTTATTTATGGAAATAAATATAGAGACCTGTTACAAACAGGTCAAACATTACTATAAATAGGTTAATGCTAGCTTATTAGTATAACTAATTGCTCCTCACTGTGCATAGTACAAGACAAACTAAAACACAGCATATTTGTCAAGGGCCACTTACAGTAGAACTAATGGATTCTCCACAGCTAAGATGGAGTTTTGTGACTAGCAAAGGGCGAAAATGGATAATGACGGCTGGAATTTTAAAATGAATGATAAATGCTGGTCTGCTAACCTCTCACATACCCTTGACCGCTATGGCCTCATATCAAAATTCTTTATTTTTATAAATGCATTTAATTGAGCCATCATAAAACAAACTGTTCTCAAGCACTTAAACAGACAGAAAAAAAGAGTAAGTATCACTAAATCATTAATGAGTGCATAGTCTACTTATTTGTCCTTTTATTGGAGAATGCCTATTATATCAGTGAAACAATAAAACAATTGAAGTAGCATCACAAATCGTCACTACTATTTAGACTCACTAGTATAACAATAATAAAAATGCATAGGATAAAGGATAAAATGACAAATAATTACTCAAAGTAATAAATTAAAAGCACATATGAAAGATGATGAACATTTTTTTGTACTGAATACAGTCCTACATCACAATGCACATCAAAACATGTGCTTCTGCCTTTTGTCTACACACATCCAATGGCTTTATTTTTATGGATTCTGTTTGGATGTGGATGTAGGATAACATAAATCATTATATATTTTATATAATTGTATTTGTTTCTTGATAAGATATTTACAATTAATATTTTTGTAAGGTTCTAATGTATTTATACTTACAATCTTTCTTCTGATCTTAAATAGGCAAACAGTTTTTCCTCCAGCTCATGTCTCCATCTTTCCCTAAATACAGAAAAAAACAATCTTAATACTTAATGACTAAATGTAAATGTAATAATGCAGCTTTCAGAGTTCATGTGTAGCAATTAAGAAATTATTATTACATATAACCTACAGTTTAAACAGATAACATTTATTATATATATATATATATATATATATATATATATATATATATATATATATATATATATATATACACACACAGTTTAACCAGATAGCGTTACTAAATATACTAACTTAATAATACAGTTAAAACCTTACATTTCTCACAGAAAGAAAGCGACCAAATACCATTTTGAAAAGCAATAATCTGCGAAGGCTTAAGTAAATTTTTCGAACTTGCTTAATACTGAAATAAGATAGATACGCAAAAATCTGACATACTACTTGAGCTTACTAGCACACACAGATGATTAATACATTATTTGTATTTTAAACGCTATAATGAGTAGTTCAGCGCACTCCCACTAGTGATCGCTCTCGTCTCACCGAGCTCGACGGCTACATTCCGGTGAGAGCTGAAATCTACCGCGCTGCCTCATACAAGGCCCACTTACATTTCCTAATGTTTATTTCACAGACAATACAGCATCTATCGTAATGTCGTAAAAATAATAATTATACATAAATATGTCCACCATGCTCTTACCGTTCGTTCATGCTCTTTTGAATATTCCCAATCTGGTCGAAATACTCGGTGTTGCAGAAAGCCATAACGTTAGCGTTTTGTTCGCTCTTCTCCTCGGTGTGGCAGGGCGCGTTGTTTACAGTGGTTGCCATAGGCACCGTTACCCAGGAGACCGCGCGAGCTAGTTTACTGAAGGGCGCGAAAATTTCTCTCAGGCGCTGCCTGCTCGACAAATTCAACACGACTGGAACAGGAGTGAAAAGGTACAAATGACGCGTTTTTACTTAATACATCCACATTAACCCGACATAAAAAGTACAAAACCCACATTTTACCTCAGGATGTTAATATTTCATTATTAATATTTAATACGAGACGAAACATACAAATGAAACATCATCTTCCATAAGAAGATACAAATGTTATCCAATGCCTTTAAAAAAATATTGCGATGTAAGTTATATTGTAATTAATTAAAATCATTCTGGGCGAGGGTGCTTCAAAATAAATAAAGACCATTCAGAAGACAGTAAATTTTGTAATTGTAATGTTACAGGCTTACATTTTATATGAAACCCTACATTTCCAACTTTTACTGATTCTTGGGTTGCAGTATGATCTTCATATTCAGTATTATTGATGAACACACGGACATTTACTGTAGTATTTTTGTCCCTGCCCATTATAATTGATTAAAATATAGTTTATAATTTGCCTCATATGCATTGGCTGTTGACTTCATGACCAAAAATACTTTGCTTTCATCCTGTCTGTTAATATTCCATGTGTTGATAATTTGAGGTCTGACTGTATTTAAAACAACAACAACAACAACAACAACAAACATCCTCTTAGAAATACACCTTTTTCGAAATACATTATCTTATTGTGTACAATTAAAGCTGCAGTAGGTAACTTTTGTAAAAATATATTTTTTATTTGTTAAACCTGTCATTATGTCCTGACAGTAGAATATGAGACAGATAATCTGTGAAAAAAATCAAGCTCCTCTGGCTCCTCCCAGTGGTCCTATTGCCATTTGCAGAAAATCATCCGCTCCCGGTAAAAAACAACCAATCAGAGCTGCGGTCCGTAACTTTGTTTGTGTTCAAAATGTACAAAAATGTATATAATAAGCGAGTACACCATGAATCCATTTTCCAAACCATGTTTTAGGCTTGTCCTGAATCACTAGGGTGCACCTATAATAAGTGTTTATATTCGGACTATTTTAGATTGGTTCGGGGGTACCGCGGTGGAGTAACCCAGTACCTTTGTGATTCTTCATAGACATAAACAGAGAGAAGTAGATCCGGCCACGATGTTCTTCCACAAGACGCAAGCAGTGCTGTTTATTAACCGCTAGAGCGTCAAAAGTTCCCTACCGCAGCTTTAATCAGTGCATGCTTCTTTCTTTCTTTGTTTGAAACTTTATTTCTTTTAATTTGTTTTATTTTTATTTTGACCTCACAATATCATAATTTTTAATCACAATCTATAGACCCCTTAATTGCCTACGTCACTGTGACGTCACCGCTCTAGCTGGAGGCAAAACATAAGGCAGAACTCATTGCAGGTGCGCTAAAAGTTTGAGTTTTTGACTTTAAAATGTCTTTTTGCTGGGTTTTTGGCTGCCAGAATAGAAGGAACAGCACTTTTGTTTCAAAACTAAAGTTTTAACGGATCCCGGCAGACATTCCTTCACAGAAATCAAGAAGACAATTGTGGTTGAATGCAATATGGCATACAGACTGGACGGAGATTATAATAAATAATGCTCGTGTTTGTAGTGCACACTTCACATCAGGTAAAATAATCTATGCATATGAACTGGTGTGTTGGTTTTATCTAGTAAATCAGCAAGTTTCTGTTTTATAGGTGAAAAGTCGCCAACCTTCAGCGCATTAGCTAGTTTAAATGTTAAACAAACATACATCGATAGATGTGTGTTCCATCCTTTGAATGGTCTCTTAAAATAATACATATTGCTAATCATAGTTAGCCCAGCGATAGGTTACATTAGAAAATAACCCTTGACAAAATTCCCCATACCACCCAAAAGTAATTCATATGGCTGTATGGCATACGGGTCAGGTAGCCTGCTTCCATCCGCGAGAGTTAATAAAAAAACAAAAAAACAAAAACTGTCACGGTCCCGCAGAGTCAGGGACTGTACATATTCAGACAGTTCCAAACCTTCTTTTGCATGCATGTTTAATAACTCCCTCCTAAAACGTACTAGCTTACGCTTGTCAAAATTGCGTCCGCGCCTCTTTTTGCCTCCAGCTAAGCCCCGCCCACCCGTAGACGATGGAATGTTTACAAACTTTTAAAAGGGGTCTATAACCTTCCAGTGAAAAGCAAAGACGCAGATGCAAAACTTCTCCAATCATTTCATTTTTGCCTTGATTTTCCACCGATTTACAGTCTGGACAAGTTGACGCTAGTTATCGAAATTTAAAGCCAGTCTGCAGATTTGAGTTGACAGATTTCATAGAAAATCGCGTAGCATATGATGGTCTCAGAGTCAGTTGGAATATATCAAACATGTTAAACATTTTTGGTTAATTTTATGGGTGTGACAACTAGGGGTGTGCCGGTTTCAGAATTGGTGATGACGGTTATGACGTGAGTCAAAAGTGACGGTTCATAACATAACCGGGGGGGGGGGGGGCGGGGGGGTGTAGTGGATCTGCCTTAGAGTCAATTGGTTGTTCTTGGAGATAGCGGGTTAACTCCGTATCAGCGGCACTCTGATCGGTAAAGGGGCAGAGATTTCAGACCTCCGTTTATTAAGGAGATCTGCCACAAAACTCATCATCCGCACCAACGTTTTTTGAGCAAATTTCAAAGCCGCACCCGCCCGCCATCCACTGATTGTTTTGCGATGCAATGCTTTGCTGATGCGAGCCGCAAAAAAAGCCATTGTCTGTTCTAGAAAGGATGCAGCAAAGATATTTAATGCTAATGTATGAAGCATAGGCCTACGCTGAGTTTCATTTACGATGAGATGTGCTCTAGTTCACAGTGCAGTGCAAGTGAACGCTGCGCGCTGGTGCTTCCATGTCACGGTTATCATTGTCTGCTATATTTGCTTTTTATTTATTAAAATACATGCAATTGGTTGATGAAACATCTATTAAAATTAAGATAAAATTTGTACAAAACGAAATTCGTTTTTAAGAAAGGTTTTCTACAAAGCAAAATTTTATGAAGTGGTAAATATCATGTCTGACGATTTACAAAACTTCATTAAGTGGTAAAAACCATGTCTCCCGATATATTGCGCATCTGATGATCCTATCTAAAAAATGAAAATAATTTTTGATAAAAAATGTTTGTAAAAAATATTTTAATGACACGGTTTTGGCGGTTATAGAGTTCTAATGACGGTGTTCAACTATAACCGCCGGTCTCACGGTTATATACTAACCGTCACACCCCTAGTGACAACTGCATTCTGTAACCAAACACACACCTGTACATTTTCAGGATTGAAGCCCCATTCACACAAAAAAATTCTCCTGCTTGAGATAGCAGGATGGATTCTGATTGGCTGTCAATGATTTGTATCATTCATCAGCTGTGAAAAAATCATTCTGGAAGCGATTCCAACGATATCATTTCTCTGTGTCTTTATCTTTATAGCTGTGGTGTGAATTTAATTATTTAATATTGAAAACGATTTTTAAAACTATATCTTTATTGTTATCTTTATAGTTAATGTCCTAGGTTTGAACGGGCCTTCACAACCACATTCTCGGAAATCATGTGCTGTGTGAACGAAACAGGACGGGACAACTAGTTGTCTATCACGTCATACAGCATGAGAGAGAGCCGCTCTACCACACAAACAGGTGTGTTGTGTGTGTTACGTGTGAGGTTGTGAGGTTTCAGTCACTTACAATTACGGAGATCTGACGTAATGACATCATTATCACATGGCACAGCTGATTGGTTCTCTCCTGTATTGGTAGCCAATGAGCTCACTGCTCAACAGATCTATTTTGCCAAGATCAAATACATTCACATTTTCATGTACATTACCATGCCAATCCCTCCGCGAGTTGTCATGACAGAAATGAGCTGTGTGCATTCTGGAAGTTTTTAGATCCAGTCAGTTGTGTTCTGCGCGCAAGTCAAATATGCGCCACTCTCTACCAAAATATAAAAACTGATATAGGTTAATGAAGGTTTGATGGATGAATTTGCAGCTCGATTGGATGCTTGTCTTGTCAGAAAGTGTTAAGACTTTTTTTTTTTAAGGATGTCGCCATCTTTGATATTACTTTGTTCACTCTTGCTATGGATACTGGTAAGGAATATAGGCTTGACTCCTGTTGTTCATACTGACAGTATTCGAGATGCTACTGTAAGCTGCTGTGTGAATGGGACATTTCAAAACTCACACCTGTTAAGTAAATGCTGTTGTCATTCCCAAAAAACTGACAGAGTGAACTAGGGCTGCACCATGTGTCATTTAAGCATCGATATCGCGATGTACGAATCCACGATAGTCACATTGCAGGATGTGCGATGTAGGGTGTCGTAGTTGATCCGTTATTCATTAACTGTACAGGCCAGCTGCTCCCCGGCCCTTGAAGAATGTGATTCGTGGATTAATTGCACAGCTTAACCATCATAGAGTGAAAGTTTATCATTAGCATGTGTTTTTAAGTCCTGTCAGTTTGACTGGGCAGAGTGAGAGAGAGAGAGCGCTGTGCGTGAAAGAGAGAGAGAGAGCGCGAGAGAGAGAGAGATAGCGAGCGAGTGAGCGTGAGAAAGAGAGCGCTGCGCGAGAGAGAGAGAGAATGAGAGCGCAAGACCTTCTTCAAACAACCCAAACGTTGTCTTGCTCTCTCTCCCTCGCACATATTAATCAATTGACACGATGGTGTCGATGTTTAAATCATTTAAAATGAGAATGTAAGTGTGCTCACCCCATTTTTGTTTGTAAGAAAAAATAGATTAGATTTCATATCGCAATACTGTATATATCGCAGAAAAATAAAATATCGAATACCCAATATTGTGCAGCCCTAGAGTGAACATAGCCAGTGTACCATCCTCAGTTGTGTAGTACATGATGGCCAATTTTCTTCTGTCACTATTTCTAAAGTGTATGATGCCTAGTGTTTTAAAAAAAATATTAGATTTTCAAAGTCACGTAGTGCATTCCAGCCTTTAATGTTCTTATCCCCTCCACTGCAAGCTTGCAGTCATCTGCCTCCGCTTTTGAGTGCCACATCCTCATCTTAACATCCAAACAACAACCGATGCATTGAACGAAGTTCATGGACTACTTCCTTTATAATCCATTACACTCTAATTAGCAAAAAAACTTGTTTTGTTGTTACTTCTGTTTCATTGTGACTTTAATCACTATATTTTGCATATTAAAAGAAATCTAAAGACCTATGTGAAATAGTTAAGGAAACTCATGGCTCTAAAATGCTAATTCTCTAAATGTGTTTTGAATCTACAATTGAAATTTCTGCTTCATGAGTGTGGAACAGTAATAGAGACCTGTATCTGACTGTTGAACTAATGTGTCACTGTGTGGAATCTTGAAGGAGAAATTGATTGTGTCCGCTCTTTCTCGGTTCAGTTTCACCGTGTCTTCCATTAACACTTGTGATGTGATTCTCTCTTTGACCTCCTCCACACACTTCTTAATGAAGGCAAGCCCACAAGGTAAGCACACAGGTGTCATTGCCTTCAAAAATAACTGTGCACAAACCCCTGACCCTCATCCAAATGGTCCACTAAATTATGTTTTCTGTCTCTAGCTGTGTGGTGTCCATATCGAAAAAGAGGCAGTCGAATGTGAGTTTCATGTGTCTATTGGGTTTTTCTATCACACAAAGGCAGACATCAGTTAGATAGATGCTCTGAACATGAAGGTAAGTGTCTCTCAAGATGATAGAGGTGAGTAATCAAGCATTGTAAGGGATACAGGGACAATACTACTGGCTGTCAATTGAGATTCACTTTAGGTGGTAATTTTGCGGATTCTTACCATTTCTTTTAAGATAAGACAGAAAGAAGTTAAACCCACTTACTGTAAATTGCTCTCCTATTCGGACATCTATTGCACGTCGGCAGCTTTCTCCATTTCCCAACTGGCCTATACTATAGAAGAGGAAACTCCCCTCAGAATGGGCAAATTGAGACCATTAACCTGCGGTTGCAGTTGCATTTACTGGCATTATAAGCTATGGTGATAGAAAGGAAAAAGCAAGAAAAAGCAGAATCTCATAAGAGAGGAATCTATATTGAATCGATACCATAGGTGACAAATAAGCAGCCTCAAAATATAACTGAATTAAAGTGCCCCTATTATGGGTATTTGAAAATTACCTTTCATGCTGTGTAACACAGCTCTAAGTGAATGAAAACATCCTGCAAAGTTTTAAATCTGAAAGTGCACTGTGTATGAAGTTGTTGTCTCTCAGAAGAAAGAATCCACTCTGAATTATTGAAACGAGGAGTTTTTAAAACGAATCCCAAGATGTTTCATGTTGACGTCAACATGATACATTAGCATTTTGCCTGCACACTTGTTGGTCTTTTCCTGTTGGTGTAAATTAAAATGCAAATTCATTGTTTGCTACTATTAAATCCTCCTATTAGTCATAGCACAAACATGGTCTACTACATGTGACAAATAACAAATAATTTGTGATTTTTAACAGCATTTTAATTTATTAAAATTCATTATAATTACATAGGCTTCTATTACATTTAACGACACACTAATATTTTGTGTTGTTATATACATTATAAATTATGCAAAATTACTGCATTTAAATGGTTCTCCTTACATTGCAGTTCTCCTTATATGCAAAACAGTGATGCGCGGGTCAATGTATAAACAACCCGCACCCGACCGTTGTTTTCAACTAACCCGCCCGCAACTTGGACCGCAAAAAAAGAAAAAGAAAATATCATACCCAACCCGCTTCATGACCCGCATTTTTTACAAGTAGTAAATGCGTCGCCCTTTTATATTAATTGAATTACTTAAATAGGCTATAGCCTACAGGATAATAAGGCAAGGCAAGGCAAGTTTATTTATATAGCACATTTCATAAAATAAAATAAAGTAAAATAATAATAAAGAAAATCAATAACAAGAATAAAACAAGCAATTTTAAAACTTTTTAAATTATGTAAAAAAAATTACTTATTTAAAATGAATTTAAAACAGTTAGAAAATGATTTTACATTATATATATAAAATATAATGCCATCAGTTCGGACATTGCTAGCTCGGCTCTGTGTTCACCTTCAGTTCCCTCTTCACAGCAGTTCAGTCAGTGTACTGTTTGAGTAATGAATTACTCCGGGATATTGGTTTGTTTGAACTCAGAGGGAGTGTCAGACACATTAAAAAAGTTAACAGCTTAAGTCATTTGTGGATTAATGTGTATTGGAGACGTGAACCGTTTAAAACGATTCAGTTTGGGTGAACTGGTTAAAAAAAAAATCTGGTTACATCGAATGATTCGTTCGTGAACCGGATATCACAAACTGATTTGTTTTAAACTCTCTCTCACAACAGACACAGAAGAGAAGACAATGCTGAATAAAGTTGTAGTTTTTGCTGTTTTTGGACCAAAATGTATTTTTAATGCTTCAACAAATTCTAACTGACCCTCTGATGTCACGTGGACTACTTTGATGATGTTTTTCTTACCTTTCTGGACATGGACAGTAGACCGTACACACAGCTTCAATGGAGGGACTGAGAGCTAAATCTAAAATATCTTAAACTGTGTTCCAAAAATAAACGGAGGTCTCACGGTTTGGAAATTATTAATGACATAATTTTGCCATTTGGGTGAACTAACCCTTTAATAATGCTTTAACAGATATGTAGTCATTCATGCATATCTTGTTAAAGATTTATGCATAGGTATGAGGTGTTTTGTTTATCATCCCCTACAGATATATTCTCTAATTCCTCCCAATTTTGCCGCAATTAAATTGCTCTTTAGCTGTTGAACGAAGGAGTTTTGTTCTGCCTTTCACATGCTAATCTTCTCCATTCTTGGCCACTCTGTGAGACTATTTATTGGCTAATAAATCTCTTTGTTTGCCTCCTGCATGTATAATTGATAATGACATGGGGCTCTTTGAGCAAGGAAGAGCTCTAAAAAGTCCTGTTTTGGAAATGATGACAGTGAAATGTTTAATGCTCTACTAAGATCCACCAGAGCTGGGAAAGCAAGCAGTCCTTGACAAATATGTCATTCAGCAAGAACTCATAATGTAGGAGTGGTTTTTGATATTGTACTAAAGGATGCAGCATCACTTGAGTTGAATAAGACAGATGCTGTTGCGAAGAGAGTCTATATAGTGGTGCAAAGTAGGGGTGTGTGACAATACGGTTTCTGATTGTGGATGCTAAAAAGTGCCTGATTACTGGACTAATTTATCTTTTCAGCTAATACTGTCAAAACACACAGGGTTTACATATATACTCAGTTGGTTATGTCTAAAATTAAAGTAAACAGTTGGATGCATGCCTGTATATTAGATGCGTGCATTTTGGGGATACTTCACCCCAGAATTCAAATTTTTACATTAATCACTTACCCCCATGTCGTTCCAAACCTGTAAAAGCTTTGTTCGTTTTCACACAATTGAATATATTGGATGAAAACGGGGAGCCTTGTAAAACACACTGTCAAGGTCCAGAAAAGTATGAGAAGCATCGTCAGAATTGTCCATCTGCCATCAGTGGTTCAACCATGTGTTGAAGCAGGCAGCTTACACTCTTCTGTGTAAGCCGCACCACAAGGATGTGCTGTTTTCTTTCAAATCAATGCACAAATACACATTGAAAATTTATCCTTATGGCATGGCTGACACAGAAGAGTGTACGCTGCCTGCGTTAACTCATATTCTCCAAAATGGCGCTACAGTGATGTGGGGAGAGACAGAGAAGATAAATTGTTTAAAAAAGTTGCTATTTTTGTTTTCTTCTCATACAAAAAGTTTTCTCGTCACTTTATAACGTTAAGGTTGAACCACTGATGGCAGATGGAGTATTTTGACCTTGACGGTGTATTTTACTTGGCAGTCTATGAGACAATCACCAGCCTGTCGGTTTTCATCCAAAATATCTTAAATTGTGTTCCCACGACTGTGGCGGGGGCGTGGTTTAGCTGACGGAGTCTGCATGGCGAACGCTCTCCTTCCTCCCGGGTTTCGGCACCAGTGTAATGATGGTTCGATCAGGGTAGAGGAAGGAGACCAGAGTCGGCGTACGGGGCTCGTGAGAGGCTTTATTCTCTACAAAAACAAACAAATAAACAAGCGCGGCAGGTGCGCGCACTCTCTATAAGCACTTCGGCCACGAATACTGCGTCTGTCTGGCTCTACCACTCTACAGCTTCACGCGCTCACGAGTCCCCGTCTCTCTCGCATTTCGCCAGCTGTCGCGCTCCTTAAATGCGGGTTCCCCACACCAATCACTGAAACGAGATCCAGGTGTAACTTGTTTCTCACCTGAACCACTTATTGCCGCTCGTCTCTTCACTCGCTCTCCCGTTGCAGACTTCGCTAAACCACACCCCCGCCACAACGACAAACAAAGCTTTTACGTGTTTTGATCAACATTCTGGTAAGAGATTAGTAACAAAATATTAATTTTGGGGTGGAGTATCCCTTTAAAGGGACAGAACTACACAAGCTGCCGACTGTCATTAAAGGGATAGTTCACCCTAAAATATAATTTCTGTCATTATTTACTCACATGTTGTCCCAAACCTGTAGCTTTTAATTTCTTTCTTGTGCTGAACACAAAAGAAGATATTTTGAAGAATGTGGGTACCAAACAGTAGCTGGTCCACGTTAACTTTGATAGTAGGGAAGATGTTCAGTCAGAGTTGCTGGTACCAGCAACTGTTTGGTTTTCCATGTTCTTCAAAGTAGCATTTATGTTCAGCAGAAGAAAGAAACTAATTCAGGTTTACAACATCTTTTGAGTGAGTAAATGATGATATAAAAACACAACACTATGACAGAATTGACAGACAGCTGACAGAATTATTATTTTTGGGTGAAATATTGCTTTAGTGTTAATAAAACAACAAAACACAAAGAGAAAAATCACTCACTACTCTTGATTGTAAAACCTTAATACAGTTGTTTTAATAGGAATCAATCCATATAGTGTTATTCTTATTTTTATTCATTTCATTTCTTAAATGCTTCTGCTAAATAAACCTAGTGTACCTAAAAATAAAACAGTTTTTTATTTGTATGCGTATTTGTAATGTGTATATTTGTTAGATAAAATAATGACAGATGTTTTTTTTTTTATCTTCCCCCACTTTAGCCTAAATATCTTCTTTTGATACCTTGAAAGGCTTTGTGTTTATAATAGGGACATTGGTTTGGCTGTAATGCTCTGACAACTTGCAAAATGGTTAAAACAACATGACAAAGAATTCTGATAAAATCCTGAACTGTGATATTTCTGAAAGAAATCGTGATATATTTTTGCCATATCGCCCACCCCTATTTCAAAGGAGTTTTGACCCATTCCGACTTATTGTGACTCTCTTGATTTACATAGAAAAAGTATGAATAGATTTTGGAATTTGTTACCAATAATTACTTTTGATCTGCCTAGCTTGAACTAACTAACGCTTGCCTTGTCATTTTTACATTCTTTTCACACCACTGAAATTATTTACGGATATAGAAGTAAGTCTGAAGGCTGACTCTTATGTCATAAGTATTTGGCGAATTATATTTTTGGTCTTTGCATTTACAGGCAGCAAGAAAGAGTGTCTGAACAATGAGAATTTCAGCAAGAAAAAGAGGGCATATCGCTATATATTGTCTCTTTTTTATCTATTAGCTTGCAATTAACATATCTTCCTCATAAATTCTGAATTAAGCATGTATGAAAATAATATTTCATTGTCCTCCTTTTGTATCACCACAATTCATTTGTGGTTTGTTATTTTCCCCTATCTTCTACTGCTCGCTGGCCCTCAGATACAGTAGGTGGGGTAATTGATATGCTTTAACGGAGGTCAAAATTTGCATGTGAATTAACAGCAGTAAATTAAATTGATATTCTGGGCACATCACAAACCATTCCTTTAGACTTTTGTTTTGGTGCCTGGCAGATCCAGGGTGTAACCGTGAAGCAGTCACAAACATCTGTCTGCTCAATAATTTGTTAAACAGCTCATACAATGTCTTCAAATTATTCATACTGAAGGCTGTGTATTGTCTCGATTGTGGAAGCTGGAACATAGAGCTCAGCTGTATGCAACATGTTTTATATATATATATATATATATATATATATATATATATATATATATATATATATATATATATATATATATATATATATATATATATATATATTTCTTTTTTATTCTGCTGGTAGTTTTTCAGAGTATTGGCTGTAATGGCTGTCTCTTGTGTTCACTTCAAATTTGTGTGACTTTTAATATCTAAGCAATATCCAAGTATTCATTTAACTAGGGATTACAGTAATTAAGGACCAACATATTATTTCACATGTTGTCTACGTTTAAGGAGCCTCTGTAAAGGAAGGAAACATAGTAGGGTAAACATGTTATCTATTTTTTATTTTTTTATAAACAGAAATGTATTGAATGATTTTTCACATAATTAACATTTTCCACAGATATTGGGCCATGTGTTTTCAGGCACAATATGAGTGACAATTTCAATTTCACAATGGAGATTTTCCTTCTAAAAAATTAATTGTCTCCATGCAGCTTGATAGTCCCATGGCAAATCGCAAAGAAGGTGAATACATTTTTATTTTCAATGTATTCTATATCAGAGTATAAAAGCTTTCAAGTTCTCTGTGTTAATTCAATAGTCACTTGATTTATTTTAATGGCCTTATAGCATGAGGAAGGTGAATCTGACTAAGCTTTTATCATCGCTCCAACAACTGGACACTTAGGTTAATTGATAACATCTTTTTGCTTAATTTTGCAATCAACCAGGCCAGCTTACTGATCTGTGGTTAGAAACTGGGTGGTTTATATGGAACTGAGCTAAAATTTGAACATATCGTAATATTTTTGTAGTGTTACTATTACAATTTTATTCATATATATATATGAATGATTTTTTTTTAATCCAACAGGAATTTAAACAACTAGTCAGTAATTACACTGATTTAAGTTTTACAAACAGATTTTCTAACAGATTCAGTGAGATGGTTCAGTAAAGTTTTTTTTTTAATGGTTCATCAAAAAAAATATAGTCAATAGTCCATGAGGCGACTATGCTCATTGTGCTATATGTTCTTTTTTGTGTGCAGCCCACAGGGACAACTCAATGGATACACATTTTTTATTATTATACTGTTGTACACAGTGTTTTTATCTTTTTATTTCACCTGATTCAAAGAGCGAACTTGCATTTACAGAGTGGGTAAAATGTGATGCTGGTTATTCTCTCTGCTGTTGAAAAGCAATAAAGGAAACACTGATGCACAGAAGTGTTTCTATCAGGGTAAATCTTTTTGTGCTCGCATGAAAATATTCACTTACATGCAAGAATTTGTGTCTGTGCACATTTATGAGTATGCAGGAGAGACAGAAGCAATTAATGAAGTGCTGTGAAGTGGATAAAAAGGTTCAAAACCCTCTTTCATAAAAATGTTCTAGAAACATTAATAAAGTACAATGGAGTGTGGCTTGATGAGAAGCTTTTCTTTTAAAGCTTAAGATAGAAAAGGAATTGGACACAGCCTGTCTCCCAAACAAATGTCAAGACTTCATGTCGTCCTTGCCAGAGACAGTAATTTTCATGCTTTAGGAGCAGGATTAAAAGTTGACTCATGGAATAAAGCAGCTCTCACACATTTTGAATAGATGTGGTATAAAGCTAATTTAAAAACAAAGGCCTCTGCTGTATGGGATCTCATCATGACTAATTATGAGGGATAATTTGAAATGCCTTTGTAAAATGAAGCCCTAGTAAATGTAAAGCAGTTTAATTAGACCAAATTGATCAGAATCAAGAGGGCTGCTAAAAGCATATGCTGCCACAATGAGGTAACCTGTACAGAATCTGCGAAACTAACACCTAGGTGTTAAAGCCATCCATTATTATAGAAATGGAGTAAATCACATTTTTAAAGGATAGTATTTTTTTTTTTTTTTGTCAGGCATACTTTTTCCCCCTTTCCTTTTATTTTATAAGGCTTAAATAAACTGGGTGTTTTAAAGTAGGTAATTACAGTCCTTAAAATGTATTTTGTGTATGTTTTTGTAATAGGGTGGCTTATTAATATCTTTCATATTCAGTGATTGGTAGCATTTTATCCCTTACATATAATTAGCAATATAAAATACATAAAACATCACAACATATCAACTTACACAAATCTTTATCACGGAAGTAATGTACAAAGAAAGCATTTATGTTTTATATAGGACACAATCCTTTTCAAACCCATGTTTTAAGTCATGTCATTTTATATATATTTTTTTGATCCGGTAGTTTTACTTTTGGCAATGGGAGTATATAGCAGATATTTTAAGCATTTTTAATTTTTTTACCTTTTAAGCATTTTTAAAGTATTTGGTTGTATGATTTGTCAAAAAAAAATAAAAAAATAAAAAAAATACAAATATGCTTGGATAATGTTTTCTTCTGGCATTCAAAATAAATTAATACATCAATCTACATTCAAATTATGTGCATTATTACGATAAAATAACTAAATTATATGAAATTATATAAAGTATATCTATATGAATTTGATAACAAAAATGTAATAACTGTAATTACAGATTTAGGTTAAATAAAGATGTCAATCTTAATTTTTTATTTTATTTTTAGGAAACAAATCAAAGTAAACAACATATTCTTTTTCTAATGTTCTGTATGTTGCTCAAAAACAAAATATATTTTGTCCAGTGGTTAATTTCTTTTACCCAGTCATTTAAAAATAACAAATTTCAGAGTTGTAACAACAATACCGTGATACCGTGAAACCGTGATATTTTTGCTTAAATCAAAATTTTTGCAAAATCTCATACTGGCCAATGCCTATTATCTTCCCTAAACTTTTGTGTAGGGCTGGGTATTGTTCAAAATCTTTCGATCTGGTACATCAGTTTCGATACCGGTTTCTAACGATACTTTTTCCGATACCATATGTTTTAAAATCCATTTCAACATCAACACAAATACATGAAACACAAAACTTTTATTTTTCACCTTAATTAAAACAAATTCTGGTAACACTTCACACTCAGGATAACATTATTAATACAACTGGTTGTAACGCAAACACCCCTGTTTTGATGTCATTTATTAATTTAATATTTAAGTAAACAGTCTGGGGATTTTAACCAATAGGGCAACTGATCCTCCATTGAAAAAAGAAAAGAAAAAAAGAACAGCAGCTGTTTATTTAGTGACTCCTAGTGAGCGATACATGCTCATCAAGACACAAACATTCTTCTAGAACTCACACTTTGCATTCAGTTAGCAGATCCATACGAATCATGCATGAAATATAAGTTTATAAACTCAAACGATAGCTTTATGTGCTTTACAGATGAACTTGAAGTCTTTGTTCATTCGAACTGTTCAATAATAGATTATATCTGGCTCTGTAATACAAGTTCATGATCTGATTAGTGAACCGATGATTCTTTTGAGTCAATCTTTTAAAATAATTATTTATTTTGTTTAATGAAACCAGTGTTTCACAAACTGGTTAGATCTGAGGTGCAGGGCTTGAAAAATCATTAGCCCCATGTCCCGGGGCTATTGTGTTTTCCAGTCCGACGGGCTATCGTGAATAGTGATGTAAAATTCCTAACTTGATTCGCGTTGTTCACTTGCTTGAAGGGGTGAAACAGTTCGTAGCTGACCGTTTGCACTTGTTTCTAAATATTGCTGATTCAAGCGTTTTAAACAATTCGCGTTCGCTCACTCATTCAAAGCACGCGCTGCGAGCAGCATTTCAGACAATGTGCGTACAGAGAATGAATTAATCTTCCGCGTATCGTAACTTCTGAATGAAAGTTCACCTTATCTCTGATTACTATTTGCTGAGTTACAGTTCTTTTTTTTACAGTAAATTCTAAACACAGTTGATGAGGGGTGAGTACTTACGGGTGAGAAACAAAGAAAGGTGATCAGACTGTCAGAGGTGGGGAGGGGTCACGATTTAAGCTTCATCAATGTTTGTGTAAACATGTTCCAAAATGTGGTTTCCTCTAGTGTGGCAAGAAATGTGTTGATGGAATTTGTAGAGCACTGTCTTTATTTGGAGTGATTAAAATCACCTGCAACAATAAAAGTAGCCTGCAGGTCATTCATAGAAAGCTCATAGAGCCGCAGCTGTGTTAGCTTTAGCTTAGCTCATAGACCTCTGCACTTGCCCCTGCCTTTTTTAACGACCTCAACGCCGCCTGCAAACACTACCGCCCGGCCGGGTAGAGTGCATAGCTCTCATGATCCTGTTTCATTACAATAGCCTTGGGTGTTCTGGAGATATCAGGAATGAGTCGAGGATTGGTGATAAAACTGTTGGAAAATTGCACACCAATATCCCAATATCCAATGTTCAGTACAAATAGACCCAAGATGAGCAGGAAAAATACTGGAAAATTGGTGACTGGCGACTGGTGAGACACTGAGCCTCACGATGTTTACACGTTGCCATATTGGTCTTAATGCCACCAACATGCCTCCACATCTAAGTCAGTGTGTGGGAAGATTTGCATTACACCTAAAATGTTCACAACAATAAAGGAGTAACTTTGATTCTTTCTTTGGTATTGTTGCTGCCACCGCTGCCATATCATGGAGACGCTGTGTGTTTCGTTGGGAAAGTGAACTACTTTGTTTGGTCTTCCAAAAGAGGACACAACTACAAATCAGTGGTTTAGTTCCTTTTACAACACTGATCGAGAATAGTTTAAACCAAATATTCAAGTGTGTGCAGCACATTTTATTGAGGACTGTTTCCTGAACCTGGGAAAGTAGTCTACAATGCCGTCTACACACAAAGGCTTTTTCTATAAAGTCTGTTAATACCAACTTTTCAAGGACAGTCTGGCACTACTGACTCACAGCCTGTAAGTACGTTTTTCATATTTGGAAAAAAATTCACTGACGATTCAAAGTTTAGAGAAGCGATTGTTGTTTGTTGCTTCTCTGATCGCAAATGTAGACATGGTGTTATGTTTATGGTATTTGGCCTATCACAACACACCGGATAGCTGGCCAATCATTGGGGAAGTCGTGGCCTAATGGTTAGAGTGTACATCTAGTGTAAATGCTGTATTTCCATCAGTCTCATGATGTACTTTAATTGGCATACATAGTTAATTCTTTTTTGTTCTTATTTATTTTTATTATTATTGCTCAAATTATTCTTATTATATTTTTCTAGTGCTCAAATAAATCACTTATGATGTCTAAGATTATGTCTGTTGTTGTATAATAGAAAAACTATGCATATTTCTTTGGAGGGACTAGACATAGTATCAGAAAAATGGTTGCAGGGATCATATTTTTCATGGTATCTTCTTCAGATTAGAAATATAAATATTTTTCAAGGCGCTTTTGTGTCTATAACTTTTTATATTTTTGAGTATTATCAACTCTGGGTGATGAAAACTAAAGCCCAAAGGGTCTTCTTTCCAAAGACACCAAAATTGTGTGTGTAGCACACATTGAAGTAAGAAACTGTTGCAATTTTTCCTTTTTTCAAAGTATAGGGCATTTTAATGTGTGTCTCATAATCGGGGGTCTGGTTATCAGGTTAATGTACAGCGATAAGAATTACAACCATATATATATATATATATATATATATATATATATATATATATATATATACTATGCTGCAATGGACTGAAATCCTGCAATGGTGTGGTGGGGTCTGGAGACTTGGCGGAGGTAAGTCCGAAGCATGAGTCCTGGGCGGGCGGGGTCTTGGGACTTGGGGGAGATGTGTCTGAAGCATGAGTCCTTATAAGGGAAAACAACTAACGATTCCTAACACGTGTTGACACTGGATGCTAGCAGCACAGTGTGACAAAATACTATAAAAGTAACTAGGGGTGTCACGATTTCGATTTTAAATCGAAATCGATCGAAATTAAGTCACAGTCTCAAACTTCGAATTAGAAAATGGAATCGTCGATGCTGCCACGCCCCCATGTTGTATGACGGCAAATCAATGACAAAAATAACCGAGCATTCAAATGATGCTGGCGCGCGCGCGCTATATGGCTTCCGCGAGAGGAAAACTGAATCGGATGCGAAGAAACGGGAGCCCGCGAGCTCATTTCAAACTCTCGCGCGCGCGTGACGTACTCTGCGTGCAATAAAAGCCCTCGCGCGCATGCTCATTCCCCCATACCCCCATCGCCCCTCGCAGGCCGGGGGGTACCCTCGAGACTGCGCTCTACTCCCCCACCCCCCCTCCCTTCCCTCCGGGGGGGACCGCTCACGGGGACCTGCAGGAACCTGGGGGTAGGACAGACGAGGCGAGAGAAAAGGAGATGGAAGGAGGAGCGACAAGGACGAGAGAGGGGAGAGAGGAAAAAAAAAAATAAATTCCGGTTCCCAGACGCACTGCTGCTCGGCCCTCCACCGGCTTGGTGATCTCCTCCGCGGTGCCCGGCGGTGGCACTGGACGGCCCTCGGATTCCGTCACGGAGGTGGCAGGCTCCGGCCCCCTGGCGAACGGCGCCGACTCCTCCGCTCCCTCACGGACGGCAGCCGCCCCTCCATATAGTGGGCGAGCATCTACCCTTAGTGCCAGCTCAATGAGTCCATTGAGTGAGGACGGAAGGTCCAGGGCATAGATCTCCTTCTGGACGCAGTCAGCCAGCCCATGCAGGAACATGTCCCACTGCGCCTCCTCGTTCCATTGACACTCCACCGCCAGGGTACGGAACTCGATAGTGAAATCCGATACTGATCCCTCTCCTTGTCGATTTGGCTAGCTTCCTAGCCGCCTCTCTCCCGGCGACGGCCCGATCGAATACTCATCTCATCACTCGAGGCGAGTGTCTGGAACGAAGCGCAGCATGGATCTTGATTCTCCCACACCGCTATTCCCCATAATGCCGCCCTCCCAGTGAGCAGCGTCAAAACGAATGCCACCATGGCTTGTTCATTGGAGAAGGTCCTGGGTTGAAGAGAGAAGTGCATAGAGCATCGTGTTAGGAAAGCTCTACAGAAATTTGGCTCACCAGAGTAGGTTTCCGGAATTGGTAGGCATGGTTCTGGCTGAGAAGGGGTTTTCCGATGGTGTGGGGGGAATGGACGGTGTGAGCGGCGAAGTGGGAGCTCGCAGAAGTTGTAATTGCTGGGTGAGCTCAGACACCTGCGCCACCAAAGCCTGAACAGCACGACAATTGTCATTAAGATTCTGTTCCTGGGAGTCCATCCTTTAAGCACTGGCGCTGAGGAACTCTTCTAACACCGAAGATGGGTTACTCGCTGCTTCCATGGGTGGTCAGATCGTTCTGTCACGAATCACATAAAGGACAGGAAGAAAGTTGCAAGTTAACAATCCTTATTTGAAACATAAGATCAGGCTGGGTTGATGGCGGGTGACGTAGCGACCTCAATTGCAGCACAGACTGTTGAGAGGGTGATTGAGTGCGCAGGTGGGTGATGATGAAGGATCCGTGAGATGAATGGTAATCCACAACGACCGAACAGGAACAAGACACAAGGAGTAGCTGAGCAGATGGGTAACAGAGAAGAATCACGGAAGACCTCAAACAATGATCTGACAAACAAAAGACGAAAGACAGGGCATTAAATAGGCTGGTGGAATGAGCTGCAGCTGCCGCTGATCAAGATGATCAGCAGTAACACCCATATGAAACAATCAGTGCATTCATGAACCATGCATTCAAAAACCCCATCACAGCTCCCTAAATCATCACTGTCTTCGGAAACTTCACACTGGACTTTGGATTCTATATCTCTAGTCTTTCTCCAGACTCCATACCTTAATTTCCAAATGAAATGCTAAATTTAAAATGCTTCATCTACCCTCCTTGTGGAGGGTGTTGATGATTTTGTTCTGGACAACTGTCAAGTCAAGTCACCTTTATTTATATAGCGCTTTAAACAAAATACATTGCGTCAAAGCAACTGAACAACATTCATTAGGGAAACAGTCTGTCAATAATGCAAAATGACAGTTAAAGGCAGTTCATCATAGAATTCAGTGATGTCATCTCTGTTCAGTTTTGATAGTGTCTGTGCATTTATGTGCAATCAAGTCAATGAAGTCAACTAAGCAAGCCAGAGGCGACGGAGGCAAGGAACCGAAACTCCATCGGTGACACAATGGAGAAAAAAACCTTGGGAGAAACCAGGCTCAGTTGGGAGGCCAGTTCTCCTCTGACCAGACGAAACTAGCAGTTCAATTCCAGGCTGAAGCAAAGTCAGACTGTGCAGAAGAATCATCTGTTTTTTGTGGTCTTGTCCTGGTGGTCGTGTGAGACAAGGTCTTTACAGGGAATCTGTATCTGGGGCTCTAGTTGTCCTGGTCTCCGCTGTCTTTCAGGGATGTAGAGGTCCTTTCTAGGTGCTGAACCACCATCTGGTCTGGATACGTACTGGATCCGGGTGACTGCAGTGACCCTCTGATCTGGATACAGAATTTTATTTACTCGTCTTCCAATTTTTTTATATCGACTATGCATTCCATTAGTTTTTCAAATTGTGAAAAAAAAAAAAAGTGACGTGACATTCAGCCAAGTATGGTGACCCATACTCAGAATTCGTGCTCTGCATTTAACCCATCCGAAGTGCACACAAACAGAGCAGTGAACACACACACACACCCGGAGCAGTGGGCAGCCATTTATGCTGCGGCACCCGGGGAGCAGTTGGGGGTTCGATGCCTGGCTCAAGGGCACCTAAGTCGTGGTATTGAGGGTGGAGAAAGCACTGTACATGCACTCCCCCCACCTACAATTCCTGGCAGCCCGAGACTCGAACTCACAACCTTTCGATTGTGAGTCTGACTCTCTAACCATTAGGCCACGACTTGTAGGGTTTCACCGGGCCAAAGAAATATAGAGCTGAGTATCATCAGCATAACAGTGAAAGCTAACACCATGTTTCCTGATGATATCTCCCAAGGGTAAAATATAAAGCATGAAGAGTAGCGCCCTAGTACTGAGCCTTGAGGTACTCCATACTGCACTTGTGATCGATATGATACCTCTTCATTCACTGCTACGGATTGATGGCGGTCATATAAGTACGATTTAAACCATGCTAATGCACTTCCATTAATGGCAAAAAAGTGTTCAAGTCTATGCAAAAGAATGTTGTGGTCAATTGTGTCAAACGCAGCACTAAGATCCAATAGAACTAATAGAGAGATACAACCACGATCAGATGATAAGAGCATGTCATTTGTAACTCTAAGGAGAGCAGTCTCAGTACTATGATATGGTCTAAATCCTGACTGGAAATCCTCACATACCATTATATGCCTCTAAGAAGGAATTTTTCTCTAAGAAGGAATATAATTGTGAGGAATACCACCTTTTCTAGTATCTTGGACAGAAACGGGAGATTAGAGATTGATCTATAATTAACTAGTTCTATTGTATCAAGTTGTGTTTTTTGATGAGGCTTAATAACAGCCAGTTGGAAGGTTTTGGGGACATATCCTAATGACAATGAGGAATTAATAATAGTCAGAAGAGGATCTATGACTTCTGGAAGCACCACTTTTAGGAGCTTAGATTGTATAGGGTCTAAAATACATGTTGTTGATTTAGATAATTTAACAAGTTTATACAATTCTTCCTCTCCTATAGTAGAGAATGAGTGGAACTGTTCCTCAGGGGGTCTGATACGATACTGTAGCTGACAGCTGAATGGTTGCAATTTTATCTCTAATAGAATCGATTTTAGAAGTAAAGTAGTTCATAAAGTTATTACTGCTTTGGTGTTGGGAAATGTCAACACTTGTTGAGGCTTTATTTTTCGTTAGCCATTGTATTGAATAAATACCTGGGGTTATGTTTGTTTTCTTCTAAAAGAGAAGAAAAGTAATCATATCTAGCAGTTTTTAATGCTTTTCTGTAGGATAGGTTACTTTCCCACCAATCAATATGAAATACCTCTAGTTTTGTTTTCCTCCAGCTGTGCTCCATTTTTCGTGCTGCTCTCTTTAGGGTGCGAGTATGCTCATTATACCATGGTGTCATACTGGTTTCCTTAACCTTCCTTAAGCGTAAAGGAGCAACTGTATTTTAAATGCTAGAAAAGAGAGAGAGTCCATATTTTCTGTTACATCATCAAGTTGTTCTGAGGTTTTGGATATGCTAAGAAATTGGGATACATCAGGAAGATATCTTAAAAAGCAGTCTTTTGTGGTAGAAGTGATGGTTCTTCCATACTTGTAACAAGAAGTAGAATTTACAATTTTGGCTATAAGAAGTTTGCACAAAACTAAATAATATCAACATCAATTCCATGTTACAGTATTAAATCTAGAGTATGATTTTGATAATGAGTAGGTCCTGAAACGTGTTGTCTAACCCCAATAGAGTTAAGAATGTCTATAAATGCTGATCCCAATGCATCTTTTTCATTATCAACATGGATATTAAAATCACCAACTATTAAAACTTTATCTGCAGCCAGAACTAACTTGGATGTAAAATCACCAAACTCTTTAATAAAGTCTGTATGGTGCCCTGGTGGCCTGTATACAGTAACCAGTAAAAACATAACAGGGGATTTATCATTAACATTTGTTTCTCTGGATAATTTTAAATAGGTCGAAGTTTTCATAGGGCAGTTAGGGGGCAACGTGGAGGCAGGGTGGGGAGTCGCAATGACAATGACAGTAGTCCGAGGTGTACACACTCGGCGCACGCAAGGCAGATCCGGCCGCACTGCTTGTAGCAGGAGCAGAGGGGATGTGACACGGGGCAGAGTTTTTTAACTAAACAGGTCTTGTCTACTTGTGTTTGTGTGTCATATGAAAAATATATATGTGCCCCATACATGGAATCAGAGGGCCTGCTGTATGTAGTAAATTGAAAATCCCAACCGCAACATGCATTCGGTTTGTTTCTACCATTTATTAGTAATGATTTACACAGTTTGTTTACTACTTACTATTTACCTGAGCATTCAGTATTGTGCAATATAGCACACAGAAGGTGAGGGACATTTTTTGGGGGAAAGAAGTGCTGCATTTTATAATTTAAATACGTGACTTTTCATGAAAATTCTATAATTCAAGATGACCACCACCATATGACGCCATAATATGCAAATCAGATGGGAAAATGTAATCTCTACATAAACATTGGGTCATCCTTAATATTTATATAATTGACAGAAAGTCTCTATCTTTTATCACTTTTAAGATATAACCTTTTGAAATTAAGATGTCAAAATCTAACGTTTTAGGAAAAAACCTCTGGCGCCTAAAGGGTTAAATGCAAATAAATTTTTAACCTTTATATAGTGTGTTTCTTTCTGGACCTACCATAAAAATTACAGTCCCTTCATTTCTTTGTAAGTGGACAAACTTACAAAATCAGCTGGGGGTCAAATGAATATTTCCCCCTCTGTATATGAAGTGGCAATTAATTTTAAGCTTTGCATTAACATATTTGTAACTTGTTTGGACTAATTATTTGGACTTGTAACCCGAAGGTTGCAGGTTCGAGTCTCAGGTCGGACAGGAATTGTAGGGAGTGAATCAAGGGCGCCCCCAAGGGATGATTTTCAGTACTATTAATTTAAATTCAGAATTTAAATTCACAGAAGTTTAAGGAGTGAAAAAAAAAAAAAAAAGAAAGCAGCACTAGCTGCAGCCAACAAAAAATATTTAAAAATTAACAACAAAAAGTTAATATCAAGAGACTTGCATTTTAGACAACATATTCACTGTTTTTCTCTATGTTTTGCATCTCTGATCAACATGATAGTGTTTTGTTCCTGAATGAATCAAATGTTTAAATGATTCAGTTCAATCGCAATGACTCACTTATGCCCCGTTTCCACCACAGGAATTTTACCCAGGAACTAGGGACTTTGGCCTGGTACTCGTTGTGTTTCCACCACATGAACCAGAAACAAAATAAAGTTCCGGGTAAAAAAATGCCCCTCAGAAAGTCCCTGATTGCGAGGTGGTACTTTTTCAAAGTTCCGGAACTTTCGGGGGCGGGACTTGGGCGCTAAACATCCTGATTGGTTGAGTTCACGCAGCATTTATTTGGATGATTTTCAAAATATTACTGTTATTGTGTCATGAAATTTATTTTTTAAAGTATTTCAGGCGAGAATCTAGTTGTTAAAAACTCAAATCTGTGGTTCATTTAAAAAGACAGCGGCTATTAAAAAATGTGTTTCGCCGATCTCGGAGACGGTGAGCTCCACGCGATCAGCGGGAGCTCAGTCCTCATGTATCCGCCGAGAGCAGCCTCACCTCAGCTAGACCTTCAGTTATGTGCCGCTGGCTCTGATGTCTCTTTAGTGGTTAAACATAAGATATATTTCATTTTGGTTAAATCTAACAGGTTATCTTTGGTCTGTATTCAATTTATCTATATGTTCAAATGAAAATAAAAAAGCCTAATTTATATAATATTTCGTTTCATTGTAATGGCTATATATATAAACATATCCCTGAACTAAGTACATTTCTGCAGCTGTCATTATGTTTAAATGAAAACAAAAGAAGGCAGTTGTATTTGATATCCTATTTAGTTTTATTGTAAATGTACAGTGAGGAAAATAGCAGTAGTCAAGATGAGCTGACTGATGTTATCGAGTACTCTGCTGTTTGCAGATTTACCGGACCTGCGTCGTCACAGACATCACACTCCCGAGTCAAATGCGCGAAGTCTGAACCGAGGATGCACGTCCAAAATCAGCGTACTTTGTATTGAGAAACGCGTACAGACCTACGTCACCAGTCTATTTGCCTTATCTTCCCGGTACTTTACACCGTGGTGGAAACGCTGAAAGCAACAGGTCTGGGGGGAAAAAAGTTCCTGGGGAAAAAAGTTCCTGGTACAAATGTTCTGGGTAATTTCGGTGGAAACGCGGCATTATTAACAGTGACTCGCTGCCACCTATTGGCAGTTGTAATTTCGCATTTAAGGTAACTTTTAATTTTTTTAATAATTTCAAACATCAGTTTTCAATGTTTTATGTTTAAATAATCAAAACATTATTTATTCATTTTTCACTACAGGTTTTTAAGTATTCCATGTCCCTAGGAGCTGCATTAAACAGTGCAACAACATCTAAATTGCACTTCACATGCAATTTCTGCTTCAGATGCAGCTTCTGTTTTGTTTTTTGTTTTTTTGTTGATAATGATTGCATTTGCATGGTAACAGCCCAAATGCAAGTATTTGACATAAAAAACGGTGCTCACTTTTAGAAAAAATGGTGTCAGCTCACAGCACAATTAGAAATAAGATATCAGCACAATAACACATTCAGCAAAATATTGTCTAATTATTGTAACAATAATATTACAGAAATCACAGAGATATATTTTTTTTTGTCAATTTTGCAAACCCCTATTTTTTTTCTTTATTTTGATGTGCCATCTCAAGATTCACTGTGGCCTCATCTGGCCACCCCTACTAACATTTTCTGGGGGTACCACTGGAGTGAATAACCAGCGCTCTCTCCACCTTCAGTACCACGATCGAGGTGTGACCTTGAGCAAGGCACCAAACCCCCAACTGCTCCCTGGGTGTCGCAGCATTGCCTGCCCACTGCTCCGTGTGTGTGTGTTCATGGTGTGTGCGTTCACTGCTGTGTGTGTGCACTTGGATGGGTTAAATACAGAGCACAATTTCCGAGTTTGGAACTCCATACTTGACCACACGTCACTTAACTTTCACTTTCATAAGCTTTAATATATCCAACATTTACAGTTTTAAAACATATACTTTCCTTTTGATCTTTGCATGAATAAATAAAAGTGAATCCAACTGTTGCTTTGCTGATGTTCTCCCTGTTTTGTGTGATTGGCTTGTTTTCTGCACACGTCAAACTGTCAGGTGCATGTGCTCCAGAGTTGAGAACATTTATATTCAACTTTGTGAGCCCGCTGTTCTTAATCTAAATCATGTTGGATTTTTGGGGTTTTGTCAACTCTTTACCTACTATGAAACAACAAGCTTGTTAATCTCGCTTTGTGCTACAGGCCACAGGACCATTAGGAGTTGAAAATCTCAAACGTGAGTAGCTTAGCAACTTCATGCCATCTACCACTCACTAGAATATTAGTAGACTATATGCTTAACAACTGCTATCATTTTATTTGAAATGTCCCCCAACACACATTCTACTGCCTGTAAGTAACTTTCCAAGTATATGTCAACTTATTTTAACATTAGCTCAACATAATGAGCATATGTGATCACAATCAGTCATTGCATTTAAAGTACCTTTAAACAATGAATATCAACTCAAATTCAGAAGGGTCACAGCTATCAAGAGCCTAAGTACATAAACTTCATTACTTGGTCCATCTAACATACGCACACAACACCACACTTGAGAAGAGCATTGAGTCTATTTTGCTTTCACCTACTCTGTGCAGGCTATTTCTAGAACTGTGTTTATTTTTTATCAGATGTTCCAAGTGTGGAAAGCAGTATGTTGGCCAGATGAAAAATTGGGGTTATGAGGGGACGATTGTCTAAATTCATTCTTTGTTCGGGATACTCCCTTACAGAGAAAATTAAGTCCATGAAATGAGAAGGCATATGGATGGGTGAGGTCTTTTTGTGAGGGCAAAGGTCATGCTTGAACTTCAGTATTCAGTAGTGGACTGGTAAATAGTTTGTGTTTCTTATGCGGAGGATCGTAATTGACAAATTTGAAATGGGCAACAAACAATGGAAAAGTTGATAGAAAAAAACTAACAAACAAAACACATGGTTACCACAGCTGAGAGTGCATAACCAAGATATAACCAAGGAAGTTCATGGTGCATGGTTCGCCTAGCTTATCCTAGAACTTCTTGCACCTGACAATTATACCTGATAAGGATGATGTCTGTTCAGTTGTTACATTAACTTGAGAGCGAAGGACTGTTTGAAGCTTGGTGTACAGAAATGTGCACCTGCCAGTCTCTACTGTCTGCCCAATTTGGGTTTATGTGGTCTATCCTTGGGTAATGAAGGACTGTCCTCACTGATTGTGATTGTCCTCACTGGGATGATGTTCGCCTGGTTTGTCTGGTAGAAGCTTGAATGATGCTTTGCATCAAGCAGTTTCAACTCCTGACCCCCAAGCTTGAGAGCTTCACCTTCGACCTAAAAAAAAAAAAAAAAAAAGTATGAGTGGTTTAACTCCATCTAGATCTCAACAATAGGATTGTGGATATGGTTAAGATTTAAATAGAAATTGACTAAAACAATTGACTAAAACATATGCCTATGATTTAAACACCAGATTTAAGAGACACAAACTTTGCGTTGTGACCGTATCACCACCTTGGGTGTGCATTATTTTTTGTTTAATAATTCAACGGTCTGTTGTCAATTTTTCCTTACTTAAATTTGGGGACAGAGAGACAAGAAAGCTTATTGTGATGATCAAACTTTAAAAGGCTGTAAACTGTATTGAATAAATACAGTATGGGCACTGAAGGGGGATTTCTTTCAAGGGGTTAGAAGAACTTCAAACTGACTGTCTCCAGAAAGATTTAAAAGGTATTTTCATATAATGTCTCATATAATGCTTTATAAATCAGTGTTTAAAGTGGAAGTGACTTACAGCCAAGTATGGTGACCCATACTCAGAAATCATGCTCTGTTTTTAACCCATCCAAAGTGCACACACACAAACATGAACACACACCCGGATGCTGTGGCACCAATGGAGCAATAGGGGGTTTGGTGCCTTGCTCAAGAGCCACTCAGTTATGGTATTGCCGGCCCGAGACTCAAACCCACAACCCTCAGGTTAGGAGTCAGACTCTCTTACCACAAATTCATGACAAGTACAAAGTAAATATAACATTTTGAGTTTTGAAAACCTTATTAAATATAATCAAATTTCTGCTTTATTTAAAATTATCCACAACATCGCTGCTCCCCCCTTGAGAAAATTTGTCACATTAAATTCGGAGAGAATTTCTAGAGCCACACGGTCGACAGTCAGAGGAGAGTGCAGTGTTCCAAAACGTAGAACCACATATGGTCAACAATCATTCTTTTATAAAGCAGCGAACCTTTAGAATATTCTTCCAAATGAAATTATCTCATGCACAAACTATAGTACTTTTACACGCCTGTCCAAACAGTGGTTATTATTAAAGCAAACCTGTACGCACTGAATTGACTGTGATATGAACGATGTAAATTCTGAGTGAGTGAGTGAGTGAGTGATAGATTCCTGAAGTGGAGTGTGTTTTTATGATGTGAGTAAAGTAATGATTTTATGTATTGTTCTGTATATGTTTTATGAACTTTTGTACGTAGGGCCTATAACATCTACCTGTCCAGGGACTGCGGGTGGAAATTAGCAATTTTGGCTATAACCTGGCACATGATATCTCTTCTTTTTTTTTCTGTGCATTGTCCCTGATCAAATAAAAATAAATTCAAAATAATTTGCATCACTGATCATTATACAGATCAGTGACTTGCATTTCCAATAAGCTGGTCTGCTTTTTTAGTTCAAACCTATGTGAAAATCAACCCATATTTTCACATAGCAAATGTGCAGTATTGTAAATTTGATAGAGCATGTGCTTTTTAAAAATCTATACAATGTACACACTTTATGTTTTAAATTAATATAATGACTCATCATTTTTCTTTTAGAGGCTCAAATTTGATGTTTATAATTTTTTTTGGTGAAAACCTGTATATGAACTGTAACATTTAAATGTTACCAAACAGAAAGTAAGAACGAAAGCACTTATAAAGAACTTATAAAGAACGAAAAATCTCTATTGCTCCATGTAAGGGATAACCAAGATGTCCCACTTAAGTAAATAATTAAACAAAAATATAAACTTGTCAACAATCGTAGTACATTTGTGACGGCTGGTGAAAAGACAGTCCGGAAACAATAGCGAGTTAACAAGATTTAATGAGATGATGAGATATAGTACAAAGACACACAAAGACGATGAGGCTGTAACACTCCAGGGAGACGATAGACGGTGATAAATCCAGACGGTAGTGGAGTGTAGGTGAGGAGTCCGGGTCTTGACGGCGTGAGGCAGCAGGAGAGAGTGGCACAGGAACTGCGGGGAACAGAGCCGAAAGTAAGTGTCCGTGGCTGAGTGATCGTGCAGAGAGTGGATGAGGTTCTGGGGAAACACAGACATCCAAACGCAAACTACACAGAAGCCAGACGGGGGAAAACACAACGACATGAAACAACGATCTCACAAACACAAGACGTGAGACAAGCCATTATAAGGAGATGAGTAATGAGTGGCAGCTGTTGCTGATACAATTAACGGAGACGCTCCTTCTTGGAGTTCCCAGAAGGGCCTACCTGCTGATTGAATTTATCAATAAGGGAGTGATCCAATTTGTCCCTATCAATCAATCAATCACCTTTATTTATATAGTGCTTTAAACAAAATACATTGCGCCAAAGCACTGAACAACATTCATTTGGAAAACAGTGTCTCAATAATGCAAAATGATAGTTAAAGGCAGTTCATCATTGAATTCATTGATGTCATCTCTGTTCAGATGAAATAGTGTCTGTTTTAATTTGCAATCAAGTCAACGATATCGCTGTAGATGAAGTGACCCCAACTAAGCAAGCCAGAGGCGACAGCGGCAAGGAACCGAAACTCCATCGGTGACAGAATGGAGAAAAAAAACCTTGGGAGAAACCAGGCTCAGTTGGGGGGCCAGTTCTCCTCTGACCAGACGAAACCAGTAGTTCAATTCCAGGCTGCAGCAAAGTCAGATTGTGCAGAAGAATCATCTGTTTCCTGTGGTCTTGTCCTGGTGCTCCTCTGAGACAAGGTCTTTACAGGGGATCTGTATCTGGGGCTCTAGTTGTCCTGGTCTCCGCTGTCTTTCAGGGCAGTAGAGGTCCTTTCTAGGTGCTGATCCACCATCTGGTCTGGATACGTACTGGATCCGGGTGACTGCAGTGACCCTCTGATCTGGACACAGACTGGATCTGGTGGCCACGGGGACCTCGGAACAAGAGAGAAACAGACAAATATTAGCGTAGATGCCATTCTTCTAATGATGTAGAAAGTACGGTGTTATGTGAAGTGTTCCGGTTCCAGTTTACCTAATTAATGCAGCCTAAAAATCCTTTAACGGATTTGGATATTAAAAGCATATTAGTATGTTATGTGTATGCCAGGTTAAAGAGATGGGTCTTTAATCTAGATTTAAACTGCAAGAGTGTGTCTGCCTCCCGAACAATGTTAGGTAGGTTATTCCAGAGTTTAGGCGCCAAATAGCAAAAGGATCTGCCGCCCGCAGTTGATTTTGATATTCTAGGTATTATCAAATTGCCTGAGTTTTGAGAACGTAGTGGACGTAGAGGAGTATAATGTAAAAGGAGCTCATTCAAATACTGAGGTGCTAAACCATTCAGGGCTTTATAAGTAATAAGCAATATTTTAAAATCTATACGATGTTTGATAGGGAGCCAGTGCAGTGTGGACAGGACCGGGCTAATATGGTCATACTTCCTGGTTCTAGTAAGAACTCTTGCTGCTGCATTTTGGACTAGCTGTAGTTTGTTTACCAAGCATGCAGAACAACCACCCAATAAAGCATTACAGTAGTCTAACCTTGAAGTCATAAATGCATGGATTAACATTTCTGCATTTGACATTGAGAGCATAGGCCGTAATTTAGATATATTTTTGAGATGGAAAAATGCAGTTTTACAAATGCTAGAAACGTGGCTTTCTAAGGAAAGATTGCAATCAAGTAGCACACCTAGGTTCCTAACTGATGACGAAGAATTGACAGAGCAACCATCAAGTCTTAGACAGTGTTCTAGGTTATTACAAGTAGAGTTTTTAGGCCCTATGATTAACACCTCTGTTTTTTCTGAATTTAGCAGTAAGAAATTACTCGTCATCCAATTTTTTATATCGACTATGCATTCCATTAGTTTTTCAAATTGGTGTGTTTCACCGGGCTGCAAGGAAATATAGAGCTGCGTATCATCAGCATAACAGTGAAAGCTAACACCATGTTTCCTGATGATATCTCCCAAGGGTAACATATAAAGCGTGAAGAGTAGCGGCCCTAGAACTGAGCCTTGAGGTACTCCATACTGCACTTGTGATCGATATGATACATCTTCATTCACTGCTACGAACTGATGGCGGTCATATAAGTACGATTTAAACCATGCTAATGCACTTCCACTGATGCCAACAAAGTGTTCAAGTCTATGCAAAAGAATGTTGTGGTCAATTGTGTCAAACGCAGCACTAAGATCCAATAAAACTAATAGAGAGATACACCCACGATCAGATGATAAGAGAAGATCATTTGTAACTCTAAGGAGAGCAGTTTCAGTACTATGATACGGTCTAAATCCTGACTGGAAATCCTCACATATACCATTTTTCTCTAAGAAGGAATATAATTGTGAGGATACCACCTTTTCTAGTATCTTGGACAGAAAAGGGAGATTCGAGATTGGTCTATAATTAACTAGTTCTCTGGGGTCAAGTTGTGGCTTTTTTATGAGAGGCTTAATAACAGCCAGTTTGAAGGTTTTGGGGACATGTCCTAATAACAATGAGGAATTAATAATAGTCAGAAGAGGACCTATGACTTCTGGAAGCACCTCTTTTAAGAGCTTAGATGGTATAGGGTCTAACATACATGTTGTAAGTTTAGATGATTTAACAAGTTTATACAATTCTTCCTCTCCTATAGTAGAGAATGAGTGGAACTGTTCCTCAGGGGGTCTATAGTGCACTGTCTGATGCGAAACTGTAGCTGACGGCTGAATGGTTGCAATTTTATCTCTAATAGTATCGATTTTAGAAGTAAAGTAGTTCATAAAGTCATTACTGCTGTGGTGTTGGGAAATGTCAACACTTGTTGAGGCTTTATTTTTCGTTAATTTAGCCACTGTATTGAATAAATACCTGGGGTTATGTTTGTTTTCTTCTAAAAGAGAAGAAAAGTAATCAGATCTAGCAGTTTTTAATGCTTTTCGGTAGGATATGCTACTTTCCCGCCAAGCAATACGAAATACCTCTAGTTTTGTTTTCCTCCAGCTGCGCTCCATTTTTCGGGCTGCTCTCTTTAGGGTGCGAGTATGCTCATTATACCATGGTGTCAAACTGTTTTCCTTAACCTTTCTTAACTGTAAAGGAGCAACTGTATTTAAAGTGCTAGAAAAGAGAGAGTCAATAGTTTCTGTTACATCATCAAGTTGTTCTGAGGTTTTGGATATGCTATGGAATTCGGATACATCAGGAAGATAACTTAAAAAGCTGTCTTTTGTGGTAGAAGTGATGGTTCTTCGATACTTGTAACAAGAAGTAGAATTTACAATTTTGGCTATATGAAGTTTACACAGAACTAAATAATGATCTGAGATATCATCACTTGGCTGAATAATTTCAACACTATCAACATCAATTCCATGTGACAGTATTAAATCTAGAGTATGATTTCGACAATGAGTAGGTCCTGAAACGTGTTGTCTAACACCAATAGAGTTCAGAATGTCTATAAATGCTGATCCCAATACATCTTTTTCATTATCGACATGGATATTAAAATCACCAACTATTAAGACTTTATCTGCAGCCAGAACTAACTCGGATGTAAAATCACCAAACTCTTTAATAAAGTCTGTATGGTGCCCTGGTGGCCTGTATACAGTAGCCAGTACAAACATAACAGGGGATTTATCATTAACATTGGTTTCTCTGGATAATGTTATATGAAGCACCATTACTTCAAACGAGTTATACTTGAAGCCTGCCCTCTGAGAAATCCTGAAAACGTTATTATAAATTGAAGCAACACCTCCCCCTTTGCCTTTTAGACGCGGCTCGTGTTTATAACAATAATCTTGGGGGGTGGACTCATTTAAAATAATGTAATCATCAGGTTTTAGCCAGGTTTCTGTCAAGCAGAGCACATCTATATTATGACCAGTTATCATATTATTTACAAAAAGTGTTTTCGTAGAAATGGATCTGATATTCAATAAGCCAATCTTTATCATTTGTTTATCCATATTGCATTTTTTTATTTGTTGAACCTCAATTAAATTGTTAACCTTAACTTGGTTTGGACGTTTTTTGTATTTTCTAGTTCGTGGAACAGACACAGTCTCTATAGTGTGATATCTAGGTGAAAGAGTCTCTATGTGCTGAGAATTAACTGACCTCTGTGACGGGAGGCAGCTAGCAGACGGTCGGTTTAGCCAGTCTGTCTGCTTCCTGACCTGGGCCCTAGTTAGTCAAGTATAAACACTAAGACTATTTGCCATATTTCTAGACAGAAGAGTGGCGCCACCCCAGGAGGGATGAAGACCATCTCTTTTAAACAGGTCAGGTCTGCCCCAAAAGCTCGTCCAATTGTCTATATAACCTATGTTATTCTGTGGGCACCACTTAGACATCCAGCCATTGAGTGATGACAATCTGCTATGCATCTCATCACCACGGTAAGCAGGGAGGGGACCAGAGCATATTACAGTGTCTGACATCGTGCTTGCAAGTTCACACACCTCTTTAAAGTTATTTTTAGTGATCTCCGACTGGCGAAGTCGAACATCATTAGCGCCGGCATGAATAACAATCTTACTGTATTTACGTTTAGCATTAGCCAGCACTTTTAAATTTGCCAAGATGTCAGGCGCTCTGGCTCCCGGTAAACATTTGACTATGGTGGCTGGTGTCTCTATATTCACGTTCCGTACAATAGAATCGCCAATAACTAGAGCACTTTCATCAGGTTTCTCAGTGGGTGCATCACTGAGTGGGGAGAACCTGTTTAATGTTTTGATCGGAACAGAAGAGCGGTGTTTTGACCCACGACTACGCTGCCTCACCGTCACCCAGTTGCCCTGCTGCAGGGGCTCTGCTGGAACCGGACAATGTACAGGAATCCCTGAGCTAGACACATCCAAAGCCATATCTAGAGCCCTAACATTCTTACTGTCCTCAATTAAAGTTTGGATGCGTGTCTCTAATTCTGAAATCTTCTCTGTCAGCCTAACTGTTTCCCTGCATTTATCACATGTGAATCCCTCATCAGCGACAGAGATAGATAAACTGTACATGTGGCAAGAGGTGCAAATAACAATTGTAGGAGAAGCCATTACTCACCGTGCTTGATGAAATATTCTTACTTCGGTTGTTTGATGAACTTGTGGAAAACTGCAGCGTGAGAGAGGAGAGGAGAGGAGAAAAGAAAACGCTAATGACAAGCTAACGAGTGCTAACGCTTTGCAGGTGTGCTGCAGTCACGGAAGAGTGAACGATCAAAGTTAATCTGATAAGATTGATCTGTAATATCAGAAATATGGTGTGAATTAAGTTATATTTTACAATTAAAAAAACAAACAAACAGACAGTGATAGTAAGAAAGATTATAGAGAAAAAATATAAAATAAAAACAGCTACATGGAGCTATGATTAGCTACAGAAGGCCAACAGGAAGTAGATAAAACACTGTCCAACAGCGACACCAACAGGCACCACAACAGTGAACTAGCAGGTACCCAACTCCTCTCCTCCGGACCGTAACCTTCCCAGTCCACCAGATACTGGAATCCTCGTCCCCTCCGTCTCGAGTCCAGAATACGATTAACCGAATAAGTCGGTTCCCCATCTACGAGACGCGGCGGCGGGGGAACCGGAGTAGGCGGATTAATACGTGCAAAAAACACGGGTTTAATTTTGGACACATGAAAGGCTGGGGGTGTATCCTCTTGTACACAGGAGGTAGTTTGAGGCGGACTGTCGCCGGACTAATGATCTTGGTGATAGTGAACGGGCCGATAAATTTGGGAGCTAGTTTATTAGAAATGGATCGCAATGGAATGTTACTGGTAGAAAGCCACACTTTTTGACCCACGACGTAGACGGGAGGCTTTGACCGGTGGCGATCGGCCTTGGCCTTAGTGCGCTCCCTGACCCGGAGCAGAGTCTCACGGGCTCTGGTCCAGGTGCGGTGGCACCTCTGGACAAACGCGTGAGCGGAGGGGACCGCGACTTCAGATTCCAGACTGGGAAATGCTGGTGGCTGGTACCCTACACTACACTGAAACGGAGAGAGGCCCGTAGCTGACACTGGCAACGAATTGTGGGCGTACTCCACCATAGAGAGTTGTTGACTCAAGGAAGAAGGATTCTTGGAGACCAAACATCTCAACGTCCTTTCCAAATCTTGGTTGGCTCGCTCAGATTGTCCGTTGCTTTGGGGATGATAACCCGACGACAAGCTAACTGACGCTCCTAATAACTTGCAAAACTCCTTCCAAAATTTGGATATGAACTGGGATCCCCTGTCTGAAACCACGTCTACCGTGAGGCCATGGAGCCGAAAGACGTGATCTAAAACAGTAACCGCTGTCTCCTTGGCTGTAGGTAATTTGGGCAAGGGAATGAAATGTGCCGCCTTCGAGAACCGGTCCACTACAGTCAAAACGACTGTCATGCCATTAGAGGGCGGGAGGGCGGTAAAAAAATGTAGAGCGATATGTGACCAGGGTCTCAAAGGGACAGACAGCGGTTGAAGGAGCCCATCAGGAGGTCGGTTAGATGACTTACCACTGGCACAAACTGAGCAAGCCAAAACAAAATCGCGGACGTCGCAAGCCATACGTGGCCACCAGAATGGTTGTCTAACCAACCCATTAGTTCTACTTATCCCTGGATGACAAGCCATGTTGGAACAATGACCCCAAAGGACAACTTCGGACCTTAACTCCTCCGGCACAAATAAGCGGTTCGGTGGGCAACCGGACGGAGGCGTTACCCCTTCTAAGGCCGTCTTGACCTTCGACTCGACCTCCCATACGAGTGCTGAGACTACTACTCTCTCAGGCAAAATACACTCGGGAGTAGCGGGACGGGCGGAGGGATCAAAAAGACGTGACAGAATCGGGTTTAACATTTTTGGAACCCGGGCGATACGATAGGGTAAATTCAAAACGGCCGAAAAAAAGTGCCCACCGAGCCTGCCTGGAAATGAGTCTTTTAGCAGTTCTGATGTACTCTAAATTCTTATGATCGGTCCAAACAATAAAGGGAACCCCTGAACCCTCTAACCAGTGGCGCCACTCCTCCAACGCTAATTTGACCGCCAACAACTCTCTATTGCCAATGTCATAATTACGTTCGGCAGGAGATAATCGATGAGAGAAAAACGCGCAAGGGTGGACCTTATCGTCTGAAGCAGCACGTTGGGACAACACTGCTCCTACCCCCACCTCTGATGCGTCAACCTCCACCACGAACTGCCATGTGGGATCAGGGGCGACAAGGATGGGAGCCGAAACAAAGCGGTTCTTGAGGTTAGAGAACGCAGCCTCAGCTGCGTCAGACCACCTGAACGGAGTACTGGGGGAGGTCAAGGCTGTCAGAGGTGAGGCTAGTTGGCTGTAATTCCGAATAAAACGCTGATAGAAATTGGCGAACCCCAGAAACCGCTGTAGGGCCTTACGGGAATCTGGAGATCTATCACAGCCAATCTATCACAGCCTTTACCTTGTCAGGGTCCATTCGTATTCCCTCAGACGACACGATAAACCCTAGGAAGGGGACCGACTGTGCATGGAATACGCACTTCTCCACCTTGACAAAAAGCCCATTCTCTAATAACCTCTGGAGCAGTCGTCTGACGTGTTGAACATGTTCCTGGAGAGAAGAAGAAAAAATCAGTATGTCATCCAGGTAAACATATATAAACTGATCTACCATATCTCTCAACACGTCATTCACGAGTGCTTGAAAAACCCCGGGCGAGTTGGAGAGCCCGAACGGCATCACCAAATATTCAAAGTGCCCTCTAGGGATATTAAAGGCAGTTTTCCATTCATCCCCCTTCATGATGCGCACCAAATGATAAGCGTTACGTAAATCCAATTTTGTGAATACAGATGCTCCCTGCAACCTCTCGAAAGCTGAAGACATGAGTGGTAACGGATAAGTATTCTTAATAGTAATGTTGTTCAGCTCTCGGTAATCAATGCAAGGTCGCAGAGAACCATTCTTTTTACCCACAAAAAAGAACCCCGCCCCCGCTGGAGATGAGGAAGGACGGATGAACCCAGAGTCTAGGGAATCAGAAATATATTTCTCCATGGCCTCCCTCTCAGGAATAGAAAGAGAGTATAACTTGCCTTTAGGCGGAGATTTACCTGACACTTAGTCTATGGCACAGTCGTAGGGACGATGCGGAGGAAGAGAAGCAGCCCGGGACTTACTGAACACTTCCTTCAGGTCCAGATACTCAACGGGCACGTTTGGCAAAGCCATGGTCTCCTTCTGTAAGACAGAAACAGGAACAACAGGACAAGCAGAAACCAGACACGACTCATGACATCTTTCACTCCACAATGTGACAGTGTTAGAACCCCATTCCACTCGTGGATTATGTTTGGACAACCAGGGGTGACCTAATACAATGGGAGCAACAGGGGAGTCCATTAGAAAAAAGGATATGGTTTCTTGATGGTTGCCAGATGAGATGAGTGTGATGTGTTCAGTATGAAGTTACCTTTGGCTCCGGAGTCCAGAAGGGCGTGACACACGTGATGTTGATTTCTCCACCGCAGTTTCACCGGAAGGAGGGTTGATAATGTAGGTGAGGACTTCTCAGCGGAGATCTCAGGTTTACTACCGGGCTGGGTCCTTTAACTGGGCATGAGTAGATGTTATGGTCAGAGTCTCCACAGTATAAACATAGTCCTTGGGACCTCCGCCATTCCCTCTCCTTCCGGGACAGCCGAGCTCGACCCACCTGCATGGGCTCGTGATCGTTGACAGAACCGACCGTGTTCTCTCGACTCAAGCGCCCCCTACCAGGAGAGAATGGAGGTCTGGAAGGACTGTGTTGGTGGCCAAGGTGATTAAACCTGGCCTCCACCCGCGACGCCAGGTCGATGAGTTCGTTGAGGGTAGGGGGCAGCTCGAGGAGGTAGATTTCCTGCTGCACACGGTCGGATAACCCATGCAGGAATCTATCCCACTGTGCCGCCTCGTTCCACTGGCACACGACCGCCAGGGTACGGAACTCGATGGAATATTCTGTGACAGATGAATGTCCTTGTCGGAGTTCCGAGAGGCGATGGGCGGCCTCCCTGCCGGTCGCGGCCCGGTCGAAAACTCTCTTCATCTCATCAGATAGGAGGTGGAACGAGGCACAGCACGGATGTTGATTCTCCCACACCGCCGTTCCCCATAAGGCAGTCTTGCCCGATAAAAGTGTGAGCGTGAACGCTACCTTGGATTCTTCTGTGGCGAAAGTGCGGGGCTGCAGGGCAAAATGCATAGAGCACTTGTTAAGGAATGTTCTGCAATAAGTTGGCTCACCAGCGTAACTCTCCGGCGCCGGAAGTCGCGGCTCAGGCCGGAAGTGGTCCTGGGGAATCCCCGGGGGAACGGTCGGCGCAGGCGGAGCGATGGGTGCAGTGGGAGACGGGAGCTGATGGATCTGCTGGGTGAGCTTGGACACCTGTGCCACCAGCACTTGGACAGCGCGTCCGGTGTTCGAGATGCTCTCCTGCTGCTGATCCATTCTCTTGACGCTATGGTGCATGAAATCGGTGAGGGTGTTGGTGCTCGCTGCTTCCATGTAGGTGAGATCGTTCTGTGACGGCTGGTGAAAAGACTGTCCGGAAACAATAGCGAGTTAACAAGATTTAATGAGATGTTGAGATATAGTACAAAGACCCACAAAGACGATGAGGCGGTAACACTCCAGGGAGACGCTGGACGGTGATAAATCCAGACGGTAGTGGAGTGTAGGCGAGGAGTCTGGGTCTTGACGGCTTGAGGCACCAGGAGAGAGTGGCACAGGAACTGCGGGGAACAGAGCCGAAGGTAAGTGTCCGTGGCTGAGTGATCGTGCAGAGAGTGGATGAGGTTCTGGGGAAACACAGACATCCAAACGCAAACTACACAGAAGCCAGACGGGGGT
Source organism: Carassius gibelio (assembly GCF_023724105.1). Lineage (NCBI taxonomy): Eukaryota > Metazoa > Chordata > Actinopteri > Cypriniformes > Cyprinidae > Carassius > Carassius gibelio. The sequence goes on along the minus strand of NC_068412.1, from coordinate 6,153,808 downwards.
AAACACAACGACATGAAACAACGATCTCACAAACACAAGACGTGAGACAAGCCATTATAAGGAGATGAGTAATGAGTGGCAGCTGTTGCTGATACAATTAATGGAGACGCCCACAACTAATCAGTGCAGACGCAGGACACACAGAATTCACCACAAAGTGTAAACAACCCGAGATCACGGTTTACCAACCGTGACAACATTGATATGGTTCACAGTACTCTCTTGAGCAGCCTGTTATAAGTTGCAGTGGTTGTTGTTGTCGAATAACAGCCTGCTGGATGGCATGATTGAATAATCAGAATTGAATCTTGGCGGGAGCCATGTGAAAATATCAGTGGTGGGCCATTATCGGCGTTAACGTGCTGCTTTAACAGGAGACTCTTATCGGGCAATAAAAAAAATATCGCTGTTAATCTATTCTCAAAGTTGGGTAGGGAGCTGGATCTATACTAGGCGAGCAATGATGATTTTCACCTTGATATTTTAGAGTGGATGTATGCCTCAGAATTGCACTGTAGGGGGCGTGAACAAGTCTTTAAACCTGTGTGTATGCCTACTGTGAAATTACCACATCAATTGTGACGTGCTAACATGGATGCAGCTGAAGCCACCAGGTTTGCTTCAGGGATCTTTTTTTAAAAAAGCTTCCCAATGGAAACCTTGACAAGACGCACGCCTGTCTGCAGTGCGTATACAGTCCGTGTGCGTTTCGTATGTGGTGCAGAAGCAGCACGGACTCATTGAGCTTTCACACAGGACGTTTTTGCAGTCCGCTACTCGGTAGCAGACTGGAACGCACTGATGGACCACAACCGCGTGAACGCTGGAATCCGTTAACATGGGTGCGTAAAAAAATATGCAATACATACGCACTGCAGACGGATTATGTGAGAAAAAGACAAAAGGTTGTTTGCACCTTGTGCAATGTAGAATTAGTTTACAGCTTTCTCAAGCACTTCGTGATGCATTTTTAAAACAGGAGATGAGCCCCTGGTCTAATGCACCACCTGTCTTGAGAAACCCGTTCTAAAAGACTTACTTTTAGTCATTATAGTTTGTATCAGCTCACGACATCTCTTGGTTTCTTCTTGGTCTCACTTCCCCATAGGCACCTCACCCCAGGCACTACATTTCCTACAAAGCCTTGTTCCTTCATCACGGTAATTGCACACCTGTTAATTGCACTCAGCTGTCTTCACTTTCATCATTATCCTGTCTATGTAAACCGGTCTGTTTTCTGTCTGTGTCATGGAGTCCTTATTTTCTGTCACCTGGTTTCCTCGCATTCCTTGTGTTTTGAGTTTCTTGTTCCTGTTTGTTTGTTTCTGGACTGATTTTTGGTTATGACCCCCTGCTTGTTTTGATTATGATTTTGGGATTACCCAATAAACACACACTGCTCTTGGATCTCTCGTCTCCTGTGTTCCGATCGTTACAGAAGGACTCCATCTGATCAGATCCAGGGGTGTGGGATTTTGTCTCCGTTCCCCAGCCAGCATGGAGGAGCGTAGGACAAGATTATTTTAGGGATCTACTGATATGCATTTTTCAGGGCCGATGCCGATACCGATTATTACAGATCAAGGAGACCGATAACCGATATTTTGAACCGATATGTGTCTAGTGTAAAAATGAAAAATAATGACAAAATTAAGAATAAAAAGGCCTCTGACAAAGACCCTCTTTAAATTATTTTAATTATTTTAATTGCACAGCTTAACCATCATAGAGTGAAAGTTTATCATTGACAGGACTGAAAAACACATGCAAGTTTAACATGGCAGAGAGAGAGAGAGCGCGAGACAGAGAGAGAGCGTGAGAGAGACAGAGAGAGAGAGAGCGTGCGCGAGAGAGACAGATAGAGAGCGCGCGTTAGAGATACAGAGAGAGAGCGATCCGTCTTCAAACAACACGAGCGCTGTATTGTTCTCTCTCCCTTGTGCATATTAATCAATTGACACGATGGTGTCGATGTTTAAATCATTTAAAATGAGAATGAAAGTGTGCTCACCCCATTTTTGTTTGTAAGAAAAAGTATTGCAATATATATTGCAGAATTTTTTTTTTTTTTTTTTTTGATGTGTTAAATGTTTGTTTGACTGTTTATCAAGGCGATACAAACTAGGAAGTATACAGGACAGCATCATCCAGAAACGTGCTATGTGAGATTATTGACAATTTAAGTCAAATGAGAGAGCGCAGCTGCGGAGATAACTAAATCAGGAATAGGGAGCTTGCATCGCGTCAGGGCGTCAGAGCTCGTGCTTGATGCCCTTTCAGCTCTTCAAAATTGCATAATGGTAATTCTGAATCTGAATGATAAATTATTTTGCAATCATGTTAGAATAAAGCAATATTTCTCCAAATATGATTTTTTTTTTTTACTAAGAGCCCTAATGGAACGGACGCTGTTCAGTGAAGCTATGCGAACAACACAAAAAAAAAAAAAAAAAAAAACGCGGCAGACGTGAGTGAATTCATTCGTGTTGATAATCTATTCACTATATAACGTTATTAAGGTTTTAGTTTCACTATCTCAGCACTGATGTGATGATCCGTTAAAGCATATCACTGCAATGACGGACATTGACCGGGAATTTACAGTATAAAAACTGAATGGGGCTTGTCATCGTAAATTTATTATATTTAGGTGTTTTGCAACTTTAGTGTAGTGATTTATTTCAACTTCAGGAACGTTTACTGCATTCTTACCTTCGACAGATTTTAGAGAGAACTTATTGATGTGTGATGATGATCACTGAAGCAGCTCCTGTGCTTTTGGTGTAAGAGCGGAACATTTTCCAGCCACGCCAGCCGTATTGATTGGCCAGGCTCGTGATTCCAAACAAATCAGACGGATGATGGGCGGGGCTTAGTCTAGGCAACAGAGCGGTGCGCTCTGACTGAGGTGGCTGGATCAGTGCCAGATTGCGCATTTCAAAATAAAATGGTGTTTATTTTTGGGGGGTACTCTAGGAGAACAAAGAATTCTCCCCGGCCCTCCTCCCCGGTCCTCCCGCCATGCGGAGGTGCTCTGAGGACACGGTTGCATCACAACAGAACGTTCCACTGGCGGAATCCCAGCATACTCCTTGGCCCCTCTGCCATCGAGGGCAGTGAAGGCGACGGAAGCACCAGATCGGTTTCAGGCAGTAAAAGGTGACTTCCATGAACTGGTCACTTCCTGGTGCGCTTCCGGAGAGAAACAAACCCAATGAGTACAAAAGTCATCCACGAATGCAGTGTCAGTGCACTGAAAGCCCAGACACGTGACACAGCGATCGTGGCTGTACCCCCCCCACCCCCCTCCACATTGACTGCACCCAGAAACACAGGGGCGAAATTACGTCTTTAAAAAGACGCATATTCAACCCGTTTTCTCTTTTAGTGAGAGAAAAAGCTCTTTCAGTGGCACTGAAGCACTCAGGGGAATGCAGGAGCTGACTGCAAGGGACCCAGACAAACCGCTGAATCGCGCCATCACACCAACACCAGCTGACTCGCTTGTTAACACTCCGGTGAAAGCAGCAAGCGATGTGCTCGGCTCCGAATCGGAAGCTTGAATGCGAGTTGCTCATGCTGCTCCTTATATACCGCTCTGTGGGGTGGAGCTCGAGATGCAAATTCTGCAGACCATTGGCTCGTTTTGTACCACTCAAAGGTGATTGGGATCTCGGGTGAGATCCCATTCGTTAGTCTTTTTGATGTAACATAGAACTTGACCGACTGAAAGGGAACCCTCATCACCCCCACTTCCCATGCCTATGCAGAATGGTGTCGAAGATAAACTCATGCACAAAGAAGATGAAGGTAAATAGTCTTTAAATAAATCCACAAGCGTGTGATAAACAGACAGGTAGGCGACACACGTAGAACATTTAATACCAGACAAGGGAACACTGACCAGAACAAATAAAATACAAGCTTTTGTTATGTATCTATAAACATTATCATTATTAGGACATAAATTAAACTTTAATCTCTATAGCATGTTTCCAATCAAGTCAAATTATAATATGTAAATAAAATTAAATTCTGCTTTAAAGGGATCATATGATGCGATTTCACTTTTTTCTTTCTCTTTGGAGTGTTACAAGCTCTTGGTGCATAAAGAAGATCTGTAAAGTTGCAAAGACTAAAGACTCAAACCCAAAGAGATATTTTTATAAATTTAAGAGACAAGCACCCATACCTAAATGACTCATTCTAACATGCCCCCACATGTCTACTTCATGATGTGGGAAGATTTGCATAATGCCGCAGAAATGTTACTTTTATAACTTTTATTCTTGCTGATGTCTCGCCATGTTGTAGAGACGCTGTGTGTTTCTTTGCAAAAGTGAAACTACTTTGTTTGGCCAAAAGAGGACACAACTAGAAATCAGTGGTTAAGTTGTATTTACAACACTGTTTCAGAACAGTTCAACCTAAATATTCACATGTGTGCAGTGCACTGTATAGAGGACTGTTTCCTGATCCTGGGTAAGTAGACTACAATTCCAGCTGTTCTGACTCACTGTCTGTAAGTACGTTTAAGAGTTTTGCGGAGTGAAGAGAAGCACTTGTTGTTTGTCATTTCTCTGATCACAAATGTTTTATGTTTTTATTTTTCGTAGTGCGATGCAATGTGCAAAAAGACCGCATAAGTCAGCGGTACTCAATTCCAGCCTCACACCCCCCTGATCTGCACATTTTGTATGTTTCTCCTATGCATCAGACATTTGTTTTTTTCGAACATAAGTGCCCTGTGAAGTGGACATCACAGGATATTCCTCCATGATTCCAGTTCGAAGTGAACATATGTTCCATTCAAAGTGCATTGAAGTGTGCAAGACATGAATTTAAATTATATTTCAGTCAGGACCACTTTTTAATGTCAGATTATTGTAAAGGTCTTGAACTTGTGTTTGGCAGCAGTCTTCTCTCGGAAGGGTTCAGATTCTGAGCTTTACACAGGCAAAACCTCACTAAGGTTTGAGCCCCCCCCAAAGACTAAACAATTCCCAGATATTTTTATACACACAGTCATATACCAGTAGAGTAAATCCGTACTGTGAAAATATTGAACAATCTTAGCAACATGAGCTGAATAGATGGTACATCGCCATGGGCGAGCATTTAAATAGTCATTTATCTTCATAGGAGGAGTTGGGGATGAAGGAGGGTAAGTGCGTGTCTGTGCGACAGAATTCAAGGCTGACTAGTGCCGGTTTTTATGACAGACCATGGCTAGCATGAGTACAGATGGTCTTATATATCTTATTAATTGTAGTGAAAGGAGTTACAATCAGCTGAGCGTCAGCTGATGCTTCAGTCATGCCGTGTTCTGCCTGAACTATGTTTGAGCTTCATTTGTCACTCAAAATTTATTTAATTCAGGACCACTTGTTAATTTCAGAATATTGTAGAGGTCTTGAACATATTTTTCGTGACAGGCTTTGCTCTGAAGGGTTCAGATTCTGAGCTATCTGCAGGCAAAACCTCACTGAGGTTTGAACCTCCAAACACAAAGACGTAGTAGTTCAGTTCTAAGATCATTCAGGGAGTGCACTCTCTGAATGGTTTGAAGAGGTGGCATGCCTTAAAGAGAGTTTAAAGAGAGTAGCTCACACTCTGCAGAGATTTCGCCATTATTAGATCATGTCACATGTTGACATGATGACCAAAAGACGACATTATCCATGTCCACATTATCCACATCTTTCCATTGGATGCCAGTGTCTTTCAGGTATTCTTGGAAAGCTTGTCTCTATGCCTTCATTGTCTTCCTTATTCGGCTTTTGATCAGTGGCCTTATTCGGCCTCCATCAGTGGCCACTATGCTCAGAAGGTTGATAAATTGCTGCAGTTGCTCGATCAGCTGTCCTTTCACGAGTTCACACTTACATATAATTAGCTCAAGTATTATAATGCATATTTGGCGTGCTGTCCGGGGAAGGGGCTCCGAGCTCGGGAATGGCCCGAACCTAGAGTACCCCCCAAAAAGCTAAAGAGCAGGAGGAAAGCCACCGAACTAAAGACCCCCCCCCCCAAATTTGGCGGGCTGGCATCTCGAGAAAGGGTCTGAATGTTTGGCCAGTGGGCCAATGATGGCGGCTCACTGTACCTGGACTGACAGGCCCTGCTGGCCTGCAATGGGGAGCAATTGTAATTTGGAGCGACCGATCAGGCGAGTTTGTGCCTTTCTCCGCTGTGAGACCAATGGTCGCTGGACAGAAAGAGAAAACAGGAAAGAGGAAAATGAGAGCTTGACCGGGAGATTTTCTCACACTACGTCCGCTGTGAGACCCAATGCTCGCTGGACGGAAGAGAAAAGGTAAGTGCTCTACTGGGGAAGTTCTCGCTGCGTACGCTGTGAGACCAAATGCTCGCTGGACAGAAAGAGAAAATGGGAAAGAAGGAAATGAAAGCTTGACCGGGAGATTTTCTCACACTGCGTCCGCTGTGAGACCCAATGCTCTCTGGACGAAAGAGAAAAAGTAAGTGCTCTACCGGGAAAGTTCTCACTGTGTCCGTTGTGAGACCAAATGCTCGCTAGACAGAAAGAGAAAACGGGAAAGAGGGAAAAGAGAGCTTGGCCGGGAAATTTTTTCACACTGCGTCCGCTGTGAGACCCAATGCTCGCTGGACGGAAAAGAAAAAGTAAGTGCTCTACTGGGGAAGTTCTCGCTGCATCCGCTGTGAGACCAAATACTCGCTGTACAGAAAGAGAAAACGGGAAAGAAAGAAATGAGAGCTTGACCGGGAGATTTTCTCACACTACGTCCGCTGTGAGACCCAATGCTCGCTGGACAGAAGAGAAAAAGTAAGTGCTCTACCGGGAAAGTTCTCACTGTGTCCGCTGTGAGACCTAATTCTCGCTAGACAGAAAGAGAAAACAGGAAAGAGGAAAACGAGAGCTTGACCGGGATATTTTCTCACACTGCATCCGCTGTGAGACCCAATGCTCGCTGGACGAAGGAGAAAATGTAAGTTCTCTACCGGGAAAGTTCTCGCTGCATCCGCTGTGAGACCCAATGCTCGCTGGATGAAAGAGAAAACGTAAGTGCTCTACCAGGAAAGTTCTCGTTAATATGTATTGGTGTACACAATGGCATATAAACATATTTTCCTATTCTATTTTGCCTGGAAACGCTTCCAACACGCTCGCGTGTCGGGATGACGTTTGATGGTGCTCAACAGCCTTGTTTAATGATCATGGGTATCAGCAAATGTAGCAGATCTGAAAAATCCCTGGTATGGATCACCTCGCTGGAAGGAAAATTGGGTCTGTGATAAGATGACAGACAGCGCAAACCGGGATGCTGATAAAACGTCAATGGAGACAGGTAGGCTAATTCAGCTGTATTTATACCCTAAGATTGATTATCTTAGGTGGTTCCACCTGTGCTAATTAGGCTAAGTATCTGACATGCTTCTCCCAAACCTTGTTATGAAACTACATTTAACCATCAGTGGACTGTTTACCTGCCACTCTTAATGATTGGTCTTCTCTGATCAACTTCAGGCCCATCAGCCTCTGCGTTCATGCTGATTGTCACTTTAGTGGATACACTTGTCTCGGCTGGTGAAAATGGTATATTTCAAGAATGATCAGGAATGCTAATCTCTAGTAAGACGCTGGTGAGGATAATTAGAATTTTGATGTATACCGGACATAACACTGCATAACTACATGAGCGGAAGAAATAATGTTTGAGTTACTTCTCTCCCAACAAAATGAAGTAGCTGCATGGATGTTAGGCAAGCATAGTCTTCTTTATCGTAGGCATTGGAGAAAAAAATGGTGATGTGCTAGCAAAAATAGCATATCACACTATTGTTAATTGAGTGATTTAATAATATTGCAAATGTAGCTACACCACCTGCAACCCCAGAGAAATAGTGTGAATAGCTGTGTTAATGTGGACCCTTTTGAATTGAACTATAGCACTGTTAAAAATGAAGTCACATTAGCCAGTGAAATGTCCATGTCATCAAAGTCCCTTCTTGGTGAGTTCACGTGAATCAGTCCTTGAAATGCCTCTCAGATAAGCAGCTCAGCTCCTTTATCCATGACTGGGGAAACAGCACTCCACAAGTTATCACCAGTCTCTGGCTAAACATCGTCACTGTCATGACTTCCTGAACTTTAAAGACTTTTCCAAGCAACTAGAGACAAGCAATACCTTTTGTATATAGAGACTTAGTAGTCCATAGCTATGTTTCCATCCAAGATTCAAATGAACTTATGCGCATAACCAAAATATATAAAAACATACACAAATACAGCGCCATTTCCATCTAACTAGTCAAAAAGAATTTGTCACTCCTGGTAAACTGTGGCACTATATGTCACTAAGAATATAGCAGAAGCCACTGAATTTAATACCTTTCATACATGATATGAATTACCTCCACCTAGGTGTGTGTAGACGTAACATGATATTTGCTGTCAATGCTTTCGGAGGCGGATGCTGCTGTTTGGGAATGCAGTCATGTAAGATGATTATACAGAATACTTTGACTACAGACTTTGCTCAGGCATTTCAGAATGACCATAACTACATATACATGCTATTACACGATCAGTCCGCTGCTAGTCAAGTTATACCTTCTAATAGCGCAAAATCACATGACTTTGTAGATGCGCATGAAGGAATCTATTCTGTAAATGTGTTTCCATTCCCCTTTTTTTTATTTAAGCGCATCTTGCCGTTCTCATCCAGTGATGAAATAAAATATATATTTATTGGGATATGTCAAACATCTGGATCATCAAAATAATTTTGGTTACTATTTCAACTGTCTAAGATTGGGGGTGTACAATGCTGTTTTATGCATCCATATTGTTAACACTGTTAAAGAGATGTATCCAAAGAGGGCAAGAGATGAATCCGGAGTCTCATCCTTATCTTTAAAATTAATTATTGAAAATAAGAAATATGGAATAACAAAGGTTGTTATACGTTTTTAACTCCATGCTGGTATTTATTTGAGGATTTAATCTAGATGAGATGGAGTTCTTTAGATGTACCGAGGAGGGCAGCAATACGCCTTTGAAGCATCTAAGCTGCTGCAAGTCACACAAGAAGAAGAAGAAAAAAATCGCACCCATACACACATTAAGACCAGAGCTAGAACACACCCATCAACGAGCTTCATCCGGGTTGCAAGGGCTGTACGGGACTTGCTCTGGAAGAATGTTTTCAAAGAAGTGTGTTTTTGTGCTTATAATATACTATAATACTGAAGTATAAATATCTGCCACCTAACTCCTATTTACATGCCTGTTGCTAAAGAAAATACTGCTATTTTAGTGTAAACTGAACTTATTTGCACTTATCGCTTTTTCCACTTTGTGTAACTGCCAAAAATACCATAATGCAGTTAAAGACAGCTGAGTTTTGATTCAGTTATTTTTAATATAAAAGTTAAATCATCAATTATGAAATGAGTTAAATTGGGCAATATAATCGTTTACTAGTATGAACCATTATTTGAACTATTATAGATCAGTGGTTATGAGCCCTTTTTAACAAGCCTTTGTAAAAAAAAGAATGGTTAGCACATTTATTTGTAAGGAAATAGCCTCGACAGCCTGGATCTTTGTTAAAAATCCCTGATCTAGATTATCTAGTTTGGGGTAGGACTACCTGTTTGTCTTTATAATGGCAGGGGGACTGTTGAAAACTTGTTTGAAAACAGTGTCTAATTTTAGTTCTTAGTTTTTATACACTTGAACGCCACACTTATCCAGGCCAAACAGTTCAACGTAACTGTCAGTATAAGATAACCAATCTATCGGTTTCTGCTTCTTACAAGCAAGTGCATTTAAGTGAGTGAAAGCCTATAGGTTTAGATTAGTGTACAAGTCAATTATGATTTCAAACTACTGGCCTAAAGCTTTTTAAAGCTGATTAGCTGGATGATCTCCTAGTTCCCACATGTGTAGTGTAGCAGCATATACATTTATCAGTTTGTATTTTTTGGGAATAAGCCCCATGACCTTGCCATAGGGTCATTCTCTTAGGTTTGAGCTGCAGGAATTCTTTATATGGCCAACATTTTTGTTTAAACCAGCAGATACAAAATAGTTAAACATTTTAACCACTTAAATCATCTTTCAAATTTATTTTCATTATCAGTCTTAATTTATTTGTATAATCCATAATACAAGACAAAATTGTATATTTTGATAAATCATTTTGACATTGGTTTTCAAGTTTGGTAAATTTGGGGCTCAAATTTGATGTAGTCAAATGTTTTACAAAGGATGATACACTTTTGACATAGAATATCCTAATTATGATAATACTTTACTTTCTAGCCTTAACTCAGCAGCATTCTGCTTGGTTCCATATGGCCTGTTTGACACCATGACCCTCTCAGGAATCCAAATTGTGGTTGCAGCATTAAATAGGGACAGCATTTATTTGTGTGTGTGATGGTGCGTACACATTGTCACTCATCCAGGCTGCCTTCTGCTGACACTGGAAATTGTGCTTATGGGGGCTTTGTCTTGTAGGTCAAATTATCCTCCAATTCATCGTGCACAGGCTGAACTCTATCTCCAGTGGATAGGATCAGGCTGGGCCCCGCATCCTTCCCATTAAGCCATCTCACTTATATAAGGCAAGCTCATATGAACTCAGTCACCAGCGCTTCTGCCTCCAATATCCCTGTAACATAGCATGCATATTGATTGCAGATTGTGCATTTGAGAGACTCTTTTTTCCCCCATATCCACAAGAAGCTGGGGAATCATGTTACTCTGCAGCTGATTAGAAAGCTCATGCATAGGAAATTATGCGTCCAGCGCCTTTCTTTCTCCTCCATCTGCCCGCAGTGCAGGTGAAAACAATTTACACATCCTGCGGCCTAATGGATACATTCATGGGGAGTGGTGAGAGAAAGGAGGACAGAGACGGGAGAGTGAGTGTGAGCGGCCATAATGGGCCAGACCAATGCAGGCCAGCAGCCTTGGTTAGACGGACGCAGCAGATAGCAGCGTATCGGATAACATCTAATCGTGGGGTTGCAGGCTAATGAGTGTGGCCATGCCCTGTCAGTGCTAGCTTTTGGCCTGCACTAAAGACACTCGTAAACAATTCAGCTGTGCGCGCTTCAAACGCGCCTGTAATGTGTTGATTCAGCAGGTAATGAGCTGCTCCCAGAATCAATACCCTCCACTCGGCACCCTGGCCGGCCCTGCAGTCACAGGGCAAAGCTAGCAGGGTTCGATGTTGCACCCCCCCTCCCTTCATGACCTCTCTCATTGCGGTAAGGACGGCGCACTGTCTGAAGAGGACCATTCTCATATTGCGGAAGGCGCCCGAGTGTCAGAACTTTCATTCGCAGGCGAGCAAATGAACAGGCAGCCACCGCATGCTAATGAGGCACAGGCTATTTTCCACCTTTTTTATCTGCACATTATGCTCTTGACTCTGGAGAAGGTGGGAATTAGGTTGGACCTTAGTGTCAGGCTGCCTGATGGCTGCGCTCAGAAAAACTGGTAATTGAAGCCGATGGCTGCTACGGAGGAGGTCTGAATTTGGAAATAAACAGTTTCAAGCATCGCACGTCATTTCTGGAGAGATGGCAGGGGAATGGAAATGAGCTGTCTGGATTTAATGCGCTCACACAGCAGGGAAAAAGGGGGGCGTCTTTGTGGATGACAATTCCACTCATTAGGACTTCAATGCAGCCATAATGACAGGGAGCCTGGGACGCTGTATTCAAAGAGGGCAATTAGGGGGCGTCCTCCAAACTGTAAATTTAGATGCTATGAAAAAAATCTTTACGTTGTTGTTATTTGACTTTGCCAGATACATCTAATGGTTGTGAAATTGAGGGCGAGATGGAGATAGGTGGCCTCCCACTGAGATTTATCTTTTTTGTTTTTTTTTTATCTGCTCTGAAACTTTGTTTATCATCATTGCTTATTTATTAGCATAATGGGAAGTGGACCAATTATTTCTCCTCTTGTTGGCAAAGTGACTCATTTGTGTTTGTTTCTCTGCTCATTTTCTGTCAGGCCTGCGAGGACATCTTCATCTGTTTCTCCTTGATTAAGTGTCTATTTGTGAGCATGCACGTCAGCTTGGTGTTTTTTTTTTTTTTTTTTTATATGACAGCATGATCCCATTCTTACTATTTACGCCTGTTATGTAACAGCACACAGATTTAATAATGACAATTGACATTTCAGAATGTGGCATTTTTACAAGTATACTACTATCTGCCATGAAACAGTTTTGAGAAGTAAATAGATTTAGCTTTCTGTCATGCTATAGGTGCATGACCTTTATATTGAAGAATTGAGCTTCATTCCATCACCATTTAGCTGTTGCATTGGTATCACCTTAGGGACGCCTCTTTGTCCCTCTTTCCATTTCCAACAGATTACCAGCAACAAACGTGCAAACTTTTTCTCTCTTCAAACCTTCCTCAAATCCCACTCCCTCCCACCAAAAAGGAGCTTGTCTTATGTTCTTTTCATATTTGATTTCCATGAGTCGAATGAGCATGCTCCGATTATCCCGGTGGTCAGAGCTCTCTTTCGGGGTGTTTCTGTTTTCTAGATGAGGACCCGTCGATCAATCCCCAAATTGACTTGGGTCCGTTAATCTCTGTTGCTTTTTAATGCAATGTGTCAGAGCAGCGACCTGGGCCTGATTGTAATTCAGGCACAAAACCTTGATGTGCTGGAAGAGACTGCAGGGGCTTTCTCAGCTGGCGGAGCATGCATGCTCATGAATAAAACAGGGGCTTACCAGTTCTCCTGAGCACCGAGCCCCGTCCGGTCTGTTTTTATGGTGCTTGGTTGGAACAATATCACTCCCCATTCCAGCAGAGAGAGGAGGATTTTTGTGCGGTCTTGAGCTGGAGCAGTAATTTTATATAATCAGTGTGTGTTTGGGGTCTCATCTTTATGAATGGAGAAAAAGCAACATTTTACGTTAATTTGGCCTTAAAATACAGATATTATACATAGGCAACGCCTTTTTTTATGTTTCATTTTTTTTATCATGATAATTGTCATAAGCTTGAACTAAACATTATATGTTTAAAAGGTTAATGTATTGATACCATGCAGGGTGCCGTGTACTAATGTCGCCATGCCCTTTCACTGATTAGATTTACTGTCTTGTAACCTGTTTTAAACAAAAAAAAAAAAAAAAACACAAAAGCTCTCTAAACTAGCGTATCTTATAGGCTTACAGACTTCCTTCTCCTCTTCAGTGAAGTGTTGGAGCACAATTAGTTATGAGTGGCATCACGTTCCTTGCGAGTCCTGTTTGCCGACTCATTACCAGACCCTGCTGGTGTCTTGGAGGCTGAGAGGAAGTCAAACAAAGCGGCACTCATATTTCTCCGGTTCTCTGTTGCGTTGAGCAGGCCCCGGCCTAGCAGCAGCGCAGAGAGGTGAAGGGCTTTGAAAAGAAACCCCAGCTGCCCTCTTACTGCCTCACACGCACACATACACACATGTCAGACTGGATGGGGACTGGAGCAGTTTAGTTCTGTTCAGAATCTCCAATGGTTCGTACAGTCTTTATTTGATATTTCAGACTAACCTGTTCTCCTGAAGTCATCTTTATGTGTGGTCTACAGTGTTTATACTTTCTTTGTTTGCTCGTTTGCATGTTAAAACTCTTTTCAGCCATGCAATCTTCCACAGAGACATGAACAGACAAACTTTCATTGACTGTTTTATCCTATTAGTATTATGCGTTTCAAGGTTTTACACACTGTTCCCTATGTATTTAAACTTGTCTTTTTATATTCATATTTCATAACTTCTGCCTGTAATCTCTGTTTCTTTTCTCTCTCTCTCTCTCTCTCTCTCTCTCTGTACAGGTGTGTGAATATTTTTTATTAAACACAGAATGAATCACTGTAATGTAGTGGCTGTGTTCAAATGTTTCTTTTTCAGTTTCATAACTTTCTATCCATGCAGCCTTCTTTCTCATATCAATGCATTGGCCTGTATGTCACTGCTCTGCTTGACAGAGGGTATCAAAGTGAAATGAAAGCACAGACAGCCGCCACCCTGTATGGGTCCCTCGATCTCCCATATTTATCTGTGTGCAGAGAAATCAGAGGTCTTTTTTTCAGGTCCTGCAGAAAGGGCTGCTCTGCCTGTTCACACAGGTCGGAGAGGAGCCAGTCATCCATGTGGGCGATTTTTCTCAGCTCAGAAGGTTCAAGGCTGTGTCAGCAGCTACGTAAGACATGGTATTTTCAACCCTAAACTGATGTCAGAGACGGTAAAATAGAGAGTCAGGTCAATTGCATAGAAAGAAAAATAATAATTTTTATTTTGTTTAATGTTTTGGTTTTATTTGGTTAAAGTATTATGTTTATTCTCTGTAAAGAAAGTAAATTTATTCCAAAAGTTGATCCACCTCATGTATGATGTGGTAAACATTAGCCGATGTCTTTTTCTGTAAGTAACACTCTGCCTTGTACCTGACACAATTCAGTCAGTTAAGCACAATCACACAATCTGGAGGCAAAATAGCTGGTATTTTCTGTCTGATGCCTGCTCTGAGTAGTCATTAACCAGTCATATTGATGAGCTTTGCGTAATCCATCAGCTTTGTTTTTTTTTTATTTTTTATTATTTGCTATCTGAAACATAATTAGTGATTATGTAATATTCTGGCTCTTGCTGCTGTGATTGCTGTCCAGTGTTTGAAAGTGTACAGTTCTTAGTCAATTAGAGACTGATTAGTGCATTGCAAATCCACTTAATTCTAAATATGTTAATTAACAGTCTATGCTCTCATACTAGTGGTTAAAAGCACTAGTAACCTCATGCAAGCTTCAAATGTGCTACTCTCTAAATTGCTTGCAGTACGTTTCTTTGAAAGGCTATATTTAATTAAATGGTGTGTACTGAAGCCAGTTGGAGGGCTAATGGAAGTTACATTTTATGTAAGCGATATACTGGAGAATCGCTTGACTATCATTAATGGATATAATTTGACTTTACCCCCTTTGCTTGCTCGTTCATAGAAAGATAAAAAAAAAAATAATCTGTTTAAAGAAAATACCATATTTAATAATTCTGAAATTCAATTAGTTAAATTTATAAAGCTAGTTTG
Organism: Carassius gibelio; assembly: GCF_023724105.1. Lineage (NCBI taxonomy): Eukaryota > Metazoa > Chordata > Actinopteri > Cypriniformes > Cyprinidae > Carassius > Carassius gibelio. The sequence continues at coordinate 6,138,716 of NC_068412.1, read as the reverse complement.
CTGATGGACCAATGAGATGGTGTGAATGTTTTATGTAAAAAGAATGCGTTTCATTTCTTGCCGGTGAAACATCTTTTTTGTGAGAAGAGAAATGCTTAAGGACCACTCCACCTCCTTTTTTTCTGAACCGATAGAATTTAAAAAGCTACAGAGGACAGCATCTGTGCCCGAGCCAAATCAGTTGGTAAAATAACTTGCATGTCTGTTATGCTCTTATCGAAAGGCAATAAATGGTCTGCTGAGTATCTCTGAAATGTTAATCAAATTTAATTGTATCTCAGTCAGAGATATTCAAGTAAAACTATGCAAACAGAAAAAAAGGATAAAGAAAAGATACAAATGAAATAAAATCGTCCATCAGCACCTTATGTATCACAACAGAGCCATCTAGTGTTTTCGTTGGTGGAAGCAAAGTAGTCCTGAGAATTTTTAGCTCTTTGTTGTTCACTTTTTAAGGTTATTCTTGAAAAGCAAAACCAGCATTGTTTATATCTTTTATGTCTGAGACCAGAATTGTACTGAATAGATACACACCACTTTAAAACAGGTCTCCTACATTATGGGAGTAAAATGTCTAGGGAAAATTAACATTTACTATGTAGAATATGAAATAATTTTATAAAATGGTGGCTACTACTAGAATGCATTTTATTTTATTAATATATAGTATTATTAGATCATTAGAGAAATCAAAGAAATAGGAATCCCATACATATGACTAATAATTTAATTTGAAATTGAAGTGTTTGTTATTAGTTTATCATTAAATACTTTCAGTCATTCTAGCTATTCCCACCTGTAAATATATTATTTGTTAAGACTGATATTCCAGCACTTGTAAGTGCAAGTGTTTCAAAAATTGGTTAAGGGTGCCCCCACCTGGCCACAAGTCTGTTCTGTATCTGACATATTAAACACTGAGAGACCGCACTGATACGGTTAGGTTTTGTTCATGTGCACATACATTGCAGTGGATGGTTTTATTTTCACGTTAAATCAAAAGTGACAATCATTTCTAAATAAAACAAAACCTTATTTTTTAATACAAAAATAATAATCAAAATATCATTTTTAGAAGCATTTAAATTTCTCAATTACATTTTTTTCACCTCTTTGTCTGTAATGGAAGATCTCATCCTTTAGGACTGTAAAATAGAAAGAAAGAAAAAATGTAGAAAGCAACAGTTGTTTTGGGCAGGCTGTGTTTAAAAGAAAGGAGCATGCTTACTGTGCTTTCATTTGAAGCCCAGCTCCTGAGCCATTTTCTTTGAGCACAGGGCTATTCTGTTCATCAGTATGGAAGTCTATTAGGTGAGGCGAAATCGCACTGATGGACACTGAGCACCGGGAATCAGCTGCTCAATAAAGGCTCCTAATTGCTTAGCAACAGTGTTGCAGACCTCTCATTTGAGATCAAGAGTTTACTGGACTGAAGACTTCGCTTTGGAGAAATAGAGCTTGCGCCATTAGATAAGACAGGGGAAATGGGCTATATCTACGTCCTCAGCACCCCCCCCCCCCCCACACACACACTCTCGCTCTCGCTCTCTCTCAGAACAGCCCTCCACCCCCGCTCCCCAGCATGATGATTGTGTTACCTTTCAACTGGCTGATGTATTCAGTTCACTAGATTATTCTCTGTCATCTCAGTTAATTGAATTCTGTCCATCACATTTGGATGATTTTGCATTTGCATAAAGGTTAGAGTGGTGAAGAGTGTCAAACTTCAATTTAGACAATGTCAGTCAAATAAATATACCACTGTATCTGCCCAGGCTGGGTATTTATGGATTCTGACAGGAATTCAAATATCACTGCCTGCATTCTCATGGATGGGAACACTCATATGCATGTAAATATAAATACGAAAATGACTGGGGGGGGGGGGGGGGGGGGGGTCTGTAAAATGCGGCTTGAGCTGGCATGTGTTATGGTTTGAAGGTGTGTGTGTGGATAGGGAGCTATGCCATTAGTCTAGTCATCTACTCCTATTGGCTTTCTGTAGCAGAATGAATGGGCTCTGTCATCCTGCATTATAGACTATACCACTCAAGTATTTTAAGCTTCCAAACCACAAAGAAACGCTGGGGCCATATTCTGGGGTCAAGACAAGCTACCTGAATCATCACCATGTTTTTCAGTGTGGTAGGCTCCGATTTAAAAAAAAAATTCCCTCTCCACGTCATGCTGTTAACCAGTATTTCCTTTAGTTAGTAGGAAAAAAAAGGACAGACCTATTGATGCGAGATACTGTGCTGTAAATGAGAGCGAGAACAAGAAACGTGTCAAGCAGCTTCACCGTCTGCAATGAAGATCTGATGCATTACTCAATATCACATTCATTTGTACGACTTTACTGGCAATTTTCATATTAGCCCGCTGTTGGAGCGATTCGGTTTCGATTTGGTGTGTGGTATCTGCAAGGCTACGAAACCGCAGGCACTGGCAGCAGAGCCAGAGTAAGTATGTGTCAGTTAGTCAATAAAGAGGAGCCTGAGACGGAGGGACGATTAGAGCTCTTATCTCCTTTCATCGCTTTTGAATGCTGGCTGAATTGAAGGTCAATATCTTGTGCTTCTCCAGAGCTGAACAGGTGTCTAGAGAGCATGAATTCACTCTGTTATGGTGCATCGCTGTGCCTCTTGGAGTAGCCAGAGCTCGCTAAAAAAAGAAACGAGGAATGGCCAAAGAAAAAAAAAAAACCTTTAACAAGCCGTTTCGCAAAATGGTAGCAAGTCTGTTTGCTCTGTGTCTCTGGCAGGCTCATCGTATGAGTTCCAGTCAATTGTGCGGGAAATGCAGCTTCTCTTCTGAGAGTTAAGATGATGTGTTCTCAGCTCTTTCAGTACGAGTAATTGAGAGAAAGAGACAAGTGAGAGACAGTGAGGTGGTATCGATGAAGCAGACTTGATCATCTGTGAGCTTGCTTAGAGCTAAAATGGTAAAGAATTTCCCAGCATTCGCTAAATTAAAACGCGCTAATGCAAAGGCTCCGGGCACAAAGGCGACGGCATTCCATTCTCAATGGACCATCTGTTTGGAGACATTTTCAAGGCTGTGCGTTATTGATTACATCGCCTTTTCTCGCGTAAACACACCATGACAACAGGCCAGGAAGGCCATGGAATCCAAGGCATATTCAGCTGCGGTTATTTTTGCACATTTCTATTCTATACTCAGCTATTAAAATGTGAGCGCAGACGTTTTCTGCTCTCGAGGGTCACAATGGATGGAATATGTGATGGACGAATGCAAATATTCCTGGTGTAGAGGACCTCTTTCGGACTGTTTGTGGAAGAGCTTAGAGGCCTGTTCAAATGGAAAAGCCACACAACCCACTGGATCAGCCCAGGGACACTTGAGTGGTGCCACAAGAGTGTTTGTGTGTGGTGTTCGTGTGGAGTTTGGGTTTGGCTCGAGGGTCTTGTACCCCCTAAGTGTCCTCTCATCCAGAAGACGACACTCTTAGATGTTTCTGTGGATAGGTCTTTGCACAGAAGAATAACAGACAAACAACAAACAATAGATGCAGTCCTTTTAGTGAATATACTAATGTTTGAAAAAAAATTCTAATGAAAAAATATATATTTCTTGAAATAAATGTCCCTTCCCAATTAAACATTTTTTTTTGTAAAAACATATATATATATATATATATATATATATATTAGTCTAAAGCACATAATCAAAAGTTTACAAAACAATCTTGCATAAATAAACATTCTTGCATTTAATATCAAAGTTACGTATAACATTTTAGAAAAAATGATTACTCTATAGAAGTAGGTTCTGATTGGTCCAGTGTCTTTCTGTTGATTTAATTTTTGAATGAGAATGAGTATCTTAAGGTAGTTTTGTGGTGTCTGCACTCAAATAAGACAGGAAGGCATCTCTAACAATATCCAAGATAATGCATGTCACACTTATTCTGAGGTCTGACACTGCTCACAAAATTCTGGGTTAAAAGACGTAGGTCCAATTCAAAGGTTAAAGAAAAATACAGTCATTCAACAGATATATGAATGCTGGCAAAATCAAATGTTTTATCTTCAACAGCAACACAAAATTGGGTTGCTATAGCAGCCTGATTTAGTCTTTCTTTATCTCAACATGCAATACGAAACACGTATATCTTTTCGTTTCCTAACAAAGCTGTATTTTGTCTGGTCTTTGTTACAGGAGCTGCCTCTTTTTACCCCATATTCCAAATTTCAGTCATCTCAAAATGACCTTGATGAACAAGGTTAGTAGAAATCAATCAAATTTGTACTTATTTTATTTATTTAATTTCCCCCTTTTTGTCCTTTTCTTTAACTTCGACTCTCTTCAGTGATTTGTCAAGCTATGGTTAGTCACGTGTTTGTTGGCAATCAGAATGTGTTTTTTTTTTTTTTTCAAGAAAACACAGCAATACAATGGGACTAAAAGAAGAAGTTGAGCCAACCGAGAAATTCAGCAGAAATTCACCCTTATACCTACATTAGTATAATGCAGTGATGTTACTTGCATTCAGCCTCCAAAACGTGCAGAAATTGTATTTTTGAGCGTCAGGGTTTCAAATAAAGGCTATTTAATGCTGCAAGTGACACAGATGCACCATTAAGTTAATTTTATTTTATAATTAAATGCTAATAATGAATACTAATTTGAAAATAATTGTCAAAGGAACAAAAACACGCTTAAGAATATATATATATATATATATATATATATATATATATATATATATATATATATATATATATATATATATATATATTTTTTTTTTTTTTTTTTTTTTTTTACCAAATTGAAAAGTGTATCATACAAGATGAAAACCTCTATGAATTTTGCAAGTATATATCTGTTTATTGTTTGCATATATAATGTAAGCAGATACAATAACAGAATGTTACCAGATTATTTAATTTAGAATGTTACCAGAACAATTAGATCTATTATACCTTGTTGTAGGGATTTAATTGAACTGTATTTGTATTTAATTTGCATATTTCAAAAGCAAATCAGAGATCTTATGAAAAAGGATAAAAATTTTAAATTCATGTACAAATATTCAAATGGATCATTATTTAATCGTGGAGCTGATTTTTTTAGACCGTCGTAATTTGGGGGGGGGGGGGGGGGGTTAGAAAGAGTAGTGTGTGTGTGTGTGTGTGTGTTTGTTTTCCTGTAAATATATATTTGTAATTTATTTAACTTAGAATTTGGAGTGGTGTATTAAAAGCTATGTGCCACAATTACATTTTAAAACAGTTCATAATTTACAATTAACTACAATTAAATAAGTGAAAATCTGACATACAGTAAGACATACAGTACTATACGAATAAATGAAATGCTGCATTCTGTTCAGTAAAGGCAAGATCTCAGCCTATACATGATCACACAAAAAAACACCGGCATCTGCTTTACGGCTTTATAGCCCACAACATATGTCCCTTCTTCGGTGACAAAGCTGCCAGCATCTCTCCCGCTGTTCCCTCTCCCTAGTCCAAACACACATCTTTAGATACCTGTCAGCATTTATTATGTTGTCCTCTGTCGCGCCGCAGATAAGGCCAGTTAAAGTTTAATGAAATTCAGCCTGGTTACGCAGGCCTGCCTTTCATAATTTGTCACAGCCTGTGTGCTGGAGACCCACTGCTCAGTAAACACGGCGCTTACATTACCAGCCATTAGGGTCTAAACGGTGTGGTCCTGTATGCAGTGCTAGCAACACAGCCAACCGCTGCTAGGGGCTGGCCATTACTCTGTTGCCCTGCATGTAAACGCTGCTCTCTGTAACAAACATTGTAGGCATGTGACTGAATATTATTTGGAAATGCTTTTTTCTACACACCTTTCTGTAATACTTCCTTCTGTCTGGTCAATCGCAGCATTCTCCAGATTATTGTATATAATCACTGAACTGTGTAATTGACCCAGGCGTTGTCCCAGGCAAACATTTCTCTGCACGGTGAACTCAGTGGACTGTCTGTCCTCTCTTTTAATAAGAGGAATCAACATTTTATTTAAGTAGACATATCATAAAAAGCATAACATATTATAGTACAAGAAACATGATGACTCTATAAATTATTAATACATTACATAAGCAAAAACTATAAATTTACTTATATTAAATTTATTATATACTGTATGACTGTCTACTACTTGTGCTAAATGTTTTTTTTATGCCCAGTTTTTCCGACATTAAATATCTAAACATTGGACGACTGGACTGACCCCTGTAGCTTGTGCATAACACTGTGTCGTACACAGTTTGTGCAGGTAATGTGTGTTTGTGTACAATCAATAGCCATATTGATGATAAGGTCGAGCTCAAGTGAGAAAACTGAAACTGGATGCTGCTCAGATGGCCTCGGTGAGTGGTTATCTCCGGAGATTATTAAGCTCCAGGGAAAATGACTAGCTTGTCTTAGTAAAGGACTGAGGTCAGGCCTGGTGTGTCCCCTCTCGGGCGCAGGGCTTCTTATCCCTGAGTAGCCTCTGTCAATATGACAGCTGGAGCTGTCAACTACTCTGTACTTCAGCTTCAGCAGTTGAAACACTTCAGTACAGCTGTATCTGCTGGGGAAAACTTATTTGCCTGATAACATTTGTGATTGCAAGTCCCCTTGTTTTCCTGATTCAAAAAAAAAAAAAAAAGAATTAATAAAATACATACACAAACAAATAAATAAATAAATAAGGTTTCTTATGTTTGTTTGTAGTGCTACATAATTTGGCCACATGTTTGTGACTATATATTAAAATGACAATAATAATAATAATGATTATTATTATTTGTTAAATAAAAATATATAGTAATTAATAATAATAATTCCTTACATTTATATAGCGCTTTTCTAGGCACTCAAAGTCAACACATAGTAAATGTAAAAAAATATATATTACAATGGTGTGTGTGTGTGTGTGTGTGTGTTTGTGTTTGTGTTTGTGTGTGTGTGTATATATATATATATATATATATATATATATATATATATATATGGGAATAAAATATGAATATATTTTACAATACAACACTATAATCTATGGCTGTACTCCTTTCTTCATTTTCAAACATTAAAGTGTTGAAATTTTTAGCACATTCTCTGTCACACACATACTCAGCCAGAACATTTTATAATTATAATTATAATTATCATTACTAAATAAAATTATAAAAAAAAAAATAAAAAAAAAAAACGAAATATTACAATATTATGTTGTATGTATCATACGTATATAATAATATCTCTATTGTAATATTTCACTTAAAAAATGTATTTAAGAAAAAGAATGTGATAATATTTACATTTACATTTATTCATTTAGCAGACACTTTTATAAAAGCGACTTACCAATGAGGACAATAGAAGCAATTTAAACTAACAAAAGAGCAATGATAGAAGAAGTCTTGGTTAGCCTAACGCAGTATATGTAGCAAAGTATTTTTTATTTAGAATAAATAGATATAAATAATAGAAAGCTATTATTTATTTATTTTATATAAAAAAGAAGATAAATAGATAAAGTAGAAATTAAAATAGAACAGAAAGTGCTAGGCTTAGAGGGTCAAATATAGTTGGAACTGATCTTTATTGCAATATGCGTTATTATGTACAGTATATACATTTATATATGTACTGTATATACAATATTGTATAGCAATACTAATATTTACGTCTTAGTTTTCAAACATTAAACCACCAAAATATATTTTATTGGAAAACCGCAGGGAGCCCATAAAATGCTTTTTTGTTGATAAGAGCTTCTCATTACAAGTATGAGAAGATGTTTAGAGCATTTTGCATTTACAAAAAAAAAAAAAAAAAAATCAGTGCTATGCTATAAACCATGCAGTGCATATATTATTTAATTAAATTACAGCCTTTGCGTTTTGATAATTGCACTAAGCCATATCACGTTTTCACTTTTATTTTTGATTAATTGTGCAGCTGTATCACAGTTAGATGACCATGGTGAGTGCCACTGATCAGAATTTTCAATATTTGTTTACAGTAAATTATTAAATAAGCATCAATTAGTGACTTTTTTCGTTTTTTTAATCGAACAAATCTAGTTCCAAAACGACAGGTCCTCTTGCCAGCATGACCCAGCTAAAAAATATGGAAGCAACGCAATAACAAACACTTATTACCATGGGACAAGCTTCTTTTCTTTCACACATGCACAGCCAGATATAATAAATAAGTATAATAATAATATAATAAAAGCTAAAACCCTCATGCCACAAGAATAAATAAACAGCATTAAGGAGTTTCTCCCCATCCGTACAAATACAGACTCACTCGAAGCTTTGAGAGAAAATTGTCTTTCTTTCTCACACTTGCTGTAACGCGGGGGACAGGAGCCACACACATACACTCACACACCCAAAAGCGAGCTGCACGGCAGGCTGTAATCAGTGGCTCTATGACAGTGGGGGGAGGCAGGCTGGTGGGGGAGACAGAGGGACAGGAGTGATAACAGATTGAGCGACTCTGATAAACTCTCCTTTAATGGCTCTGCCTGTCCCCCCTCGCCTCTTTTTTTCTCCAGCACCTATTTAGTGGAGTCTTTCACTGCTGCAGGGATTAGGCTGCTGGATAAGGGCAAGTAAACATGGGCTGCTTCTCTGAGCAAGCAATGGAGAGACAGAGACGGGGAGAGATAGAGAGAGGGGAAGAAAGGGAAGGGAGGAGAGGGAGAGGGAGGGAAAGTGAGAATGCTAGAAAGAACGAGAGTTTGGTGAGAGGGAAAGAAGCAGAGCAGGAGAGGAGGAAGAGGATTTTCTAGTGGATGAAATCAGTCATGGCAAAGGAGAGTGCGACTAGGAGGAAACTGGAGTTTGGAATTTTCACCTAACTAATGTTTTCTACAGAAATCAGTTATGTGATAATTGTTATTCTTGTTATTTTAATTTTTTCATTTGTTTGGTGTATTTTGGAGCTGTTCGTAAGTGTTGCCGTATCTCCGTTGGGGATATAGTTAATGCGATTCCCAGTGGTGTCAGAAAGGAACCTAATTCTGTGTGTTTAGCACTGGGGCACGACACACAAACCCAAACACACACAAATTCGCATGCAGACAGCAATGCAAACATGGATTACTGTGATGTCTTAATCATGGTGTGGCAGGCAGGCAGACAGACAGGTCGCGTCATCTCCGCTGAGTTCCTAGAAAAGCATTTCAAGTACAGGACACACTGACGACACTTCTGAAGGGGGGAGATGAAGACAGCAAACTGATGGCAACTGCTTGCATAATTTTGTAATTAAACACAACACTATTACCCTTATTGCATTTTATAGTCACAATAGTAACCAAACAAAAAACAAACTTTAATTGTTGATTATGGAATAAATTGCAGTGTTTTTAGTTACGTTATTAAAAGAATTAAGCAGATTCTTTATGGCTGGACTATAAACGGCTTTGAACCGGGCTAATCATGATATCTATTAGCTAAGCTTTTAATCAGCCACCTGCCTAATTGCATAATCAAATCAGCAACCTCTCTAAAAGAAGATGGTGTGTGGCTAGCAGTCTGGTGCTGTTTCTAAATCTTTGCTTTCCGAAGGTGAATGTAAACCAACAATGCATAATCTGAGAGCCGTCAAGCAAGCCACATGCTTGTCTGCAAATCACAAATACGCATGCATTCATCCATACATGTGTTTACATCAGCAACTGTATCTTTAGGGCAATGTGGTAATGGCATGTTGTTGACATGATTTATTGGTCTTTGTCTTCTGTTAGGCTACTAATATCTGATATTAAAATACACACTTTTTTATTCTCAAATAAATACATACATAAATTCTGCTTAAACTTAAAGATTTAATAACTGTTTCTATTTTTCAGTTTTATTTTTAATGTCCGAGCAGGTACATCTGGTTTGTAGTTGTACTATTTACTGCGGTTATGGTTACTGTTTACCTGTAGCAACTAATACATTACAAGTTGCACATTGTCCTAATTAATGCTAAAGCTATGCAGAATAAGACCACATTTATTTTGCAGTCCTTATAACCATAGTAGTACAGTCCACCAGTACAGTGAAATATATCAAGTGTATATAAAATATACATACATTATACAGTACATATAAACATACAGAGAAAGACTTAAAAATGACTAGAAGAAAGATTTTAGGACTAGGAATGCACTCGATGATTTAGTATACTGATGACTGTAGTGTGCTTCCAATACTATATTCAGGATTTGTCTCTCTGTGAACACAGCGCGGCATCAAGCTGCAATCAGCCCTCTTCAGCTGAGTCTGATTGTGGTCAGCTGCCATGAGTAGGCCTTAAACAAACACCTTGTGTGCTGTCATTATTGGCCTGTGCATTTCAGCACGAGGCTGGGCCACCACAGCCAAGTGTTTCAATTCCTGAAGAGCTTCCAGAAGAAATTAGTATGTAATGACCGCACTCTGCAAGAAGAAAGGCCCATTATGGCTCTCACTGACTGTACTTGGCTTTCATTTGCAAGCTAAATGGATGCGCGCGAAGGTGAGAGTTCACTAGCCATTCAAGTATTTGGCTTTAACAGGCTCCAGTACTCTTGCTTTAATTCAAGCAGAAGGAGAAGTATGAATAATCGTTCTAGATAAGACTCATCAAAACACGGTTCCAGCGCATGCCTGCTTTTTTTTTTTTTAACTGCCAGCCTCTTTCTCGTCCCCCTCCTCCGCATCCAAAGGACAGTGAAGCCCGGTGACAAAATGCACTTCACATTGTGTCTTTTCATTTGTGATTTGCTTGCTGTTTGCCGATTTTAACAGAACCCAGAATGATTTTGATGGACTGAATTTTTTGAAGTTAAGCTGTAGTTGTGCAGAGATTTTGGTAGAAAACGTAATAGGCCCTATAAATGTAATTCAGCTAAAATAGTAAGCAATCGTCACCTGATGCTAATACATGAAAGTGGCGTCCCCCCTCCTCCATCAGACAGCCCACACTCCCTGTAGCATATATAGCCCTCCTAAATGATGTGTGTGTGGCCAATTTGTAGAGAATGACTGTGTAAGAGATGTCTCTTTGTTAGCCCATAATAGCCAAGGACGGAATGTTTTATTTAGATACATGAGGGTGCACAGCCAAAAGCGCTAATTCGTGGCCCCGAGGGTGTTCATTTCATGTAATGTATGCACAGGCTAATTTATAACACTGTGACTAATTTCCATTTCTTGTGCTTGGAGTTGCCTTGCTAATTATGGGATTTTTTTTCTTTGGTCATTTTTTCTAGACTCTTCTTTCATAATTACAGCTCAGCATTCAGGGAAGGAACTGTTGCAAATGAGATGGGCCTTGCTGTGTTGGGTGACTGATGCACTCCTGTGTCCAGGTGAGCCCAAATCCCTGACAAGAGCCACCGTTTCACCCCCATCTGCTCTAGTCGCCGCTCTTGCCGCACTTCTTTGATGTGAGCCATCTTCGCTTGTGCGACTATACCTTATCCTGTTTCCCAATGATCAGATAGAACCGCCTGTAATTAGCTGGGCGACTTTAATTAGGAAAAAGTTAACTGTTACATGAAAGCTGCCACATCTGTGATCCTACTGCTGCCTTGGCGTCAGGCTCCCAGGGGGTCCCATCAAAGGGCTCCCTCCCGCTGCGCAGCCCCACTCTAGCATGCTCTCCTCTGCCAAATCAGGCCTGCAGATGCCAAGTGACAGAGCCGAGCGGAGATGTAGACATGAGTTAACTGTGCAAAACAAAAACAGAAAAGAAAAAAAATAGAAGGACGGAACGCATCACTTCGGTCTTTCTTGTCTCTCGTTAGGCGAGGAACACGAGGCTGACACAAAAGGATCTGAGGCCAAACAATGTCACTTAACAAGACATCACTGGCTCATCATTAGCAATTTACCAGGGCATAATTTGTTCCTCCCCACACATAATAGGTATCTTGGGATGTTGTGAACGGCCTTCTGCTTGTTTCGCTGTTTATTTTTCTTGGCCCGAGCCTCAGAAGCAAACTTGCCACCTATGGCGATGAGCAGGACGTTGCTTTTGTGATTTCGTTTCACAGTTCCAGTAAGTAAGACCTCCTTTAATTAACTCCCAGGCTCATCCTCTTTCATTTAGGTATCTATTTATCTGTTTTACTTGAGACAACAAGCGACCGTCAGGCATGTCACTTTAAAAGTGCAAAATGCTCGCAGAAGGAAGATTAAAAGCACTGAAAACACTATGATGGATGGCATTTTTATTTTTGGAACCTATTACCCCTTGGGTGGAATTACAGAGGCTGGGAGATGCTGCATGACCCTTTTCTTTTGCTTTCCATCCCTCTGCCCTCGTCTCCCTGTCTCCCAGCCATATTCAAGAACAGCTGCATTGTGCTATAGTCGTGGCAAATATGCTTAAATGGCTTGACGTGTATCACTGCCATTAATCAGAAAGAGAAAGGCTTTTAATGTCATTGTGCTTGCATCCTGTTTTCCCCACAGATGGTACAGACAGAGCTCTAGAAACCAGCTCGCGCTCTGTCTGCCTGTCCCATCGCTTCCTATTCTGTGGGCCTTTTGTCATCAACAGACATTGAGCTGCCATTTATATTCAACGGACACGTGCGCTGGGGAAAAAGCCATGCCAGCTCATAACAACAATAAGATGATGTGAAGACTCAGATACATCACACGTCTTGACAAGTGCGCTTCAGATGTCAATCACTCAGAGAGGAGCTCAGGGTTTTACACCTTACTTGCTATTAGCAGTACTTAGCATGCTAATTAAGACTTGCGTACAATCTAAGATACCACCCCATGTATTTTTGTTTTCAGCGGGGAATGTTTAAGCCTTCGGTTTTTGTCATCCAGGGCCGCAAAATCCAAAAGTTGTCTTCAAAAATGCAACTGTAGTGGTACTACATTATGTCAGCAATCCAGTCAATTTCAGACCAATTGAAATTTCCTACCCGTCTTCCTCTCATCCGAACTCAAACCTGCATTAATTTGTCAAGCTTAACAACGGTAGCATAAATTGCTAAGTCCTTCATTGTTGAGTGTGTTAAATGTACAGACATGCACCGTGTAGCACTGACATAGCGCCTCTCTGCTGGCACAGTGAATGAGGAGATTGTGAAATCGATTTCAACATTGTATTTCACACCCTTTCATCAGGCATGGTTCCGCTGCCTGGAAAGCTCACAATTTCAAAAGCACTTAACATACTCTAGCCCTTTTGTTCAAGCGGCACACTACTTCTGTTGAAACATCAGTGCGAATAAAACCAAATATCAGCGTGGATGTGACTTGTACTGAAGAACAACCAAATTAGTCCTAGTTAATGTATCTTCATTACTGTTTTCCTTCACCGGCACCAAAAGAATCTGACGCGGTAATGATTGCGCGGCATTAAAGTGACAGCTTCTTCTGTCACTTTGAATGTGAGCCGCAAAAGCTGATTATTACAGAGATTTCTTACATTCCCTGCTGTGAACACCAGAATGACACTTAAAACATAATGATGTTTATAACCACGCTCATTAGCACGGCTGTGTCTCTTCCGCAGAAATAATACTCCTCTTCATTGGAGCCAAACAGATTTAAAATTGCAGCAGAAGAGAAGCAGGCAGTTATTTAAAGAAAAAAAATATTGAACACAGAGAACGGGCTGTCTGTTTGGTCCTGATTAGAATGCATACTTTAGGAAATACCACGCACAGTTAGAGAGGGGAATGCTACGTTTCAGTTTTCACTTTGTGGTAAGTGTGAATGTATCTTCATGATGTTTCCATTTTTAATACAGCTTTGAATGACACTGACACCTTTTTAAAACAATGGCGTTCGCTTATTTTTATGTCGGGATGGGACTGCAGAAACAGGAAAGGAAGACATACAGTACCTGCAGGCCATAGTTAATATGTATTTTTCTATTACAACTGCACCTCTACATAAATACAGAGCATAAATCTTTTACAGTGACTCACCAGTATAAGCAGGAACAGGACAGAAAGTGGATGCATAATAATGAAAATAATACATTTTAATTTAATACTTTATGCCATGCGCTGTTGTCTTATGATAAGAAACTAAAACACTGCTTGTAATAGTCCTTGCATGACCTGGAAACATTCCTGAGAGAACAAACTCGTCTTGTTCTCTCAAAGGGGCCGGTGTTAAAATGTTGACAGTGATTAATAGCAGAGACATTGCTGTAGTACTGTTTGTGCAAAAACAATACCGCTAAGTTCATCTCTTTGAAGTGTGAACCTTCTTAAAAAAAAAAAAAAGGAAGACAACGGTTACAGGGAAATTTGTGGTAGAAATCCACTTCTCTTCAAAGTGCATGGTCACAACAGTTATTTGCTGCACTTTGTGGCAGGGTGTACAGTAGACATATGGCAGTACCTAAATGATTCTTTGTCAACACAGACATAAGAAAGTACTGATTGTGCTGTCAGTGTTAATCCGACAGCAGAGGGAAGCAGTCATTTATCTAATGACAGTTTTCCGTGTGAATGATCAATGCCTAATGAAGAGAGGGGAAATGATGGCACTGCAAAGTACTGCTCCTTTATCAGTAACAAAACCTTTTTCAGTGGGACTTGTTCTTGCTTTGCCCGTAATACTGTCAGATAGAAGAATTAAAGAATAAACAATAGCTTTTGTCATGTCATTCCCCTACAGTCACGTTGTGTTTCATTTAATACAGCATGATAGGGACCGTTTTGGTTTTTTAATGGTTAAAGGTAATGGATTGGTTAAACTGAGGACATCTGTTTTGTTTCAGTTTCAGACACTTAGAGGCGTCATTCACACGATGCTTTGGAGTTTATCCTTTTTCCCCATCTCTCTTTTAATTATTAATCTGTGCAAAATGACAGAGACTTTTTTAAACAGCTTAAATTGTTAAAGAGGCACAGAACATTAAGTGGTTCAAATACAGCTGTTAATAGAGAGCCAGACAGTGAATAGACAGACACCTCTTTCAGCACTCTCCAGAACATTTAGTTTAACTCTCAGTGTACTTCTATGTGTGTCTCTTAGGTCAGTTTATCTCTGCTCGGCTCTCTTGAAAGGACTGAATAATACAGGAGAGAGAGGGCACTGGCACATACCTAGAGTGACCTCTGTTTGCTTCATATCTCCAAGAGCTGGAACTAGTTCTTTTCTTCAGACTGGGCATAATGGAAGAATTTGTCGTGGCTTTGTTGCTTTAGGGCTGCAGCTGATGTCACTGTAAATTGGATGTGCTCATAAATAGATTGCTACAAAGGGAGCATTTGAAGACTGGTGACCATGTGAGGTTTGAGTAAGGTGCCACCTACACAAGTGCATATAGATTTGCTCTACCTGACTGCTGCAATTCACCTATTAGTGAGCAGGCTTTTCAGTGCTTTAGACTGACTGAATGCAGTATTGTTAAAATAAGTATATGTACTGGACATTGGATCAGTAATGTTACACAGAATACAACTTTGATTTATCAATGCCACTGCAGCATTCTAAAGCTGAAAAATGTACTGGCATGTGGTGAAAACCATGTCATCGTCATCAAAAACCGTTATCATGATTTTATAGAGATCAGCGAAAATAATCGCTGGCTGTATCTAAATGCTTGCATTTCACAGTCGATCGAAGTGATGAAACTTGTCTACCTCAATCCGGTCTTTTGAAATCATGAATAGAGAATAAAATTGAAATAGGACTCATATCGGAATCTGTCTTAACTAAGTCTAGGGATTCATGCATTTTGACAGGGCATTTCAATTGCACTGTCTGAAAGAGATGTTGAAGCACAAGAAAAGGCAGGAAACTTTGACAAATATCATTCTTAACATTCAAATGGCCTCTATTGTCATTACGGACGGTGAGATTAAGTTCACCTCATCAGACATGAGTATGACAGGTGACTCAATAGGTTGATGCCAAGCCGCGAGCAGAGGAGATTAGCAGGGCACTGATATCATTATTTGCAGCTATCGGGGATTCAGCAGGGAGGCAATTGTAATTTCTAGGCTTATTAGTCCACACTCTGTGCAGGAGAAAAGCCTGGTGATAAAGCTTGCCGCTGACAGCCCAGCATTTCGCCACCAAGTGCTGTCACCGTGACACTTACCAAATGCCAGCAAGCTAGCAGCCTTGTAATCCTGCCTAATAGAGGTTAAAACAGACCACTGAGAGGTGCTCATTGATGATCATAACAAATGGCACTATTTGAATTTGGATCTTGCAAACAGTTCACGGACCAGGGAGCAGGTTTGGTTGAAGACTTGCGTCACAAACACACAAATCCTTCCTGTTGAAAAGCAATTGTCAATCATAACATAACATTTCTGTTTACCACACAATTTGTTTCTGTCTTAAACTTGTATTCTTTGAAGAAGTCTCTTGCAAAAGCAGCTTCCTATGCTATCCTGTTCTGACATCTGTCTCTCAAACAGTGTCTTGTGCCCACAGTGGCCCTGAGGGGCTTCTGTCGGTGCGGTTCTAAGCCTACAGCTCTTTGGCAAGTCTAATTAATATTCCTCTCTGCTTCTTCGTTAAGCTCATTAATGTTTGTGCTTGTCCGTTACTTGCATGCAATGTAAACAAGCCTGGAATTGAAGGCCCTTTTGGAGACCGCGACAGTCACCACCTCCGTGAAACAACTTCAGAGTGATGAGACTTAGATGAACGATGAGAGAGGAAGAGGCACCTGAAGCTTCCTTTGGCCAGATTTGCACATCTAAATGCAGGCATGAATGGAAATGTTGTCCTGGAGGAACGGAGATGTGTGACAGTATTTGGCTGTCAGTGCCCCTCATTACTCTTCATTTGTAGATCAAACAATAGCTTAGCGTCTCACCGTCTCTGACAGCTTAATCTGGTTCTATACCGGGATATAAGGAAAAGCAGCAATGGTATTTGTATGTTTTGGAGGCATTTCTCAATTATTTTTACATTCAGGTTGTACGATAACCATCACATATCAGGGGCATGTGGTTGTCGTTTTATCAGTGATGGAAACAATTCCACGGCAGAGGGTGGAACAAAAATGACATTCACCGAGATCCCCTGAGAGCTGTGGGTTTGATTTCGTCTTCAGGTACTGACATTTCAGAGTAATACCCTATGCAGTCCGGCAAGACGGAAGTGCTCCATACAGCCTTAGAGGACAGAATGTGGACACTGTAACAACAGAAGTAATCTCATAGAAATTAGAAATGTCGCCTTTTAAAAGGCCTTTCATATTGCCTCTATTTTGAATTGTACGGAAGACCCGACTAGCACCCATGAAAGGTTAATTATACTTCACAGTCCAGAAAACCGTGTTAGGGTTTCTTTATTTCCCTCGTACAGGATATTGCTATATTTGTTCATGCTGGATTCCATCTGCCTGGTCATTGTTTTTGGAATACTTTTTCTGCATGCTTATGCATAAAGAGTCTGATGCGTTTGACCGTAACTTAGAGCAAATAACAGACTGGAGAGATAGGGACAGAGCGAGAGACAGGATGTGTTTCGGTGTGGGCGTATTGGCTGAAACCTACCTTGGTTTACCTCGACTGCTGCAATTATCATTAAGCCCCCTATATAAGCGTTCCTCTCAGACAGGGCTGAAAGCGCTGCGAAACCCACATATAATATTAGATTAAATGGGCCCCCCCAAAAAATCAATACACAATGCAAATGAAAAGCAGCACAAGTAGCCACTCAGTATGCATATTTTCTGTCAAGTACACTCTCTGACCTGCTGCAGTGCACTTGCCAGCAAACTCGGCACTGTGGAAAATAACAGCTGACGTATTGTAACACCGTTCCTACTTGCTCCCTTCCCTCTATATATACGGCACAATAAACCAGCTATGGGCAACCAATGTATTGAACAGATGCTGGCACAGATTCATTTACTGATTGCATGTAGAGATAATGTTTGCTTCCTTCCGCTGCAAACGTAGCTGTAATGAACAGCTTTAAGCATTGGGGACTTGTTTTGTGTCAGGGATGTACAAGGATACAACGGTGCAAAAGGAGGCAATTATGTGTGGGGCATGTGTTGGGTGAGCCCAACACATGCCTCTCTCCTCCGCTTTGTGTCCATTGTGTGTGGAATTACCACTGGACGTAAAAACGAGGGGAAGAACACTCAGAGTGGAGCACGATACAGAGCGACTACAGTGCAAACAGATAAGTGCTCATCATGTAAGTCCAACCAGCAGGTCAGAGTCAATATTACCTGTGAGTTTTCAAGATTCTCAGCAGGGCTCTGAACCGGTTCAAGGAATGAAAATGAAAACCAGAAGTGAACCAAATTTAGACAGGAACAGAAATGTAATAAAATTTTCTAGTTCTGACCGGAATCGAAAATTTTAAATGGCCATTATCCTGTTCATAATGTTATTTTAACGTTCCATTTAATATTTGAAATTTGCTGTCAACCAATCAGGAATTCAAGTAGTAAACTATGGTTAGCAAATGTGACGCTGATGCATCCAGTGAGTGAAATGTCCTGCAATGCACCAGCATAGTGTTTACCGAGAATAGTGTAAGATGGATTCAACAGATCACATGCACCTGCAAGCGCTTCTGTAAATGGAGAAAACAGAACAGAAAGAAATGCTTACAAAAAAGGAATATATTTCTTAAATCATTGTAAGATTAACAAAACAAAAGAAAATGTACGTGATCAAAAGTTCTTGAAAAGGAAATCTAGATTGCAGACAGTGGTTTTCTTTATTTTACAAAAGCTTTGTTTATTTTACAGTTTAATTTGCAAGAGTTTTGAAGGTTGTCTTGCTTGTATGACCATATCGCACCGCCCCCTCACTCACACAATCCACATAACATAACATATTTTTGTGATAGAAATAAATGAAAATAAGAAATTAACGTAAGAAATTTATAAAAAGTTCAGTTGTACAATCTGTTGCGTTCAGCATGACTACTGCCTTACTGTGCTGATATAGCCAATGTGTAGGATGATGTTTTACATTGATGCGAGTGAAGTACACAGCCTAGCCTATAATAAATAATATTTTAGCACCCAGATAAATCGCGAATATGTACATATTTGGAATTGTGAGGATTTTGAGGAATTTGTTGTGGAGAGAAACTGTTTATAATGTTTGTAAACATTTTGCTTTACCGGTATTTTAGCCTACATAATTGCTGAATGTAATAATAAAAAGCTAAATGAGCCTAGCCTACGCAACTTATTTTTATTTCAAAATGTAATGTTATAAGCTACAAGTAGCATTTTTTTTTTAAAATGCAGTAAACATGTTTTTTTTTTGAGTAAAGAAAATGCTGTACTTTATAATTATTATAAGCTTATTACAAGCTAATTCTTTTTTTTTTATAAATACCATTATTAACCGGTATTTCTTCTTCTCAAACCGGTTTCGGAATGGTAATAATACATAGAAATGCAGGAACAGAAACATGAGAATATCGATTCTGCTTTGAGTGAACTGATTGAATTATTTATTTTTTTTACATTTTTTTTTGTAAAAGTCCTGATTCTCAGTTTGCATCCCAACTAGTTGGCACTTTATTAAGCAAGGTTTTCATCAGGCTGAAGTGTTGGCTCAAAAAAATTACCTGACTCTTGTCATTTGCATTTTCCATTTCAGTTACTCTGTACAGGAGATCATGTTTATTTATGGGTTGTTTGTTTGCCATGTATTTTTATAGAGTGGCTAGCATTAAAAAAAAAATAGAAAGATCTATATTGATATCACATTTGTAACAATATAAAAAAATAGTTTTAAATGGTGTGAAAGGAAGTAACAGAATATTTTTCTGTAAAGAACAATTTTATAAAGGCTTTCTATTTCTGGATTGTTTAGATGTAGGTGAGTTTGTCTCATCTATCATTTCCATTTGTTACTTTATTTTGTATCTTCCATGGTTTTCTTTTGCTCCTGGTTCTTGTCGCACACCTCAGCAGAGAGCATTTGAATGTATTGTCAGTTATGGTGTGAACTCATTATTGAAAAGGTCAGGTGTATACATAAATGTATAACATTGTGTTTAGTATCCCAGACTCCTACTGGAAGCCTCTGGGGAAACACAAAGCAGACTTAAACACACAGCAGCCTTAAAAGAACTGTCAATCATCCAAACTCTCCATCCCAAACCACTTTCATAATTGGAAGGAATAGTGTTGACAAAACTTGGGGTAAAAGGATCATTGACTGTGATTCATTGCATGATGATAACGCCAGTATAACGGGCATAGGTCCTGATGTTCGTGGAATGTGGAAAACGTTTGGTGGACACCCAAAATTAAGAGGTGATTTGGGGTTGGCTAAGTCATCTCCTAAATATTTTTTGGCGTGCCTCTCAATGAATAGGTTTAAGTGAGAAATGCAAAGAATGTATTGCTGAACTGTGCGTTTACAGTCTTCATAAGATCAATTGAATGGAGAACTATGAGTATCATGCATGCAGTTCACCCTTGTGGAAGTGTGTTAACCCAGTGGTCCCAGCATAGAGCTGCTTTTCTTCTGCTTTGGCATTGTCCATTCACACCCCCTTGGCTCTTAAAGAGTCATATCCTGCCCTGTTTGGCTAAAGAAGACTTTCTGTCTGTATGGACCCTGTAACCCCCCCTCCTTGTCCATCACAATGGGAGACTTTAAGCTTCGACACTGGTGATGGTGAACAGGATGGACCACCAGCACACTTGGCCACCGCATGTCCCATAATCGGAGAGCAAAACAAAAGCACATTGAGGCCTCCCAGCCTCTCCGTTCTTTTGTGAGACAACCCTAAGGTACTAACACTCACAAGGCACCACAGAACCACTTCCTGTGCCTCGACCGGCAAGAAATTTATCACCCGATCCATCAATAACACATCCGTTAGAGCTGGAGATGGATGTCTAATGAGATGACTTTTTAGATGCTTGGTAATTAGTGGTCCTTTTTTTTTGAGTGCGTTTTTTATACAATGGGTCCTGTTATTGCCAGTTTTTTTTTTGTCCCCCTGTCTGCTACTCTAATATATGAGACTTGGTGGGGGAGCTTCACTGTCCCACTGGCAGATATCAGGAGCGCTCTGTCTTCACCCAGCCTGCTGCAGCTTCACCCTTTGTTGGGCAGCTCTAATAGGATTAAAATGGGTTTCCAGGTCTATCAGGGAAAGCTCCTCACCAGCCGTAAATGGATGCATCTCTTGGGGGACGTGTCATTGTTGTGTATCCTCCAGCCATAATGTTTACGGTAAACTCTTGGTGTCCTGGTGTGGAGGGGCAAAGAGAAGGCATTGCCTGAGGTCAAGCCAAGGGAAAATCCCAGGATTATGGTAACACTCATTACAATGCACACAAAGGCAGTGGGACCAGAGAAAGCACAAATAGAGCGCTTAAGTCAAACAGCGTGGGCCAAAGGATTCTCTCCTCAACCCTGACATTGATTAGGTTTGGCTCAACTAGAACCTGTCTCCACAGTGTGTAAGGTGCATTATGCAAGTTTATCACTAAATATGCAAATTCATTATTAAGTCATACTTCCTCACTATTTACTAAAACTTTTGCTGCCATAAACTTCTAATTTGTTTCTTATTAATATTTGGTAAGGTAGCTGTTAAGTTTAGATATGGGGTAGGATTAAAGGATCTAAAATATGTTTGTGCAGAATGAGGAGTGCAGAATATGCTTTAAAAGTAGTAATAAACATCCAATATGGTAGCAATACGTAATGAAGTCACAAAATTTGGGCAGTTATATGAGTGCATATCTGTTCGAGGCGAAGTGTGGAGGGTGGGGGATGGGGGGGCAATTTTGAGGACATTTATGTCTTCACTTAGGCTGTCCAAATAAAACAAATCAGTTTTTGTTAAAGTACTGGTTTTGTTGATCTGTATTTTAGTGGCCAAAAGTTATATTCACACCAACCTGCCATTGAGACAACAATGAGAACAATTTGCATACAGATGAGACTGTACAGAATATGCATATTTCATTGCTATCCCAACAGTAACTGAATTTGGCAAATGCCCAATGTCAGAGAAACCTAGCAGGCCACTACATTCTGACCCGCAAAGCTGTAAATGTACTGGGGCTGGCACAGAGTGATGTGTTGGTTTCAATGGGTCTCTTGAGACTACCTCCTGTGGAAAATGTGACTTCACATGTTGCATATGAATATGATAACAGCATTTCAAAATAAAGGATGTTTTTTTGTTCTTCAAATTAGGAAAGTTTTTATGCATTAGGAAGTACTATTAAGACAAGTTCCACCTTACAAATGCATGGCTGTATTAAATCTTTCAGTCTGCACTTGAGCTATTGAAAACTGTTGTAGATAAACAAATATGTACTGTCAGTGTCGATAAGCTTTCTTCAGATTACGAATTGTTACCACTTACCAACATATTCTCATGAAGATGCATTATTCTAGCATCTTTTATCCTATACAATAGTGTTAGGCGGTATGGTCATTTTTCAAATCGCCATATCATCAGCCAATGAGATCGACGATACACGATATTATCGTGCATGGGTGGAGCAAGAGAGAGACTCTTTGTACTTGTCATAGCACAACTATTTCACGAGTTCACATCTACGTATATTAATACCGTAAGTTTATGCGTATTTGGCGTGCTGTCCGGGTGGAGGGCTCCGAGCTCGGGATGTGGCCCGAACCCAGAGTACTCCCCCCGGTTGTGGTAAGAGTAGATGGATCTATAAGTGAGGAGAAATGGGGTGGAGGAGGGATGCTGAAAACTGTCAATGAACAGAGATAGGTTCTGCTGTTATTTATACCTTGTCATGAGTTGATTACTGATTGGTCTCCACTTGTGTTAATCAGGTTAATGAACTGCGACTGTTCCTCCCGAACTTTGTTATAAAACAGCATTTCACGAGTTCACATCTACGTATATTAATACCGTAAGTTTATGCGTATTTGGCGTGCTGTCCGGGTGGAGGGCTCCGAGCTCGGGATGTGGCCCGAACCCAGAGTACTCCCCCCAAAAACAAGAGAGCAAAAGGACAGCCGCCAGACTACGAACCCCCCAAAACGCAGAGATTTGGCGGGCTGACGTTTTTAGAAGTATGGTCGTTTGACCAGGAGATCTCGCATTGCCTCTGGCAGAAGTAGAGGAGCAGGCAGGTCCTGTTGGTTAATAGTTGAGGAAGAAGCGGTTACGATGTCGGGAAGACGGGCTCCACCGTCTGCCTGCGAGGTGTAATGATATATTGACTAGATGCGTAATGTATCCGCTGGGAGGCTGAGGCTCGCTGGACAGATAGAGGAAACAAATTATATTCCTGCATCTGCTGGAAGACTGGCTCGCTGGATGAAGAACAGAAAGAGATGGATGCATACTGCGTCCACTGGGAGACTGAGGCTCGCTGGACGGGTAGAGGAATGAATAGGTATTTACTGCGTCCGCTGGGACACTAGTGCTCGTTGGACAGACAGAGGAAACCAATAGATATTACTGCGTCCGCTGGGAGACTGAGGCTCGCTGGACAGATATGGGAGACGAATTATGTCCCTGCGTCCGCTGGAAGACTGGGCTTGCTGGACGAAGAACAGGAAGAGATGGATGCATACTGCGTCCGCTGAGAGACTAGTGCTCGCTGGACAGGCAGAGGAAAAAATATGTATTTACAGTGTCCCCTTGGAGACTGAGGCCCAATGGACAGGTAGAAGGAATTAGATAATTACTGCATCCGCTGAGAGACTAGCGCTCGCTGGACGGACAGGGAAATCAATGGATATTTCTGCGTCCGCTGGGAGACTAGTGCTCGCTGGACAAACAGTGGAAAAATAGATGTTATTGAGTCCGCTGTGAGACTAGTGCTCGCGGACTGATAGAGGAGACAAATAGGTATTTTCTGTGTCCGCTGGGAGGCTGAGGTTCGCTGGACAGACAGAGGAAAGAAAAATAATAATGAAAAATAGATATTTACTGGGTCCGCTGGGAGACTGAGGCTCGCTGGACGGACAGTGGAATGAATAAATATTTACTGCGTCCGCTGAGAGACTGGTGCTCGCTGGACGGACAGTGGAAACGAATAAATATTTACTGCGTCCGCTGAGAGACTGGTGCTCGCTGGACGGACAGTGGAAACGAATAAATATTTACTGCGTCCGCTGAGAGACTCATGCTCGCTGGACGGACAGTGGAAACGAATAAATATTTACTGCGTCCGCTGAGAGACTCATGCTCGCTGGACAGACAGTGGAAACGAATAAATATTTACTGCGTCCGCTGAGAGACTCGTGCTCGCTGGACGGACAGTGGAATGAATAAATATTTACTGCGTCCGTTGAGAGACTGGTGCTCGCTGGACGGACAGTGGAAACGAATAAATATTTACTGCGTCCGCTGAGAGACTCATGCTCGCTGGACAGACAGTGGAAACGAATAAATATTTACTGCGTCCGCTGAGAGACTCGTGCTCGCTGGACGGACAGTGGAATGAATAAATATTTACTGCGTCCGTTGAGAGACTGGTGCTCGCTGGACGGACAGTGGAAACAAATAAATATTTACTGCGTCCGCTGAGAGATTCGTGCTTGCTGGACAGACAGTGGAAACGAATAAATATTTACTGCGTCCGCTGAGAGACTCATGCTCACTGGACGGAAAGTGGAAACGGATGAATATTTACTGCGTCCGCTGAGAGACTAGTGCTCGCTGGACGGACAGTGGAAACGGATAAATATTTACTGCGTCCTCTGAGAGACTGGTGCTCGCTGGACGGACAGTGGAAACGGATAAATATACTAGTGCTCGCTGGACGGACAGTGGAACGGATAAATATTTACTGCGTCCGCTGAGAGACTAGTGCTTGCTGGATGGACTTACTGCGTCCGCTGAGAGACTGGTGCTCGCTGGACGGACAGTGGAAACAAATAAATATTTACTGCGTCCGTTGAGAGACTCGTGCTCGCTGGACGGACAGTGGAAACGGATAAATATTTACTGCGTCCGCTGAGAGACTCGTGCTCGCTGGACGGGCAGTGGAAACAAATAAATATTTACTGCGTCCGCTGAGAGACTGGTGCTCGCTGGACGGGCAGTGGAAACGAATAAATATTTACTGCGTCCGCTGAGAGACTGGTGCTCGCTGGACGGACAGTGGAAACTGATAAATATTTACTGCGTCCGCTGAGAGACTGGTGCTCGCTGGACGGGCAGTGGAAACAAATAAATATTTACTGTGTCCGCTGAGAGACTCGTTCTCGCTGGACGGACAGTGGAAACGGATAAATATTTACTGCGTCCGCTGAGAGACTCGTGCTCACTGGACGGGCAGTGGAAACAAATAAATATTTACTGCGTCCGCTGAGAGACTCGTGCTCGCTGGACGGACAGTGGAAACAAATAAATATTTACTGCGTCCGTTGAGAGACTCGTGCTCGCTGGACGGACAGTGGAAACGGATAAATATTTACTGCGTCCTCTGAGAGACTGGTGCTCGCTGGACGGACAGTGGAAACGGATAAATATTTACTGCGTCCGCTGAGAGACTGGTGCTCGCTGGACGGACAGTGGAAGCGGATAAATATTTACTGCGTCCGTTGAGAGACTGGTGCTCGCTGGACGGACAGTGGAAACAAATAAATATTTACTGCGTCCGCTGAGAGACTCGTGCTCGCTGGACGGGCAGTGGAAACAAATAAATATTTACTGCGTCCGCTGAGAGACTGGTGCTCGCTGGACGGACAGTGGAAACAAATAAATATTTACTGCGTCCGTTGAGAGGCTGGTGCTCGCTGGACGGACAGTGGAAACAAATAAATATTTACTGCGTCCGTTGAGAGACTCGTGCTCGCTGGACGGACAGTGGAAACGGATAAATATTTACTGCGTCCGCTGAGAGACTTTTAAATTAACATTTTTATTATGTTTGAAAACAGCGTATTGTGCAGAGGCTAATGCGACTGGGAATGTGGGGCATCAAAGCTGATCATAAACCCTTGTTGAAATTCACGTCGCTTATTGTGAAAACTGAACAGCTTATTTCAGTGAAATGGCTTAACATGATGACTTTTTTTTTTTTTTTTTTTTTTTTTTTTTTTTTTTTTTTTATATATCTGGGGGAGGTACAGAAAAGGCTCCTGCGGGAGCAGACACTGCTGTGGCAGTGAGGAGATACAAAAGGGGCTCCTGCGGGAGCAGACACTGCTGCGGCAGTGAGGAGATACGAAAGGGGCTCCTGCGGGAGCAGACACTGCTGCGGCAGTGAGGAGATACGGAAAAGGCTCCTGCGGGAGCAGGCACTGCTGTGGCAATGGGGAGATATGGAAAA
The DNA here is from genome assembly GCF_023724105.1 of Carassius gibelio. NCBI lineage: Eukaryota > Metazoa > Chordata > Actinopteri > Cypriniformes > Cyprinidae > Carassius > Carassius gibelio. Next base: position 6,112,521 of record NC_068412.1, on the reverse strand, counting down.
GGCTCCTGTGGAAGCAGCTCTGCATTTAACCCATCCAAGTGCACATACGGCAGTGAACGCGCACACACCGTGAACGCACGCCCGGAGCAGTGGGCAACCATTTATGCTGCGGTGCCCAGGGTGCAGCTGGGGGTTCGGTGCCCTGCTCCTAGGGTTAGGAGTCCACTCTCTAACCACTGGGCCCTGAGTTCCCCCTCCTTGACTGTGGGAAGAGTAGGCAGGTTAGTAACATTTTCAACCTTTGTTCATTTTCAACCAATGTGGAGGAAGTTTTTTACAGTATAAAATAAGAGGCAAAAAATTATTTTACTATTGTAAATATGAGTTTATGACAGCATTTATAATTAAACCACGGTAGCCATAAATTTACCGTTGTCTGAGACGTCGTGAAATGTTCTTTAGCATCATGACCATAGAATGTAGTTATGGCTCTGCAAGGTTTAGCATGGTTTCCAGAGATCTGGAGCTGATTCTGGGTAGCTCGGTGGTTTGTGACTGTTGTCTCGTGGCGCGCTGTCTTTTAAGCGGCCGTTCACCCATCACGTCTTTTTTTTTTTTTTTTTTTTTTTTTTTTTCCTACTCAGGCGCGTCTGCACCGCATCGAGTTGAAAACATCTCAACTTTTCAGGATGCCGCAGCGCAAGAATATCAGACCTGAACCAGGAAGTTGGTCACCAGATCACAGGGTAACCAGTTAAATTGCATGGAGACACCGGAGAGCGCCTAGATGTTCCTCTGAGGTGCTCGCTCATCGCAGTTGTGCTGCCGTGGTACACCATATCGGTTTTGCAAAGGGAACAAAGAGACGTTTTATTTGTCCTCTGTTTAAAGTATTCTCATACTTTTAATAACAGTGGTCTCGGTTTGTGATAGAATGCAACTTCTTCATTCACTGTATGCCATTATGCGAGATGTAAACAGTGTGACGCGTCCACGCATTGCACGCGCGTCGACGTTTTTTTTTTTTTTTTTTTTTTTTTTCTCTCGACGTAAGCGATGATGTCAACGCGTCGTTGCAGCACTAATTAGTGGTGGAAATTATGATTCTTTCTAGAGATTCGTTCATTTTCGGTTCATTCAACAAAATTATTAGTTCAGAGATAATTTCTTCGTTTTACACAATATGCCAGCAGGTGGCAAAAGAGTGTATTATGTGTTATGTCTTACGTCAACGAACGCATTCACTTGTTACAAAAACTGATCTGGCTTTATTAAAATGTGTGTATAATCGCGTTCAATATATGAAGTCTAATTGAGTTGTTCAGATGAACAAAGCACAGGGTTTCTTGCCTATTTAGCATTTTAATTGTTTGGTCAGACAGTTTGTATATTATATATTCACATCCATAAATCGGGGATTAACCTTTCTTTTACGGTCTATGGATTAAACGTGCAGTTGCTAAATATCAAAACGAGCGTATGTGCACAGTACTGTACCTATAACTGCGCTTGCATTTTCGAGATTGACATGCTAAAATAGCAGATTAACCCAGTTTACTCCAATTCATTTTGTTCACGAACAAGATAAGCTATGTGCCAGTTCATTTAATTCACAAACGACATGTATCCGTTCATTCAGTTCGTTCACGAATGACAAGTGTGCCAGTTCAGTCATTTCACTCACGAACGATAAGATCTCTAGATCTAGTTCAGACTCATATGAAACTCGTTCATTGAAGGGCGTATTCGTTACTACATTCAACAAATCACATACTCTGTCACATCTCATACTCGAAGGCTATCGGCTCGATGTTGAGTAATTCTTTGACAGGATGAAACGGTTGTTACCCGGTTCACTGAGCTGCGCATGCGCTGCTTAAAGCGCCGCGCTGCTATGAAGGGAGGAACTTTACTGAACGAGAAATATGAGTCCGTGGATAACATGAACGATTTGTTCGCCTAAAAGATTCGTTCACCTAAAAGATTCGTTCAAAAAGAACGATTCGTTTACGAATGACACATCACTAGCACTAATGGATACATCTGGAACACTGGTTTCACGTTGTAGTATAGACTGTGGAAACAGAGGCTTCTGAAAACTATGAGAATCATTATGCAATGAAAATCATTATGTCTGTAAAACATACCAACAGACATGATTATGGCAATAACGTTAATTGCAGTTATGTGCTATTCACTTACAAGCAGTTCTAACGATATTTACTTGCATGCTTTCATATTACGGTCCTAGAAAAACTCAGAATTTACTCACACTGCTGTCCTGCGGCAAAACAAGGGTATAATGATCACGCCAGTAGATGGTGAAATATGTCCCCAAGAAAATTGGTCCTGCCAGAATAGGCATGAAACTTGTCTGTAAAACCTCAGTGAGGTTTAAACATGCACGGTAAGGCAGATGATATCTTTGAACATTTCAGTGTGGATGATGACTACCTCATGGCCTGATTTAACAAACTTTAAGCCTCCTTTCCACAGCACGCGACATTTGTACACGATTGTCGCATTTCTCCCTCTCGCGGCAGGCGTGCTTAACTTTCAAACTGGTAGTGCAGTAACTGTTACCTTGACATGTTTACCATGGTAAAGTTAATAATTTGAATGAATATAATGTATAATGTATGAATACATCGTCACAAATCAGATTACCCCCTAAATAAAAACAGTAGGTTTTATGGGGCTAATCACGTAAATAATGGTTTAATAATTATTTCTGCCATAATTATTATGAACCACCATTTTACATAAATGATGTTGAAGAATAATGTCAAGGTTAACAAAATATAGGTAATTCTGCCCTCGCACCGAAAGATCACATCCGGTCGGGCGTTTGCACACGGCCTGGTCGCAGAAGTTTAAATATTTGAACGCATCCGAGGCTCAATTTGGATCTGAATTTCCACATACATATGTGATCGGAACTCCACGCGGCTCTCGCACTACTTCTGGCCGCAAACCTGTATTTACCGTCTTCATCTGAAAATGTATTGATTTATGACGCAGGAGGCGGCCTCAAACTTCGCCTCGGCCGGAAAAAGCCGCGGTGAAAGGCTGAGCCGCTGCGGGAAGTGAAAGAGGCTTGCTGCAGTAAGAACTGAGGAGCGGGCTGGTTGAATGCCTGCTGGTGCTGCGATTCCAGCGCTCAAAGAGAGCCCGGTCTTGATCGGAGTCTATTGGCCACGACGTGTGGCTTGACACGAAGAGCAGCTGTCGCGATGACGTTTGATGGTGCTCAACGGCCGTGTTTAATGATCATGGTCAGCAAAGTAGCATATCTGAAAAATCACCGGTATGGATCTCCTTGTTGGAAGGAAGATTTCGTCTGTGATAAGATGACAGACAGCGCGAACCGGGATGCTGAAAACTGTCAATGAACAGAGATAGGTTCTGCTGTTATTTATACCTTGTCATGAGTTGATTACTGATTGGTCTCCACTTGTGTTAATCAGGTTAATGAACTGCGACTGTTCCTCCCGAACTTTGTTATAAAACAGCATTTGGTGTTTTAAACCGCGCAGGTGCACGAGAGAGAGTCTATGAATTCACCAAAAAAATATTTTCAAACATACTGATAAACTAAGGTTAAATCTAAAAATACTGTATTTAAAACAGCTATTTCATATATAGACATACGCAGCTGTCATATCATGCGTCCTGTGACAAATCTGCCGCATCTGTGCACAGGAGTTATCAGTTTAAATGTTCTGCAAAATCAGTCAACAGTGAAAATCAATAAAAGATTTATTTTAAAGTCCAGCATTCTAACACTAATATTGGACATAAACGAACATGTTAAATATAAAGTATTGAAAACAAGTAAGTTCATATATTTGTGTGAAAGGTCCGTCATGAGCCTGAGCAGATCACAACAAAACAAATGAGTCCATAGCCACAAAACAGGGAGAAAAGTGGTCTTCAATTGTGATAGGTTTATTAATTCTTGCTTACGCAAGATAAAAAGTGATCTAACCTCATTAGAGAGGAAAAAGACCAAAAATGGTATTCCCATGTAGATTACATCACAGGAGATTCACAAACAACATAACTGGGCATGATACTCTCAAACTGATGGAGGACAACATTCCACACCACCTTTACCAGGATACAACAAGTTTTCGTTAATGAAAAAGGATTCTATTAGACAAAAATCACACTGATCAAGACATCACATTTTCCTATGTCCCTTCTTATACATCAAAGTTGGTATAGTCTCATTTCCTTTAGAATTCACATAAAACAGAACAACTTCCTGTTTGAATCTCTTTGTCACTAGGCTGCTCCATTCCCACAACACAACCGGTAATAAACATTTCAAGTCATTTCAAGACAGAATGAACTTTAACAATTTGCTATGTTTATATAAAATCACATTTTAGCCAAAGAGGAATTTTAACTGGTTTTAATGTTTTAACCTTAAGCCAAATAACTAAGCCCGTGCACTGACTCAGTACAATGACAAATAAAGATTGTAAACCAAACCAATATAGTAATGTCCATTTATTTGATCAACTGCAAAGATGAATATATATAAGAATTGTGTGGTTTAAATCTAGGCCATCACAATTTGGAGTAAAGTTGAATTGAACTGCTGCATCAGTCCTACATCGCTCTAGACCGCGCAACCTCATGACGAGACCGACGCACCACCACAGAAACAAGAATGAGATATGTTCTAATATAACTGTGGCATTAAACTCAGTTAGTGAGGGCTCGTTTAAAATATTACATCCATATAGGCCGTTCAAATTATTTGTAATGGCCAAAACTATGTATTTTGCATGCATCACATTATAGTGGGGAAAATAATAACAAGGTTGCAGAGCGAATTTATCCATAGGTGGTTCTCACGTAGTCCTTCTACATCATCACCACATAGTGTGCTTTATAAGTTAAGTGATCAGTTTTTAAGCGAAGGACTATGTGAGAACCATTATGGATGATAAGTTTGCTCTGCCGCCTTATTATTTTGTCTTTACTTCATTTGTAACGCAAAGAAAGATTTAATCTCTCATGAATGAGAAGAGCGCGTTGCCGTGTAGCAGCCATTAAATATGTGGGACACCAACTCCTCGTTTTCTATCTCTTGCATTTCATGGATTTAATGAATTATCTGAGTTAAAACGGACAACTGCAACTACAGGCTCTAATCCTTCTGCGCTCGCTCACGCGTGCGGTGTGTGTGTGTGTGTGTGAAATGCGTTGCTGAAGTGAAATTGCTTGGCAGTTTGATAGTCGAGTTATAATAAGCCGCGTAATAAAAATAATACTTATTATAATCTAATACATTAATAGGAAAATTAGTCTAATATCATCTTGATTATCGACAGAGAAATCTGCTTATGCCGATATCTCTGACTATCGTCGATACATGATACTATCGTCTATCGGCACAACCCTACTGTACAATCCAAATGTCATTTTGGTACCTTTTGTTCGTACATCACCTTAACCAAGGCTAATTTAAATGTTACATGTACTTTTTTAATTTAAACTATTTGAAAACTCTCAGAGCTTTTTTATGTAAATGTTTTAATTATTGTTTATTTAAAATTATTGCATCTGCTTTGGTCTGACAGTTAAACTGCAATGCAGTAGTTGGGGGTAGAAATAAGCTATACTAAACTATACTTATATACACCATTTTTTACTATGCATTTCTTATTTATAGTCATATAAATATTGTATGCATGTACATTTATCTTAAATATAATAAAACATTATAAAATGGTCACAAGTTGAGAAGTTGTCTCAAACTCATATTATGGTGGTGCAGCATAGTTTTTGAAATGTATAGCTGTAGCTGTAATGGCAATGAAACAATGCATGTAGCTAACTCTTCTTGCATACTGTATGTTTCTTACCTTAGACACGTAAAAGTGCTATACCCAGCATCCATCCTAGTGCTACAGAGATTTGTTTATTTGTGTTATCCGAATTAGATCATAAAATTGTTAAATTATTCTCAAATTGCTTTTTCGAGAATGGCAGGATACTGAAAATGTACACAAACAGAACACGAAGGGGAGAAAATCTTATTTTACCATGGGTCTGATAGGCAGGCAGGCCACATTTCCATAGCTTTAAATAATGTCAATCTGGGCAGTCCCCGGAATGAAGCCCAGGCGCCGCAAGGCACAATTTTGCCTTTGCCTACAGTCTGATAATTTTCAGAGCTACTGGCAACTTGGGAATTTCTGTCTGTCTTATCACTTGGGCTCAGCAAACTTCACTGCAGCTAATCGGAGCTGGGATCACTCACTCAAGGATTGCGCGATCATGTTTTTCCCCTCGCCTGTGACAGCTGTCCCCTGCCCGCATTAGCAATGCAGATGAGCCTTCCTAATAGGTTAATGCGGAACACCCGAAAATGAGGTTTAATCCCCCAGTGAAATAATCGAACACTGGCAAATTCCTTGATGTGGAGAGATAGAGTCATTGGCTGTGACTCAATTAGGCCTCACGCAGTTCAGTGCCGAGGTACCTTGTGCCCCGTGTCCCTAAACGCCGTGTGGTGCACTGACAGCAAGGTAGGCGTTGTGTGCGACTTGCTGAGCCGAAACTGCAGGGACACAGAGGGCAGTCATAATGCCCACCTGACAAACCTCATCCCCTTATTTATTCCCCTTTTACTCGGCCCACCTCTGATGTCAACACACACACACACAGGCGAATGAAATGAATAAACACGTAGCTGTGGAACCTGCAGAGCTGCGATAAGTCAGGCACTGTGCACGGGCTCTGCCACAGCAGCACTGTTTTCAGCCTAATTGGAACTAAGTAGCAGACGCATGTGGGAGCAAATATATGGCTATATTCATATGCACGTTCCCCTATTTGGACACGCCGTCTATTTAAATATAAATTGAACTGGGGCTGCTCAAACTCAATCCAACTGATCAGGCTAATGTCAAACCCAGTCTTGCATTAGATATAGTGGTTATTATAGCCTCCGTTTTTATTTAACAAGTAACTGCACGCTGACCGTGCTCTGCCGTCATCGAAAAATAAAGCAATCGTGTTATGCTGGTCAGTCAATTAGTGGTGAGTGGAGTGTCCACGATGTAGGCTGGGACTCTCGGGCTGTTAAAGCTGCGTGTCTCCCCGTGACCACGGCCTCTCTGTGACAAGACAAAACAGTTCTGTGAGACTCTTTTCCAAGGAGACTGTCAAGAGAGGTTGCGCCTCATTTCTCAAAGCAGGTAGCGAGTAATAAAGTCTTCTCTTAAGCCGTCGTACATTAGCAATCCAGCGAGAAAAGTGAGAGCTTGGAAAATGAGCAATGTTGTGGAGGGGAGGGGTCCATCAGACATCACAATTACAGCCTGTGCGTCTTGTGAAAAAGAAATAAGCTGAAATCAATACAGAAACAAACTGCACAATCAGCCGGGGCTTGCTATCACGGCTGGAGTGGAATATGCAAAAACAGCAATTAAATGTGTTAGCATACACACTCTTTTCCATGATATCGGGGCATCTGTGGCATTAGTGAAGCGACTCCTTATGGATAATGGAGTCAGGAAATGAATGCGCAATCTAGCTCTGTGTTTTCATCATTAGCGGGAGACAACTCCGCTAACATCACCTAGCGATGCCAGGCAAGAAAGAGGAGAGAAAGAATTTATGTGCCCTCGCATGCCAAATTAATTCTTGTCTTGACATCTTAATTCTCAGTTCTTGTGTGTGGTCAAATCAGCCCGCGATAGAAAAGCAATCAAGCAATTATTCCTAAATTATATTTGCCCAACACACACTGATTGGTTATTCTATTCTTATTGGCTAAGCTCATTAATTCTGAGCAGCTTGCTTGTTATGCCTGTGCCGTTACTCCTTTCCCTCTATCCCCTACCCCCTCTCTCTCTCTCTCTCTCTCTCTCTCTCTCGCTCGCTCGCTTGCTCATTCACCATCTTCCCATTCTGTCTTCTGCCGTGGCCTATCTTCTGTTGCCAGCCCTGCCAATGTTTCAAGATGACACACGTTTTAGAGAAAGACCCCCACCCCCCACCCACCCCGATCTGTGGCATTGTCTCCTCCACCAATTACCATGCCCATCTCTGATTAACTTTGATGTGGAACCTAATGAGATAAGGCCGACCGTCAAGGCAGTGGCTGATAGCTGCCTCATTTATGCCCATGTGCAGCATTGCTGAGGCACACTGGCTAATGAGAGGAGAAGGGGAGTCTTCCTCATTTCATCAGCCTCGCAGGAGTGCCGCACTATCGCTGCATTCGGAGACACTCCATATCCATGCACATATGGCCATAAAAAGAAAGCCAAATATACTTCAAGAGTTTGGAAAGCAGGAACAGACTCTCCACTGTCTCGCACACGTCATCTTTGCCTGGTTAATGGCTGCACTAGGGTTTAACGGCCACGCTAATTGCTGGAGTATTTTGGTGTGTGTGCTAACAGAAGCCTCTACCCTTATCTACAGCTCCAGCATTAAAACCTTATTGTGACACATCTGGGTGCCCTGTAAATCCTGCCTGTACAAGAGAGAAGGAAAGGAGAGCTGTTATTGTTGTTGGCATTGTTTGTAGTCTCCCATTAGCACTTGGAAGGTCTTGGGAGCAGTACGAATATTCCACTGGCAGAGAATCATTATACCGTTCTCATGCATTGACCTCTGTGACTTAATTCTTAATGATGGATTTCTTTGTTTTTATATATATATATATATATATATATATATATATATATATATATATATATATATATATATATATATATATATATAATTTTCTTATACATGCATATATAATGCCTTAAATGTTCATTTGCCAATGTATAATTTTGTTATTGTTGGGCTTGCTGCTATCATTAACAATTAATGATATTATTGCAATTAATTGTAGAAATAAATTCTGTGTAAAAAAATTATCTTAATTTAGGTGCTTTTCTCGACAATTATATGTGGCAATTCTTTTTTTTAATCGTAATAATCAAGCACATAATGTATTGTTTTGGTAACACTTTAAGATTTCATTTATTAACATTGGTTATGATGGACAAAAAATGAACAACACTTGTACATCAATTTTTAATCTAAGTTCATGTTAATTTCTGCATTTACTAATGCATTTTTTTTTTAAATTAGTTGTTGTCTGTGCACTGTAAAATAACAATAAACAATTTAATTTTTTTTTAACTACCATTAACAAATGTTAATAAATGTAAATGTTTTGCTGATAGTTCATGTTAGCTAATGCATTAAGTAATGTTAACAAATTAAAACTACACATTTTTTAAATAATAGACAGTCTTAATTTTATAAAATCAATATTGAAATTAATATTGTATACTCTTTATATTGCATTATATTGCAAGGCCATCAAATAATGACAATAATAATTACAGCTGTAATATATGTAAGAACTTAAAATGTAATATACAATATATTTAATACATTTCAGGAAAATAAACATTTACTGAGCTTTAGCTTTAGTAACAATTTTATTTTTGTTAAATGCATTTTTTTTTCAAATGTAAACTTAATTGAAAAATGTATTTAATATATATTTAAACATAATTTTCCATATAATGGAGATTATTGTTTCTCCTCTATTGTTTTGCCTTCTGAAACACATCGATTTTTATAAGGCTTATGGGTCTGAAAAATTGAGATGTGCTCTTATTGGCCAACTATCCAGTGTGTCGTGATTGGCCGAATGCCTCAAATGTGTGACAGAAATGTTGTCCCCCTTAACATAATGTACAAGTTGAATATTTTATGAACATTTATTAGCCAGTTGCTCTGTTATTATTATTATTATTATTATTATTATTATTATTATTATTATTATTATTATTATTATTATTATCATGGCTCCAGTCTGCGACCAAATGGTCATATTTTGTAGTCCACCACATTGTTCAAATTGTGCTGCCATTTCTGTTACATATGAGAAACATAACACAGCAAATAAAACAAAAGTGTAAGAAAATCCTGCTACTCGTTTGAGCTGCATAGAGTGGACCATTTATCAGCTCGCAACGTGACGCAAACAAACGAGTCTGAGCTCAGAACAGCCTTAGTCATAAACAAAAGTTGAGCTTGCGACACTTTCAGTAGATCGCTGTGAGATCCATGCAGTAATGCTAATTATAACCATGGTGTTGTGGAAGACATACTCAAATGTTATTACATTCATTTCAGGGTTTGTTCAACCTTTTGAGAGAAAAATTCAAGAAATTTTTAACGACTTACAAGCATTTCACAACCAGCACTTTAAAGCTCCTAAATGATCCAATTTGAATGTTATTTTCAATGGGATGACCGAAATATACTGTGGTAAACAAACACTAAAATAAAAAAATATATACAGCAAATCATCATTATAACTTGTAGATGGCAGCAGAGGAGCAGTTATTGGCTTATTAGTCATTCGTTTATATTTTTTCCTTTACATTTTAAAATGATACAATGATACAAAAAATGTTTTCAGTTTGCGATTAAATCATGTAATCACTGATTGAATCGTGGTTGGTCAGTGCAGTAGAAATAATTTATTTTTTTAAGCTTCCCAACTCAAGCTTAGAGTTTTACTGTCAAATGTGTATAAATATGAAATAAACAAGAATATAATATATGTAATATTATTATTAACTGCACTTATTAATGCAAAACCATAGTAATTTAATCATATATATGTTTGTCCTATATCTCTGTAATTAAAAGAATACTGCACATTGTAATCTCTATGAGTTAAGTCTATTTATTATTTAAGCATTTGTCAGTAATACAGTTAAAATCAGGAAAATATGTGAATGATTGCATTGCAGGCTGATTTAAGGTTTACCTCTAAATGTTCTGCTTGCACTCCTAAAAATTTCAGTCGGGGGCTACAGTGCTCCTAGTAAAATGAGTTAGTCTAAAGCTCTGATTATTATTATTATTATTATTATTATTATTATTATTATTATTATTCCCTTACTGAGTTCTCTGTAAAATGTAAAGAAAACTGCAATCCCTCTGTGTTTTGTGGCTTTTGATTTGGATTATAAATGTAAATAAAATATCTTCATCTAGCACACACTCGAGGTAAATGGGCAGAGCATGAATGCAGCTCTGTGAGCTGTGGAGAGCCCTACAGACTTTAAAGCACAGGCCCAATTAAGCTGTGCCTCATCAGCTGGAAGAGAGAGACATACCCAGAGCTGAAGACTGAAGATAATACTGCCTTACAAAGCAGCCGCTTCGCACTCAGTGTAAAATTAGAGCCAAACATCTTGATAACACCGAGAAAAAGAAGAAACCTCCAAACAGAAGAGAGAAAGAAGAAAGTTACGCAAATCCCTTAGCCAAATAAAGGCCTTCCTAGTCAACACAATTAATGGTCTCCTTTTTGTGTTCTAATAATACATCACAACTGTATGTGAGCGCGTGCGCATGTGTGTGTGTGTGTGTTTGTGCATGCATGTTAGGTGGTTGTTAAGGGGGGATTTTTTTCTTTATCTAAATTGTAACCAATTAAGGACAAAGCAGTGCCCTCTAGCTTTCCAAAAAAAGGAGTCGCGAGCATAAAAGGAAATTGACAGTCGACATTCCAATTTCATTCAAGGAGGCAATTTCCTAATGCTAATCACCATCTGCAGATGTTGTCCGCTGATATATTTCTCTACATTCATTTTTTTTTTTCATCCCAGCTGCGACCATGTAAAATTTGTGACAAAGGCAGAAAGCTCAGTGCTAAGATGCTTGCACCAGGTTTGTAGAGTTCAACAAGCCAGACAGCTTTCTGTCTCTCGTACTCGGTCTCTCTCACTCTGATATATCATCAGAGCTTACTGTCTGAGGCGCTGAATGAAAGCACTCTTACTAGAGAGGTGTTAAAAAATAGCAGCTCTCTGGATGTCTTTGCACAGATATTTCAGTGTGAAGAGTGGAAGCAGATGTGATCTTATGTGAGCAAATCGGTTTTGCTTTTGTTTGGATTTTTCCTTATTATTGCAGAAATGGATCATGCATTGCTTCAGTGTTTTTAGAATGATTAGCCAGTTGAAATTAAATAATTATTTTTCTGACTTTATTTTTATTTAGATTGTTTAAATATAATTGCAATTTTAAAAAATGTAAAAAAAGCAAATGTGCTTCTACTAGACATATAATTTCAAGTACGGATTTATTTAATTATTCACTTTACATTTAATTATTTTGATATTATGATTTTGTCATTTAAATACATTGCAATTAAATATATTTCAAAAATCAAACGTGCTACCCATGAACAAAAATGTTTAAGTACTGATTTATTTTTATCTATTAATTCTAATAACATATGCATAATAGTTACCAAAAAAAAAATTTATTATAATATTATTGTATAGTATTATTAATATTATATTATTACTATTACTGTAATAATGGTAATATTCGGCTATTAAAGGCTTAGTGTTATTTTTGGAGAATGAGGGTTAAGAGCTCTTGAACTACACACTCGTGAAATCACCACTATGAATGAAGAAACCTTTCTGAAAATATATGCCATCACCGGGATCCATTATTGACTGCTAACAACATTAAAATTACAAATCGAAATACCTATTTTGCATAGTTATTACACAGCTAAAAATTCAGCATTTACAAACAGTAAGTATATTCTTCTACTGTGACCTTATACATTTGTGTTGGTGTTTAGTAATATTCTTGGGACAGAATGTGTCTAGGTTTTTGGCTGCGACGCTGAAATAATCTCTTCTTTTTCTCGCTCTCCTTTCAGAATCACATTTGTTCCTTTTACACTTTCTGTTTGGATTTTGGAGATAGCAACCACTACAGCAGTCCCAGCACTTACAATGCCAGACTCTGTTTTGAAACAATTGTGACTCGTGGCCTCTTCAAGCGTGCTAAGCGATCAAAAACAGGCCAAGACAAACAAGGCCTGCAGCTGTCCACAAAACAAAACCACAGATAAATACTCAAACACGTCCGGGCCAGCGGAAACGGCTTGGCTCTCGCCTGGCTCTGAAAGGACCCATTGTGCTCCCCAAAACAGCACAATGTCACGCAGCCCACATTTGAGAGAAATTTTTATTTACCACCTCTTTCATTCGTGGAGCGCCACGGCGGTGGGAGCGAGAAAAAAGGAGGAAAATACCCACCCTGCTGGAACAGAGTGGAACGGCTCCAACCTCCCTCGCTCAGCCTGGTTTTACTACCGGATCTCTCTCATCTTCCAGCCAGAGATACTCGACGTGCCGAAACAGTTCAGACGGCGGCACTGAAAAGCCTCATTTTAATATGCAGCACGGCAATTCATTATCATTCTATTGGGTGCTACAATGATGACTGAAGAGTCTTTGACCCCCCTGATTGTCAGATCAAGGTCAGTTACTAAGAAAATAAAATCTGCATTCCTGTCTGACTGCTCCCACCTCAATCTGCATCTTTCCGCTTATGAAAACTAGTTTCTCCTCTCCCCACTTTGATGGGTGTATTCATGTTCTCAATGGGGCCACTTCTAACAGAATGGACTTGTTTTTAAGCAAAATAATTGTTTTGATCTTGGAATATGAAAGGCAATTTTATCTCAAGGGTGAGAGATGTGCAGCAGGATGGCTGCTGAAGGATGAATTTGTCGGATTGTAGGTTAGCTATACACGAGCAGGCATGCCATAAAAAGGATAGCGTGAGTGAAGACATGGGCGACAAGGCTTGTTGTGCTGTAAATATGTCCTCTTATTCATGTGGGCAGTTCAGCGGTGGGAACACAAAGCCTAATTAAAAAGCACCCAGACGCAGCGCAGCTTTAGTGGGTGTCAATGACGATCCATTAAGAAGTCTTTACAGTGACCTGTCCCATCCCACTGTCATGTATCTCTCTAGCACACACGCACATGCATACAAATCTTGCTCATGCATACTAGGTGCTCTTCCCTCTGAGCGTCCTCCCAGAGCCACTGCTCCAAGACAGCAGTAGTCGCTTCTATTAGCGCCTGTGTGGCCTGCCTGCCCCTGGGGTCAGCGCTAATCCAGGGGGAGTTTTCACATTGTGTTTAGGGACATGGGGTCAAACTGTTTGAAATGAGGGGGTTTTGTTAAACATCCATTAGCAAGACCCAATCTATTGTCTTGATTTATTGGGAGATGGAGGCACTCCACCCCGCTACCGTGGTGAATGCTGTAGACGGCAGTAAAACACAGAACAGCTCGTATTTAACATGGGTAGTCGAGCAAAATTATTATTTTTTTATGTTATAAAAGAAAAAAATAAATAAAAACAATTAAATCCCACTGATTTCCTAAATGTGACAAAAATGGCCGACTAGATGTATAATATTATGTATAATAATAATAATAATATATATATATATATATATATATATATATATATATATATATATATATATATATATATATATATATATATATATATATATTTATTTATTACCAGTTCTGATTCTGCCTTTATTCTAGCCATGCATGTACTGTGCATAATTACACCAATTACCCTGATTCAACAGAAAAGAATACAGGACTCGTTAAAACAATCTACTTAAAGAATTGAAACTCCATTTACTTTATTTGACAAGTTATCCTTCGTGGGATTTTGGCTTTTGGCATCATGTGGAATGATAGAACTGTGATTTTATATCATCTTCTGGAGACTGAAGGTAAACAGGCTCTAATTATAGAGGCACTACAGCAATTCCCCTGCACAGGCTAGGAAATGTCAGCCTATTACTTCACTGCGAGTTTCAAATGCTCAAGATAATGACCAGTTACTAATTGGTGCTTATACTTTAAATCGGTTAGCATGGAATATAATTGCAGCTATTATGGAGGTAAATAATCCCTGGAAATTAGCATCTTTTAGCCAAAACACATCCTAAACAGTACTATGGGGGAGAAAGGGTCTTGGTGTTGACAGTGAGATGGTGTGATTTTTCATTAGCATGAGGTTCCCAGGGGCCGGGGGGGCTGTGTAACATCACCTGGCTGTTGAGACCCTTTATTGGCCGTGAATTAATGTTCCTGATGGATGGTCCGTGCCTGTTGGTGCACTTTCTTCTATCAGCTGTCCAAGCACTATTTGTTATGGGCAGCCATGTTATTTTTTTTTTTGTATGTGCCCGTGTGCTTGTCCTTTTTCAGAAATGAAGAGATGAAGAGCTGAAAATTTTACACGAGGGACTTTATACTCTTAAAAAATTAAGTTTTCAACATGGTGTTTTCTCAGCAATGCAATAGATTAACTTTTTTTGGTTCCCCAAAGAACTTTTGGATGAACAGTTCTTAAAAAAAAAACATTAGTTCATCTAAAGGACCTTTTGAGGTTCCATGGGTTCTTTATGGAACCATTGATGCCAATTGAGAACCGCCTGGCTTGGAACCAGTGGAACAGCACTTTGGAGGTTGGCAGAAGAGAGCATGGTCATTTGACCGGAGCGGTGGGCAGCGTAACCCCCACCACCATACAGCACCAATGCCACCACTGTGCCTGTTTGCACCCATGTCACGCTTGTGTGACACCCCACTTTGCTGTGCTTGTTTGAACTGTCCCACCCAATTAGCGCTAATAAGTGACTCGGTAAGGATGAGCAAACATGGTGTATCCAATCCTTCCTTGTGCCCTCCCTGACGCTTAGCAGCCCATGAAAATCCCCCAAAGAGCACAACCCCTGCTAATAGACAGAGAAAGCCAAACGCATCTCGTTTTCTGAGCAAACAAGTGCCAGTAAAGAGGCAAATTAATGACAAGTCATTTGAAGGGGTTTGTCAGGGAAATGATTTTGCCCACGTCTCACCGCTGAAGAATTGATTAGGTTCTGCTTGATCAAAGTACCTGAATCAATAAAGTAGTGCAGAGAGAAGAGAAAAGACATGCTCCAGCTTAATTTATCCCCTGCACCATTTCTTGTAGGAAAAGAGAGATGAGAGGGGAGATACCATACTAATCTGTTAGGTGGAAATGAGCAGTCTTATTAAAACCAAGGCGTTGACAGAAGGTTTTAGTGGCTGTATTTACCCGCAGTTCACTTCTTTACCAGGCATCATATTGTAGGCCATGCTGCGAGAAGGCAGTCACAGTCTGAAGTATTTAAAGGGTTTGTATTAGTATGTGTTTAAAGGTCTATAATGCTGTGTGTGTGTGTGTGTGTGTGTGTGTGTTTGTTTTGTACATATTGTTTTGTATATATATAACACTTTAAATTAAGGTTCCATTTGCTAACATTACTTAAGTACATTAATTAACATTAAGATTAGTTAACATTAAAATTGTTATCATTAGATTTAATTTATACATTTACTAATCTGTTAATATTATTTAATGGACCTTGTTTGACATGAACAACAATCTTTTTTAGGCATTAACTCATGTCAATTAATAAGACCTTGTTGTTAAGTGTTACCAAAAATACAGTTTACAGTATGATCAACAGTGATGAAACAGTGCCATCTGATCTTTTGATTACACTAAATGTTATTACATTATAATATCAGTCTCAGTCCAGCAATATTAGCACCTTTTTTGTTAAATTTGCTCAAACCTATAGGTTTAAAAATACAAAATATTTTATAATACGCTAGATATTAGATTGCATAATAATATTAGATTAAGTGCAGCATTAATCTCTGACTTAGAAATATAATTAATTTATTTGTAAAGTAATTCCTGTATTAAGTGGACTAGGTTGATGATATAGTTAGACATTCAGCGCTGGTAACAAGCATAAACTCCTGGTCCGAGGTAAATCATCATATCTGATACTGTATGCTGCTAGAGCTGACTGAAGTTGAACTCCCTTGTTCTTTCTCACATGTTTGTTTTTGTTTTTCCTCTGGTTTATTCGCGCCAGAAGTTGGAGGGTACTGCAGGCAGATTGGAGCGTTATTTTAAACGTGGCTTTGCAGATTAGCACACTTGCCAAGCCCTGTGGAAGGCCCTTAATTGATTTCCCTTTTGACTGTTTACCTCAGCTGTAAGGGTTCCTGGAGCAGAGTGACAGCAGTGTCCTCCGTGCGCCGTAGCTCTGTGCAGCCGCCAGCAGCTCTGCCAAGTGCCTCATTAGTATTCCACGCAGTGGCATTTGCCAGCCTGAGTGTTGCCTTGGCAACACTGCCCACACAAGTGATGATAAATGAGGCTTTCAGTCTCCTCTCCGTGTCTCTTTTTGCTCCTCGAACCCCAGAAAGCAGTGCAGAGGAGGCCCTGGCCAGTGTACAGCTCCTCCCACTGCAGGGATGGCCACAAAGAGTGGGGTGATAAGGGTTTATACGATGCTGTTTATTCGATCGCAAGTGGGGAAATGACTAGAGCCCGGTGAAGGACTGATTGGAGGATACAGTTGTATTTCTTTTAAAGAGTAACTCAATTTTGATGACTTAAAATTCCCAGTGGAGGGGGGGGGGGTGATATGTCATTTTAAACCAAATGTTTTTTTGTTTTTTTTTTTAAGTACATTTGCTACAATTACTTTGGTGCAGGATTTACTTTGAATCACTTTCTTTCTCTTTCTTTCTTTCATTTATTACTTTATACTGACTTATTTAATTTTTAATCATAAATGAAAAACTGACAATAGTTTATATAATAAATTTTTAATTTCTGCTAAAAAAAAAAAAAAAGTAAAAAGAAGAAAATGTTACTTAAAGATTTCCGAGCCTAGTAATTAGATGCATTTTCCTTGAGACTAAAAGAAAATGATTTGAATGCATAACTCATTTTCAGTAATATCATATTACACGCAGACAGACTGTAGCTGGACGTGTTTCAGGATCCTCTCCTGATCCTGTGGTGATCATAATTAGCGTAGATCAATCTAAGGAACAAATGATATGTATTTAGGGAAACAACATTAAAGAATAACAAATAATCATTTTTGGCACACTGGGTGTTTTTGAATCGTACTGTGTTAATCGTTTCATATTCCAAACATAATCAATATAAATGTAAATGTTTCAAAATGAACATGTCAAGTAAATTAATTCACATTCAGTTTAGATGTGGAACAGCAGTAAAGGTATTCCGGCTTAGTTTGCTTTCATCACTGCCACCAACACCAGACATTAAAGAAATGAAATAACTAACCGTGAAACATGTTCTTCTGTATCTTCACATTATAAAATGAAAATCATATAATAGTATAATAATATAATATAAAACAGAAAAAAAATCTTACGATCACAGTGCACACAATTTTGCTTTAGACTGGCTGTTGTCACTAAGGCCATGGATTACATGTAGATGAGAGGATGAAAGAGGAGATGTATTCTTCCACTCCCAAATCTTCCTCGTCCCGTTTAAACAAAGTAAGCCGAGTTATTGGTGTATTAGAGAGAGGGGCCTGAGAGGCTGGTTGAGATGAGATTCAAAGGCACTTTATTAAGAGTGAGGGGAAATGATCCGCTGAAGTATCTCTCCTTTATTTGTGTTGCAAATACTTCATTTGGCTGCACAAATAGTCTCTCTCTCCCTCTTGGTGTATGGTGCTTCTTCCCATCTCTAGGAATTGTATGATGAATACACTAAAACAAAAAAAAATGTATGCCTTTTTTCTATCTCTTATTATAACGTACTTACATTGAAACATTTTAGCTTGAAATGTTTTCAAAATGCATATACCATAATAATAATAATTAATAATTATTATCATAGTAACACAATTATCTATAATTCTAAAGTCCTTAATCATAATATTAAAAACAGTAATATTAGAGGAAAATGTATTTTTTATTTTTATTTTAATAGCATTAGGTGCTTTATTTTCAAGGATATTTGCCTTCCTTAAGATGTTGTGATTTGACCCTTGAGAACATGCAGTATTGTGTCAAAAAACAAAACAAAAAAACATAACTGAGGCTACGATAATTTCATTGATCATGTAAATATAATGCAGACAAAATTTCAGGACAGAGTGGTCACTCGTTAGCTTTTCTTGGTGAGTTCAACATTCTTGAGAATATATTGAAAAAAATATTTTTCTGCTGCATTAGAAATGATGGCTGCAAAGACCAAACATTTAAAAAAAAAAAAGAAAAAGAATAACGATTGTTTCATAATTCCCATTTAGTACAGAAAAAGGAATAAGTATATCGCTGGCAGATCAAATCAAGCCTGATTAAACTTCTCTAGGACACTAAGAAGCGACCGCTTCAAACAGACAGGAGACAATTGACGAGTGTGAACCTCAGCCTCTAGTGTCAGCCTAACAGAGTGGGAGTAGCCAAAGGGGGCCGTGGGGGAGGCCATGGCTATTAAAAGATAAATGTATTTTTTCAATCCATTATTCATGGCAGGGCTAAGCATGGAGTCAGGGGCTTAGCACTGCAGAGGAGCCCACCCGTACCGGCCCTCCCAGACCCCCACACTACGATAGAGGCCAAGCCAGCGACAGCTGGGAGAAGCAGAGAGAAAGGGTGGGAAGAGGGAACTGAGAAAGGTCAAAAAAGAGAAGAAGAGACACAAAGAAGACACAAAAAGGTTTTTTGGGATGGGAAAAAGAGGGAATGAGGAGGAGCGAGATGACGCAAGAAAAAAAGTGAAGAACTGCAAAGCACTTAGACACTTTTGAACTCTCTCTAAGTTCCGCCGAAAACAACACTAACACACTCATTCTCTTCGCACACACTTGTTCGCATTTCACTTTTATGTATTTTCTGCATGAATGGTTTGAGCAGATATTTCTAAAATAGAAATGGACTCATTGCAGTTTGTGCTGAGACAATGAACTCCTTGTCTGATGGGAAAACAGATTAGAACTGGACTAAATATCTTTTGTCAGTCATCTTTAACGTAGATGCAGCTCTGACGAACAGTAGAAAGAAAGTCAAACATCTTTAGACATTTGTGAAAGTGGCTGGAAGAGGGGTTTTCCCCCCATAATTTCACTTTTGTAATAGTAGGTTTAGAATGTCCTATTTAATCTAAATATGACATGACTTTTAATTGCATGCATTTAAAATACTGCTGCATGATAACATATGAATAAAAAAATAGCATTGCATTAATTTCTTATTTTGTATGTAATGTATTCCACACATGCTCTAAGGCTTGCAAGATCAAAATCTGATGATCTATGTTATGTTCCTTAAGTGCTTCGCTGGAAGCATGAATTTTATTTTATTATTATTATTTTCTAGCAAAGGGGTGAATATGGTCAAGATTGCAAATTTGCTTACCGACCTAGAAATAGAGATGGATTAAATGCTTTTTATGTTCAATATCAGAGTAATTTTCCATTTTCTAAAATGTTCTAAAAACCAAGACTCGATGTGGTTTTAGACTTAGGACATACAAAAAATGGTCTAAAACTGATAGCATTTTTTATGCAATAATTCTTAGATACAGACACAAATAAATTAAAAATGTTAATAGTATTGTAGTCTTACTACAATTCCCAGCTGTTGGCTTTGTTTGGGTAAAAATGGCGGCAGATGACAGATTAGTGATAAATTGTTGGGGAAAAATAACCTGTTCTTATTCTAAGCAGATACCTTCGGAATTGTCTCATGATTGGTGATAATTGAGCACATGCTGCACGATTTATGTGTTCCCTGCCAATGGCCATTTAGCAGTCCTGGTTAATTGATGCTCTGATTATAAGCTTCTATGTGAGACGAATGCTGCTCCGCCACCCATCCTTGTGTCCCCGCTCACAGAGGCCACATGTTCTCAGTATGGAGCACAATCAGTGCCTTTACACAAAGAGACACATCCATCAAACCAATACAAACATTGCTCCTATAGATGTATGTGCGTATGCATATGTTAAGCAGAGGTTAGATGTATGAAACTTTCTTTGCATAATTTTCACATTTATATTATCAATTCGATACTTTTTAAAAAATTGAATCCATTGTTACACTTCCCAGTGTTCAAAACATGCTTATACATGTGTAATGTGAAATGCTAACTCAGATATCAAAATGTAACAAGTAAGACTTGTTAAATGTTTACTTAAGGCATTTTGGCATGAAAAATCCCTCAAATAAGTTATGTAGTTGCCTTGCTTCATTAAAATGGCTTTTTTGGAGGTGCAGGGAAACTTTGGTACAAAAAGCAGACATATATTGGCATAAAATGCACACCCACGGCCAAAAGAAAGGAAACGCTACATTACATGAAGAGAGGGTGGACTGAACAAGCCGCCATGCTGAGCACATTTGTATTTAGACAAGAGAGCACAAGGGTGGGAACAGAGAGCGCAGGGGCTGGAAGATATGTGGGGGAGCGGAGGGGGGTTGTTTGTGTGTGTTTGTGTATGTATGGGTCACCATTCCCATTTTTCCCACTTTAGTGTTGTGGGCGAAGCGAATTGCAAAAACAAAGCATGCTCATATTTGGGCTTTGACATGTCAAGGATTACTTGTTCCATTGAATGTGTTGCCTATTATCTGCTTATCACTCTCTGCTCTTTACTCTCTTTCTTGTCCCTGCTCAATGGCTTCCTCTCACTGTCCGTCCAACCCCGCGCACACACACAAACACATACTCCCTCCCCGTTCTCTATCTTTTAACACTTACAAAACTGAAAAGATTCGGTCTGGGCTGGGCTCAGGCCACCTGGAAGCTGCAAAGGAGTTTGGCATCTCGCCAGTGGCCAGCTGTAGCATTGTGCTCTCCGTTGCCGTCTCAGTTAATTCCAGGCATTGGCGATTGTTGCCGTCCCTGTTTACGGCCCACCCCCTCCGCCGGCCTTCCCGGGCTCCCCTGGGCCGATTGTCCCAGGCCGTCTCTTGTTTAATGCTGTTTTGCAAGTTATTAAGCCCTGGAAGTCTATTAATCACAGTTCAGGGGCTGTGGAAGCCCACACAGCGGCGGCTGGGGGAGGGGCAGCGGACAGGCACGCTCGCTGGCCTGAAAAGGCTTAGACGGTGGTCCATTCAGATCCCTAACGAGATCATTACCACTAACTAAATACAAACCTGACCCCTTCGACCCGCTGGGAAATTACGTAGGAGGTCCCTCCCAGTGTGGGACATTAATATGCTGTCCCGGTACCCCTCCCTGTTCCTTCTGCCCATCCCACCCGCACCTCCCCCAGCCTTTACCCTTCCCCTCTTTCTATCCAATGGCCAGAAAACTAAACCTATCATCAAAAGAAGTCTAATCACTGCTGTGATTGTGGTAAACCAAGCCTGACAGACATTTCACTGAGACCTCAATAGAGCACATCAGTGCAACCTCCAAACCCTACCTCCACCCCCCATCGTTGGTGCTCTTATTTTCTCGCTTTTTAAAGCGGGAGCCAATGAGCGGCGAGAGAAGCTGGGTCTTTTCAGATTACTCGACACACTGTGTCCACTTTTCGGGGGACCACCTGGCAAGCTCATTTTAATATAACGCTGTCCCTCTTTCATTTAGACTGGCTTTCTTTCTTTTCTTTCTTTCTTTCCTTCTTTCTTTCTTTCTTTCTTTCTTTCTTTCTTTCCTCCCTCCCTCCCTCCATACTTCCATCTCTGTCACTTCTTCCTCTAGTTCTGCCTCTCAAGCCAAGCCATGTCCGTGAATTGCATCTAATCCATTGACCCTGCTAGAACATTCCTGGTTAGCACTCGTCGGAAGAGGCTGGATTTGGGGGGATTACATGGTTGTGGTACTGCTGGGTGGCACCTGTGACTGGGAGCGAAGCGAAACAATTACGGCTCGCCACAGAGAGGACGAGAGCCCCCCGCGTATCCCAACTTTCATTCTTTTATCCTCCTCTTTTTTTAAGTCGAGGGATCATGGACTATCACCTCTCTAATCTCTACCTGTGACAGTAACGCTGCGCTCCCACGCAGGGTGGCCTGTGACCCAGGAGAACAGTGGAACGGCCTCTGGGTGAGGCGTGAGAGAGGGAGCCCTCCTGGCTTATGTGAAGTTTCTGTCACTCTTAGTGTTTCAAGTGTCTCCACTTCAGGGAGTGAGAGCTTAGCTGTACCACTGAAAACAAGTGGGTGTGTCTTTGAGAAACCAGCACAACATTCCCGGATGCTAGTGCCCCATATTATCTCCTTCCGAATTTCCTTCTCCCTGTCGGACGATTTCAAAGGGCTCAAATTGTGAGAAATCCAACTTTCCTTTTAGGAATCAAAACTAGTCCAAGACATGATTCATTGAAACTGCTAGAAACATGACTGAACCTGAACTTTCGAAATGTCCAGGGAGCAAGATTAATAAATCAACACATGATTGGGCTTATTAAAACAAGATATTAACTAAATTTTTTCTCTGTCTGCTGGCTTTCTCATCACAGCTCAGGATAGTTGTTAGCTAAGCGACCGTGCACATTCTTGTGATTAACCACATGACATTATGGCTTGGGTAATCGACTCAAAGGTGGCAGATTTCAAATTGTGTACTTACAGATGGTACAAGCAACTGCAACTGGGAATCTTCATGTATTCCTATGTGAAAAGAAATACTCTTTAGTATGGAGGACGAGAAATTACTGAAGTATAAATAAATGCAGAAATACATACATAAATAAATAATTAATTGCTAAAATAAATAAATGTAGAAATGACTCATGTATAAATACATAAATGCATAAATGAATGAATAAATAAATGAAGAAATACATAAAGGAACGAAGAAATAAATGCTGAAATAAATAATGCAGAAATATATAAATGAAGAAATAAATAATTACTTTAATGTTAAAATAAATAACTGCAGATATGCATAAATGAATGAAGAAATAAAAATAAAAAAAGTATATTTTTAATTGTGCTATTTTGTACCATTTGTGTGATACCACATTTATTTCTACATTTATGTATTTATTTCTATATTTATTTTACATTTATTTGTGCATTTCTACATTTATTAATTATGTGTCTGTATGTCAATAAGGTAGGCGGTCCAAAACTCTCTCAATACAGGGTTCATTGAACAGGATCGTTAACGTTACAGTTGTACTTCATCTGTTAAATACAGCAGGTTTTTAAAGTACCATTGCTAATGATTTGCGTCAAGGCAGACCTCCTGTTTGGGACACAGCGCTGGAGATATAGCTAGTTTATTTGGAGTGTGCGAGAGAACAATTTGTCGTAGGATGGCACAGCATGGGATAATGTAATTTATAAACATTGCGTCAGTTAAATGTTTTGAAAAAAGGATGTGTGCCTCGATTACATCCAAAAGAAAAAGATACACAGCTGGATCGAAGTGTATCCATATCAGCACTGAGATTAACTAAAACATTGACTACATGTTTCAAACAAAACAGAAGGTCTGCTTTGTGCATGATCTATATAATTTGCTATTAAACAATTTTTTTTTAGTAATGTTACTTTAAAAAAAAACACCATAACAATCCTGTTTAACCAATCCTGCATTGAGAGCGATTTGGACAGGCTACCTTTCAGAAATATAGAAATGCATTAATAAATGTGGAATACATAAATAAATATTGAAATTAATGTAGTGTAACACAAATGGTACAAAATAAGCAAAATTAAAAATGACAGTTGACAAAATAATTTATTCTTTCATTTATGCATATCTGCATTTATGTATTTCTACATTTATTGATTGATTATTTTATGTATTTATTGTTTTATTAGTACTTAAGTCATTTCTAAATGTATTTATTTATTTAGGCTTTTATTTCATTTTTTATTTATTTATTTCTACATTTATGTATTTATTAATTGGTTAATTTATTTATACTTAAAGTCATTTCTACATACTTTAGCGAGCTTTTAAAAAAAGTGCTAATTCCAATTAAATGAAAATGCATAGTTAATTAGAAATTAAGTTAAGGTAAAGTTTATGATTAATTTGGTAAAACTTACAATAAGGTTCCAATTGTTAAGTATTTTATGCATTCATTTTAGTAATGCAGTTATTGGAATCAACATGACCTAAGATTAATAAATGCCATATAAGTATTTTTTTGTATTATTATTATTATTATTAGTTTGTTAACTAATGTAATGTTAACAAATGGAACCTTAATGTAAATTCGGTTGTACTTTATTTTACAGTACGTGTACTAACATGTACTTATAGTGTACTTGCAGTGTATTTATCTAGGAAAGTTCTGGTAATACAAGGTAACTACATGGGTAGGGGTAGGTTTAGGGGTAGGTTCAGGGTTAGTACCTAGTTATTACATAGTTATTGTAATTACTATAATAAGTACATGTACATAAGGAACAGGACTGTAAAATAAAGTGCTACCGTAAATTGTCATGATTCATTTATATGAAGACAATTAGCTTAGGACTTCAGACCATCTTTATTATTTCATTTAATAATTTCTTATATTGTGATTGAAATATGGTTTAAGTGTACATATGAGTGTACTGACAAGCATTTATGGTCAACCAAAATATTTTGTGTGAAACCCTGTATACCATGTATTTAAATGATAATGTAATGGCACATTTGTAATGATTATGCAATTTAGTACATTTAATATTAAACTTCCTATATCAAGTAACACACTAGTTAATAAAATTATTAAGAAGTTATAATCAAGGCTATTTACACAAACGTATGCTTATTTTGATGTTTTGACTAACATGATATGTTAGTAAAAAAAAACGGAAATTAAATTTTTTTTAATGCATGTTTATTGAAAATTATTGAAAATTTAATTTAAAGTGAAAGAAGACAAATATGAATGTGCTCTCTAAGTACAAATTAGTAGCCTTTTTATTTACAAGTAAAAAAAAAAAAAAAAAAAAAAAACTGTACCTTTGTACCTAATTTGAAGTACACTGTTAAGTGTACACATTAAGTGCATTTTCTTTTTTATATAGATTATACTGTCCTTCAAAGGTGAAACACAAAAGCTCCCCATTTTGTCAAAATGAACACAGGACAAAAAAATTATATAAAAAAAAAAAAAAATCCAAATTCAATCAAAAATGTAAAAAGCATTTTTCTGAGTTTGCCTTTTGTTGTCGTTGTCTGTAGTTTCCTTCTCTCTCAAGGCCTTGTCATTACGCTGTCCATGGTGCTTAGCTGAGGGGCCTGAAGATTGCAGGCTGCATGTTTATGTTTGACAAATTACTTTTATTGGTTGTGCTGATATTCTCTCCTCAGCAATGTACTTCTTAAATAATACTGTATAATACAAACTTTTCTACATCCAGTACATTTTATATTTGTGGGGAGGGGGTGTCATTATTACAAAGTAGTTGATTTTTGTTTGCTTGCTTGCTTGGGCTTGCTTGCTTGGGCTTTTGGATTTATGTAAATAATATATATATATATATATATGTGTGTGTGTGTGTGTGTGTGTGTGTGTGTGTGTGTGTGTGTGTGTGTGTGTGTGTGTGTGTGTGTGTGTGGTCACACTTTATTTACACCCCTGAGGTACAATTCTCATTATTTACAAAACATTAACTATGACTCTTGCCTAAATTAACTCCTAATTTGCTGCTTATTAATAGGTAGTAAGGTAGGTTGTAAATTTAGATTCTGGGTAGGGTTAGGGATAAATATAGTCATAAAGAATATGTGCTTAGTACTTATAACAGGGTTAATAACACCTAGTTAATAGTGAGATTTGGTCCCTATGCAAAAGTGTTTCCAAATGTGCATACTTTTTAAGCAACTAATAAAATGTATATGAGGAACACAAGCTGTAGCCTTTTAAAGACAGTTCAGACAGTTTAACTGTTCCACACATGCGATGAATGTTCTTGTTGAGAAATGAACCTCTATTCCTATTAGTTTCCTGCACTAAAAATGACAAGTATGTTAGGATCATCTAATTGAAGGCCTGTACGCCATGCCTGGTATGTGGCCATGCCCATTCAAGACATGGGAGCTCTATCACCTCGTTAATCCGTGATAAGATCACTCTCCTCAGACACTTCAAAAATGGAGATGTTAAGCAAGCAACGATCCAAACGTCACCCTGCTTTACCTGGATCTTATCTGACCCAGAACAGACATTTATTCTCCATTGCACTGCAGACATGTCACTTCTATTGTCGATGTCACTTCTTTTATTGATTATTTTGATTACAATGGAACAACAGACATGAAATGGGTTAGCTGACATCCAGATGCAATCTTATCAAGAAATATAATAAGTTGTCTTTGGTAACATACACACAGAAAGAATTGCTTTATGTTTTCTCCCCTGATGTCATTCAGACATATACGTACAGCTGAACTGCTGCCCTGAATTTTCCTCATACACATGCACAAACACTCATATCCATCAGCATTCAAGCGGTCATACCACAAATGAAGCGCTTTTTCCGATGGGCCATGTTGATTGTTCATCGGCACTGACCAATTGGAATCCTATCATGACGATCTCCAGCATAACAAGTAATTTTAACCTGCCTGCGATCCACCCCCTCACCACACTGCTGCTTAGCATCACCCCACAAACAAAAACACTCACTGTGTGCTCATGTTTAAGAGCACGCTAATTAATTCCACTCTGAAGCACTTTTCTGCTTCTATTTGCTCGGATACAAAACGTCAAATCCCTCTTATGCGTGCAAATAAACACTCTGAACAACAAAGAGACGGGAAAAAAAACTAATAAAAACAATGATGAAATTGACTGAAGGTATAACATGATGAACGCTTCAGAAATAGGCTCATGCCACCCTGCTAAATTACTCTCACCCCCAACAGACGACTTTTGCTGATTTGCTCTGGTTTTGTGTACAAGCTGCATTGGAATATTTCCGAACTAGTCGCATAAGCGATGTCAAGCATTGGTTTACACAATGTTTTGGTTTTCTGAGTACATCAAGTGTAAAAACAAACACACAAGGTCCCTCTCAGTTTCACACACACACACACACAACACATTCTCTCTCATCCACACTTCGTCTTCTCATCATGTCTCATGGCCACACATGATCTGCTCCATATTTCATGCTCCGCTGGTGTCGACATCTTCCAATTCCACAGCGGCCAACCGGCTAGCATATGTTCTGGCTGAGTAATTAGATGAAGCCCAACAGGTGTGAGAGAACCAATGGGATCTGAGCCGTGACACCACATCCCTCTAGTCATTACCCTAGCGCTCACCACCGTATCAGGACCTCATATAATATTCTGAGCCTTTCCTCATCCTGTTCTTGCTAATCTCCCTCAAAAACACAAACGCTACTTCCCTGTCAGGGTTCGCCTAGGCCAGAAGTGAGCTGCCACGACTCCAATCGCCACCCCTCCAGGTGAGCGTATCTCTACATTTGAGGGCCAAATGAAGCAGAAATGGAGTGTTTGTTTTCCCACACTCGTTTTCCTTGTACCCTCCACTCTTCCTTTTCGCCTCCTCCTTCTCCTGTAGTTAGGACTCATCAGCGCTGAGGCGCAGTGCCGTGAAGTGAAGTGTTAATTTAGTGCTCCTGCTGGGCAAGAGGCTGCTGAGGAAGCAGAGGTGAGCTCTTGCAGAAAATGACCCTCATGCTGTGATTGTTCTTGTTTTTTTTTTTTCTCTGCATGTTTGAAAGCTTCAGACTGCCACTCAGAGATGAAAACAAAGGAGGAGAGATGGCGAGAGATAATGCATCAACTGGAGAGGCTTACCTAAACCACACTGCAACATATTCATGTACTGACTCGCAATGTCTTTTAGTGAGCTTGTGCTATTGAAGTTGAACATGCATGTGGAACAAATTTAGATGTAACATTACACAAGCAATGTTTTATTTAAACACATGTATCTGCACATACACAGGCTCACAATATTCCAGCCTTTCATTTCCCCCACCATCGCTGCTCACTTTAGCAGAATGATTAATTGGGCCGGGCTC
Source organism: Carassius gibelio (assembly GCF_023724105.1). Lineage (NCBI taxonomy): Eukaryota > Metazoa > Chordata > Actinopteri > Cypriniformes > Cyprinidae > Carassius > Carassius gibelio. The sequence continues at coordinate 6,083,895 of NC_068412.1, read as the reverse complement.
AGCTCTGTCCTCTGAGAAACTTAAACAAAAAGCCAGGCTCTATCCGAAGATTACAGCCACACATTACAGGCTGAATGAACCATGAAATTGCTTTTTTCCCCACCTGCAGTGCACTCTCTTTGCAGCGTGGTCACTGCCGCTCTCAGGAGGGGAGCAATGAAGTTTCCTCACTCTGAGATAATAAAACAATCCTTCAGACCTCCAGCTCATAGCACCAGCAACTGTCCATTTGCCAGCACATGTGTGCAGGGGTGTATTATGTTGTTAAACACTGCATATATTATGCTACAGTGGTTTAAAATTATATAGGGGGTGAAAATTACAGAATTGTGGATTAAATACTATTTGCAATTCCAAAAGATAAATTATTTATTCTGAATATTCTATAGATTTTTTATTATAATTTTGTCAGTGCACAAATATCCAAGGCATAAAAAGTACCAATTATTTGCTTTTCAGATGGTCCAGTATATATATAATGTATATTAAAATTAAATACTGTAAATAAATTAAAATCTATTAATATATTATATATAATAAATAATAATAATTGTAATAAATAAAAAAGATTCCCTGGTCTGATAAACCTCAGTTCTAAGCAGATATTGCTCTTCACCTGTACAACATTATCCAAATGATGAAGCATTATGATGCAGCTGTGTTTCAGTGGCAGAGACTGGTGAACTGGTCAAGGTACACAGAAAGTTAAATGCTAAATAATAATAATAATAATCCTGAAATATCCTTGTAACGGAAACAGGTAAATTTAGCTCAAAGGGAATCATTTAAGATTTTAAGGGAATTTTAAGAGAATCACTGTTTCACGGCTGGTCACTGAGACGCCCTGCGATTCAGTGAACGAGCCGTTTAACATCAAATCTGCGCTGGATACTAATATACAAACTCTAGTGAAACACTGTCAATTAGCACAGTAACAAGATCGGCAGTTTAAGACATTAACTTGTAAGCACAAAACTTTAAATTGCATAGACATGAACAACCATCAATCACGTAATTAGCGCTCGCATTGAGTTCCTCAGTGAGGTTAAAATTATATTAGATACACCAGTAAAGGTCACAGTCTGGAGGTAAAGTTACTTGCGTCTCCTGTGAAAGAGTCCCGGTGAAAGGGCTATCCCGAGGTCGTTGATTGGCTGGAAGTTCATTCGCTGAAGTGACATCTTGGGAAGCCCGTGGTGGGGTGTTGGCTGAAGCTGGAGTTGTGTGGCTGGTTGGAGTTGAAACGCGCAGACGAGGTCGACGTTACAAAACTTAACTCAGAACACGAAACTCTCAAACGGTAAAGAAAAGAAATAAAGTTTGACGAGACAAGGTTGTGTTCCTTCTCATCGTGGCAGCAGGCTTGCAGGCCGAAGCACGCTGGAACCGCGCTCAAAGAACAGTGATGACTAAACAGCATGGCTAGAAGCTAAAAGCTAAAGCTAGGTAACAAAGCTACAAGCTAAAAGCTAAGAGCAGGCTAAAATGACTAATAGCAGAAGCATAGCTAGAGACTAAAAGCCCAGCATTTATGGTGTCCTCTGTTTTTAAACTGGCCTGTTGGCCACACCTCAAATGTTGTCTTGACCAATCAGATATTGTCTTGGCTTGGGGGTATCATAAATCATATGTTTATCTTACCAAGCATGTGGTCCGAATTTTTCTGCTCTTGCAGGGTATAATTTTGGACATGATTCCTTTAACACGAATATGATACATGTGACAAATAAATTATTGTCAGGGCTGTTTCAAGCAAGTAGATTCAATCACACACATACCAGACATGACTATGTATCCTTCAGCTATCCCATAGTTATTAAAAAAAACGTACACAATAAGTGATTATAACATGATAGTCAAATGTGTCAGTTACACATAAATGAATATGGAGTGATGCGATGGACTGATTCATTTATGAGTCTTTTTGAGTTCATTCTGCTCCATATATATGTACAAAAGCAGTTTCTTTGTCTTTTCTGTGAAGACAGAGGTTTAAAGCCCTTCCCCCCCTTAGGAAATTCAGTCTGGTTCTGCTAGGTGGGTCGAAGTCAATGGAAGTGTTTAACTCATGGGTTTCCATGTGATGTCCAGCGTTGCATTTCAATTATGAACAACAAATTTGACAATCTCTTCTGCAAATTAAAATTGTCAATAATTGTTCTAGTGGTGTTAATGTTGAAAGCTGTTGTGTGCACAAGTTGGTTGGTCATCTTGCTTGTTTCTTGTGGCACTAGAACTGATTTATGACTTCCTGAGGAATTCAGCTCTCGTGTTTCAAACATCGCTTTGATAGACTCTTTAATTTGTCTGGTTCGACACATTTCTGTTACATCCTTCATGGAAAGAGGCTAGGCTGGAAGGTTCACCATCCAGTAGGACAATTGCCCTAAGCACATAGCCAAGACAATGCAGAAGTGGCTTAGGGATGATTCTTTGAATGTCTTTAAGTGGCCCAGCCATAGTCTGGACTTGAACTGAATCAAACATCTCTGGAGAGACCTGAAAATGGTTCCCAGCCAACCTGATTGAGCTTGAGAGAATCTGCAGAGAAGAATAGTAGAAAATCCAGGAGTGCAACTCTTGTTGCACCAGCTAAAAAAATAAAAATACTGTAATTGCTGTCAAAAGTGCTTCAGGTGAGGACTTAAGAGTCTGAATACTCTAGAATATGTATTATATATGTATTTAAATGTAATATGATTGTGTCACGGTTGGTAAACCATGATCTCAGGGTTTTTCACTATGTGGGTGAAGTCTGTGTGTTTTGCGTCAGCACTGATTGTTTCATGTGGTCCACTAATTGTTATCAGCAGCAGCTGTCACTCATTACTCCTCCCTATATATTGCCCTGTCTAGTGTCTTGTGTTTGTCAGAGTATTGTTTCAGTTTCTCGTCTCATGTTCTGTTCTCCTTGTGTTGTTTCTTCATTGGATTGTCTTGTCTCCCAGAACCCCGTCCACTCATCTCATCTCACCGTTGGAATCTTCACTTACCTTCTCGGCTCGCTTCCCCGCAGTTCCTGTGTCACCCTCTCCTGCTGCCAACTCACCACCGCACCTCGAATCATCTGCTCACCAGCACCTTCCCGGACTGTGTATCCCCAGCCAAGTATCACCTGTGTTCCTGTCTTTATGTGCTGTGCTATTCATTCCATTAAAGACCCTCTAACTCGCACTTGCTTCCTGTCACTCCTTTCACCATTCGTTACAGATTTTCTTCGTTATGGTGCCATATACAGTTTTGGTTGCTCAATTTTTAATTTTATGAAAGCTTTAAGTGCAGTTAATTATTCGGCATGCTAAACATGCAAACAGATGACAGCATTGTTGAATCCATGCTATTTTGTTTGCCTTCAAGCGGTTGACCGCTGCCATGTCCTGTCACAAAATGCAACAAAAAAAAAATTGTAGATGGTAATAATGTGATTAAGGTGTGTACTGTACATGTCTTTTCCCTTCACTTCAATAATGCGACTAAAATAGGAATGCTGCGCGTCTTAATTATATTTCTGTTTACTTTGAATTAAAAAACGCAGAAGGTTTTGTGTTTAGGGGTAGGATAAGGGAATAGAAAATACAGTTTTGTGCGATATAAATATCATGTGTATAAAAATGTATCTGGCTTCTTTCTATTTTGGCTTTCTTCTTCAATTTAGGCCAGATTTTAAAAATTCTGGTGAACATGCACTGCTGCCATGTAGATCCCTGATGAAACACTGTGGTTCTTTTAAACTACATGAAGTCGTTTTTAAGATGAATTTGGTGGGAAGAATTGGGGAGTTTAGAAATTGAGCTGAACGAGCAGTGCTTGTGACTGTGGCTCAGCAGTGGTGTGATTTATTTGAGCTCAGTGCAGCATCAAGACCCAAATACAAAAACAATACAAAAACTGAATGTAAAATGCAAAATGAATTCAGAGAACAAATGGGTGTGACAGTTTGGAATGAAGTATCGCCAAAACGAAAAGTATTTATGAGTTTGTGGAACAATATAATATATGAATAATATAAGTCTGATGAAACTTAAATTTGTCACATTGATTAATATTAACTGGTTGGGTTGAAACTGCCCTCTAAGTAAGCAGATGCATTATTGACAGTGGACACTTCCTTTTCTAATGGTCGTACCTTTTTGAGCAAGATTCAGATAAAATTAAACCTTCTTCAGGCTGCGTATAAATTTGGCATTAACATGCGACCTGTATCCAGTGTTGTCTACATACAGATTGAAAAGACAAGTCTAAACACACTTCTGAACAGAATGTTATCCGATCAGTGTTTCCTGATCCAGAGGTAGTTGAGGACGCATTGTGATCGGATTAATAAATTATCTATTTCATCTACTCCATAAACAATTCTAGATCCCTTATCCAAATTGTTTAACACTAGAACTACCGGAATACCATAACTACTGGAAAGCCCATAGCGGTCATTCTGACCCGTCATACTAGACTGAAATGAATTCAATTTTTGTCATATTTACATTTGAAGGTTCTTTGAGGTTTTACAGTGAAATTTTTAATGTCTGTTGTCGTATTTTATGATGTCATCGCCCTAAAAATATTATATTTTTGTAATATTTGTGTATTGAGCTCTCGAATATGTCTCGCTTTGTGTTTAGTTTTTAACTGCAGTGAAAATGTTTTAGCCTATTTAAAAGTCTAAATGGCAATAAATATGAACTGACGCATAATATTTCTCGAGATAACATGTTGTGAATTTTGGAAATGATTACATACATCTTTTTTCAATACATTTTTACTTTTGTACTTTACAACGCTCTGGAGTTATTGGAAATGTTTGGATCAGAGGAACTGGAAACAATTCTATGCAGCCACCACTGGAATCGTGATCCATGAATAGATGGATCTGTTATGATAGTATAGGTAAAATAAATATTTTCACTGTCACAAAAAAAGCCTTATTAGTTTGTTTTCTATTTCACAATATCAGTCTTTTCCAGGCTAAAATGAGCATACAGTATATGCATTAGCTATTACACTAGCATAAAAATAATAATAGCTATTATTGTTATTATTATTATGGCTATTTTATCATAACACTGAAGTAAGCTATTACTTATAACAGACAGGATATAGTCTTCCAGCCTAGCATAGCCTACCTGGAACCGTGGCAGATTGAATGACAGCAGGCGTTGTATTCGAGGTGTCCACCTGGCTTTTTTACGAACAGGAATTTTAGCTTAGCAATAAAATATAAAAACAACTAAAACAAAAGTTGCTAGGCAACACTGACGTCCCTCTTCAGTCGTGGGAAAAAGTCACGAAAGCAGCAATTATACACTATGTAATGCGAATGGTCAATTTGACCACTTTGGACATTCAAGGTAGAAATACTTTGTGACGGTGGATTGAAGGAAAGTCAGGAAACAGATGCGAGTTAACAGTTTTAATGAGATTAGATAAATATAGAGACACAAATAAACATTGAGGCTGAGAAGACAACACTCCGTGGTGGTGGTGAGGAGGTGAGGAATCCGGATGATGGCGGAGAGATGGTGAGTAGTCCGGATGACGGTGAGTAGGCAGCAGGAGAGGATGGCACAGGAACTGCGGGGAATAGAGCCGAAGGTAAGAGTTCGTGGCTCAGTGGAAGTGCGGAGAGTGAATGAGTTTCTAGGGAAAACACAGACATCCAACGCAGACAACACTAAAGCCGACGAACAGGGTAACCACATTAAACAACGATCTCACAAATACAAGACGTGAGACAAGCCAATATATAGTAGATAAGTAATGAGTGACAGCTGTTGCTGATGACAATTAACGGAGACGCCCACAAGCTAATCAGTGCAGACTCGGAACACACAGATATCACCACAAAGTGCAAACACCCCGAGATCATGGTTGTCACGGAAAAGAAGACTGGATGCAAATGCAAGTTAATATCTCTTTAATGAGAGCTTTCCACAGATAGAGTCAGATGTTCAGGAATTGAAAAGACAAACAAGCAGCAGGAGAGATGGCAACACAGGGACCTTGATGGGCGCTGGTGTTCGTGGTGAGTGGAGTCCGTGAAGTGACCGTGGCTGAAGTGATGAACGAGGTAATCCAGAACGAATATCCACAGGAACTAACAGGAAACAGCGACGAGAAATCCAGAGCAGGAACAACTACATGAGGGACACAACAACACCAGGACTCCAAACAATGATCTGACAAACATGAGACGAAAGACAAGGCGTAAATATAGGCAAGATGTAATAAGCCGCAGCTGCCGCTGATCAGTAATCAGCGGCGACGCCCACACAGAACAATCAGGTGATACACCCCGCAACCTACACACAGACAACAAGATGACACCATGTATCTATGAACCGTGACAGTACCCCTCCTCCTAGGAACGCCTCTCGGCGTTCCCACCACCCCTCACCTTTCGATTGTAATCACTGATAAGGGAGTGATCCAGAATGTCCCAGGCAGGTACCAAACTTCTCTCCTCTGGACCGTAACCTTCCCAGTCCACCAAGTACTGGAATCCACGTCCCCTCCGCCTCGAGTCCAGAATATGGTTAACCGAATAGGTTGGTTCCCCGTCTACGAGTCGCGGCGGTGGAGGAACCGGGACAGGCGGATTAAGCGGTGAATGAAAAACTGCTTTAATTTTGGAAACATGAAAGATGGGATGAATCCTCCTGTACGCTGGAGGCAATTTGAAGCGGACTGCCACCGGACTAATGATTTTGGTGACAGTAAACGGGCCAATGAATTTGGGAGCAAGTTTATTAGCAATGGAGCGGAGCGGAATATTCTTAGTAGAAAGCCACACTTTTTGACCAACGATGTATACGGGTGGCTTTGACCGGTGGCGATCGGTCTTAGCCTTGGTGCGCGCCCTCACCTGCAAGAGAGTCTCACGGGCTCTGTTCCAGGTGTGGCGGCACCTCTGGACAAAGGCGTGGGCAGAGGGGACCGCAACTTCGGATTCCAGACTGGGAAAAACAGGTGGCTGGTAACCTAAGCTAGATTCAAACGGGGAGAGGCCCGTAGAAGACACTGGTAACGAGTTATGTGCGTACTCAATCATAGAGAGTTGTTGACTCCAGGAGGAAGGATTCTTGGACGCCAAACATCGCTACATACGTTCTAAATCCTGGTTGGCTCTCTCAGTCTGACCATTGGTCTGGGGATGGAACCCAGAGGAAAGACTAACCGTTGCCCCCAGCAACTTACAAAACTCCTGCCAGAATTTGGACACAAACTGGGGCCCCCTGTCAGAAACCACATCCACCGGGAGGCCATGTATCCGGAAGATGTGGTCAATGACAGCGACCGCTGTCTCCTTGGCAGAAGGTAATTTGGCCAAGGGTATGAAATGGGTCCGCAACGGTCAAAACAATCGTATACCCTTGGGAGGGTGGGAGGGCGGTGACAAAATCTAGCACGATGTGGGACCAGGGTCTCGAAGGGACAGACAGCGGTTGGAGTAACCCATCTGGAGGATGGTTGGAACTCTTACCAGTGGCGCAAACCGAGCAAGCCAAAACAAAATCACGGATGTCGCGAGCCATACCTGGCCACCAGAACCGTTGCTTGACCAAACATCTGGTTCAATTAACCCCTGGATGGCAAGCTATGTTAGAGCAATGACCCCACTTAATGATGCAGGACTTTAACTCATCCGGCACAAATAAACAGTTTGGTGGGCATGCAGGCGGAGGCGTTACCCCTTTTAAGGCCGCTAGGACCTTCGACTCGACCTCCCATGTCAGAGTGGAGACCACTAATGTCTCAGGAAAAATACACTCGGGAGTGGACGGGTGTTCGGACGGACCAAAAATACGAGAAAGGGCATCGGGCTTGTTGTTCTTGGAGCCCGGGCGGTACGATAGAGTAAAATCAAAACGACCGAAAAAAAGTGCCCACCGAGCCTGCCTGGAATTGAGCCTTTTAGCTGATCGCATATACTCGAAGTTCTTGTGATCAGTCCAAACGATAAAGGGCACCCCCGAACCCTCTAACCAGTGACGCCACTCCTCTAACGCTAATTTGACCGCCAACAACTCTCTGTTACCAATATCATAATTACTTTCCGCGGGAGATAAACGGTGAGAGTAAAATGCGCAAGGGTGCATCTTGTTATCTGAGGGAGACCGCTGGGAAAGAAATGCTCCTATGCCCACCTCTGACGCATCGACCTCCACCACGAACTGACATGAGGAATCAGGGGCAATCAGAATGGGAGCCGAAACGAAGTGACTCTTCAGTTTAGCAAATGCAGCTTAGGCTGCATCTGACCACCTGAAGGCCGTTCTGGGAGAGGTCAAGGCAGTCAGAGGTGAGGCTAGTTGCCTGAAGTTGCGAATAAAACGCCGGTAGAAATTGGCGAACCCCAGAAACCGATGTAGGGCCTTACGGGAATCTGGACTTGGCCAATCCACCACAGCCTTAACCTTGTCAGGATCCATGCGAATTCCCTCAGACGAGACGATGTACCCTAGGAAGGAAACAGATTGTGCATGAAATTCGCATTTCTCCGCCTTGACAAAAAGACCATTCTCTAACAGCCGCTGAAGCACTCGTCTGACGTGTTGAACATGTTCTTGGAGAGACAAAGAAAATATCAATATGTCATCCAGGTAGACATATATGAACTGATCAACCATGTCTCTCAACACATCATTAACGAGTGCCTGGAAGACCGCAGGCGAGTTGGAAAGCCCGAAGGGCATAGCCAAGTATTCAAAGTGCCCTCTGGGGGTGTTAAAAGCGGTCTTCCACTCATCTCCCTCCCTGATGCGGACCAAATGATAAGCATTACGCAAGTCCAATTTAGTGAAGACGGATGCTCCTTGCAACCTCTCAAAAGCCGAAGACATCAACGGCAAAGGATTGGTATTCTTAACCGTGATGTTGTTCAGCCCCCGGTAATCAATACAAGGTCGCAAGGAACTATCCTTCTTCCCCACAAAAAAGAACCCCGCCCCCGCTGGAGAAGATGAAGGGCGAATGATCTTGGCTGCCAGAGAATCAGAAATGTATTTCTCCATGGCCTCCCTCTCGGGAACAGACAAAGAGTATAATTTGCCCATAGGCGTAGACTTACCCGGGACTAGGTCTATAGCACAATCGTAGGGACGATGTGGAGGGAGAGAAGCAGCCCGGGACTTACTGAACACCTCCTTCGGTCGAGATACTCCATGGGCACGTTAGAGAGATCCACAGTCTCATCCTGCAAAACAGAAACAGACACCGTGGGACAAGCAGACAAAAGACAAGACTTATGACAACTGGTGCTCCACTCAGTGACAGTACCCAGAATCCAGTTAATGCGGGGATTGTGCTTCCTGAGCCAGGGATGGCCCAGGACGATTGGAGCATGAGGTGAGTCCATGAGAACGAACTGAGTCTCTTCGGAGTGGTTACCAGAGGTGATGAGTGTGATGGAATCCGTGATGTGTGAGAGAGCAGGTAGTAACTGTCCATTGAGTGCGCTGACGGAGATGGGGTGCTCGAGGGAGGAAGTGGAGATGCCATGTTGCTGAGCGAAGTTATAATCCATGAAATTGCCCTCGGCCCCGGAATCCAGAAGTGCACTGCAGGTGACGTCGTTGGTGGCCCATCTCAGTCTTACCGGAAGGAGGGTAGATGGTGAGGACTTCTCGGCAGAGATCCCGCCCGATAGTAGCCTCGAGTTTACTATCGGGCCTGGTCTTTTACCGGGCAGTTTCTAACGAGATGACCAGATGTTCCACAGTAGAGACAAAGGCGAAGGGACCTCCGCCTTTCCCTCTCCTCCCGGGAAAGCCATTCTCTCCCCACCTGCATGGGCTCAGGATCGGACGGTGGACTGACCGCATCCACCGGACTGGCTCGAAGACCACTGCATCGTTCTCCAGATTCGAAGGCGTGAATCGACACGTAATGCCAGCTCTACCAGGCCATTAAAAGTCTCAGGTAAGTCCAGGGTGTAGATCTCACGGTGGACGCGATTAGCCAGCCCATGCAGGAAAACGTCCCACTGCGCCTCCTCGTTCCACCGGCACTCCGCCGCGAGGGTGCGGAACTTGATGGCATAATCAGCGACCGTGCGGTTTCCTTGCTTGAGTGCGGTGAGTTTCCGGGCGGCCTCCTTGTCCGCCACCGCACGGTCGAAAACCCTCCTCATCTCGCCGGCGAGTGCCATGAACGAGGAGCAGCAAGTATCACGGTTCTCCCAAACCTCCGTTCCCCACAGCGCCGCCTTCCCCGTGAGTAGCATGAGCACGAATGCCACTATGGACTCCTCCCTCTCGAACGTACGGGTCTGTAAAGTTAAGTGGAGAGAACACTTGTTGAGGAATGCTCTACAAAAGTCAGGCTCACCGGAATAAGTCTGTGGCACGGAGAGGCGGGGCTCCAAGATGTCCCGTTGTTCTGAAGGCGGTGGGGAAACGGTCGGCGGGGCTGGCGCAGTGGGAGCGCGAAGTTGTTGCATCTGTTGGGAGAGCTCAGACACCTGTGTTACCAGCGCCCGGACGGCGCGTCCGGTGTAAGAGATGCTCTCCTGCTGCTAATCCATACGAGTTATGCTGTGGCTGATGAACTCGGTGAAAGCCGCTGAACTCGCTGCATCCATGATGATGGTCAGATCGTTCTGTCACGGAAAAGAAGACTGGATGCAAATGCAAGTTAATATATATTTAATGAGAGCTTTCCACAGATAGAGTCAGATGTTCAGGAATTGACAAGACAAACAAGCAGCAGGAGAGATGGCAACACAGGGACCTTGATACACCCCGCAACCTACACACAGACAACAAGATGACACCATGTATCTATGAACTGTGACAACGGTTTACCAACCGTGACATACTTATAGTATAAAATAACAATGTTATAATAAAATATACACACATTTAGGAAAAATCAGGGTAGTATAGTTATATGGTTTTTATTTGAACAGTTATTACATTTTAGAATTCAGAAACGATCAAAATGACAGTCTTGGTTGTTCTAGTGTTAAATGTGTGGGTTCCAAAAGTGTCTTCAAAAGTGGACACTCAACTGATACTACTCTGCTCTCGGTTACTGAAGCCCTGCAACTGGCAAGAGCAGCTTCAAAATCCTCAGTACTCATCTTACTGGACCTTGTCTGCTGCTTTTGACACCGTTAATCACCAGATTCTCCTGTCCACCCTCAGAAAGATGGGCATCTCTGGAACCGCACTCCTGTGGGATAAGTCCTACCTCTCTGACAAATCCTTCAATGTGTCTTGGAGGGGTGATGTTTCTAAATCACAACAACTTGCTACTGGGGTTCCTCAAGGCTCAGTACTTGGACCACTTCTCTTTTCCATCTACATGATGTCATTAGGATCTGTGACTTAGAAGCATGGCTTTTCTTATCACTGCTATGCTGATGACACCCAACTGTACTTCTCTTTCCAACCAGATGACCCGACGGTAGCTGTTCGCATTTCAGCCTGAGTGACATTTCTAGCTGGATGAATGACCATCACCTTCAGCTTAACCTTATGAAGACAGAACTCCTGGTGATTCCAGCTAACCCATTGCTTCATCACAAATTCTCTATACAGCTGGGTTCGTCAACCATTATTCCTTTGAGGACAGCCAAAAACCTAGGAGTTGGGATGGATCATCAGTTAAGCTTCACAGACCACATTGCTACAAAGACCCGGTCCTGCAGATTTGCCTTATACAACATTAGGAAGATTAAACCTTTCCTGTCAGAGCAAGCCACCCAAAGTCTTGTCCAAGCTCTTGTTCTCTCCAGACTGGACTATTGTAATGCTCTCCTGGCGGGCCTTCCTGCATGTACTGTTAAGCCTCTGCAATTGATCCAGAATGCAGCAGCGAGGGTTGTCTTCAATGAGCCAAAAAAAAGCTCACGTTACTCCTCTCCTCATCAGGTTACACTGGCTACCAGTAGCCGCTTGCATCAAATTCAAGGTACTGATGCTTGCCTACAAGACGACCACTGGCACGGCACCAACATATCTAAACTCACTGGTTAAATCTTATGTGCCCTCCAGAAGTTTGTGCTCTGCAAGTGAATGACGCCTTGTGGAGTCTTTAATAAAGGAGTCTTTACTCATTTTCAAGAAACATCTAAAGACTCATCTTTTTCGCCAGCACTTAACCAACTAATACTAGCACTTTTCCTTCTTTTCTTTTATAAAAAATAAAAAAAAATCCCCTGGCTATGCGTTCCGTACTAGACTAACTGAGACTTGGCATGGCACTTGAAAACTGTTGTTGTTCTCTTGTTGACCTGACTTCTTCTATTGTTCTCCTTTGTAAGTCGCTTTGGATAAAAGCTTCAGATTAATGATTAAATGTAAATGTAAAACAAAACTACTCTGCCAGCTGTGTGCACGTGAGACTGTTATTCTGCGTTTCCACCAAAAAAACCCGGAACATTTGTACCAGGAACTTTTTTTCCCAGGAACTACTTCGACTCGGGAACGTGATGTCCATAACGACGCAAATCTGGTAAATCTGCAAACAGCAGCGTACTTGATAACATCAGTCAGCTCGCCTTGGCTACTGCAATTTTCCTCTCTGTATATTTGCAATAAAACGAAATAGGATATCAAAAACTACTGCCTCCTTTCGTTTTCATTTAACATAATAACAGCTGCAGAAATGTACTTAGTTTAGGGATATGGGTATGTATGTATATAGCCATTACAATGAGACTAAATATTATATAAATTAGCCTTTTTTATTTTCATTTTAACATATAGATAAATCGAATACAGACTAAAGATAACCTGTTATATTTACCCAAAATGAATGATATTTTATGTTTAACCACTAAAGAGACATCAAAGCCAGCGGCACATACCAGAAGGTCTCTGTGGATACATGAGGACTGAGCTCTCGCTGATCGCATGGACCTCACCGTCTCTGAGATCGGCGAAACACATTTTTAAATAGGTGCTGTCTTTATACATAAACCACAGATTTGAGTTTTAAACAACTACATTCTCGCCTGAAATACTTTTAAAATTATATTTCATGACACAATAACTGCTGCCCACGAGGCTAACAGTGCAGATTTGAAAAATTAACTTTTAAATAAAGTTTGTGTTAGTTTTAAGAATAAAATTAACAGCTCTATTCTTTATTAATCGGTTGTGTGAACCCCACAACATACTATTAAATTAAATGCCACAGTATCTATGCTGAGACTGTATTTTGATGAGGAGTCTGACCTCTGCCCTGATCTGCACCTAAGCAGGGTATCCATAGGGACTGCAATTCCCTATGAGGTTCAACAAGAAATCTAGGTGCTGTTGTTCGTCTGGCTGGCGCATGCTGCATCCTATAAGGTCACTGCTTCAGCCTTTGATATCCCTTGATCCACAGTCCACAAGCATGTGCTGTCCTTGGCCTTCTAAGAAAAGTTGTTTACCTGCCTCAAGTTGAAAGGGTAGGTGCAGGATTTGCCAGGCTGATGAGCTCCCCTGTTTTATGTTTATCAGTCATTGAGGGATGCATATTTATATATTTATATATACAGTAATGCACCATAAATGCACCATGCACCACTTTCTGCTGTCTCATCAGAAGACCAGTAGTGAACGTGAAACAAATGGCAGTTGCTCCCCTGATCTTGCTCACTTTATCTCATTCACACAAATATTTTTATTGTTCCTGTAGCTCAATTGGTAGAGCTTTGCATTATCAAGTGCAAGGTTGGGGGTTCGATTCCCCTGGGAACATATGATAGGTAAAAATTGATAGCCTGAATGCACTGTAAGTTGCTTTGGATAAAAGCGTCTGCTAAATGTATACATTTAATTTTAATTTAATTTAATTTTAATTTAATTTAAATATATACATTTAATTTAATATTTACAACTGTAAAAAAAAATGTTGCATATTAAAGCAGTTAAAAGTGATAAGAATTTTTTTTTTTTTTTTACAAGATTACAGATAATGACCTACAAAGTACAATAGTAACATTCCCTAACTGTAGTGATGATGTTATAGAATAAATTTAAGACAATTGAGAAAGTGCATGTTGGTTCAGCAGTCAATTGTACATATAATATGCAGCTTCAAGTTGATATAACAAATGGTTGCAAACAAGCAAATATTTGGATTATGTACTGAAAAGGAAGCATTATTTATGTGGTAACTGTTTTAGGAAAATGTTTAAATTCTTCATTCCTTCAAAAGGAGAAAAGTTAAGTCTGAACATATAAGTCTCTTGGTGGCATTAATTTATTCAGAGGTCATCAGGGTATGAAATATATGCTGTGTATGCTGCACTCTCAGAAAGAGGGACTCATTTCAATAAAGCAGCTCTAACCCATGAACAAGATGAAAAAAAGATGAATTAGTCCATTTTAATGTGTCTCCTTTTCTCTCTGCCAGGGTGTATCAAGGCTACGCTTTACATTGCATTCTAATTTATTTTTACATGATAAAATATTGGCATCAGAGGGTAGAAATAATGGAGAGGAGCAGGAAGCTCTTTTTTTTCTTTCTACCTCTATCTCTTCTCTCATCCAATCGCTCGCTTAGTGCTTAGACGGGAGACAGTTCACGGCCACAAGCTGAGGACATTGAGCGGGGTGACAGAGAGACGATTCAGTGTGTGAGGAGAGCTCTGATCAAGCATTCAGATTAAAGTATTTTCTCCTGCCCGAGGACAGCTCTCGATGCACACCCCTCGTGAACAATCTGTGTGTGTGTGTGTGTGTGTGTGTGTGTGCGTGTCATTGTGGGAGTGAAGGATGACTCCCTCCATCTCTGAGGTCACTGGCATCCAGCTTCAGTATCAATAGAACAGCTTTAGTTTTTATTTAGCCATGGCATACAAGAATACAATAAAGTGTAGCCTATATGCTAGGGGTGTAACGATTCAAACGTTTTCTTAATGACTTAATTGCAAATCCTCCCCATGCACATCGATTTTGAAACATGAATTTTGCATCATCATGAAATTGTTTGGGTGAAGGTTTAAAACTCAAGCATTCATTGTTTTAAAATACAGGATGATCACTGCCTACTACATGGCTAGATGACAGACCTATCACAATGACGCTATAGTCTTGCGTCAAAGACATGAAAACCATTGATAAAGCTGCCAAATCATTGTGTGGCCACTACTACTTAAATACAGCTCTTCTGGTTTCTATAAGATACGATACTTTTGTTTTACTTGTGTTTATTTGGGTAAGCAGAAAACATATGGTTTTTTTTTTTTTTTTTTTTTTTGTATGTTCAGCTCTAAAATATTTTACACATTGCACTCTTAAACTGAATTAAACAATCTTAAATAGTTTGTCCTTTTCTTACCATGTACATATTAGGATAATTATTTACATAATAGTATAATTGCACCTTAAATTATGTAATCAAATCATTAATCACAATCAAATTTAACTTAATTGAATTGAACCTCATTCTGAATCAGATCAAATTGATCTAAATTTCTAAGAATCGAAAACCAACGAGTTTTGATTATATATAAATAAGAAATAATTTATTCATATTTAAAAGAAATGTTCATAAAACAACATTTCCAAAGCAAACACTTGGCAATTCAAAAGTTACCGCCACAATGCTGGGGTTTGTGAGTGGTTGCTATGCAGATGTTTAGGTGTTCTGAGTGAGTTATAACATAATGCTAAGCAATTACAAAGGTGTTTTGGGTGGTTGTCAGGTGGTTGCTTTATGACTAAATCTCAAGATCCCTCTTCCAAATCTCTGTGATATTCTGAATTAACAACAGCACTTATTTGATCAAGCCCCTTAACATCTCTGTCTGACAGCAGAAGTACAGTTTATAGCCTGGAGGCATCCATGAAGGGGCCAACTTATCCTGAGCAGGGAGCTCTGTGTGTGAGCCAAAGCCCAGCAGGAAGCTAATAGACTTTTCCAGTGTAGGCCCCTTGAGGCCCCTGAGGCATTATGTCAAGCCCTTGACTACTTCATGCTCATTAAGAGTCATGTTCCACAATTTCACACTACAGTAGGGGAACAAAAAGGTTAGTTGGAGTCCACTTTTATTGGTTAAATGTCAGTGTCATCAATGTCAGTCTGATTGGTTTAAAGACCCCATAAAATGATTTTCAACATGCACAGTTCTGTTTCGTCTGTACTTGCATTTTGTGAAAAAAATGGCAAGTTGTCCAATTCATTATTTGCTTCTCACTTTTGCAATATTTATAATTTGGTATTGTAAAAAAAAAAAAAAAAAAGTGGTCTCTTGGCTCATCTTGTCCCCGGTGTGGGATAAATTGAGCCTAGGGAGAGGTTAGGTTAAGCCACATGGAGTTAAACTGTGCCGCTGATTATGCTTTTTCGCCATAGGTCATATCAAAAGAACAGAATTTCAATAAAAATGACCTCCTAAATCATATGTGTAAGCCTTGTGATGGACTGACCATCCATCCAGGGAGTTGGCTCAAGACGCTGGGTTAGGATCCAGCTCCCTACCGACCCTAATAACTTGTACTCACTCACATCAATAATTGCAGTCCGTTTTTGCTTTGTTTTGTTTTTTCAGTTCATCAATTTGTACTTTATTTTGTTATCAGGCTAATACTCAACATCACTTATAAATGTAGGGAAACATTAATTCTATAAAAAACTTTAATTGATTTTACAATTTTGTTTAAGTTTGCCTAGACATGGGGTGGTTCATCTTCACCACCGGCTAAAATAATTATTTGCTGTTTTATTGCTTGGTGATTGTTTTTAAAATTTACTAGCAATTTTTAAGGAAAACCTAATAGTCATTTTTTGTGTGTGTGTGTACTTAAATTTAACAAATTTCTTCAGTCAATCAAAATACCATAGTCTGTTACAAATAAATGTTATCAAAATTAAAATCATCATTTCATTGCAGATATGAAATAGAAGCTGCATGTGAATAGCCTACATAAATTATGAAATAAAAATAAAACAGGAACTCATTATGATGTAGGAGTGTAATAAACCACTGTTGATTACTGCTGATTTGCTCTTGGTATGCAATTATTAAAGTCATATTCTTGCTACAAAGATAAACCTAGCTAAGAACCATTTAGGAAGTTCATTGCTTTTTACACATTCAAAAATCAAGACGTCACATTGATTGTAGTAGTAGCATGAAAAGCAAAACTAGGAATAATATAAAGATAAAGTGAAAGTGACTGAAGCAGTCAATACGTTTTTGCACACCAAGAAAAACAAAAACTCCTGTTATAATCACTGAAGCTGTCTACAAGGCAAAATGCATGTCTTACCTAGCCTACATCTCTCTACACTTTATGATGAGAAAATTCACTAGAGTGAAAAATTCAGTCAGTGAGATTGTGTGCTGAACAAAAGTCTGGTGTTTTACACAGTGACTAAACTAAACGTCTCTGATTGGCCGTTGCAAGCAGAAATGTGTGAGCTAATGCAACATGAGCAACACAGTCAACCGTTCTTTCATTTTCACATTTCACTCTATTTGATTTAGTTTGAATTTAGTTTGTGGTGGAATTTTTGCCCCTAAGAGCCTGTTCAATTCTGATCCTGCACCTGTCAGCGTGCATCAACATTTATGGGTCTAACCTTTAGGTGTACACTAGCAGACAGGTGACTACACTTGGACTGAAGTTGCTTTCTGTAATTTTGCTACTACCTCGAAAGCTTAAAAAACATGTATAAAATAGTGAGGCTGATGTCTTCTCATACTGAGTTGTTACCAAGTTACTGTGGTATGCAGCTGCTGTTATTTATGATGGTATCTGAGGGGGTGGAAGCCATCTTGAGTTCAGACCATACAATTAAATCAAATGTGAAAACAGAAACAACTAAGTTCCATTCAGGATTTCATGGGGTCTTTTACGTTTTAGTGTTTTTAAATTGCAAAAAAAAAAAAAAAATTATAGTTTTTTTTTTTTAATTATTAAATTTTTTTATGAACTTGAGAGAATAGACACGTGCCCTTGTAGGTATTTATACTTTCATTCAAGCTGCATGTTTGATTTGTTGAGAGATACAACAGCTATCGAGGGTCCAGTTGTACTGGAGAACATTTTTCAATGCTCCACTTCAGAGGCTGGAGACGTTTCTACTGTCATTTTCCTCTAGTGCTTCAAGGTAATTCTTCTCTCCCCTCTATTTCTGCGGCAGTATGGTGTGTGGCCGTCTGAATTGTGTGTTATTACCCAGCTGGAGACAATATCATTACTACATATTTGCTGTCAAGGGTCTGCAAAGAATGGTACACCGTGGGCCTTGATGATCTAACAAGCTCACACGGTGCTGCTGAATTACCCACTCCTACCGGGAGGAAGTCAAACACTAGCCGTTTGAGAGATGACTGAACAAATGAGCGTCTCTGTCTCACACCCCCCTCCCTCCATCACGGCTGAGGTGAGAACACACCTCTCTGACATTACTAGCACTGACTCTGTGTGTAACTCCTGCGGCTGTGCTTACTCTTCCATGTGCTGTATGGGTTCAGTGTTGGGAAGGTTCCTTTGGAACTGTAATACTGTAGGTTACATACTACTTCATTTAAAATAAATAGTGTAACTATTTAAAACACTTTATTAAAGTAGTGTAACTGATTACCTTTTGATTACTTTTCTACATTTCTGATGAACACATTCAACTGTTAATCATTTGAAATCATTTAAGGCAGACAGGTTTAACCTTACAGTATACTCAACACTTTATCACTTGAATTAAGTTTATAATTAAGTTTTAAAACACAGGCACCACAAAACCAAACTTTAGCACCTCTTTTTACCTTGTGGTGATTTATAGATGAAATACTGATTTAAAATCATAATAGCTATGATACTGTTTTTTTTTTTGAATAGCTCACATGAAATATTCGCATCTAACAAAGCTTTGAGGAAAAAAAATGCATCTTAAATATATGTATATCAACCTACCTCTGTTCATTGACAGTTTTCAGCATCCCTCCTCCACCCCATTCTCCTCACTTATAGATCCATCTACTCTTACCATAACCGGGGGGAGTACTCTAGGTTCGGGCCACATCCCGAGCTCGGAGCCCTCCACCCGGACAGCACGCCAAATACGCATAAACTTACTGTATTAATATACGTAGATGTGAACTCGTGAATAAATAGGAAATAAAAGAGTTGTTAAATAAGCATGTGTCCTAAACTCCTTAATCTTTGGGACAATTCAGCCATATCTATCACATGTGGTTGTAGAAAACTGTTTCAGTCTTTCAGTCTTAAGATGGAGGTGAATGGGAATCACAGTAAAAAAAAAAAAAACATACACAAACAAAACCAAATTAAGCCCTGCAGCTCGTGTCAGTACACTGATGTGTAAAGAAACAAAACAATCGGTCTGTGCAAGAAACTGAACAGTATTTATATAGTTTTTTACCTCTGATTGACACAATGTGCAAACTGTTCGAACTCTCCTAAGCACGTTCTCCTATTCGCGTTCTCAGCAGCAGGTGCATGAGGGGTTTTCTTTTTCTTCTTGCTTTATGGCGGATCACAGACTTATAAGTACCGCCACCTGTCTCTCAAATGGACCATTGACACTCTATCTAGAATCTCAACTAGGAGTTTCAATGGTCCACTTGGGAGATAGGTGGTGGTAGGCTATATATACTGTATATATTAGGGCTTTCAGTTTAAAACCTTAACTTAATTAGTTATGAAAAATAACGTGATTAAAATATTTTAAATGACCCCACCCCTAGACCTGTGCTTCATCTTACATTTCATACAATCAACTGTTGATAAATACAGGGTAACAACTTCTTAAATTCTGTTATTCGCTAAAATTTAAGATATATAAAAAATAAAAATAAAAACATTCCCAATATCAAATTAGCAGCAAGAGCAATGGTGCAGATGTGATTTTATACAACAGTTCAGTAAGTAAGAAGTTAATGCTGTTATATTTGAAACACAATATTGTGTGTTTTTGTTCAATTTTGCAGATTAAAATATTACCTATAAAGCCCCTCCAGAATTTATGTGAAGAAAAGAGTAAAACATAAGGGCCCTATCATATACCCGGTGTGGCGAGCGGGGCGGGGCCGAGAGGCGTGGGAACGAGGAGTGAGGCCAGGTGTAGTGATTGGAGATGAGCTGCGCCCCACCGAGTCCCACGTAGGAGATGGAAGGATATAAAACTGGAGCGACTATAGTGAAGGACGAGAGAGGACCAGGCCTGGGACATTATTTTATGTTTTGGTTTTTATTTGCGCGCACCAGTCGTCCGCGAGGGGCTGGTGCGCTGTTTTGTGTTTATTTTGAATATTAAAGTTTCATTTTGATTGTGCGCCGGTTCCCGCCTCCTTCTTTCGGATGATTAGGAAGTGTGTATCGTTACACCCGGCATATGTGTTTTTGTGAATTTCAGCCCAAGGCAGTTCTCATTTTCCTGTCCTGCGCCACGTTGTTTAAATAGCAAATGCATTTGCACCCATTTAGCCCCTTTCACACTGCCATTCCGGCAAATACAGGGGTAAAGTGTTCCTGTAATTATTCCCTGGTCGCTAGATTTGGCACTTTCACACTGCCAGTGATGACCCGGTATATGTGCGTGCTTTCACACACAACCCTTGAAGATCCCGTTAAGACACGTGACATCAGCGCGTGACGTGTAATGTACAAATCGACAACGCTTGGCACATTATACTTTAACTGAAGCAAGCAAACGATCTCTGCGTCAGCGCGGAAAGTGAGGAACTAACTGATCTCTGCTTCATTACAGTTTGCACATATGTTTTCGTCTCGAATGTTGATCTTCCTTCAAAACAGCCGGTAAAAGAGTCTCGCGATAACGCGCGTCATCACTTCGATACGGAATTAGATCTGGCTTTTGTTCACACAGCGCTCGTTCCGGATCGATTACCGCAATGTTACTATGTCCCCGACCTGGGTTCGATTCGGTAATCAATTCCGGGACGTGGTTGCTTTCACACAGAAGGCGACCAGGCAATGTTACGGGAATATTGCGGGTCCGACGTGCAGTGTGAAAGGGGCTTTTGTGTGCTCGTAAGCATACTGATCTAAAAACTGTTCAGTTGGTGCATTGCTATATTGAGGAACTTTAACGCAATAATTTTTGTAAGTTATTTAAAGAGTGTGTTAGTAGAAAATGGGCCTCTGGCGGGTCAACAACACGCGTTTAATTTGCTTATTACACACAGGGATGCGCTACAGCACACAAACTTGACAAATATAAAAAATTAAAGGATTACAGTTAAAAAGAATATTATTGTGTAGGCTACATATAAAAAAAGTAATACGTGTCATAATGGATAGTTACTGCGTGTATCAGAGTTAGGCTACCTATTTGCTCACGCATAAGCAGATTCTTTTGCTCTGGTGGATTCAGAAAGTGGATTCAGAAATGCCCTGAGTGTACCTGTGCATTGCGCTTCAGATAATGCACCTAGATTTTTAAAATAGCGCCCAAGGTTTTATTTGCTGAAAATGATCTTTCTCCATTCACATACTTGCATCTCATTCAATGAGACACTCCCATACTTTAGCATAACACAATAGGGCACGAAACACACAAGAGTCAATGGCACAATTCTTCTGGCAGCAATTTTTTTAATTTGCACACAGACTGCACACAGGATCTGGACTTTATGGCTGATTGAGATGGTGATTGCATCTATTCCTCAAATAGATAGAAAATTGTTTTGACTCAGAAGACTTGGAATATTAGCATGCTTTAAATCAATTATGACTGTAGTTGTACCTGCCTGTTATATACTGTGTTATATTGACAGTGGTACATTTAGGGGCAGAGGTTATGCTCATAAATGTGTAAATAGTATAATGTAAATAAAACCGTTGTGACCGACTGTTTACATTGGAAAAAAAAAAATCACATACCAACATAAATGCAATAATGGCAATATTATTACCAAATATGTAATTTAATCATGACGATAAAATTCCCAATGCCTTTCCCTTAAGCCTACTGTCAAAGGTTTCTTATTTAAATCAATGGAGGACCCTGCACATCCAAAATTACACTACAAAGTTCTGACCAAGCATTGATATGTGATGAGTAGGGAGTGAGATTGTGTTAGCTTCTAGCAAATACATGTTAATGTGAAACAGATCCGTGCATGCACGATTTTCTATTTTCGCATCTCACGAAATACAGAATTTTAGCCAGCTATAAGCTCGGACTACTGAACTGCAAATAAACAGAGAGAATGGCTTGTAATGCCTTTTGGATTTGCAACAGAAAATCCTTGATCTGCGCTTTGAGATGGTTTCAAAGGCAGATCGCTGCACAGAATATCTGACAAAACCAAACTAAAACCAATGTGAGGTCATTCCCATGCACATGTCGAGTGAAGTGAAAGACGTGGTGTAAAGGGAAAGAATTTGAGAGAGAGAGAGAGAGAGAGAGAGAGAGAGAGAATGCTGTTTGGAGGCTTTGAAAGTAAACAGAAAGCCATGATGAGGTGCAGATGAGGCAGGGCACCTTTAGCACACTACAGCTCCACAGCCAATCATAATGGTGAGAGTCCTTGATTTCTTGGAACAATAAAGGAGAGACCTGGAGAATGCAGAATTTTTGCCTCTCAATTTAACTGTGTTCAGTGGGAATTGTGAGTTTCACTTCAGCGTCCTCACCACGGAAGTCCTCAGTCATCGTTAACCCCATACATAAAGCTTGCTGCTTTATTCTTTTAATCAGAAAATGTATGTTTGATATCTAATATCCTGCGACGCTCAAAGGGCTCTATTTCGCTCACCATAATGCCGCATCAGGTGCCAACATGCCTTTATTAGAGTTGGATCTGTTTGTTTTCTTTCTTGACCGTGACACCACTGTGGAGTAACATGAATGATGAAATGTTCCATGACCAAGATAATCATGTAATCGTGGAATATTGGACTACATCCCAGACACTTGTCCCAATATGACTTTAAATATAATCACATATGAAAAATACTGTTTATTCTTTTATATATATTATTTTTGTTCCATTAAGAAACGGAGCATGCTCATTGGCTCTTCAATTTGCCAGAGTACTCTGACCTGATGTTATCAACAAAATCAGATTAACATACTGCAACCCTAAATAAATGAATCACAAAAGAAACACATTCACGCGATATCAATGAAGAAGCAATCTGACAATGTTGAAATTTGCTGCTACCACATTAACCCAGTTTTAATGGGATTTCAGACAGATAATGGCACAAATTAATGTTTCCTTTCAAGTGAATGTACTAACTATGACAAATTGATTCCCCGTTCTCTCCTGAGCTTTTTCTTTTTTGGCTCTATTTTAATTTTAGATGAAGCAATAAGAGATTAATGGTTGCTATCTCATCTTTTCACATCTAATGAAATTACAGAAGAGGATATGATTAGTTGAACAATGGTATAAGAACCCACTTTATGCAAGCAATCTCGCGTTAAAAGGAGCTGAAAACTGACACAGGCTGAAGAGGAGGGAATTTGGCAGTATATGCCAACGCCTGTTTCTATGGATTATGGATTTTCACCCAGGGATTTTAATGGAGCTATGCACAAAAGTCATCTGTGGCCAACCAGTGCTACCCCAAACCTTGGAACGTGAACTTTCTTATTGTTTAATGGTCATTCATGGCTGAACGATGGGGAACGCAAGCCAGTAACATGGGCCTGCTGTTTGTTTGGGACTAACAAAATGCACCACTGGGTCTTTTAGATGGGGCCTAAAAACAAACATGCCTCTCTAGTTCTCTGACGGCGCCACTAAACAGAAACAATGCCTGGTCAAGGCTTGTTGCTTCTCATTGCACTGAATCTCCAGAAGGAATAAAACCACCGGTTTGGTACATTGTTCACATTGATCAGCCTTCTGATCACACAGAAGCCTAAATCTTGCTTTTCATTCATTATCTAATTAGCTAATCCATAAGGCGCTAAAACGTGCTTCGTGTTATTAATGTGGTATGAAAGCCATAGGCAGACATGGGGCTGCAGCATTCCATGGCAACGTTATACTACTAGGAATATTGATTTGGGTTTAAACTTTTTTCTTTTTATGTGAGAAGAAAGAGACCATAGAAGGATACATGGGAGCTCAACAGTCAGTTTTATAAAAAGATTTGACCTCCAAATGCAGCGATTGACAAATCAATAGATAGATAGATTTCTCTGAACCATAATATCAATGATATTTGATATCGACTTAATAGACTTAAAAAAAACAATAATAAAAAACTGAACTAATAAATGAATAGTAGGTTCATACTTGGCATAATCTTGCACACAAGCTTAAAAACAAATACATCGTGAATCTAATCTCAGTTAAGAGGCTGTAGATGATATATATAAAAAATGCAATTTCCAAATCAGAGAGGAAACTTGAGGCTCTTCTTCAAAGAAGATCAGTAACCTCTCTTTTAGACCCAAGAGGCTTTCAAGAAATGTTCAGAATTGAAATGCAGAGCTAGAGAGATAAGGTCGATAAGGTTATGAAGATAAGGTCATAACTAAACTACAGAGGAAGGATATTTGAAAGAAAAGAACTGCTCTGTAATGGCGTCTGCTAGCAGTCATCTGTCTCATTAAATGGGAATGGGGCTCTGTGGCTCAGCATTTTTAGCTGTTCTCCCCCCTACAAATCTCATTTTAGATATTCGTACGAAAAAAAAAAGACTTGTAACGAGTAGGATTTTGGTATACTATTATCAAATACAGATTCTTGCTCAAATGCAGTGATGCAACCGTACTCTAGATGTCTCGCTAATGTCAATAGTAACACTTGAGTATAGAGACCGATTCTCACTATTAGTTAGTTGCTTTAGCATTCCTATTAATAGCATATTGGCTGTTTATTAATACTTATAAAGCACATACTCTGTCTGCTTCACCATATTCTACATCCCTAATACCTAAAGCTAACAACTGCCTTACTAACTATTAATAAACAGCAAATTAGGAGTTTATTGAAGCAAAGGTCATAGTTACTGGTTTGTTAATAGCAAGGACCTTTAACTGGACCTTAAAATAAAGTGTGGCCCAACAATTCATTGTGAAACTACGGTTTCTACATCCTGTGCATTGAGTTGGAGCTGGCACGAGTCAGGATTTTCCCCACCAGTGTCTAGAAGTGTCAAAACACCGCGTCGTTATGTTTGGAGGAATAGAGGAGCCCTCGTCGGTGCATTTCTAATTCAGTTTAGCGATAGAAGATTGACTGAGGGTTTCTCCCCCCTCTTCTTTTAAAAAGGGTTTCTTTTTTCCATAGCTCGTTTCTTTTGAATAACGTGGCACAGCATTTATCCCTGTCCTTCACATATCCTCGGCTCTGCAGTCTGCTGCTGCCTTTGACGTTGCTTATGTGTCCTTAGGAATAAAAAGAAGGTGGGGGTAGGGGTGGGGGGAGAGAAAATAAAATGAGCTATTGTTTTCCTTTGATTCCGGGCAACAGTTCAGATATGGCAAGGGCACCGAGCCAAGTCCTCTGCAACAGACGCCGCTAGCAGTAGCACAATACAAACCCCACAACAAAATACACATTTTGTAGGCGTCTTAAACCAGGTTTTGGCTGTACGAGACTCTCTCTCTCTCTCTTTCTCTTTTTTGCAGGGTTCAGGGGTGTTGCGAGGGGTTGAGAACGAAGGTTGGGGAACGGAGGTGCTGCCGTGGACCTCGGCGAGGACAGCCAATCTCCTCATTCAAGCCTGCCTCCACACAGCTCATATTGTCAGTTTGCCAGTTTAAAGGAACCTTGAGCAGCATCAAAGATCTTTTCAAAGCCTTAATCCTAATAGGTCGTGGTTTGTTCTGTCACATCAAAGACCTGAGCGAGGGAGGTACAGAGGGGAAGAATGCGTCGGGGGGAGCTGGCAAAGATTCTTATGGGGAAGATTGGCAGAGGATTTGCGGCACGGCGAGCACTAAAATCTGAAATATCGGCCATGGAAAGCCTGCTGTAATAGATATGAAATGGGCCTTCTCGACAGCATGAAAGGCTGACATTTGCTGAAAGATTGTCACGAGAAGCCCTTTTATTCCCTGCCATCTATCAAGCGTTTGTACTGCCACCATGTCCGCACTGGAAACTCGCAAGTGTCATTCTCGGCGGTGTGTTCAGGGTTGGTCATTTCCAATGGTTCCTTTTTTTTTTTTTGCATCAACTGCTGAATCTTCAGCTAGAGAACTTTGTGGTCCAAACCCGAGGAAATAAATGTATCATCTCGTACGTGCGCACGCACGTGTGCATTAACTTCTCACCTCTTGACACTTTAATCTGTAGTTCAGTGTCTTGTGCACTGGAACCGATACGATTGTCTGACATAAAGCCACTTCCTGTGAACCAACATGACACAAGTGCTTCGTTAATTAGCCGTCTGTGGGAAAGCAGCTATCGATTTTCTGTCGGCGCATCAGAAAAGAGGCCCTATGTCTTCACGGCCGACCGTGCCTTTCACCGACAAGAAGATACTAATAAAACAAACCTTAAAAAAGGAGGTCGATCGCAGAGCTCAGTCGGAGGCATGGAGGAAAGGAAAGATAATGATGATGCTGAGCTCTCTAGCATTTTCAGTCAACATAAAGAAATAATTCACTGAAGTGACTTGGTTTTTACAGAGAGGAGCTAAACCTGTTCAAAACGTTGGCGTTTCAGAGGACTGCCTGGGTGTGTGTTTGTGTGATGATGGCTTGTGTGAAATCCCACTGGTGCTTGTTATTTCACACCCCTGTGGCTACAAGTTTGAAAACAATCCCTTAAAAACTAGCAATAAAACTTACTGGGCTAACAAGGTTAATCTGAGTCTGAAAAGACTGTTGTTCTTAGCCATCTAAATAGGTCCCTAAAGGGCCACTTAAATCTTTAGGTTTTTGGTGACTTGGACCAAGAAAATATGGGAGGCAATATTGGATAACGGTGTTGCACAATGAAACAAAGTAATCTAATGAAAGCGATAAATGGCACAAATTAGTGATCATTTCTGCATTCGCATAATCCTCCAGTTTACATTCCTTGACGCTTTATTCAGAAAATAAGTTTTACACACTTCTCACCATTTGCAATATTCTTTAGTGATGAGTGTATTCTGATTAAACAAAGAAGTGCATTTATCCCCCTCTGCAATTTCCTCTGAAATACTAGACTAGTTCACTTTTGGCGTTTGTTAATTCTTTTAATAATAAAGTAGAGAGCTGTAATCAACTCAGTAATTCTCATTCATGCCCTTGACAGTGATGAAAATGGAGGTCAGTGCTTTCATTCATCTTTGTGATAATTTTTTTAAATCTTTGTAAAAAAAACAACAACAGCAGCAACAAAGGTGCTTTCATGTGCTCACCCTCACATGGACATGTTTAATATTTTGTTACAGAGGACATTCTGAAATCCAAAATTCTTTCAAGGTTACGACGTTCCAAAAAGATTTTTGCAGCAATTTCATACAAACACCAATTCTGGTTCCCCAAAGATCCTTTCATCGAACACCATCTTTTATTTACTTTGAGGAACATTTATTTATTTATTTATAATATTAAGAACATTTTGTGAAATGGAAAATTCCCATGAATCTTCAGGGAACCACTGATGCTAATAAAGAACCTTTATCTTTAAGTGTGGGAGAGGAAATAACATTTATTAAGCATTCTTACACATATATGCTAGCTGCTATGGTGGACGTGCTGGAAGTAACTGCTCTGTTCTCAGCTGCTGAAGGCCATCGTCATCATACGTGCATGGGTCCGATGGACACGGTGAGCATTAGTATTCAAACTGCCGAAGCACCAATCAGTGCTGGAGGAATGGTATGGAGGATATGGGGGTTGAAGAGGTGCTGGGAAGTGATTGTGTTACAAATTCAAGATGGCACCAGAGCAATGATGATGAAACAGGAATCACTCTGACGCCTTCCAGGCTAGATTTCATGGCATACTGATTTCTGCTTTTTGTTTTCTGGTTTACGTCTCTTTTATGTATATGTTTATTAATTAACAGCATGCATTCAAATATTATTATGACGTATTTGGCATATTGACAAGTCAGGTTTTTGTTTTGTTTTTTGCCCCAGTGTTATGTTGGGATTTATTTTTTGTTTTCTATTTTAAATTCAGTATAAGTTACATTTTGAAGTGTAATTTAAAATATATATATATATATATATATATATATATATATATATATATATGTTCCTATAGGTTTTTTATTCATTTGTATCATAGCTTTAGTTATTTTAGTACATCAATTTAAACTATATGAAAATAATGAATGTTGCCTTGTAAACTAGCTAAAATAATTAAATGTATTGTTATTTAACTTTTAATAATTAAAGGTTAATTATATATTATATTATATTATATTGTGTGTTTTTCAGCTCATGTATATTTAATTTAGAATAGTAAATATATTATTGTTGTTGTTGTTGTTGGTATAGTTTTAGTTTTAGCTGTAATAACCCTGGTGTGATTTCAGTGAACTGGGATCAAACCAGCAAGTTTCCAGCACAGTCACATTTTCAGTTGTTAAAATGCATAATAAAGAAAATGAAAACATAAGAACATAAGAATAAGTCTCTCTTTTGATTGATAACTGACACATGTTGAAGGACACTGAATTTCAAGCAGTCTTGTTGAAAACCACAATCTGTTTGTCAGATGAATACTACTATCTGAAACACGCTGTTCCTAGTCTGTTATTTTCTGAGATGAATACATGAAGAGAGAAATGATTTCCCATTTTAACTGATGTACAGTTCAAACCGTGTCCATTCGAGAGCTTAAATGCTAGGGCAGGTAATGTTACATTTAACCGAACTCAATTATGACAGAGATGTTTGGATTACACATCTACGATCTCCATTCCTAAGTGTCTGATGACAAATTTAATTGCAATCAGATGATAGAGTAAGAAATCCTGAAGCTCTCTTTGCTGTGTGTCATATGTAATATGCATTCAGCACAAAACCCCTTCCTCCCTCACAAGAATCCCCCTCGCTAATGCTTATTAATTTCACAGTAGATAATCTGATCAGATACATCTTGTGTTTTGAGAGAGGGTTTTTTATTATTATTATTAGTTGTGTGAATGTTTTTATAAGTCCTAATTAATGCATTTAAATATGTCCTTTGAATTGCAGTTTCAGTTTACAATATATATTTTTCCTTCCTAAATCTTGAATTGCTAATGCTAATAAGATGAAATGCATCCTTTAAAATTTTACAACACAAGTATATAGCACAAATATTTGCCTTTTATTGATGCATTAGTATATAGTTTACATTTCAAGACTGTATGAAACTGAAACACAACTGAAATGTCTCTGTAAATTCACCTTATTGCAGCTGTTCGTAGAAAAGAAACGTACTTTAAAACGCCCTCTGGAGGACAAACAAAAAACAAAACGCCTGACTCAATATGAAGGAAAGATTGGCGGGAAAAGTTTATAAATTATTTGCAATTACATTTGTCTTCCCTGAGATTGTTTTTCATCGCATATTCTTTTATTATTATTATTATTATTATTATTATTAAAAAATTCCCTACGCTTTGACTGGCTTTGTCTGAGTAACTGACCGGAAGAACTCCAGGTAATGTTTAGTAATGAATAGTTTTCCTGGAGTTGGAGGTTATTCCACATATAGCTACATTAGTGTAAGACTAAAGTCAATCAGCATCACTCACACACATTTACTTGAGGCTATTTCTTCACACAAGAATCCAGTTGTACGGTTGCTATTCACGGATGTGATGATATTCTGTCTGAAGATTCATTTACGGTGTGTTATTTTACAAGCAGAACATATTTGGGAATAATATGACCCGCTCTCTCCTTTAATCTTAATCGGATACGTTTACTTTTAATGACACTTTGATTCACATCAAGGAGAAAACATAACCACACAAAGAGAGAAGTCAAGTATTTGCGAGCTCTTCATCTGAGTTTAGTAGAGACAAGTGTTTTCAAGCCCTGGGTGAATGTGTTTAGTGCGGCTGAAGCAGGGCTTTCGTGGAGTCATCTCGCCTCCCTGTGGCCTCGTTTCTCTCACATCCTCCAAGACATCTTAAACATTTCCCTGAGCTCTCAGCCTGTGTGTTAAGAAGATATGGACAGAGACCGATCTGAATGCATGCTGCAGTTTTACAGAAAGCTGTAACACGAATATTATTTTCTCCTTTTCTCTCAAGATACAGTACTTTTCTAATCTGGTTGTCTCTAATAAACTTGACATTGTAGGCTGTGAATATAGTTGACTCTTTAACGAATTGCTTTTACTCTTCTTCTTCTTCTTCTTCTTCTTCTTCTTCTTCTTCTTCTTCTTCTTTGTGTTAATGTTGTTGTTATTAAAAGCGCCTGCTAAATGCATACATATAAATATAAAACAGGCCTACACAGACTCATGTATTTTGGCAACAGGTATAAAACAGATTTAACAGACATCTGTGACTGAGCCTGAAAACTCAACAGCAGTATGCTTTTCTTTTCTTTTCTTTTCTTTTCTTTTCTTTTCTTTTCTTTTCTTTTCTTTTCTTTTCTTTTCTCGTGTTTCGGAAATAAGCCTCGAATATGTTTTTCTTCTTCTTTTCATTCAGGTTGCTCAAAGACGCCATCTGCTGTCTGTTTTTTTTTTTTTTCAATTGCAGATTATTGGACGTCTAACATGAAGTACCAAACAAGACATTACAGAACACATACAACCTCAATGAAATATGTTATTACATTTATAATATATTTTAAAATATGTTTAAATTGTATTGTTTGACAATTTTACAGTAGCATTTATGGATCAAATATGGATTGACTACAGAGACCAAAACTGTATAATGATTTATATAATAGTTATATGTTTTGTAATATCATTATATTGTTTTCAAGCCAATTAATATG
Organism: Carassius gibelio; assembly: GCF_023724105.1. NCBI lineage: Eukaryota > Metazoa > Chordata > Actinopteri > Cypriniformes > Cyprinidae > Carassius > Carassius gibelio. The sequence goes on along the minus strand of NC_068412.1, from coordinate 6,053,113 downwards.
ACAGAATGCACAGTGCAACCTTTAGCTGAGTTAAATAAAAATAACATTTCTTTTAATATTCAAACTCTTCTCTCCCATAACATTCTAATCGAAGCAATAGATCTGAATCACATAATATAATCCTATGAATTTATATGTAGGTCTATATTTTAATTTGTTAATTATCACAATATTTTAATCATTTTAACAGCAATAGAGTATAAATTCCATGAGACTAAATGGTCAAAAGTTCAAATAATTCAGATATTTTGATTCAGAGATTTTAAAGAAGTCTCTTGTACTCAGCAAGGCTGCATTTCAAGGCATAATATGGAGAAATATTATTACAATATTAAATAACTAATAAATCATTTAAAATAAAATAATTCCATATGCTGATTTGCTGCTCATTAAACATTTTTCATATTTATTGGCAGGATTTGTGACAGATCATGTGACACACGACACTTGAAGACTGGAGTAATGATACAGAAAAATTCATCTTTGCATCACAGGTATAAATGACATTTTAACATATATTCATAGAGAAAGCAATTCTTTTAAATTGTAATTATATTTCACTATTTCATTCATACTGTTATATTTTACATTTGATCAAATAAATGCAATCTTTGTGAGTATATAAGAGACTTATTTTATAAACATAAAAAAAAAAGAAAGAAAAAAAAAAGGTAAAAAAAAATCATTATTATTCCAAACTTTTGACTGGTTACGTTATAGGTTACGATGGAAAATGAAGACATTTAAAATGTTATTAAAGGAACTATTAAATGATAACGTAATGAGTTCTATTAATTATTACATCAATAATAGAAATACCAGAAACAACACTCCATCGGGTCTGGCCCTAATCAATAAATCAATATAATAATAATAATAATAATAATAATAATAATAATAATAATAATAATAATAATAATAATAAAAACCTGGCTGTAGAATATAGCCTTACTCTGGCTGTAGAATAACTAAAAACTAGCTGAAGTAATGCATACATACATACAGTCTGCCAATCAACCTAAAAATGTTTTATTTGTCTCGTGTAAAAGTATTTTGGTCTTTTACAGGAGGCCGAAAGCGTCATGAGTAGATCATGAGTAAAGCAGCTCGGAAGTGTTACTGTAGGCGCACTGATAGCAGCAGACGATGCCTCAATCAAGCACCAGGGGGCGCGCCGGTATAATCTATCACTACACTACACCTGACACTGCTGAAGCCCTGGGTTACGTCATGACCAAAGGCGTCATATCTGGCTTGTATCATGAAAGAGGTTGAAATATACAGCAAATAATGGCATAGCACATAACATTAGGTAATATTAATACCTATAGCTACATTTTCTGAAACTAGGCAAAAATAGCAAATGGTTGATTTTTTTATTCAAATTGTAAAATGCCTATGTTTTTTTCTTTAATGCTAATAATAATAATAATAATAATAATAATAATAATAATAATAAACATAATAATTGGTGTATCTCTCGGTGTGCTTCCGTATTTACACACCCACAACGGCGGTACGTGTTGCCATATTTTGTACAAACCCTCTATGTGTTTGTGTGTAAAACATATTGTCAGTGCATCTCAGTGTACTCTTTATCCTAAGGATGTATTATAATGCATTGCTGTACACCAAGATGTACTGAATGCATACAAGAAGAGTTAATGTTTTCGTTCATTTTATTTATTCATTTATTTTTGTCAAGACGTTGCCATCTGATAATTGAATAAAAATAAAATTGTGTTTACTTAAGCTTTCCTCGTAATTCTTCTTTTTGTCTTTTTTTTTGTGAGCTTTTAGGTTGATCAATATCATCAGCTTAATTAGACGAGAGCAGCAGTCGTGCGAAAACGGTCTAAATCTGGCATGTTGTGCTCACGGGGGATTTTTTCCAGAGGATCTGGCGCCCCGCTGTCCGTCCGTCGGTCGGTCAGGCAGCTGCTGTTCTTCACACATACACACAAGAGACACACGGGTCTGAATGGTGAAAGGAAGGTAAGAGAGCGGCTACAGAATCGCCTTTTACAGCGGAATGTTCACTCGAAGGGGTTATGGAGACGTCAAGAAATCTACACAGAAAGTTCTGGACTCAAAGAAGGATGTTTTCACGCGTCTGAAGCATCTTCGCGCGCTGTTAGGTGAGTGAGACTCTGACAGGACTGACACATTCACAGACATATTCCCTTCAGCGCGTGTTTATCCTCATCAAATCAGCTGCTTCGGGGGTTTAAATACCACGGAGATGTTCAAATGACCGTCTGAATGTGAAACAGGGCTGTATTGTTCGTGTTGCTCCATTTGTGATCGATAGTGTGGATTGAATGATTAGCGTTAGCTAGCGTATCGTGCTACATCAACAACAGACCTGACAGCCTCTTATGTGTCGATATGTAGATATTCAAAATATATAAACAACAGACATGACACTATGATATGTGTGTGATTAAACATACCAAATAAATACATAAGACATGATACACCTATATGTCTGTAAATATATAAGGTTACAGGATATATAAGCAGCAAACCAGTCGCCCTGTTATGTGTAAATACATTTAATATATACCAAATATGTTAACAAATGACATATCTGTTGTTTATTTTCTCAGTATTAACTCGCACACATCAGACATGGCACCCATATATAGATATATAATAATAAACTACAGACTTGACACTGAAGCAATAGGCATGAAACACTGTTATGTCTGTGAATATAAATGCTGAATTCGTAAACAACAGATGTGAAACACTGACTGTGAATATATACACCAAATATATAAACAATGGACACAACACCTTTATATGGTTGTGAATATACATCAATTATACACAACAGCCCTGATGTGTGAATGTATACAAGCTTCCCAAACAACACACCTGCATGTGTTACCATACAACAGTAATCACTGGTGCATGTCAGGTGTGTTTGAAACACACAAATATGTTTGTTTTTCAAATAAGAGAATTAATCTGTGCTCAGACGTGCCATTTATGTGATGTGTGTTAATTAGATTTGAGTGAGTGTCTATGATCAAGTAAGAGACACAGGTGTAACAACTTCACACTTACTCTGTGGAGCCGAATGCTTGAAAATCATCAGTAATTTTGGGCACCGTCGCTGTTCGCTCACCTGTGATCACTGACTCAAGCCTGCCTGTGATGTCCAAAACTGCAAGTCTGTTTGGCAGCTCACTGGGATTTCAGCTGCATGTCACATCTCTGTACTTGGGCTTTGTTTCACCTTTTAAACTTAACTGAGCATCTGAATTTATTTTTATTTTTGACTTAGTTTTTCACTCTGAAATATAGGCCTATCTTAAGTAAACTGTAAAGCTGTCTCGCAGAGGTCAGTCTTTATAAGAACTGTTTGTCAGTGCTTTTCCTGCTGACTCATTTCTGGTCGAGTGTCGGGACAGGTGAGCAGGGGTCACAGGTCAGAGGATGCTGTCTGCTACTTCCCGTGTGTTTGTGTAGTCATGTATTAGGAGCTAGATAAAACCGGTCTGGTCTGCCATCAGCTGTTATTAAATAGGGCTGTGTATTGCCAAGAATTCGGCAATAAGATACGTATGACAATACCGGGGTTACGATACGATATTTTGCGATACATTGGGATGCTGTAAGCAAGGCAATATATTGGGATATTTCTTATTTTAGGAATAGGATATATTTTTAGGAAAGCTGTCATTAAAAACACACCACCGTATGCTTAGCAAACCTTAGCAAAAAAAAAAAAAAAAATGAATAGGCCTAAATAAATACAAATATCTTACCCGAGCACAGTGGGATCTGCATTTGCAATAATCAGTCCCTGTAACATGAAGTGTTACTGAACCACATTTTGTGCAATATGAGTAATTTATAATCTGTATAAATCTATATATGTTCTTTAAATGATCACAGTTTAAGTTTAAAGTTGTGACAGACGTCATAACATTTTGATCTGAACAAAAAAATTTAATTTGCTTAATATCAATGAAAAATAATGTGATTTCAGGGTTCCTAAAAAAAAAAAAAAAGGTGTAAAGCAATAAAATAAATAAACGTTAAACATTCTCAGAACCGTTCAACTTGAATTTCTCAGGTTTTTAAGTTTGTATTTATAAATACAAGAAAATACATGAAGTTTGTGGAATGGGCGAGACCACGCCGCTAGCATCGCCCCAACTGCACAAAACACCCCCAACATGCTGCAGCCGATCCTGACACCTGCTTTTTCTCGCAATATTTTCTTACACCCCTATTATTAAGATCTCCATATACTCTTGCCCGGCAGCAGTGTGACATTGTCTGCTGTTTTCATTAAAGGAAGAATTTCCTCTCACTGGCTGCTTCCTGTGTGAACAGGAAATGAGGAGGAGTGATGGAGCTACAGAGAAGCACCATTAGTGGCCTGACATTATTATTATTTGTTTTCCTTACTTTCCTGTTTTATCATCTGTTCTCTTGGTTTAATTGCTGGTAATGTTTAATATGATTTGACATCAGTGTGTGTTGAATAATGGTTGATAAAACACATTCAGGCAGATCTTCAGCAGGTCCTTTTGTCCATTAAATGAGCTGCTGTTTAATGCCATTGGCCAAATTGCTAGTTCCAATAAAAACAATGTTTGCATTGCAATAATGTAGTTTTATGCATCATGAGCCGGTTTAAATAATGTCATTGTTAGTGTTGTCAGTGGTATCAGTACTGTGGTACCAAGTCAGTACATACATTTTACAATGCCAGGCCCAATATCAGACATGTTTGATGAGCTTGTGAATGCACTGGCCAATCAGAAATGTTTTAAGTTAGTCAGAATCCACTCAAATGGACAGAATTTGTGTTCTGTGTGAGCTTGTCACTTTGGAAATAAAACCAAATGTAAAAAAAAACAAAGTAGAATAACAGTATTATTGAGAGCTATCAATTTTAACATTTGTTAGACTTTAAAAATAACTTTTAATTCAAGAGAACTTAAATCCCATTATAATAAATGTCATATTTACCTGTGCCCTTCAAGTAGGATATATCTGTATATTTCCTACTTGCTGAAGGGCACAGTACTAAAAATACTAAAATTGAATAAAGTTATGAAACACTAAATTCTAAATTAAATATAGATGAATTTCTCTCTTTTTTTCTTGTGTTCTTTGATAAGCAGACATCACAGCAGCTGGATTGTTAGGTTATTTTGGCTGCTTTAAGAGCTGCTGATGCTGATCTGATCTGAACTCTGACCCACTTCAGGTCCTAAAGTCTCTACTAATGATAGGACGAGTTGAAAACTATATATGAATGATTATGACAAATAAAAAATAAACAAATGTAACAATCGGTGCATAATCAGATCAGTAAGAGTAAGACTTCCTTTCTTTCTTATTGAAGTGACAAAAGTCCTTCGGTGAAGAGCAGTGAGTGATTTTGTTTGATTACTATTAATATTAACAGAATATAGCCCACTGTCTCTTTAAGAGCCGCCCCGATCCAATTGACTGTTTCACACCTAGTTTCATTCTCAACTGTTTACGCTCATTTATTACATAACCAACAAGGGTTTACCTGAATAATCACACGTTTGCATGTATTTGTCAGTTTAGGTGCTAATAGATGACTTTACTTGTCCCTGTTCTGTTCTGTCTCTGAGCTGAACCATGCAAGTTCGCTTTCATGCTTTTAAAATACGATTAGTCCTAAATCTAATCAACTTTAAGAAATCAAGCATGTCCCATTTTGCAAAAGTCTAATTACATAAATTTACTTATCTGGCGTGAAACTGGGCTTTTATGGAGGAGTGAAATCGCACCGCTGGAAAGGGGGCAGAATGGGGCATAATAATTGTTATATCTTGATTATTAAAATTTCATAATCTATGGTGGCTGAAATCGTATTTTTTTTGTTTTGTTTTTCTAACAGTAGGTTGGAGCTATAGAGCTGCTGTGTGTGCATTCACTGGTCATGCGTGGTTGAGCATGGTTGAGTTTGGTCATTAAAGCTGCACCTGATCACACACAGCCTGTCTTTACCCCTCCATCACAGTGACAGGACAACAGTCCACACCACAGTCCGGGTCACCACTGGCCTGTCTCTAATCAAAGGAGGGGAAGGCATTTTGGGTCTAGTCCTGTTTTTCCAGAATGTGTTTTTTTTTTGCCCTTGTGAAAAATATATATACAAAAATGTATTTGAAATACATTTATTTCATACTACGTATATTACAAATACATTTACTTATTATGTACTTAATAAATATGCCCTCAATTGTTTTGGTTTACTAAATACAGGGGCCTTAAAGTTTGTTAAATGTAATTTGTACTAATGCACTTCAGTTGTGCAGAAGTAGTGCTGAAGTCCAACTAAAGATATACTGAAGTATATTTAATTACACTGAAGTGGAACTATTGCAAGTATATTTCAGGTACACTGTAAATATATTTACATTTAAAGACTGATATTATTCGATATTACAAAAGCTCTGTTTTCGACAGTACACATAGCTATCACACACACACACACACACACACACACACACACACACACACACAAAAAAAACTATAAAAACTGCAAAAACAAAAACAAAAAAATGTATACGTTGGGGTTTATACTCAAATAGTGTGGAAAAAAAGGCCTTTTTTTAAGACAGGCCAATGTGCCCTTTTTGTAATGGGCATTTTTATTAATACATGTAATGTATTATGATTTAATTGGCATATCCTAATTTGAATAGAAATATGAATGGAAAATATGATGAATTCAGTTATGTAAGGATAGCTGAGCACTTGTTTCCCTGTGCAAGGTGACCAGGAAGCGGATTTGAATCTATTTCCATGAGTCCTGCATTTACATGTTGGTTTGAATGATGCAAATCATCGTCTGTCCTTCGTCCCATTAGAAGTTCCTGCAAACCTTGGATTCGGTTAAGGAGAGAGTAGCATAGACATCCATCCGTCAGTCTCAAGGCCTCAAATGTCTACAAAGCATTTTCTGATTATTATTTTCTGTTCAGTATTTTGTCTCTTACTGAAATTCTGACAGCTTTGCATTCAATGAATTGTTCTTTTGTGTCTTGAAAAGCCAGACTTAGGCTGTTGGTGTGAAGTCCAGATGAGAAGAGAGTATCCGACTAACATGTAGTGACTTACTACAGTTAGGTTTGTTGCTATGTGTTTCTGAGGGACAGACAAATCTGAAACGTATGATAGAACCATAATAACGCAGCAAAAACATCTCATTGATAAAACACCATTGCAGTTCTGTGACCGCTTCTATGGAGAATACACATACTAATTGTGGAAGTAGTTCAATTATATTCCATCAATATGTACATTTTGTAAAATACTCAAATGAAATGAAAAACGTTTCTGAATAGTTCTTTGGTTCCCATCAAAGGTCGCAGTTACACTAGCTGGAGATCAGCTGCCTCAGTGAGAGGTCATTGGTTTTCTGTGATTTGTGTGATGTGGTGTTTTGTTGGTTTGTAGCTGTGAGTGTCTGTGAAAGTCTTAACACCATGTCTCTTAAACCACTTCACTTCAGATCTGCTGCAGTTGCATTTGCGTCACGAAGGACTCGATTTTGAATTTGATGACACTGACAAACCTCAACTGTTTCTGTACATTGGCAGTTCTATTGTGAAGAGGGACGCTGTACAGGTTTGGTGACTTCAGAAGACGTTACTCTGATGACATCTGTGCTCACAATGAGTTGATTTTGGGAACTGAAATGCTGGAGGAATAGAGGGAGTGTGTAGAGCGCCCCTCCTGTTCCTGCTCAGCAGGCTGTGCTGCCACTCCTGTGCATTATTCCTGTCCCCCAGTGCTCAGCTGCTGTTTACTAGCATAATAGAGACTGCTATCATCTGTGTGGCTTTAATGCAAGAAAGATTAAATGTCAACTACTGTAGCATTAAGATTACCTCTGTCAGGAATAGGCTCGCAAAAGGATTGGAAAATAGCCTGTAAATTTCCAAAAAACCTTGGTAGATCCCAAGGAATCCTGGAAAGTTCCCAAAATTTCTGGAATGTATGTGAAATTTACTGAAAATGTTCCACCTTTTTGTACCCTCGTCAGGAACAGTGGCTTTCGGTGGTTCCTTTAAAGTGATTGAAACTTTAGAGGCAGTAACTTTAGTGACACAAAGTTGCCTGAGATTTTGAAATGTATTTTTTCTCTGGGTAAACCGAACACTCAAAGTGGGAATATCAGAAGTGTGGTTCATTGTTTGACAGATGGCAGCTTTCTGACACTTGGACTACCGTACACATGCTGTTTGTCTTGTGCATGAGTGCTCTTCAGTTTCTCTTCAATAACAGTTACTCTGCTTGTTAAAAGTGTCACATTGTTTATTTGAATAATTAGGCTACTTCAGTAACTTAAACCAGTTTTAACACCTGAAGGCTATTTTCGCATTGTATTAATTAATTATATATTTTTTGAGCATATTAATTAATTATTAAATTAAGCAGTGTGTTCTGTTGCATAATTGTTTTTTGTTGTGGTTTCATAATTGCTTCAACAACTGGAGCAGTTCCAGCATTCCAGAACCGATATTCACAGTGAGAAAAAATGAAATAAAATAATAATATAATAGTGTATCACACTGCTCGTATATTATAACCACAACCTCTTCAATTATTTAGCTATTATCATTGTGGTGATAATTATTTCTTTCTGTTGATATTTTCACTGATACTTAGTGCTTAGTCCACACGGAGACGCGTTTCAGTGAATACGCACAATTTTTTTATCGGATAGGCGTTTTGTCCACACGGATCCGGCGTTTTCATAAGGTGAAACTGCTATTTTTTTAAACCGGGTCCCAGTGGATAAATTTTAAAAACGCCGTCTTTGCGTTTTCGTCTGGACGGCTGATCCGTATATTTTCTGAAACGATGACGTCATCAGCCCACGTCTCTCCCCTAGTCAGACACCCCTGACAAAACATGACATGACAAACACTGAACGATTGTCTTTTTATTAACTAACATTAACACAGATTAATAAATGTATTGTTCCATGTTCGTTTGTGTACCACGCGCAAGGTTTATGAGCATAGTCCAAGTCTTCTTCTCTGTTTTTAGTGTATGTCTGTGGCAGAATTACAGCGCCACATACTGGTCTGGCATGTATACGACATCATTATGCGGTTTCGTGTGGACGCGGATATTTCTTGAGACGAGGAAAAAAAAGATCGGATTGGGGTGAGCTCCGTCTCCGTGTGGACGGGGCCTTAGTCCTGGTATATTTGTGTGCATCAGAGCTTTTGTCACCGTGTGTGTGACCTGGGGGGTGTTCCAGAAAGCAGGTTATGTCACATACCCGGGTATGTTTTAAGAGTAAGTAAGCGGATAACCTCAACTTTCGGTTCCAAAACACAGGTAACTTTCAGCAACTCACTCTCTGAACTTAACCTGCTCCGGAGCAGCGTCTGTTCCAGGGTTAGTTCACTTCAGCGAGCCTTCAGTGGGCGTGACAGAACATTATATAATATTACAATATGTAATATAGCCTATTATAATATATATAGTTGTTATGATACATAATATGTTAATGAGTAAGCGCTAATATAAGTAATAAGGTAATATATTATTCTAATATGATTATTTCGTTTATTGGCATATTTAAGAGTTATCTATAAATTATGTATTTAGAGGTATGTATAAATTATAAAACTATGACAAGGTAATGTTTAACTTATATATAAGTTAATCTGAGTTGAATGAACTTACTCCTGGACGCGTTTTTGGAACCACATACCTCGAGTAAGCAAAGTTTGGGGTTAATCAACCGAGAGTTCAGGGTTTAGTTCACGGTAAGTTAACCCTGCTTTCTGGAATACACCCCAGGACTGTCTTCAGTTATCATGTCACAATGCTCTGTCTTGTTTTTATTGTTATTATTCTGGTTTATTTCAACATCTTTGGATTTTTGATGTTGTTTTTGGGCTCATTTTAATCATTATCATCTGCTGTAACTAAAGCGATACCGTTGTCATGAATAAGTAAACGTTTATTACTAATTGTTTATTACTACTAAAGGCGGGCGTACACGGTGCGAATTCGGATGGTCGGAAGATCGTATGTCCACGCACACGGCACGAGTGAGTTTATCTGAAAATCGTACGGACGAGATGATATACGACACGATTTTACAACCGGCGAATTCCTGAAGCAATCGCACGAAGTTGATAGACGCGTTCGACTTGAAGCAGCGCTGCACGCACAGGTGATCATTCTGTGCGTGCAGCGGTGCTTCAAGTGGAACGCACCTAATAACTGCTCTCCCTCTCTCATAACTGCAAATAAAATATTGATACGAGCCGTGACTGTTTCCTACACGTACAGGTTATTTTTCAGCAATAGGAAACCGGGACGTTTGATTACCCTGTGTGTGTGTTCTTGTATATGGTTTATAAATATGTGAAATGGGTATTAAAATGTAAACATGGTTTGTGAGGACAATTACTGTGCCCTCGTAAACCAAATGGCTTAAAAAAATACTATACGGTGTTTAATAGAAATTTTAAACATGCATTTTTTGTGATGGATAGAGGTAGTGTTTTGGGATATACAGTATAGAATACCTTTACGTTTATGGAGAGTCCCTGTAAACTACATATGCGTATGTGAGCGAGAGAGGGAGAGAGAGAGAGAACTAAAAAGGCATTGGAATACGTTAGTAGAAACATCATACAGCGCTCGCTGTTCCTGACAGACTTCAGCTGCCGTCTTCGTATTTCTTCTTCTGTGGTTTTCCTAGTTCGTGATTGGTAAACTTCAAATAAATCAACAAATCGGCTCGTGCAACCGCACTAATGGCATGAATTCAAACCGATAGCTCACGAACTTTTTAGACATGTTTAAAAATGATCGGGAGGTCGGGAAGTGCTCGTAAGCCACTCTGCTCGGCTCGTAATTCATCGCAAATGATACGAGCCGCGACCATACGAGAATACGCGATTTCCACACGATCGAAAAAAATCGCATGCGAACTCGTACGACAGCAAAAATCGCACCGTGTACGCCCGCCTTAAGTGAGCTATCAAGCAGACACACTGGTTCTCACGTTTAATATTTAATATGATTTCATGTTAAATGTTTTTAACACACCTGTAAAACGTTTCACAAGCATTTCATAATACTTAATCATTAATCATACTTAACAACAACATAGATTTGTGACTTTCAGCTAATTCATGTCAAAACTGATTGAAAGATTAAAACTTACCTTTTAAAATGTTGCAGCCTAACCTGGCTCTGAAACAGCAACCTCATAAATTTGGCTAAAAAAGGTTTGCAACCATGGCAAATGTGAGGTTGATGAACAATACAATATATATGTATATATATAACTATAGTACAGCAAAGTATAGGATTTAATAAAATGAAAAAAAAAAGTTTTTTGTTTTTTTGCTTAACCCGAATGTGGTTGTTAATCAGTATCTGTAATGACTCTGAAACTGTAGAGAAAACAGGCATTGTGATCTTGTTTATTTATACAGCACACTTTGCTGATGGGTTCAGTCAGTTGCTTCAATTTATTCCTCAAATTGCTTTTGGTCATCTTATTGAGCAACACTGCAAATTTGCTTCAAAACATGAACAAAAGCCTAGATTAAATCTGTTCATCATACAAAGCGATTAAGTTGTATTGCATCATTAGTTTCATATGGATTACTTTCAGACTGTATTTTTGTATTTTCATGAACGTTTTGGTTGTGTGGACTTCCAGTGAATAGACAAAAATGATGAGGGAATATTGAAAATATGTTTCTTTGTGTTCTGAAGATGAACCAAAGTCTTTAAATTACTAAATGTGAGAATTTCCATTTCTGAGTGAACTATCCCTTTCACAAAGCATGTTCGGTGGCAGTGGCTGAATACTTGTGATCGGATTACCTGCGAGGAATGTTAATAGCTGTAAACCGGGCTCATCGTTTCATTGAGAGCTCTGAGAGTGAACTCAGTAAAGAGCCTCTGAGCACTGGGAGGGGAAGTTAAAGTGCCGGAGGTCTGATGATTACAAACCCTGTCAGTTAAAAACACATGCAAGGCAGCATGTGACCGACTCTACTGTTGTCTGACTTTACTACAAGGACAGCGAGACCTTGAAACAAAGCGCTTTCTTCAGCAGGGATTTTACCATGCTGTCTGTACCTCATAAAGAGCAAACAATCAGACCTGTTATATTGAGTAGATAATGCTTTTGTTTTTGGGCTTATTGACATTGCACACTGAAAAAAATGATACTACATTTTGTGAAGGTAATTGGTTGCAAACAATTTATTTTAGCTAATAAAATAAAATGTTGAAAGCTAGTCAGCTAAATTTGTTTATTTAAATGTAGTTAAAATAAATTGATTGCAACTGGCGCTTACCTTAAAAAAATGAGTAAATTCAATATATATATATAATTGTTTTTTTTTTTTTTTTTTTTTTTTAAGAGCAGGTCTGTTTTCTTCAGCTCCTGCTGTGAGACAGGTGAAGCTTTATGAAGGCCACACTTGTCGGTCACAGCTCTGCATGTTTTCAGATGCTTTTAGCAGCTCATGCTGGAGTCTGAAGAATGGCTTCTGGCTGGCATTGTGATGAAAGCTGTCTGTCCCACTGAGGATGAAGAATTGATTATTTGTGTCTGAAAGTTGATGCCGTTCCAAGAATCTGTCAGCATTCAGAATCGCTGTACTAGAGTGCTGTAAAACCCCAGAGTTCACAATATCTTTATTGCCCTCTGCATTCATATCTGTTTAGCTCCGGCTGACAGGCATGGATTTGTTATTAACCTCTGTCACAGTGTGCTCAAAAACTGCTGCCTCTGTCGGTTTCTCAATTTACTTTAATAGTGTGTTGCAGGAACACTTCCCCATAGAGCCAGTGCACATTTGTGCTTTAATGTTGTCATTTTCTGCTAGTGTATTGTATTCATTTTTCTTTTTTACTGTGAGCTGAGAAATATTGCAGCATTTGTAAATAATGTTTTCTATAGGGGTTGGTATTATGGCCATATTTTCTGCAGTATGCCTACACATAAGTATTCATTAACAGTAATTAATACTTGACCTAAATATCTGCTATTCTTTTTTTTTCTTTTTTTTTTTGTCTTTACAATAGAGAAATTAGTTTGGCTGTAATGCTCAGACAACTTGCAAAATAGTAAAACCAACATGACAAAGAATTGTGATAAAATCATGATATTAATTTTTTTTTTTTCCCAAATCGTTCACCCCAATGCACAAAGTTGCAACTATAGATTAGAGATGTTCATTAATTTTTTTCTGTCCAAGTCCAGTGAATCTGCATCAAGTGTGTTTGGACACCCTTTATTTTATTTTATTTTTTCTCTATATACATCATACTGCAACACGTTACATGTGCTTCCATGTTTGCTTGCTTGCATTTAGTCACTTCAGTCCACAGTGTGTGTGCACTTTTAAGTTAAATCAATGACTTAGTACATATGTATTTTAATTTATTTTAATTAATTAATTAATGTATTTATTTTGTTTGGTGTGTAGAGTAAATGCTTTAGAATTGCCTTGCTAAAACTATTGATCTGTTTCACAGACCAGTCTAGTCCTATTCTGATATTTCTTCTTTGTTCTGTTTGATCACACCGAGAATCTGCGCGCTTTGAAAAGCTGTTATTTTCTCCCTGAATGCCCTACTCTGAATTTTTTATATGCCCATCAGGTCTTGCTGTAAGTTTATTTATCTCGCTTTCTGTTCCTGTGTGGTAACCTAACAGATGCTGCTGGGCCCGTGGTCATGCCTGCAGGAAACAGCCGGCCTGAAACATACAGCCCATTAGGAAACAACTCATAACTCATTCTGCAGAGTTAGGAACTCTGTGTAAAACATGCCACCAGTTCTGTGTTTTGTAAAATTAGCTAAATCATATATAGCATATATATAATTTTATTGTATTTTTTTGAGAAGTAAAATAATGAATTGGTCAAATGAAAAGTAGAAGGAATTTTTTGGCCTAGGTGGGGTGTAGAGAGCGATATCCCTGTTATGGGCTTGAAATCAAATCAAAAGCTCTGCAGTTAAGCGTATCTCATCAAGATGTGTGGTAAATAAGCTGGCTGCTTTCTAACAGTGGTTAATTTGTTTTTCTTTTAAACTTAGCTTCTTAGCTTCTCACTTATAATAGGGATTTTCGCACTGGTCTTAACCCCAGGGTTATCATCGTTTTAATCTTTGTATTTAACCCTGGGTAGAGGTACATTTCACACATTTAGTCTGATGAAACCATGGTTAGGTTATGAAACCATGATTTGGAGCAGGGTTAGCACTGTTTTTGTGGTATTAATTCTGCACTTTAGTACCAATGCACATTAACCCAGGGTTTAGGAACATACAGTGTTTTCATCATTCACTTGAAGTGTGAATCCGAATGAAGAAAGGCACGGAAAACAAATAATGCGTACTACGGAGGCACTATGAGTTCATGGTAAGCCGCTTGCTAGCAGTAGACGGTTACAGTACATGAAAGTTCACTCACCACATACACAGAGTTAGGAGAGAAGACAGATAGCACAATAACAAGTGATCAGAATCAGAATGAGCTTTATTGCCAGGTATGTTTACACATACAAAGATTTTGTTTTAGTGACAGAAGCTCCACAGTGCAACAGAATGACAGTGACAAGACAGGACACCAATAATAATAAGAAGAATATAAAAAATAGACAAAATAGACAATGTACAAAAAAAGCAAAAACAAAATATAGTATAGACAGTTATGATGAACAGGTATGATGTGTGCAAATTTGAAATACAAACAAGTATGGTGTTAAATAGGTAATGTATATTGTGTTGTGTGTTCCAAGATTATTGTTAAGCACCCGAGGAAAGAAACTGTTTCTGTGTCTGGCCATTCTGGTGCTCGAAGCTCAGTAGCGTCGACCAGTTGGCAACAGTTCAAAGAGGGAGTGTGCTGGATATGAGGGGTCCAGAGTGATTTTACTGGCCCTTTTGCTCACTCTGGATGAGTACAGTACTTGGAGAGAAGGGAGGGTTGTATCAATGATCCACTCGCTCAGCATTCGTTCGTTATCTGGCTCGGCTCTGTGTTCACCTTCAGTTCTCTCTTCACAGCAGTTCAGTCTGTGTACTGTTTGAGTAATGAATTACTCCGGGATATTGGTTTGTTTGAACTCAGAGGGAGTGTCAGCCACATTAAACAAGTTAACAGCTTAAGTCATCTGTGGATTAATGTGTATTGGAGATGCGAACTGTTTAAAACGATTCAGTTCGATTTGGTGAACTGGTTCAAAAAGATCCGGTTACATCGAATGATTCATTCGCCCTTACCCTTACGGGTGCTGGATGTGTGTTTTCCCAGCCTCACTAGCTGTTACCTGTCTGTCAGCCATCTAGTTAAAAGCCATTTTTACCCCCCACACCCAAAACAAATCTTCATTCTTAATGTTACTGTCAGACAATGTATAGTTTCTTTTCTCAATAATAGCCTGTAGTTTCCATCCGTTATTTTTGAAAATAAAATAAAAATAAATAAATAAAATTAAAATTTTAAATTTACATTAAATGTTACTGACATGCATATCAAACACTTGTCTTAAATTGTTAGTGTCATGCTGTACCAGTTGAGATACATATTCATATTTAATATCATGCATCTGATGTGCACCAAATCTATAGTTAGGAGCATCAAAAAGAAATGAATGTAACTGACCAATACAGTTCTGTTTTTTCAGAAGGCCATTAAAGTGTTAGGTTTATTCTGGCTGGTCTGTTATTGCGGTTGAGCTTGGCAACATGAGCTGTAATGCCTCATTTTATCCTGAAATATAAAGACTTCAGCTTTGAATTATTCAGATAAAGAATTAGCAAAAGTCAACAGGGCAAAAAGGAAATAAAATGGTCTTAAGCCATGCAAATTTTGTGAAGCGAATTCATTTTGGCTTGTGCAATTTGTGTCTTTAGCCTTCAGTTCCCAGTAGTGTTGGATGCCAATTTTTAGGTTATTATAAAGATTATTTTTAGCCTAGATTGCCGATAAATCGTAGGGGTGCTCCGATCACGATCGGCCGATCGGAGCACCCCTAATAAATCGTGATAAAATTCCCCATGTTTAGTATTATTTTTTTATATTTTTAATTATTAAAACCGTATTCTGCTATTTGAACAACAAAATACTGTCCAGCATAAACAACCGTTTTAAGTAACAGTTTCATATGTGCACTGCCCGCAGAGTAGTTTTGTTTTGTGTGAAAGCAAGACAGAAAGCCTTAAACACTCTTAAAAGGTTTTTAAGAGTGCTAAGGAAGTTATACAAATAAATCAATGAATTAATTAATTAATTATATGGATGTACCTTTGAAGAATCTGAATGTCTTGAAAAGTTTGTTTTCATCTTTGCTCCATGTAATGCTTAAGTGTTTTTATTTGCAATGCTGCAAATGAGGTTACGGGGAAACAACTGTAATTCTGCTGTTCCATAAGCACCACCTAGTGTCAAAGAGTGGATTTACAGACAGTTACATTTACATTGAGCCTGTAAAACAGACCGAATTGCATGCTCTGCTGCATTTTTTGACCAGTGGATGAAAAACATGCTTATGTGGATTCTACACATTTAAACACTTAGTAATGTATTTAGAATTATTTATGGAGCAGATTAAATGCATATTATCATTTATTAATCAGTTATCATCACCTTTTTTATTTTATCTAAATGCTGAAATGTGAGCTTAACCATTTTGTGAAACCTTTTCAAGGTTTTATTTAAACATTTCGTACAACAGATAAACTGTTGTCAGTCATGCGGTCATTTAAAATCTAAACATCATTAATGATATTGTTTAAGTGTTTATGCAAACAAAAAGTAATTTCATTTGTGGTTTGTTGGTTTTAGATATCAAACTTGGTGAAATGATTTGTGTGTCAGTAGTTTTTGAACATTTCCAACACAGTTTAATACCGTGATAATACCGATGTGACGAGTGGGGCGGGGCGGGGCCGAGAGCCATGGGAACGGGTCGAGGCCGGTGGAGTGATTTGGGAAATGAGCGACACCTGCACCACTCACCGGTCTCGAGTCCCACGGAGGAGATATGGAAGGATACTAAAGAGGAGATGATACTAGGATACTAAAGTGAAGGACGAGAGAGGACCAGGCCTGGGTTTTATTTTGTGATTTGGTTTTGTTTGTGTTGTCCGTGAGCGGCTATCGCGCTGTTTTGTGTTTATTTTATTATTAAAGCTTCTTTAAATGTTCGCCGGTTCCCGCATCCTTCTTCCCATCTTACAAACTGTGTTACAACCGATATCTGTCATAAGAAAGGTTCTTAACGTTACATCTCTAAACTGTAATGATGTCAGCATCAGAATGATGCCAAAAACAGAGATTATCTGTCAGTGGCTATAGAGGACAATTAAAGATTTTGCCTCTGCTTATGTCCGTCATGACTTTGCACTGTTGTGCTGCACTTGCAAGGTGCATTAGGAAAAATAAAATCCCTATGGAGGCAGTTTGCACTTTCACGCAAACCGCTGGCTTATTCAGTCATTTATTATGCATTACATGAACATTACATGCTGTAGTTCGCAATATGAGGAGAGAAAGTGAGTGATGATGAATGTATTTGAACACTCCCCATTTTTGGCTGTATGAATTAAAGCTTAACTGAGTCTTGTCGCATCATACCCCAAAACCTTGATCTGTTAAGACTGCCAAAGGTGCTTCAACTATGTACTGACATAAAGGTCAGTATACATGATGTTTTTATGTTTGTTTTTTTACATTGTTACCACAAAAATAAAAAATAAAAATAAAAATACCGAAGACTGCAAACTAACATATTGTGAGAAAGGAAGGAGGGAAAAGGAAGGAATACCGTGTGAGTTAACTGTAGCCTGGGTGCCAGCCCGAACCCCACCCACAACATTTTTTGGACGGGAAGTTCGGTCTGGACTCGATCCATTGAGGTGTAATTATGCTCGGCTCCCAGAAGGCCGAGCCAATCAAATTGCCTGGGCGGGCTTTAATCGATGATGGACAGGCTATCTGCGGTTACATAACCACCCACGTCATCAAAGAGCACTTGAGCGCTCTTTCGTCGTCTTTCCATTTTTTAGAGTTAGTCAAGTCGCGTTGCGACCGTGTAATAAAGTTGAGACAGGGCCGACAAATGCGATAATATTTATTTTCATTATTGTTGAGATCTAATCCTAGACAGAGATCTTGTTCGTATATACATGCACCTTTTGTGTTTCTCTCAAAAATGTTATTCATGCTTGTAAGTACTCTTAAGCTCCTTTTACAACAGCGGCAAAGATCGTTTACACTCATTACTTTCCTACTTCTTCCAGTTCCAGCGTGCATGCGTGCAGTTGAACCGAACTCTGTTGACAACTATGCGTCGCTCAACATACGTCTCTTACTGCGTTGCTCTGATTGGTTGTAGGTCTATCCAATTGAGTGCAGAGTTTTTTTTTTTTTACTGGTTCGGTTAAGACACGCCCCATAATTCAAGTGCAATGGAGCAGTATCAGACTCACATTCTGCCTAGAATATGAGTATGACGAAGTCAGGCTAAGTTAACTGCACTCTGTGTATGAAAACACTGAACTATTCCAATCTTGGATCAGTCATGTCATGTGGACAGGATCTTCCTTCATCTGTGATTCAGTGTGGTTGTCCTTGACAGGCCAGGATGATGTAAATGGGTATGAGAGGGACATGTCAGGCTCCGATGGGTTTTGACTTTCATCCCACTGGAGCAGTTTGACACACACACACACACACACACACAGACACACACACACACAGAGACAGACAGTTTGCATCTGTAGGTGCCACAGACCTTACTGCTCGCTTTCACCCATGTCATCTTTTATTTTGGCTTTGCCAGGACCACAAGACATAAATCTTGATATGCCTGTCTCAGATGTTGCTGTTTGATTAAATATATGCACTGAATGTTTCAGGGTATAGTATAATACTGTGTTCATTTAAATATAAGCAGCTCATAATCCTAATTAAAATGCAAATGTGAATTATTAATGCATTTTTTTTTATATACAAATTTTTACAGTGGAACATACTAATAGAAGGGCTCCAGACTAACTATTTTTACTATGAGCTCTGTAGCATTTGTCTGAAAATGTTTAGTAGCACAAGCAGAAAACGTGCCGGCTCAGCATTGTGATGCCTATCAGCTATCGGCAATAGATGATATCATCTATCAGACTAAGGCTACTAGCATGTTGGTTTAATAATTGTTCAAGGTCATATAGTGATTGCAGACATGACTTGGCTATCATGGTGTCTTGGGTCAAAGTCTGCTGGTTTTAAACCATTTTAGATTGTTTACCGTCATCATGAGCTGCTTTAAGAATTCATGACTATGTCGCTGTGTGTGTGTGTGTGTGTGTGTGTTTGTGTGCGTGCAAAATGTATGCATGGGTCATATTGCATGTTATTTTTAAATGAAACGGGACAAATTTCATCTTGACAAACTATATATCATTATAAAGATCTAAGCCTCAAGCATCGACAACAGATTGCTGTTTTTCAATGGAAAGCTTATAAAGACTGTATTTGCTACATTTGTGTAAGCAGTACTCATACAAACATGAACAATGGAAACGCTGTACATACCAGATCCGTCGTAATAACGAGTCATAAACACATCCACAGTTGTAAATCCCCGTTTAGTTAGAAAGGTAAGGGTCCACTGAACGACATCTCATGAAGCACGTTTAGTCCAACGAAGCAATAACGTTGTAATATGGATCATAATTGCTTTGTTTACGTTTCAGTTCTTCAGCGACAGAACTGTTT
Organism: Carassius gibelio; assembly: GCF_023724105.1. NCBI lineage: Eukaryota > Metazoa > Chordata > Actinopteri > Cypriniformes > Cyprinidae > Carassius > Carassius gibelio. The sequence continues at coordinate 6,033,321 of NC_068412.1, read as the reverse complement.
GCGTCCGTAATGGAATAACTCATGGTCGGAAACTGCGTCTTGTTAGTAAAAACACGGCATGGTTTGCAGCGTACAGTGTCACAAACAGAATGAGGCGATCCACCGGAAAAAAGAATGAATGAAAGATAGGCGAAAGATAGTTTATCTGAATTTTGGCTCTCCTTCGTGACGCGCTCTGACGCACCTGTCAGCTGATGGAGGCGGAGCTTATAGCGATCTCCTTTTTCTTTGTTTCTTTTATTTTTCAACAGTTTTTATATATGTGAGACTGTGTTTTATGTTGAATGTATCTGCATGATTACCATCTGTTTGAGTGCAAATCAGCCCAAATCAGCTCGCTATTACTGCATGATCACGGCTATCAAAGTGAACATGGAGCAGACCACCTGCTTACGCTTTCTGTAGTATAAATACAAGTAGTCCACGTCCGCGCTGTCCGTGTATGCTTCCGGATTGCTCAAGTGAAAAGTATAATAAAAGCTTTATAGCTGAAAGTCTAAACAGATTTTTTTTTCACAAACTTTGAAATTAAACACATGAAGACACTTGCACTTAGTGGCACTTCAGGACTAAAGTTTAGGAGCTCTGACATACAACAAAGGAATTTGTTGCTATTTTGTGTCTGTACAGGTGCCTTTGACAGCTTCTTATGCGGGTCAAATTGTCCTTTGAACATTACAACGTATAAAAAATTCTGTATGTACATTTCACAATTAGGGCTGGGATAAACGATTATTTTTTCCGATGTATCGATTAATCTAACGATTAATTTTTTCTGACCGATTCGATTTCGATTATCTCCCCATTAATTGACTACTAACAATTTATACATGTTGATTTACATATCTGAATGAAAAAAAACATGAATTCCTTAAGATTGCAATATATGTTTATTGCTCTTAAAATTACAATATAAAAGACTCACTAAGAATGCATTACTTTGCACTTGTATAGAGATAGCATTCAATAAAACCTTGAAGCCTTGAAAACACATAGCTTACTGAAACAAACTTACTGAACACATAGGGCCTAGCTTACTGAAAAAAGTGCTTCTTTAAGATGAAAATAGCAATAACTTGATGTCTACCATTCAATAAAAAGGTCACCCAAAATACTTGTTTAGAGCAATTGAAAGAATACAGTAACCAATGTAAACTTGAGGGCTTTAAGCTAATATAGAGAGTGCTTTTACAAAAAAATAAATAAATAAATAAATAAAAATAAGTGGGAGCCAGCAGCCTGTCATGGAGGAAAAAAAAAAATCTCTGAATGCTCCATGTGAAACTTTGGCGTTCCGCCCTTTTTCTATCGTGTTTAATGATTTAATTAATATGCACAAGGGAGAGAGAGAGCAAGAAGCGCTCGTGTTGTTTGGAGACTGTAAGTGTGCGCACGCAGCCGGGGCTCTCTCTCGTACGCGCCCTGTCAGGCACATCACTCACCGATCAAATAAGGCTTTGACAGCCGCCAAAAAAAAGATCAATGCAGAAAAACTTTGGTTATATAAAAGATTGGTTATATAACGGTGGACAGAATGTTGATCTGGCCATCGCGTATATTCAGCGCACATAAGGTAAACGTTTTTTAGAGAAATAAAAACAGGTCGACGAATCGATGCGCATATTTTGATGTGAATTGAGCAATTAAACCTGGATTATTCCTTTAAGGCAATCAGGAAATGCCAATTTCTTATGAACAATGCTTTCAAAAAAGGTTTATAGTAGTCTAGCTGTTACCAAATGAGGGAAAATGAAGTGACCTTTGGTACTGTGGCGTTCACATCTCAAATACAGTGGTGTTGACATAGCTCATTGAAGTCCAACTGTCATTGGAAGTTACCGATCTCTCTCTTGCTCAGAAACACTCAGGCAGACCTCAGGGTCAGTGTGTTTTCTTGGGCAGCAGGAAGAGGCCCAACACACTGAGGGTTGAAAAGCAGAGCATGTGAGAGGCTCTGATAAGAGACACGCCTGTGCTGTTATTGCTCCTCTTCTGCCCTCGACTCTCTGTGTCATCTCTTCTATGAGTGCGCCACAGTAATATTAAGCATGGGCTGCTATGATATTTTAACATTATGATAACCTTAAACTTAGAGCTGTGACGGTCCCCATCACAACCATGTCACTGCAGTTGTCTACTGCCACCAGCGATAGTGCACGTGACGTCACACACTCTATGCCCACTGTAATAACTGTAATAATTGAAAATTGTTTATTTAGACTATGAGTATGGTAATTCTATGGTCTAAAGTCTATGGTAATTAAAAAAATTACCTGAAATGCCATAAACAGCATTTCCTTTGAATTGGCAGGGTTTGAGTCCAGGAAAATAGTTTATTCATTCAGCAAATTAATTTTGTGTTGGGCGATGGACCTTGTTCGGAGACCAAATGCTACATCACTGATCTGGAGTCATCTCCATTCATGTCACCCATCAGCGTTTGGTCTCAGTCTCCACAAATAAATACATGTATGGGAAACACATCCCACAGCACAATCACCTGAGCCCAACTTCAGTCTGCTCATCACTTTAACTTTAAAGAGCCACACAGATGAGACATCAAAAATTACCTGTATTACAGTGTATGATGTAGCTGTCCATCAGTGTAAACAATGTGCAAAGTAATTAAACCAAAAAGTACACGATTTATAAAGTTATTGGCTTCTAAAGTAAGGAGTCGACTCTGAATCGCTGAAACGATTCGTTATAGATTTCAAATCTTTTGCCCATCTCTATGTACGTCACTAGGAACACTTTGCATAATAATCTCCGCCTACCGTCTTGGAGAAACGAACTCTGACCTGCCCCCCCACCCACACAGACGCTCTGGTTGGTGTGATAGCATCATGTCGAGGACACAGTGTGTTTTTAATTGTGAAGGCAAGTTTTATTTTCACTGCCAAAGAATGAAGATCAGAAGAACCAATGGCTAAAATTCATTTTCACCACGATACCAGAGCAGTACAATAAATCCCTTTTGTTGTGTTCACAACATTTCACTGATGACTGCTTTTCTAATCTCTGTGAGTACAAGGCGGGATTTCAAAGCGTTTGGCCATAAAAGATGGTTCATTACCAACTTTATTTAGACCAACAAGCATCTCCGAATCACAACGCGAAGTATGATTATGAAGTTATGTGTTTGTTTTATCCCGAGCGTCTTATCAGTATGTGTGCTGTCTGCAGCCTGTCTGCGCTGATCTTCATTTACAAACACGTCATTAAAATGAAGTGCTGCTAACAGATATTCTGTGATAAAGTAATCCATATGAAAACAACGCGATGTCCGTTTTTCACGTCTCCCTTCATTATATCTAATGTGACCACGCCCCTGCGCTGAACGCGCTATTCATATTCAAACTGAAGCGCGCGGCTTGAATACACCCACACAGAAGAAAAAGCAGCGAGACTTTTCAAGTTTTTTATGTTACTGTTTGCTTCGCGATGAGAGGAATAAGACATAATTCACCCCAAAAAGATGCTAAAGATGCTTGACCAATCAGAACACAGTATGCTACCGAAAGGTGGGGTTTAAGGAAACTGAATCTTTTGAACAGCTTCGCGCGAACCGTTTGGGGATCTCTGAGAATTGAGGTAATTTTAAAATGATATTTTGACAAAATGACAATGTTTTTTTTAAACTTGGATGGATTTAAACCTATTGTACAGGACTTATAAACAGTGATAGGAAGCTTAGAATTTTCATCTTACTGGCTCTTTAACTGCGTTTACTGTGATGGCACCGCTAGCCAGACCGATATACGCAATACAGACCGGAAGTTAACTTAGGGGCAGGCACGTGTGCCCGATGAAACCGTCTATTAGGAAGGCCATCAGCATGCGATTACCGACTGTTTGAGTGTCTAACAGTGTAAATGCTGTATTTCTAGCAATCTCAGGATGTACTGTCATAGGCATAGGCCTATAGTTAATTCTTCTTATTTTTTATTTATTACTTATTATTACTAAAATTATTCTTATTGTGTTAGACATAGTCTCAGAAATTTTTTAAACAGAAACTCATGAGACGTGTGACCTTCAACCCATTACTTTACTAGATTGCTTCAGGACTGATTTCATGTATTTTTATATTAATATATATAACTTTTTATATTTTTGAGCATTATCAACTACTGATGATGGACAGTAAAGCCCAAAGGGTCTTCTTTCCAAAGAAATCAAAATTGTTTGTGTAGCACACTGAAGTAAGGAACTATTACAATTTCCATATTACATAGTTTCTCTATGAACTATTACAAGAGTCCCATTAAGGGGGGTCTGGTTAACAGGTAAAAGGTGACATATCATATCAAGTTACCATGCATCTGTAAACCCAGAAAACGTGAAAAAGAACAGCCCAGTATATATATATATATATATTTTTTTTATTTGGTAAGACTTTCTATGCTAGCTTGTGAAAAAACGGGCGCGTCAGATATCACTCCCCCATGACATAGAAAGAGGATCTTATTATAATATTACCACCCTTGAGGGGAAGTCGTGGCCTAGTGGTTAGAGAGTATGACTCCTAACCCTAGGGTTGTGGGATTGAGTCTCGGGCTGGCAATACCATGACTTAGGTAACCTTGAGCAAGGCACTGAACCCCAAACTGCTTCCCGGGCGCCGCAGCATAAATGGCTGCCCACTGCTCCGGGTGTGTGTTCACAGTGTGTGTGTGTTCACTCTCTGTGTGTGTGCACTTCGGATGGGTTAAATGCAGAGCACAAATTCTGAATGTCACGTCACTGAATGTCATGTCACTTAATCTGCAAGTTTTCACCCGCGGCACTGCCACTGAGTTCTCTTTCATCATCTCGTGTTCGAGATCCACCTATGGGAAGGGCATCCGTACCTGACCTCTGCAGAAGCATCCAATTGCACCAAGTCTGGCTAGACAGACAGAAGCGCGCAGCCAATGCCAGGTAAGGCCCCGCCCCCTTACCTAGGGGTATAATAATGGCTGCAGCGCTGCTATTCTCCAGTTGACATTCGTTTCTCGCGATCTCTGCATTGACACAGTTCGGTTGGATTACGCTGCTCACCTTCGTGTCTTCAGGAGGACATATCGACCGATCAGCCTCCGCCAGACGTGACTGTCGTCTTCTCAGCCTTTTTCTGCTGTGTTCTGCATTCAGAGCCGCCCACGCTCTCGTCGTTCACCTGCTCCCACGGCTGCCCGCCACGGATTTTTCCGATTTCTTCTCCGGTATGTCGCTTTCAAAACCTACCGCTTCTCCGGGGAATAGCCTATCACGGGCCTGCCCGGCCGCGTGTGGAGCGCTAATCGCTGCTAAGGATCTTCACCCGTTCTGCGTGGTTTGCTTGGGCCTTAAACACGCTCAAGAAGCATTGGAGAACCCGGAAAATTTCAGTAATTGCCTTATGCTGCCCAGAAAGCTTTTACGACGCCGTCTTAAAGTTGCAGCGACCCAGTGCGCCGAGCTCGGTTTTTCTGACTCAGATGGGGGACACGGTGACGACGACGCGCTACCGGGGGACTCCCGGGGCGCATCCTCACTTGTTTGGGCTGACCAGCCCAATCCCGCATTCCCCGAAGAGGACATCTTCGCGGGCAACCTCATGCTCGCCGACGGACCGGCCGGTTCCGGCGATGAGGATGATGCGGCCCTTCTCGGGGTCTCAGAGGACGAGGAGGCCATCCCGCCCTCTGGCGTTCCCCAGGCTAGCGGCCACGCAGCCCTGCCTCAGTCCATCCTCCTGGAAGTGTGTGAGCGAGCGGCCGCTCGCCTCAACATTGAGTGGCCGGCTCCACAGAGCGCCACCGACCAGGAGAGGGATATTTACGACGGGAAAGTGTTGGGACCTCCTCCCGGTCCGAGGAAACAACTCTTCCCCGTCCTTCCAGCGTGCGCTAAGCATATGAGGCACAATTGGAGCGACCCGCTCGACTTCAAACACGGCCTTTCGGGGCTTGAAGTAAAAGATATGGCATCTCATGGTATGGGTGACCCCCCCGCTATCGAGCCGTCCATCGCCAGGCACCTTAACCCCGCTCAGGGCGGGCTGCTCGCTCCCCCTAAGCCGGTCTTGCCAAACAAGATGGACCGTTTTTCCGCCTCAGTTCACCAGGCCGCATACAAGTCCTCGGCCTTGGCTGTCAGGGCCCTCAACGTCTCGTCTCTCCTCTCCGCCTACCAGGCGGAGCTTTTGGACGAATTAGGCCAACAGCTAGAAAAGGGAACTCCTTCTCTACCCCTGTGGAAGGAGATCCTCACGGTGAACGACCTCGTCCTTCGTAACGCTCGGCAGGCCGTCCAAGCCTCCGGGCGCTCTATGGCGCTTTCTGTGGTGGGAGAGCGCGCGCTCTGGCTTAACCTGTCAGGCCTTCCTGACAGTGAGAAGCGGCGCATCGCGGGCGCGTCGGTTGAGCCCGGCCGGGCTCTCTTCGGTCCCGCTGTCGCATTGATGCAACAACGGTGTGACGACAAAAAGAAGGAGGACGAGGCCTTCAAATTATGTCTCCCTAGGAAGGCGGCCCCACGCCAGACAACCCCTGCGCGTTTGCCAAACATTCCAGCCATGGGACGACACTTCCACCAGGGCAAGGAAAGGCCCCGCAACAAACCCCCACAACGGCAGAATAACCCACCGCCTGCTAAGCACTGGGGAAAATCGACTCCCGCCGCGGCCGCGGCGGGAAAACCACCTAACCCTTCCCCCATCGAGTCGAAACGTAAGCGGCCTGCCTGATGTTCGGTTGATGGGGACATCGAGTCCGCGTTCACGGGCCTCGAGCCCTTCGGACTCTCTTCCTGTCCCAGGACCCCCGTTCAAAAGACGCAGGGTCTCCCATGGATGGATCGGTTCCTCCCCGTTCGAGGCTGCCCAGCCCATGTGTTTAATGAACGGTGTGTGTTCCCCCCTCATGTTCAGGGGGCCTGTTGTGAGGAAAAGTGCAAAAGCAGTGTCACCACACCGCATACACTCTGTTCCCCTCACCCAACCAATAAAGGCTTCGGCCCCAGTGTTTCCCCAACACAAAACACACAAAAAAACAAAAAACACATTAAAACAAACGAATCAAATGAATTCGTTACGGAGAGAGGATCTCTCTCTGCAGAGAGAGGAAATCTGTCTGAACCCCTGCATGGTGCCCCTGGTGTGTCCACTAGATGGCGCCATTGTATCACAAATAAACCAGCTGGGCTTACACAGCCCCGCTGCAGCTCGGGTGGGAACGCTCGCAAGTCATGAATGGGCTTGGCGAACTGTTTCGGCTCCCGAGTGGGTGATGCGTACTATAATGCAGGGATACAGACTGCAGTTTGCAATGAAACCCCCGCATTTCAACGGCGTTCTCTCTTCACACACGGAAGAGAACGCCTCACACATTCTGAAAGAGGAAATATCCTCCCTCCTAAACAAGGGAGCGATTCAAGTGGTGCCCCCCAGTCTGATGAATCAGGGATTTTATTCTCGTTATTTCCTGGTCCCAAAAAAGGACGGCGCTCTCCGTCCTATTTTGGACCTTCGTGTGTTGAACAAACATTTGAGGAAATACAATTTCAGAATGCTGACTCATGGCTCGCTCGCCCGCGCCATAAAACCGAACGACTGGTTCACATCGGTCGACCTGAAAGATGCTTTCTTCCATATAAGCATTTATCCGTCACACAGGAAGTTTCTTCGTTTCGCCTACCAAGGCACATGTTACGAATTCACAGTTCTGCCGTTTGGGCTCAGTCTGAGCCCCCGGTGCTTCTGTCTGTGTGCGGAGGCGGGTTTAGCACCCATGAGAATGTCAGGTCTGAGGATTCTGACATACATAGACGATTGGCTCATCGTAGCCGAATCGAAAGAGAAAGTATTGCAGGACACCTGCCGTGTGCTCACGCACATCACATCTCTCGGGTTCAGAGTGAATGTGAGCAAGAGCAATTTTACACCCAGTCAGAATGTCATTTTCCTGGGTTTGGAGTTGAACTCAGTCTCCATGCGAGCGCGTCTCTCTCAAGAGCGCGTTCTCTCTCTAATGAACTGTCTGTCGCAGTTCAGAGAGGGGGCGAAAGTACAATATCGCACATGCCTCAGGCTGCAGGGTCTTATGGCTTCATCAATCCAGGTTGTACCGCTGGGACTCCTGAGAATGAGAGCGTTCATGAAATGGGTTTTGTCACTACATTTCAGCCCGACGCGCGATCTTTGCCGCTCTGTAATAGTGACGCGCGCCTGCTCGGCAGCCTTGCGCCACTGGAAGAGCGCAGACTTTTACGCACAGGGAACCCCTCTGGGGACGGTTATGATGCGGAAAGTTGTGACGACAGATGCGTCCTTAACAGGCTGGGGCGCCACCCAGGAGGGCAGAACGGTGAACGGTCTGTGGCCGAGCAGACTAAGTTCAGCGCACATAAATTATTTAGAGCTTATGGCCGTATGGAAAGCTCTGAATCATTTTCTGCCTCGCCTGCAGGGACATCATGTGCTCGTACGCTGCGACAATACCACGACAGTGGCTTATATCAACCGTCAGGGCGGCGTGCGCTCGTCGAAACTTCACGCTCTAGCTTACAAGCTTCTAGTGTGGAGCGGACGGGTTTTCCTGTCGTTACGCGCGACTCATGTTCCGGGCCTTCTAAACAGAGGCGCGGATCTTCTATCAAGGGGAAACCCAATCTACGGAGATTGGCGCCTTCACCCGCAGATAGTGGCTGTGTTATGGATGAGATTCGGACAGGCAACCGTAGATCTATTCGCCTCGCGCGAAAACTACCATTGTCCTATGTTCTTCTCGCTAAAGGACGTGGACGCGCCCCTCGGGGTGGATGCACTGGCCCACCCGTGGCCCAGTGTGCTGCTGTATGCCTTTCCTCCCCTGTGCCTGATAATTCCTACACTGGCCAGGGTGAGAGAGCAGGGCCTGTCTCTCATTCTGATAGCACCCAGGTGGCCCAAAGCACCATGGCTGGCGGAGATAATCCCTCTGTTATATGCCGAGCCGTGGCGCCTTCCCCCCCGCACGGATCTATTGTCCCAAGCGAACGGGGAGATTTATCACCCGCACCCGGACAGGGTGGCTCTTTGGGCTTGGCCCGTGAGAGGACGAACCTAAGCGCACTTGGGCTTTCGCCGCGTGTGATTGCTACTATACAGAATGCCAGGGCCGTTTCTACGCGATCCTTGTATGGCAGTAAGTGGCGAGTGTTCGAAGGGTGGTGTGATGGGCGTGGTCTCACATCTTATCAGTGCTCAGTTCCTGATATTTTGTGTTTCCTCCAGGACCTCCTAGAAAAAGACAGGTCTTTTTCCACAATTAAGGTCTACTTGGCTGCGATTTCGGCCTGTCATGTGGGCTTTGAGGGCTCAACAGTCGGGCAGCATCCTCTAATCCGCAGATTTATGAAGGGTGCCCGTCGCCGCTTGCCAGTCATCAGGAGGACGGTTCCTGAGTGGGATCTCTCCATGGTGTTGGAGGCTCTGTCTCAATATCCTTTTGAACCTCTTGGAAGTATTTCCCTAAAGCTGCTGTCCTTCAAGACAGCTTTGCTCTTGGCCTTGGCATCAGCCAAACGTGTCAGTGAGCTACATGCATTTTCGGTTCATCCCTCGTGCACTAAATTCTCTCTTAGTGGAGATATGGTTTCCCTTAGGCCTAATCCGGCCTTCATGCCGAAGTGCTTCCCTGCGTTCACTTCGGAGGTGTTGGAGCTGTCCGCTTTTCACCCTCCACCTTTTTCCTCCCTGGAGGATGAGAGGCTAAATGCTCTGTGTCCCGTCCGTGCCTTACGGACATATATGAACAGGACCAGTGCTTTCCGGAAGAGCGACCAGCTCTTTATTTCATGGGCACCCCCTCATGGAGGGAATCCTATTTCTAAGCAACGCCTCTCACATTGGCTTGTGAATGCTATAGCTTTGGCTTATGAATCAAAGGGTATGCAGCCACCAGGGGGCATCAGAGCTCATTCCACGAGGGGCATTGCCACCTCTTGGGCTTTGTTTAGGGGAGTGTCGCTAAAGGACATCTGCTCCGCTGCTAGTTGGGCTTCTCCTCATACCTTTGTGCGTTATTACCGGCTGGATGTCACCAATATCTCGGTAGCACATTCGGTTTTAGGGGTGGGGTCTGCTTAGCCCTTCCCTGCAACCCTGTTGGAGGTGACGACGGAGTGAATGGGCTGGCTGGCCATGCACATCCCTGTCACTAAGCATGTTTTTACAGTCCTTTTCTGGGTGTAATTATATGCACATTGGTTATCATGTGTGTGATGCAAAATGTTTTCATGTGCTGCATATGCACAGTAGTCACGATTGTGCATCAGTATTGCAGGTTCATGAGTATGGGACGTGTCAGGCACCGCCTCTTTGGGGCGACCGTCCTTCTCTGGCTTTCAGAACCTCACTGTGAGTGTATTGGGCAATCGGGGAGCTGTCCATGTCTCTCCCATAGGTGGATCTCGAACACGAGATGATGAAAGAGAACAATAGGTTACTGTCGTAACCCCGGTTCTCTGAAACATCGAGTGGAGAGATCCACCAGCGTTGCCCCGCTTGCCTCACGAGAAGCGAATATACTTACTGGAGAATAGCAGCGCTGCAGCCATTATTATACCCCTAGGTAAGGGGGCGGGGCCTTACCTGGCATTGGCTGCGCGCTTCTGTCTGTCTAGCCAGACTTGGTGCAATTGGATGCTTCTGCAGAGGTCAGGTACGGATGCCCTTCCCATAGGTGGATCTCTCCACTCGATGTTTCAGAGAACCGGGGTTACGACAGTAACCTATTGTTTTCTCAAGCGATGAGACATACCAGTTCTAATGCCATGGCAAAGTTCGAGTAAAGCATGCTAACTGTTCTGTCTTTGGCTGCACAGACGAGCACAGAACACTATTTTGAGTCAGAGGCAGTGTTGGGAACGTTACTTTAAAAAAGTAATTAGTTATAGTTACTCACTACTTGTTCCAAAAAGTAACTGAGTTAGTAACTGAATTACTCTATAATAAAAGTAACTCGTTACCAGGGAAAGTAACTATTTGCGTTACTGTAAAAAAAAAGAAAAAAAGTTGCTACATGTCAGAGAATTTGTACTTTTTTTTTTTTTTTGCAGTTTTCACAAGTCAGTTGAAATGAGTAGAACAGACAGGTACATAACTTTCTATATTTATTGCACGTCAACAGAGCACCAAGAGTTTTATCCTGTTTTATCAAGTATTATCTTTGTAAGAAAAGTGTTTTTGGCCACTAGCTTTGTAGATGCGTGTCACACATTACATGTACACATTACATGCACGTTCTTGCCTTTGACCACAATTAATCTGAAGTAGTGCTTATATCTTCACCTTGAAAATGCCAACTTTTCATCGGATTGCTCCTGACTCGCCATCTCTGCTGTGAATCTCTGTGTAGCTGTTGCGTGTGTGTGTGTGTGTGTTTGGCGCCGCTGGTGCAGCCGCATGTGCCGGCGTGTGTAAAAACACTGGCTCTGATTGGCTACCATGAAACACATGACTATGCCTTAGCCAATCACAAGCACTTATCTCGTCATTAACCCACCTGCTCACTCGCTGTGTGAGCCAGGGGTCCATTCGGATTGCATAGTTTATTAAATCAATGCATAGTAGCGCACCGCATTTAACGTTCAGTAACGTTAACGGCGTTGTAATGACGGGAAAAGTAATTAGTTAGATTACCGCGTTACTGAAAAAATAACGTCGTTACCTAACGCCGTTCTTTTAAACGGCGTTATTCCAAACACTGGTCAGAGGAGACGAGAAAGCAGTGGGATTTTTTTTTTATTAATCTACTGTATATTACACTGCAGTGCTGCCACACAGATCTAATATAGACATGCAGTTTCTTTCCCAGCTGTTTACCTTCACAGACATAACTAGGGTTGGGTATAGTTTGAATTTAACTGATTTCGATTCTGATAATATCAATGCTAGAGATGCCATTTACATTTAGAATTTCTCGTACTTTTTCTCATAAAATCTTAATATTCACTGGACAGTTACCTAAAAATCAGTGTGTCCTAACATAATCACCACTGGCCCAGCGCAATGACTTCATCCACATTTGTCAAATGGTTGTTCTCACAGCTCTGTCAGTCTGGCTTCAGGCAGAATATTATTGCAACCATCAAATTCATTCCTTGTCATCATCTATCATTTGTCCCTGCTACTATTAAAAATCAGGCCAGTGCCACAGCTACAAATTGGTTGCAAATGCCAGTGTTTCCCTGGAGCCAGTCTAACAGCTTTGGGCTGCTTTGATCTCTTTGTTTAGGAAAGAGGAGGTGAGATGTGAACATTAGTCTCTGCCAACCCTAGGGTTGCAATGAAACCAAATTTTTCATTTCTGTACGATACTAAGCTCTGGTACCATGGTATCAATGCTCATTGTAAATTGATACTTTAGGAAACATATTGATGACCACCTTAGATGAGTGATGAGCTTATTAGGGATGCACTGAAATGAAAAGCCAAACAAAATAATGTTTTTGTTTTTTTTTTTGAGTGCAGATTTTCCTCGCGCTTTGGACTTTGAACAAGCAGATAGCGCTGCGATCTCACACAGCAATGTCACTTTATTTACTAATTTTTTAAGGCCATTTCACAAGTTTAGTCATCATACAGTAAGAAGTAGGGCTGTATCTATCGAATATTTTAGTAATCGAGTATTCTACCAAAAATTCCATCGATTAATCGAGTAATCGGATAAAATGTGTTTTTGCTTAATTAAAGTGCAATATAAACTATGCAAGAGAAAATAAGACTCCTGGGTCTCTTAAAATGAACAACTAAGTTTTAAATGCATAAAATGCAATGCATACATCAAAAATAAACATTTAATTATTACCCATTGTTTCTCTGTCTGTACTTGTACTGTGAACAATGACAATAAAGTTGACAGATGAATTAAGTACATTTAAATGCCATTCAGTTGGGGTTTAAAATAAAGCATTTTCTGAGATGCACATTAAACATTAAACACATAAAACATTCATTTAATTTATCTTTTAATTATTCAAAATTAAGCAAACTTAACTTTTTGGTAAACAAAGGGGATTTAAAAATAAAACATGAAAGAAATGTTGTGTGATTAAACCTTAAAAAAACTGACTTTTATTTTGACGGCTTGACTTACCTTTACAGTTCTGTGTGTGATGTGACGCTAGTTTTACTCAATTTACTCAAATCAAATGGTCAAATGCTCATGAAGTGATTGTCAGAGCAGTTGGCTTATTCTTAGTGAGACAGCACGCGCGTTTCAGTGTGTGTGATAAAGGAACTCGCGCTTCTGCTCCATTCATTAACAGAGACACGCAGAACATGCAGGATTGATATTTAAATAGACTGTTCCGGCTTAATATTTACAGATATAAGTCCATATTGTGATTTGATGTAAGTGCAATTACCTATTTTTGATTAATTCATTCAAAATTTGGCAAATTCCGTGCCATTCCGCGTTAAACTGTAAAATCCGTTTTTATGACTGGATTCCGTGTTTTCTGCATCGCGGAAATCATAGGGCCCTAGTTGTGGAATGCCAGCTCTATCTTGCAATGGACAGTTGGACACACACCACGACATTCTCTTTACGTTTGTCCGCGCCCTCAAATCAAAACAATGCTGACTCCTTGCATTATGCGATTTCAGACTCCGCGCTTGTGTCTCCTTCCGCTTTGTGGGTGATGTAAACTCGCTGTGTCACAAGCATTGCGAAAGAACCTGACGTGAGATTTAAAATAAATTAAAAGAGGCTTCGAGGCAGAGGAATTTGCCTCGATCATTTTTTGCAATCGAGTAACTCGAGTTACTCGAGGAATCGTTTCAGCCCTAGTAAGCAGCAACATCTACTCTTCCTCTTCTAATCGAAGATATGCGATGCAGTGCTAAACAGTCTCTGGCTGTCTGCGTCTTTCTCAGACACTTTTAAATGCTTACACACTTCTGACATGTTTGCTGCATCAGTGCACCCCACTATTTGATTGTGTCACGCCATTGTTCAGTACAATTTATTTGGTCTTTTCAATAATTCGGCCGAACACCGAAACAGGTTTTTGTTTTGTTTTGTTTTTTTTTTGTTTTTTTTGGGGGGGGGGGTCTGCTGGATAATTCCAGTTGCTGAACATCCAGTGCTTCTTTAGAGCTTATTATAAATAAATAAACAATTAAATAAATAGAGTGACTAATCTAGCAACTGGCCAATGCAGACTGACTGAAATACACTTGGATACACATGAAGGGTAGGAGCACCTACTGGAAATCTACCAGCGACCTTACAGAGATGTCAATGACCCTAAGAAGCCATCTGCTCTCACTCCATCTGATCGTCTATCTGAAAATCAGCAAGGATAGAATCTGTTCATTTCAGCTTTAAATATGTTTGGACCAAAAGATAAGCATCTGGGTCATGAGTTTGGAAACGGTGTTTCTTGGAAGCAAAATTGCAGCACAAAGGTTTTATACATGCACTTATTCAGCAACCACAAACATTATAGTAAAGATATAGCAAATGGTACAAGTGGCCTCACAAGGGAACTGAGCTGTGACGGTGGCAGATTTTTACCATTGGTAATGGGCCAACTTACGTCAGTAGTATAACATTTTTAAACACAATGAGGCACTATTAACAAATGTGCATGTTTATTAGCACTTCTGTTAGTGAACATGCAGTCTGCAAAAAAGTAAAACTAATATGTCCGATATATGTCAAAAACTGTCTACACTGATTGTGGCATGGCACAAGTCACGACACGACAAATCCCCAACAGTAAACTGCCTCGTCCTTTTTATGAGGTACTGACACAGAGTTCAAATGTAGTCAGACTCAACCTGTCGCGTCTGGTGTAGACATGGTTCACTGTTCCAACGCAAGCGGTGCGTTAACTCTTCGTCTGCACGTGCTTTCTGTGGAATAGGAATCATGGCTCAAGTTTCCAAATCCATTGTTAGCATCTTCCTTTACCGATGTCTTGTTTGTATTTGGTGAGTTTGGAGAAAGCCTTGCCAATACCCTGACCAGCCGGGTGTTTGCGATCATGGAAACTCGAACACATTTGTTCAAACGCGGATGGGGGCATCCTCAAGATCGGTGATGTAGTATTTGGTTTCCCAACAAGGTCCATCGCCCAACATGAACTTAATTTGCTGAATGCAGAATAAACTATTTTCCCCATTTCCAAACCCACCGATCTAAAGAAACGTTTAAAGTGATTTGTGAATTAGCAGAGACTTACAGTCTAAAAAACTATTTGCGACTGTTACTGTTATAACCGTTGCATACAAACTTTGTATGTATTTATGTAATCTTTGGTATTATGATTTTTTTATAGAGTCTGTGACGTCACAGTTATCACTGCGACCCATTGCATTTCATTTGAGCAGAATATCACACAAGAGACTAGAAAAACACTCGGGAGAAAATGTGACCTGGTTGGGGAACTTAAACTCTTGGTATATGGCAACCCCAAACATAATAACTTGTGGAGGCTTGTTGTCAATGCAAAATAATGAAAATGCCCCCGCCCCCAAAAATAAATAAATAAATAAATAAAGGTTCTTTATAGTTGCTTGCTTACTGTCTATTAAAATTATTATGATTTAATTACTCGGGAAGCCATAGTGATCACCAATAAGATACAATTATCTTCACAGCCCTATTGCATTACAGTGTATATCTATTCCATGCTGTCAGTTTATTACGCAATTAAAGGTGAACACGATTTCTGTTGTTAAACAAGATTTCAAATGTCCTGTTATTAAAATCTTTAAAAACACTTAATCTAGAGAATTAATTCACCATTGTTTTGGTGTCATTGTCAGATCACTTGGTACTCTTCTGTTATTCCCAAAAATGCAGTCTATATATATTATTGAGTTAATTTTATAATTTCACGAACGTTATGTCTGGATTAAATCTATTGTCTACATGTACATTCATATCTTTGAATTGTTTTGTTCAGTATTTAATTATACCATATTATACAATCTAACTCTGTTTCAGTCATGCACATATTGGACATATCTGTTTCTGTCTAATTCTTTATTTTCTGCTTGTTTTCTCCACAGATATTACTGACAGGAATGAACTGAAGGCATTTTTTGAAACCAACTGCTCACAGATTTATTTTATCTTCTATGAAAATTTCATTACACTGGAAAGTAACTTAAAGCAAAAAGGTAAGATATGTTTGTATGCTGTATACTGTATACATAACCTTTACCTTTTAAGAGCAAATTAAACTGTTGCTATCTCTAAATCTAAATATCGTTGGAGACAGGAATCTAAAATTAAGTATCTACTGTTTACTGATAAATATGCATATATAATCACTTACTGATATATAAAACAAGAAATCACCACCAACAGCCAATAAATGTGATTAAGAATACACAATATATATATATTTTTTTACTTCTATCCTTGCTGATAACTTGAAAACATACTGATGACATTCTGATTATATTGTACATTACTAATTCTAGTATATTTGACACATTTCTAATGTTTTTATTCACTTTTTATTGGAAGATATCTTGCTTAAATAGAAAGGCAGCTCAGAAAGGTTTTGGAAAAGACGTTTGAAAAATGCAAAGAAACAAATAACAAAAAAAAAAAAGATTTCCTCAGCCTGTTGTCACAGACCTGCCTCCCTGCTGCCTGCATGCCCCGCTCATGTGAAGTTAATCAGGCTTTTGTTGTTAAAAAGAGGTTTTCCTGCACTGTGATCAGTGAAGGTCATCTGTCCTTCATGCTGAAGCACAATTCTACAGTAGAAGTATTTGTTTGAAACTCACACCTCATCATTTTCCTGCAGATCAAGAGAGCGATTTTATGATTCAGCTGAGCAGTTTTAAACTGAGATCACATTTTGTCATAGAGCCCACAATATTCATAGTGCATAATGCTAAATAAGTTTAGTGTTTTATTTATTCTTTTATTTATTATTAGCAGTCTAGAGCAGCAGTTAAGAAGAGAAAGAGAGCACTATATTTTTGTAGTAAGTGATAGATTGTTTACTTTGCACCCAAAAAACTCCAAATTTTGAAAACGTATCTTTTTATTGAGTTGTAACATACAACGCAATCGGTTTGATTCAAGTGAGTGCTATGAGCATGTGCTTTTAATGAATTATTCAAAATAGACCCAAGAACTGATGATATATCATTTAAATCAGACGAATGGCCGGGAGGTTATGCACATCATTACTGTTAATGAAATGTTTTTGATTAAAGATATTTTGATATAACCAGTAAACTGCAGTGCTTTGGTAGCGCTTTAGTTAACCAAAGGCGTTCTACATGAAATTTCCGCATGTGTTTTTCCATATTCAACATCCTTTCCTATCAAAATGCATGCTACGGATGCAAAAATGCAGAAAATCAAAACTGATCCGAATTTTTTTTTAATTTTTTTTTTATGACGGATGAAAGTTTTGTAAGCAGTGTGTAAACATTATTGACAACACAGTGAGGTCGTATTTATTTTTCAACGTGCAAAAATTTCGGATGAAAATTTCGGACTCCGTGTGCAAAGAGCTTTAGCCTTGAATGTGTGACTCTTGTTGTGTATGCACTCATCCCGTAGTGTCATGCTAAAAAAACACAGGCAACTAAAGCACAAAGAATTGTTAGAGCAGTCTTTTTATCATAATGTTATAATAATAGCATATTAATCAAAACCTAAAGTTACTTGATGAAATGTTAATCAGGAAGTGGTTAGAATAGAATCAAACTTAATATTATACATTTTTATATAGCATAATATTATACATTTCAATATAGCAAGCAGAGGCTGCTCTGTTGTTTCTTTTGACATATTGCATGTTTTTTGAAAATTATGGTGGTGGATGGCAACTTAAGGGTTATATAGAAACATAGAACTATGAAATATAGAACTATATTTTAAAAAAAAATACAGCACAATTATTAAAAATGGCATTCCATTTAAAAGGAATGCAAATGAACCTGAAATTGATATAGGTTCTAACTCCTGCAAAAATGCACTAAAACACAGGCAGCTTAATTACAAATAATTTACTGTAATACTTTACAATAAGCTCCAATTGTTAACATTAGTTAATGCATAAGCTAACATGAACTAACAATGAGCAACAATGACATTTCTTTGTATTTGTTCACTGCACACTTTCAAAGCCATAGTTTGACTGGAATTATCCAGCCTGTACGGCATGCCGTTCCAACACTAACCAGTCAGACGTCAAGGTCCTGGACAAAATGTGATCATCAAGCGATCATCACAGACACCTTTATGTACTCTGGTGCTCATGCCCACTCCTGAGTCATTGAAGACTGAATATTAAATATTCAGATCATGACTGTATAGCTAACCACAGCAAAAGCACAAGCCTGAGTGAAAAGACTAAGAATGAATGATTGTACTGTAAAATGACACAATAACTAATACTATTGCTTTCTTTCAGGGAACAAATCTCAACGGGAGGAGCTGGACTCCATCCTCTTTATTTTTGAAGTAAGCCTTTTCTACATGCATTCATGCATTCGTGTTTAAACAGCTGAAGTATAGGTATCTGTAGACCTCAGCTTCACCTACAGCTCTGCCCAGAGCAGGTTTTTCCACTCTCTCTACTGTTTTTTTTTTTTTTATGTTATGTTATGGAGGCGCCGTCCTCCCTGTGTATTTTCCTGCCTGGCTGAAAAGTAGACTCTAGTTTGCAATACAAATAGGCAGGCAGGGCATTCTCTGGTTTCATTTGCTCAGGGTGGTGACAGGCTTTCTTTTTTAGGAAAACTGGTGTCTTGGTGTGAGAAGAGAGTTTGTGTTGCATAAACAGACGCTGACTTGAAAGGTCACCCTGGTGAAATGCCTTTTAGATGCTTTATCAGAAATAAGTTCATTAATTGTATTTTAAGTGGTAAAAGCTAAAGCTACGACACGATAAATATACTTAATTTTAACACAGTCAGTAAATGCATACTCACGTTGTTTTTGTCCAGTGTCTGTGCTATTTCTCCCCAGAAGTTATGACTGGTTAAGATTCTTTTAAACTACAGTTTCTCCTAACCTTCTCATTTTGATGTGTCGTTGTTTACACCTGCACATCTAAGATGAGGGATATTGTGGTTGTCTCAAAGGGTTTTTAGGTGTTGGATGCTTTTCCGGTTTAACGATCAGGCCCATATTAAAAAACATCTTGAGGCTAAAAGTAGCTCTTAACTTGCTGTTTTAGCTGAAAGTAAACAATAAAATATAAAAATAATCCTAAAATGTCTGTTGTCCACCTCTGAACATTAGCATTTAAGAAAAGTTTCATGATAATTTAATTGTGTCCTCCTTTTCATGCACAAGTTGGTCAAATCGTAACATCTGTTCTCGAGTCCAGTTATAATGCAGACATGTAAGAGGCAGCAAATTAGCTCAGAATATCCTTTTAAATAGGGTCCCTGCATTTAATAACTTTGTTTTCTTTTTTTTAATATAACATTTTTATTTTAAATTCATAGAATTTAAGATAAGAGGTCAACCCCACCCTTTCTCTAGAAAGAACTCTTATCTAAGAACTTTCACTGCTGTTTATGAGAATTCTTAAGGTCCTTGCACACTGAAAATTGTGTACTTCTGTACTTTCACTCATCATAGAAAAATTCAAATCGAGTTTGATTTTCTGCATTTCTTGTATTCGTAGCAATCATTTTGAGAGGTGTTTTGACAATTCAGAGCAGGGATGGAAATTATGTATTGACACTTTAGGCTTTGGATCTGTACAGTTTTAATGTATTGTCCCTATGGTTTCCGCAATGCAGAAAACGTGGACAGAATCGCGGAATCCAGTCATAAAAGTTTAACTTGGAATTTCACGGAATTTTTAACTTTTTTTATTAATTAATTAAAAGTAGGTCATTATACTTAAATAAAATGGACTATGGACTAGTATCTGCAAATATTAAGTTGATTTTAATATGTATTCTGCATGCTCTGTGTGTCTCTATTAATGGCGCAGACGTGCGGTTTCATTTACTGCACTCATACTGAAGCACACAGCGTCATATCACAAACATAGAACTGTAAAGGAATTCACAGCAACCCGTCAAAATAAAAGTCAGGTTTGATTTGAGGACATAGTGGCTATTACTGTTTTTCAATAGAATTCACACAGCTTACCACTACTACTACTACTACTAAAATGAAACAAACATTATTTTTTAAGGAATAATCACACAACATTTATTATGTTGGCTTGGCAACAAGCCAACATACTGTTATGCTATTTAAACTTCTTCTTCTTCTTCTTCTTCTTTTTCTTATTATTATTTTTCTGACAGAAATTCTGAACGCTACTCCTCCTAGGGCTTTAAAGCCACAAGCCCCAAACTTGGCAGACACCTGCGGGATAGAGCGGTGCTGGTTGCTATATCTTTTCAGACTGATGAGACTTAAAGTTTTTTTTTTATTAATTTTTAAATGTCAAAATACATTACCCATAGACTTACATTAACTGAGAAAAAATGCGCCCCTAGTTGCAATAGCCGAGATTAAGGGAGGAGTCGGCCGGGTTTCGTTTCACTTTTAAACCGGTTAAAAATACCAAGTAAATAATACAATTTCCCTCAAACTGACAAGCTAAACCAACATATCTGATTATTACAGGGGTCAGGGCTCATTAATAATTGATTTCTGGGCAGAGAGCAGTCAGAAAGATGAGAGAAGAATCACTGCTGCTGTCTCCACGGAGCTCACAACGAGCGAATTCATTCTTATTTAAGACCTTTTAAAACGGTGATTGCACGCAATCCACACGTTAGAACACACCAAGAGCTAAAATCAGATGTTTCTGAACTGTTTAAAGTAATAATATGATATATTCGCGGCAGCGCAACTGCCCGCGAGCTCGCGATGTATTTCTCTGAACACTTGAAGAGAATTTACAGCCTGTCACATTAAAACACTGCAGCGAAACGGCACAAAACAATTAGAAGAATATATTATACACATGAAAATGAGTGTTTATATGTGATTGTGAGATTTTATCTGTCAGGCTGAACCTCACATCAATTGTTATCCATCGTCACAACATGGTAAAGTCATTTATATATATTTTTTAAGAGCTTCTTAAAATAAATATTCCTGCGAATGCACACAATCCACCAATTAGAACACACTAAGAGAAAAATCCAGTGGTTTTTGAGCCGTGTATGTGTGCAAAATGCAATATTTGACATCGCGAAGGGAAAAAAAAGTCACATGACAGCCGCGTTTAGGGCGAGATCAGACAAATAAATAGGCTACACATTTCATTCACACTGACAAGCTAAATCAACATATGTTATTATTACCGGGTCAGATATCTCATTAATAAATTATGTCTCTGACCAAAGAACAGAGAGAAAGACGAGAGAGAAATGAGCACTTCATCAGCATTTTTTAAGAGATTCCAAAAATAATATCACAGCACTAATCCACCCATTAGAACACAACAAGAGCAGAATTCAGGTGTTTTTGATATGTTTATGTGTGAAAAATGACATATAATTTGACAGCGTGATACAGCTTATGAATACTGGAAGGAAAAAAGTCACGACAGCCTTTTAACTCTGGAGTCGATTAACGCATATACGCGTTTTGAGTCATTTTCTGCTGATAACCCTGACAATTACTTAAATTACATTTTCAGTTTTCATATCAAAACAACGCGATATCCTTTTTTCACGTCTAATGTGTATGGAAGGCCAAGAGGGTCAAATATACATGTTAATTTTAACGTGTCTCTGTAAAGGGTCTATTTTTTTTGGATACAAACATAATAACAACAAAACCTTGGGCACTTATAAAATAAAGATAACAAACAAGGTGTGCTGTCTGCAGCCTTGGTCTGCCCTGATCTTCATTTACAAACGCGTCATTAAAATGAACTGTAACTCCATGAATACTCAACGAAGAGACATGAGAGATATATCTATAGAAAGCTTGACATGTCTACTTTTAAACCAAATAAGTCAAACAAATATTCTGTGATAAAGTAATCCATATCAAAACAACGCAATGTCCTTTTTTCACGTCTAATGTGTATGGAAGGCCAAGAGGGTCAAATACACGTGAATTTTAATGCATCAACAACACGTTAAATACGTGTATTTCATGCGTAGACAACACGTATTTAATTTTATTTATTTATCGGCGCTGCACAACATGGTAAAGTCATTTATATATATTTTTAAGAGCTTCTTAAAATACTATATTACTCCGATATTATATCCAATATTATTTAACGCTTTAAATACGTGTTGTTTACATGTGAAAAATCAGCAGGTATTTAACGTGTATTTCACGTGTTAAATACACGTGAAATACACGTGAAGTACACGTTAAAAATCAGTTTGAACAGGTCAGTGTAATTGGCTGCTGAGGACTTGGGTCAAACCACTTCTGTGAGCTTAGAGGGGTGTACCATTCATAGACAAGCAACCACCATTTAACATGCAGCTTATTCAGCCTTATTATTTAGTCTTTTTTCTTTTCTGTTTTGTATAGCCTATATAAATAATATATTTAAGTTTCAGTTTTATGAAATATTTATTTATTAGGAGGTATTTAGGAGATTATGGTTTTTGCATGACTTATTTCGCATTCAGCTAGACAACCCTGTCCTAGCTGTTATCATAGCCTAGGCTTTTTATTAAAAAAGAAAACGGCAAGGGACCATGGAAAAACACTGTTGCAGGTGTATTTTTTTATGGTATTTTTTTTGCAGCGGGACAACTCAAGAATGTTGGGCACACAAGTACTGTGGCTCTTTTGCCCCATGGCCAAGATGGCCAAGCCAACATCAAAGTTAGTTCACTAACTTTTAATTCTAGTTCTTTATGTTTTAATAGTTATTCCCCTTTGTCTGCCAAAAATAAAGTTTACTTAATTTTCAGTAATTAAAAAAATTTATGAAATTATTTTAAAGCTACTTTAAAGGGTCATATGATGCGATTTCAATTCTTCCTTTCTCTTTGGAGTGTTACAAGCTCTTGGTGCATGAAGAAGATCTGTAAAGTTGCAAAGACTAAAGTCTCAAATCCAAAGAGATATTCTTTATAAAAGTTAAGAGTCAACCACACCCTCCTAAAATGCCTCGTTTAAACATGCCCCCATATCTCCATCACTGTGTGGGAAGATTTGCATAAAGGCAAAATGTTCGTGAATAGAAAGAAGGCGTAACTTTTATTCTAGCTGTTGCTGCCGGTGTCCTGACATTTTATCCCATCCATCAGATTTTCCTACCAGGGTTTACTGCGCATACACACATCAATATTGCGTCCTTTATTTATTTTTTTACTATTATTGTTGGTTTCGTGTTGCTGTATCCCTTCTAGCTTCAACTGCAAATATAACACATAATTACTGTATTTGCATTACTGTAAGAGTAGGTTTAGGGTTGTGGTAGGCGTAGATTTTAATAAACCATGATTTTATCGGTAGCATTTTTCGTTGTCATTGTACTACCCATTGTTTTAATGGGAGATGGCAAAATCTGACAGGATAGCGCAAATCAGCAGAACCATGCTGTGGAGATCTGCGTGTTTCGTTGTGAAAGCGAAAAAACCTTTGTTTGGCCTTCCAAAAGAGGACAATATCCGCTTCGCCATCCTAGAGCTGATCCGTGCTGGTCGATGAGGAAATACATCAACTTCATGCCGGATCTGCTTTCATCGGATGAAGCAGGGTCCAGCCCGGGGTCATCACATGTGGTTACTACAAGCCCTCCAGCCACTCCATTTCATTACACCAAATAAACAAAATAATGTTCTTTTTAGCAACATAATATGACCCCTTTTAAGAAAACAACAAATGCTTTTTTTCTGCATTCAAATAATTAGACATTCTAAAACACAGATTTTGGTAACATAAAAAAAAATATGGTGAGGAAAAAATTAAAATATTCGACAGGGAAACATTTTATAGGGTAAATGTAATTTTTGTTAAACTTTTAAGAAATTGATGTAAAAATGTATGTTTCATATCATCAATTAATTAGACATGCCTTTTGATTAATACAATTTAATTTAACTATTAAAAAGGAGTCCAAATTTAAACGGGAAAAATAGCATCCTGAAAAATTTAAAAAAAAAAAAAAAAAAAAAAAAAAAAAGAATTTTGGAAAAAATAAAACTGATCTCACAGGGACCTAATTAATAAATAGGTGAACCTATCTCATGATTAGATGGACCTAATATTTCCTCTTTTTTTACTCATCTACTTAAGCTGTGTTTTCCTCTCTGTGGATTTAAACTATTTATTTTCAAGTTTATTATTTACTCTTACAAAATCACCTGGTTAACAGATTTAGCTATTTTTTTTTTTTTTACAATTGTACATTGTGTAATATTTATTTTGTACTACAAGTGAGAGTAAGCTAAAACCTTGTGAGATAATTGTCAGCTCTTCTATAGTATTAGATGATAAGTGATATATTCACATTCAAATATTTTTAAATAGAAAGATTATATTGACATCGCCGGCATCCTAGTTTTATTACTATGATTTGGGACAAGCAAATTCTTGGGTTGGTGGAGATAACTTAAGTGCAGGCTGACTGTAGATGGTTTGATGGTGTAAAAAAGGTGAAAGTCCTTCAGAGTCTGAGCCAATTGTGCATACATTTAACTATTTACTCCTAATTGAGGGTGTTTTTAAAGTACCAGTCATGCTTCTGTTAGATGGAAATGTTTTGATGATTCCTGAACTCATGCTTTCACTATAATTTCTAAATCTGAAACAAAAATAAATACAACAAACATATACTTCACGTGAAAAATAAAATGCAAAGATTAGTTATTTAAATATTACCTATTTGGGTAAAATTAAATTAGTAAAAGTGCTACTAATATAAGTATAATGCTCTTACAGGATAAGTGGTAAGGAAACAAAAATGTCTGCTGCAAGCATCAAAATATGCAATCATCGTGCATTTGTCTTGACAGCAAATGAGAAGATTGGACTTTGCGCTTAAATCGAACGTCTCATTAGCTTGACAATTTCTCGCAAGCTTTTCATGCTGCGATGTGACTGTGTGGCAAAGCGCCCGTGTACAGCGACAGCAGGAGAGGAGCCATTAGTAGACTGAAGTGGTGTGTGTTAATGCAGCATGAAAGCTTCACAACCTCCATCTTACACAGGCCCATCTGCACCAGCACACCCTTATTCCTCCCTCGTCCTGTCATGGCTGCTGTTTTGTGTGTGACCGTGCTGGAAGGGATTACTGAAAACACCTCCATGTAGTGGGTGTCTGACCCCCTTTTTTATGGGTCGGCAGAGGAGAGATGATCGCTCGGGTTGCAGTCAGGCAGGGGGTGTGGGGGGCTGGTATTGTTCTCCTCCTCCTCTGTGCCTCTTTCTTTGTGTCTGGCACCATTGAGACATCTAGCACAGTTGTGGAGTAATACTGCATTCTCCTGTGTGTGAATATGAAGCAAACTCTTGTTTGTGTCTTGTTAATGTGTAAGCCATGTTTCATGTTTGATGACACAGCACCAGGGTTATTATCACACTAAAACCATGAAACACAAATTTGTTACCTGAAACTAAATAAACATTAACTGAATTAAAATCAAACATCAAAAAAAAAACAAAAAAAAACGGCCCCTTAACTCAAAAACACAAAATAGCACTTGATTTAGTAATTTACTCTGATCCAGCCCTGTTCAAATCATACTGGGAAATAACAATCCACAACCCAGTATGAGTTAATGCAACAAAAAACATTAATGTAGTCTCAACAAATTAAGTAAACATTAAATTTAAATATATTTCAGTTTATTGAACTATTAATCTAGAGGTTTACAGGGCTTTATAGTGTGACCACTTGCGACTGAAAACTATTGTGTGAGACTATTAAACAAATATTTATGAGCATCAGCGCAACAGACTCGATCAGGATATTTGTGCTTGCGCTCATCGGAGCTTTAAAGGTTTCTACTTGCGAAGTGGATTTGCAGCGTTGAGTATGTATCACAGAAATATCTGTTGATTCCATGAACCCAATGTTAAAGGGGTCATATGATGCGATTTCAATTTTTTCTTTCTCTTTGGAGTGTAACAAGCTCTTGGTGCATAAAGAAGATCTGTAAAGTTTCAAAGACTAAAGTCTCAAATCCTAAGAGATATTCTTTTTAAACGTTACGACTCATCCTCGCCCTTCTAAAATGCCTAATTTCAACACGCCCCCACATGTCTACATCACTATGTTGGAAGATCTGCATAATGCCGCCCAGATGCTCAAACAAAGAAAGAAGGCGTACCTTTTATTCTCATTGTATTATTGTTGTTACCGCCGCCGCCATGTCGTATAGACGCTGTGTGTTTGGTTGTAAAAGTGGAACAACTTTGTTTGGCTTTCCAAAAGAGGACGATATCTGCTTAGTCATGCCCGGAGCTGATCCGTGCTGGTCGTTAAGGAAATACATCAACTTTGCACTGTTGATCACCGGATTGGCTTCCACCATGGATGAAGCAGAGTCCATCACGGGGTCGTCACATGTGTTTGCCGCAAGCTCGTCCGTAGATTCGGCTGGCCGTGATGTTCTCAAGCCGTTCCACCACTGCTTACTCAAGCTGGCCTCCGCTCACTCAAGGCTGCGGTGTATGTATGCGGTGTGCTGTTTGGTTGAGAAAGTGAAACTACCAAAAAAAGACCAGACTAGAAATTGTTTATATTACGTTTATAATGGAGTTTAATGTTTAAGGCTCGTCGCTCCAGCCGGAAAGGGGATCACAGTATGTTGAGGGGCAAAACATTTCCGTTACAAGTCTGAGATATTCAGCCAATCGCAATGCAATGGATAGCTGGCCAATCACAACATACCTTGTTTTTCAGACCGATGAGCCTTGTAAAAATCAACACGTTTTAGAAAAGCGAGGTGTAGATGAGAAACAATAATGTACAGCAATATATATATATATTTATTTACCTTAAACCACATAAATGCATTTCATTACATCAAATACACAAAATAATGTTCTTTATAGCAGCATCATATGACCCCTTTAATCAGAATCCACTAGTTCTGGGTGGTAGGAAATGTATAAAATTTATATCACTGAATTTTTCAAAATGATACTGGTTTTAAGGTATATAACTTTTTTTTATTATTTATTACATTAATCTATATTCAGAAAGGCATGGAAAACAAATAACGATTGCTAACAGTTGCCTGTTACATTACAGTACATAAAATTCCACTTGCCACATTAACAGATTAAGGAGAGATGACTGAGGATGAAGTTAAATGATTTGCTGATCCTCATCACCACTGACAAATTTGACATTTTACATTTAATCTTGTAAAATGTGTGGCAAGAACTGCCCCTCCATAGTATAAACAGAGTATGTGCGATTGCAAATCTTGAAAGTGAAACTAAAAAGCGATTGTGCATTCAAAAGCAGTTTCATTGGTGATGTCGGCTTAACATCATGATGTCTATCAGCCAACGGGACCCTAATACCAACCCTGATAAGATAACGATAATACTACAAATTCTACTATTAATAACATTATAAACACATTAATGATTAATAAGCTGCTGGGTTCATGAATATTAATCATGGTGAAATCAAAAGAGGGACAATAACAGGTGAGTGCCTTCCAATGAGATTGTTGTTTTGCTAAGAGGATGTTTCGGAACGATAACTGTTTATATAGCAACTGGGATTTCCCTAGCGGCAGCTGCAGTGACGCGCTGTCTTTACCGATTAGTGATTGGCTCGTTCATTCAGAAGGCGGGCTTCCTGCAATTGAGCAGCCATTTTGAGCTTTGCATTTTTCCCCATTCAAAACTATACGAGTGACATGTCTTGGGTATTTTATTGTCTTTAGAGTGAAGCAAACTCACGAATCCTCTCATTATAATGAACAAAGTGTAAACGATGTGAATAAGAGTTTCATTGTGCAGTGTAGAGAGCTTTGTTAATTTTAATAGCACTTGTGAGGTCACAAGGTAGCTTGCAAATGTGATATTCATTAAATATAAGCGTTCCATAAAAAAGAAGTTAATATTAAGTAGGGGTGCACCGATCGAGATCAGCCGATCGTTAATGCGAATCTCGTCAGTAAAGTTGGTTCTCTAATCAGCGGTAAATTCCCTCAGGTGCGTGATTTCACATAGAGCCGCTGTTACTACACAGAGCCGTTTTTAACTGAGAAGATGCGCAAATGAACGCTGAAAATGAACGTGGATTTGCGCAGCTTCTCAGTTAACAACGGCTCTGTGTAGTAACAGCTGCTCTATGTGAAATCACGCACCTGAGGGAATTTACCGCTGATTAGAGAATTGGCTTTACTGACGATTGGCCGATCTCGATCGGTGCACTCCTAATATTAAGTGACTTGCATGACTACAACACTATTGCCTAATTTTGCTCAGTTTCATCTACAAAAATAGTTTCAATAAAGTCACTGCTGAGCTGCTGAGTATCTCCAAAGGCAAACACAACAATTTTGTGAAGCGCTCCTGTTCAAGTCTGAGATGACAGAAAGTGCATCATGTTTGTTTTCTTTATTTTATAAAAGCACGAAAAACTTTTATACTGTTCCGACTGGTGTATTACTCTTACCTTTATGAGCAAAAATGATAATGAATTTTAAGTTGTTTCCACTGAAAAAAATGCAAGTGATTGCACTGATGCCTGAAGTGAAGTGAAGTGAAAGTTACATTCAGCCAAGTATGGTGACCCATACTCAGAATTTGAGCTCTGCATTTAACCCATCCAAAGTGCACACACACAGCAGTAAACACACACAAACCATGAACACACACCCAGAGCAGTGTGCAGCCATTTTATGTTGCGGCGGCCGGGGAGCAGTTGGGGGTTCGGTGCCTTGCTCAAGGACACCTCAATCATTTAGCTTCCAGGCTTCGCATAAACTATTGAATAATAAGTACCTAGTATGTACATGAGGAACAGGACTGTAAAATAAAGTGCTGCCAAAATGTATATATACAGTCTAACCCAGGCTTATTCACAATGACAACATTTTCAGATACAACGCAAACTGTGGTAACTATTTAAAGCAACATGGACACAAAAACCATTGACAAGAGCTGAGCAGCTTTACGCAAATATGCACCAATACGATCTCTACTAATGCAGAAAATAAAGACAGTATCTTTTGAATCTGAATCACACAGCATTTCAGCTTTCAGTGTGGACAGACAAATAAAGTGATGCTAAAAACACAGTTAGGACACACTGTTGCTGTTATTCCTGTGCAGTAAAATCGGGGCATGGCTGCATTTCATCTGGCTTTGTCAACATCGCAGCGCTGCACAATAAACAGATCAACTTTCTTGCCTTTCTTCCAGACTCAATACAGCCACTACGGTCTGTAGTTAACTTGAGTATTCTGTTGTCTCCAGCGCACACTGATCCTGGCTGCTCATGAAGCTCCTTGGATGATGAATGAGAGCACTGTTATCACCCTTGATAGTCATTAGCTTAAGGCAGTTCCTTTGGCATCCAGATGGGCACATAATGGCAGCTTCCTATCCGCCCGCAGCTCACTTTGAGCTGCCCAAAGACCCATCTCCCGCTCGCAGGTGGCACTCACACACACACGCACACATACATACACACACAGACACACACACATACAGACACAAAGAGCCTCTTATGGCAGGAGGGAGCTGGTTGGCGCAAACAAGACACATTTGCATTGCGTTTTCATCTCCTCTTAAAGCTGTCCTACACTAAAAAGAATACTGTGAAATTTACAGTAACTTGCTGACAGCAATCAGCAAGTATGTTGCAGTAGTTCATTTCACAGTATGCTTCCTGTAAACTTAACTGCAGTTCCTTTAAAAATACTATAAACCTTTTGACAGTAATAATTACAGTACTGTGTTTCATCACCTCACATATTTTACTACTGTAATAGTGATTACTGCATTAGTATTATGTACTGTCAAATGAAGACACTGCTTTTGTCACAAAAATGACATTTATTGACAACTTTTAACACTTTAAATTTCTAAATTCATAAAATAAAAATGGCACAGGAAAAAAAAACATTTTTTTCAATGGGTAAACATTTTTCTTTTTACATTTCGTTTTGTATACAACAACACTTTTTCTGAACATACAAATCAATCCTGTTCAAATGTATTAAAATGTTCGGTTAAAATTAGAATGTAAAAGACAAATTAAATGATTTAAAAACAGCAGGATTTCAAACAGAATTTGGTCCCTCATGTTTTTTTTCTCCCAGAACTGTATTTTTCTTCAAAAATGTGCCTGAACTAATCAATTTCCTGGGCTGGAGTCTTCTACCCTGCAGTGGAAGAAATTAATTATTAATGGAAAAGTTTATAAGCAAGACAGATGGGTTGATGACAATATATATATATATATAGTATATATATAATAATATAATATATATATATATAAAAGTCTGATTGGATCATCTGATTTAGCCGATCAACATGTAATACAATGTCCACTTCTCTATAAACCAAAACTCTTAAAACACAGATTTACATATATATTAGGGTTTGGAGAGAAAAGCGACCTAGATATAGCGTAGATTCTAAATTTTTTTATTTTATTATTTTTTTTTTTATTCCAGAATCTATATTAATTCAAATTCAATTGCTTTATTTTTGTCCTTGCTTGTAGATGAGGTTGACGGAAGTTAGCCACTTTTGTTCCAAGAGAGGATGAAATGTGTCGTTATCTATGAGTGTTAAAGTGGTGTAATATCCAGAGTGGAAGCGTAGAAGAGACCTGAGACTGAACACACTGAAAAGCCTTTGCCCTGCTCAGATGCTGAGAGAGAGAGATTATACAATAGAGCTGCACGATTCCTCTTCAAAGACTGATCTCGGTCATCGCGACCTTTCAATTTGTCTGTCTATTAAAATTGACAAAATCATATTGCAACATTCAAATCTGTGTTGGCACTGCCGCTGACCCAGAGAGTGTGACGTTAGTCATGAAACAGCTTCACAAACTGTCTCTTAAATAAATATTTGTATTTTTGATATTTTATATGCTCTGTTGGTGGTTTGTGGAGTAGCACACCCGGGGGGTGATTTTTTTTTATTTTTTTATTTTATTTTTTTTATATAGCTTTTATTAAGACACAAAATGTAAATTTATTTTTATTAATACGAACCGTAACATCTGTAAAATGTACAACCTTATTTTTAAAGGATAAAATTCTAATATTCTTACAGAGTTGCAGCTCTACTCTTATTAGACAGTACTGGTTTCTTACATTTGCCATGAATGTCATTGCTTTAATTAGGGGTGTCACGATTCTCCAAATCCTCGATTCGATTGCATTTTCGATTCTAAGGTCACGGTTCGATTCGATTCTCGATTTTTACATTTATTCTCTTTAAAGCACAGATTGTCATTTTTCAAACTAGACTTTTATGTAATATAATATCTGACCTTTGTTTGCAATGTACCACATTACACTGTCAAATTTAAAACTTTTATTAACAACATAATGTAACAATAACTAAGTCAATTGAAAACTTAAAATAAACTGCCATCCAGTTTCTCTTTTGTAAGTGCAGTCACAAAAGATGACATTCAAGTTCATAACAAAACAAACAAAAACAATAAAAAATTACTAAACTAACCTTCAAATATTACGATGTATCTATTTAAAAGATTAAAGATAAAACACTTGTTAAACACTTCACTGTCATTCATTTAGATTTATATATATAATGCTCGAGCATAGTTCATAAATACACAAATAATGTAATCTTGTCATACTCAATGAAGTCCCTCATGAGCAATGTCACGTGTGGATTGAGGGACTCGTTTTTTCTTTGGACCACATTCCCATTTCTTCTGCTAACCTGGACCTTCGAAGAAAAATGATCACGGTTATCACAGAATCCTGTTAAAAAAGTACTAAAACTAATGAAATCAATTCACCAAGTTTTATGTCGAAAACCAGCAAATAACAAATAAAATTAGCATCAATATGTACTTTTTTTTTTTTTTACATGTGAGCTTTTAAAATGAAGTGTTGAAAGCATTTTGCTTTTATAAATGCATTGACCTCTTTTTATATCTATTGGATCAGTGACAACTAGAGATTTTTGGAATGTAAGTGCAAGATGACGTAAAACTTTGTTTACACACAGTGAATGGATACAAATATACTTAACACATAATATACTTCTACACTTAAAACTGGGATCTACGGTGTATGTCTAGTGCTGTTATCTTACTGAGATCTGACACTGTTTTTGTGCACTTTAATGTGTTTGACATATCTAGGGATTGTGTCTGAAGTGAGACAACATTGTTTGCATTTGAAAAACATTGTATACATGCTAGTTCATGTACAGTAACTTATGTTCCTGGAACGACTGTTGAGGCCTCTTTGCTGCAACCTGTAAGAAATGAACCAAATGGTAAATAAAAGAACGATTAAGATCTCAAAAAACCTTAATACAGTGCGAGTTTATTATTATGCTTCCAAGAGTCATGAATAAATCTCTTGCATGAATAAAACTTTCGAATCGGCCCGCTTAAATGTCTGATTCGTCAGGCGCCAACGTTAGCAAGCAAGAAAAAAACCCTCAAAAAACAGTGAGATTATTCAAACGGCTACCGCGTCAACACATACATCAAATACACAATTTCAGATGAATTTTATTCAACAATACTAAACGTTACTCTTTAATCAAATTGAAGATGTTATAAATGTAATGTTGCCAGATAAGACCAATCTTAATACTGTATATGCATCCACATGATGGGAATGACACTTCAAATTTGGCTATCAACAATCTCGTTTCTGCAGTTTGACCTGTGATGAAGTTCAGAAAAATCATGATCCTATGAAAAATGTGTTAAGTCTTACCTCTAGCTGCATTTTCTGTCGAGTCTGGACTCTGGAGTCGGCTGGCTTCACTGCTTCACGCTCACGTTGTGTCGGCGGAGACAGTTGACGTTCGCTGGCTAGAGAAAAATCCAAGTGTAAAGGATGTCGGGATCATATTTCCGGCAAGTGCACCAACCGATACATCACATACACAATTCCAAATGTATTTTTGTTCAACAATGCTTTCAGTCTCTAAACTGATGACATTATCAAAATGATGCGCAGTTATATATAGATGTTTTTATTTTTATTAATTTTTTTGGTAATAAAATGCACACAAGACAAGAATTTACTAGAAAGTGTACTCTACTCGTTTACCCCTCTCTCTCTCTCTCTCTCTCTCTCTGTGTGTGCACTCTTAAAGTTGAACAAATAGGTAACTTTACAAGAGTAAACTGTGGAAATAAATCAGCAAAGTTACCTTTCTGAAGTAAAAATTCTGATGAAAGTGTGGAATCTCGTAGCTTACTTTAGAATTTACCCGCCATTGAAACTTGACCATGATGCTTTGCAGATCTACAGTAACATGCTGTATACAGTTTCTACAGTAAGCATTTGCTCATTTTACAGTAATAATGCTGTGAAAAATACATACATTTGTTACAATGTACCCAAACATTTCTCTTAAGAGCCAAATTAAATCTGAGATCTTTACAGATGATTTTGAAGAATCAATGAACAAATACAGAAATTATCTTGTGTATTAAGATTTTTCTGGTTATCAAATGAAGGCATAAAACATTCCTTGAATTTTTTTAATTTTTTTTTTTTTTATTGAAAATTAAGCAAACTTTATTTTTTGGCAAACAAAGGGGATTTACTATTAAAAATAAAACATGGAAGAAATGTTATGTGATTATTCCTTAAAAAAAATGTTTCATTTTATTAGTAGAAAACTATGTACATTCAGCTGAACAATAGTAATACATTTCTGGCAAAAACTTGTTTTTAAATTAAACCGGACTTTTATTTTGATGGGTTACTGTGAATACCTTTACAGTTCTGTGTATGTTCACTAGTTTTGCTCAAATCAAATGGTCAGATGCTTATGAAGTGACTCTCAGAGCAGATCTGGGGATGTTCTTCATGTGTTTTCATCCTCATTTAGTGAGATGACAGACGCTGAAATCACCGCGAGCGTCACACGCTTCAGTGTGTGTGATAAAGGAAGTCACGCTTCTGCGCCATTCATTAACAGAGACACGCAGAACATGCAGGATTCATATTTAAATAGACTTTTCCGGCTTAATATTTACAGATTAGTCCATATCACGATTTGATTTGTGTAATGACCTACTTTTGATTAATTCATTCAAAATTGGAAAAATTCGGTGACATTCCGCGTTAAACTGTAAATTCAGTTTTTATGACTGGATTCCACGATTCTGTCCGTGTTTTCGGCATAGCGATATTCATAGGAACCTACAGTTGTCAGTCTCATATCTGTATCTGCTAATTTTTTTAGGCAAACCTGTGCTGTTTGAGTAAAATGTTGTAAGATCAATGGCGGAAGTTATGGTTATTATTTTTTTTCTTAAGTTAACCAAAGGAATAATTGACTAATCAGAAAATAATGATTAGAGGAATTGACTAAACGAGAGAAAAAAGAACTCAAATCTAATTAAACAATTATTGTAAGTTGCAGCGTTAGCCAAAATGAATGATGCCTGGTGTCACTGACACATTTTAACAAGTCTTATCTGAATCTAGTGAAACACATCTTAAGAGAGCACAGAGGAGGATGTGTGTGTACAGCGTCTGTGAGATTCCCTGACCTGCTTTTCCCGGACGCTGTGGTCCCAGGCCCTTTCACTCCACAGCATCACCAGACCTCTGATCCCTGAATCACTGATCTCATGTCCTGTGCCTCCTTCCTGGAGCCCATCTGACTGACTGACCCTGGCCCAGGGCTGCTTGGCTTTTTTGCTGACTGTCGAGTCTCCAGTGAATAAGTGGCCCTTTGCTGATGGACATGTTCCTCTACTTTTATCATGTGTGGAGCCTCATGAAAAAATAAATTATATCTCGATATTGTCAATTTTGTTACGATATTCGATATATATCTCGATATGTTTGCATTTTAATTTAAATAATACAAATTTGGGGAAAATAATTAAACTGGGATAAGTATTCTATTGTAGTATTGACAAGTTTTTAGCTAAGAACACAAGTCTGTCTACTGTCTAAAAACCCTCTCAGATGGAGAGCTATTTGCTGAAGCACAGATGTATTTATATATATGTACAGTTATGCCCAAAAATATAAAAAACCCTTGGTAAATATGATCAAATAAGGCTGTGGAAATTAATATGCACTGTTAATCCTTTTGATCTTTTATTTAAACATTTCACAAAAATCTAACCTTTCATTGGATAATAAGAATTTACATTTCATTATGAAATAAATGTTTTTTCTCTAATACACATTGGCCACTATTAAGGACACCCCTAGAAATACTTATGAGTAAAATAACTCTGAAGTATATTCCCAGTCATATTCACAATTCTGAGTACTCCAGGGTGATTATAAACATGAAATTATCCAGCCATTGCTTCCTGTTTCACAGAAATATAAATGGGGGAAACAAAGCCCAAATTCCCTTAATCATCCATCACAATGAGAAAAAACTAAAGAATATATATCTGATGTGCAGCAAAAGATAATTGAGCTTCACAAATTGGTGAAGTGGCTTTAAGAAAAGTATTGGAGCAGTGAAAATTCCCATTTCCACCATCAGGACAATAATTAAGAATTACCAATCAACAGAAAATGTTACGAATCTGCCTGAGGTCGTGTGTCTATATCGTCCTAATGTGAGGTGAGAAGGAGAGTTTGAGTGGCCAAAGTCTCAAAAGACCACAGCTGGAGAATTGAAGAAAACAGTTGAGTCCTGGGGTCAGAAAACCTTTAAAAAAAATTGTCAAACAGCACCTACATCACCACATGTTGTTTGGGAGGATTACAAGAAAAATTCAAAAACAAACTAAAGCATATTCAGTTATCAGACACGACTGGATCTTCAAATGGGACGGGCTTCTATGATCAGATGAAACTAAAAAATGAGCTTTTTAGCAGTAAACACTCAAGATGGGTTTGGTGAAAACAGGGATAAAAAGTACCCCATGTGTACAATGAAATATACAGCTGTATTTTTGATGTCGTGGGCCTGTATTTCTGCTGGAGGTCCTGGACATCTTGTTTAGACACATGACATCATGGATTCTATTAAAACCAACAGATAAAAAAATCAAAAAGTGACCGACTCTGTTAGAAATCTTATAATGGGCCATGTTTGGATCATTCAACCGTACAATAATCCAAACACAAACCTCAAAAACAACACAGAAATGTGTCACTGAGCTCAAAACCAAGCTTCTGCTATAGCCATTCCAGTCCTCTGACCTGAACCCTACTGAAAATGAGAGGAGTGAACTGAAGAGGAGAAGCTGGGAATCTGAAGGCTCTGGAGTGATTCTGGATGAAGGAATGGTCTCAGATCTCTTGTCAGGTGTTCTCTAACCTCATCAGGCATTATAGGAGACAGTTTTGAGCTGTTAATCTGGCAAATGGAGGTTTAAAAAAGTATTGAATAAAAGCTTCATCACCGCTTCTGCAGTGAGGAGCGAGCGTTTGCATGCGTATGGTTGCCAGATTGCTTAAAATAAGTAAAACACCAGGAAGAAAATGAATCTATGTAACAGTGAAGCTCTGTTTCAGGGATTATAATGATTGATATCTGGCAACCGCGATCATGAGAGTTTGTGCAGTTGAGGAGTGTAGACCAATAACATTGACGTTTGGCGCGTTCTTTTGGGAAAGTATGCTTGAATTAGAAATATTCTATATTCACGATATTTTCAAATTGTACATTGTCGTCAAAATTATTCTGATAGTATCGCGGGTATTCGATATATCGGCCAGCCCTACTGTGCATGTAGCTTGAATCATGTTGATATGTGATATGAATGCCCATGAAAGTCTGAAGTATTGGTTCGGTATAACAAGAGAAATAATCTCTCAGTATATGATTGAATCAGCACAGCCTTAATACGATGAGAGCGTGTTAATATCATAACTCCTGTACCAAATATTATTAGAGTTCGAAAAGGGTTTATAGTGAGCAGTCCATTTGTTCTTGTGTCTGTCGAGCTGAATGGCCATCAGTGATGTCAGATTAGGCTCATTAGTATGCAAACGGACCAGAAAGGTCATAAATGAGCAAACGAGGAACTGTAATCTCTCTCTGTCTGACTGGGAGTTATTGCAGGCTCTCAGTTTTTCGGTGCTCTCCTCTGTTGTGTTGGATTTTGATATTCTGCGTTTGTGGTATTTAAGGGGTGTGCTGTATTTTGATGGCTAAATGATTACACTCTCGAGTGCCTTGTTGCTTTGATGAAAATGTGTTACTACATTATTAAAATATATTAAGTACATGCATTTTAATAACATTAGCACAGTGGTGGTGCTAAGATTGGTTATGCACAGTTAATTCCTTTTACTGTTTGGATAAATTGCTGCTGATCTGGAGATTATGTCTGGATGTTTATAAAGGGAATAAATTCATGGATCAGCAATCAAAAGCCAAGGATCACTTACTGTATGGATACCAGGGTCATTAAACAGCAAAATGTCACCCTGGAATGTATATTTATAACCTTGTGTGTTATTGATAACAGATTCTGTGTTTTAGCTTGTCTAATTATGTGAAAGCATAAAAACATGTTTCATTTATTCTTACAATATCCTTATGATTTATTTATGTAATTATTTTTTTCACAGAAATTATGTATTTAAACGTTTTAAGGAATAAAACATTAATTTAATATATCTTTTAATTAATGAAAATTAAACATCTTCTTTTTCTGAAAATAAAGAGGATTTAATATTACATTTAAATCACTGAAGAAATATTGTGTGATTATTCCTAAAAAAGGTTTTAATAATTTTAATAGTAGTAGTAGTAAAACTTGTTCATTTCATTTGTATCATGTTGTCTTTTATTTGTACTATTGCTCGTTATTTATTTGTTTATTGTTGTTATTTTTTTTTCTTACTGTTTAGCCCAATATAAACTTATTTATGTATTTATTTGTTGTTTATTTGTTGTAATTAAATTGAATTTCAAATTGAATTTAAAGAAATCTGAATGTCTCAGGAGTTGGGATATATTTGTTTGCATTTGTTTTGTGATTAATGAAAAATAAAATATACATTAAGAGCAGGAACTCAACAAAAAAGCTTGAATGTGTGACAGTGGTAGGCAGAATTTGAGATTATGGCCTTAGTATTTTGTCAATATACTGTTTTCAGTTGGTGATTGGAGAAACTGCCACATCCCGTTCCTCTGTTCATGTTTCTCTCTTTCTGGTGCAAATATTGAAACTGTTGTTGAACTGGAGAGATTTGTATTGCTTTGCTTCCCTCTTCTGGAGTGTCTAGGTATTGCAACAATGCTCTCTTAAATGTTGGAAAATGTTCCTTCATCAGCTGTTTTTTGGTGCTGTTATATTTATTTAACTCATAGATATTGACTTATGGATCTATAGTTTTTGCCATGTAAGATTGAACCGTGTTGATTTCATTTCCCATTACAAACAGACACTTTCTAAGAAAGAAGAAGTGAGACTCCAGTAAATTTCTGTAATAACGACTACTGGACCATGTATTGTTTTATACCTGTTATACAGTACATGCCAGTGATTTATTTAATTATTTATTGTAACATATTTTAACAAGAAAACTCTTGTTTAATGTATATTGTTAACTTCTCATTTTCACATAAACATCATGTCATCAAGTAAGATATTAATTTAGTAAACATTCAGATTCAGCAAGTTGTTCGACTGATTTCTGATGTGCTTAAATGCAGTGCATTTATTTCCATGATAGTCTTTATTATTATTTTGTTTTATTTTAAATTGGCATGAATTAAAAAAAAAATGCAACAAATACTTACAAGATGCATAAATAAAAAACAGTGATTATAGTCATCCTGTCAGGACACATTTTTCCTCATTATTATTAATTTAAAATGATAATCAAGGATGGTTTTCATTTTGCCAAATATATTTTGTTTTGTAGCACACAATTAAAAGATGAATGCACTTTGTTATATACGTCACATTATGTATTTGTAAGAATTTTATATTTGGGAGTACATCTGGTAGCACAACTTCTTCATAAGTATCTCACCGATTGAGTGTTTGTTGCACACAAACATGTCCGTGTGTCTCAGTCAGTGTCAGAAAACTAACTCCTGAATCAAGCTTATTTCTCTTTAAACTAATGTCAGTTATATGAAGAAGATTATTAAGAATAGCAGATGCTATCTTCCATTATCTCTATCTTATGTATTTCTTGTTGAGGCTCTCTAGCAGTGATTTGCAGTGTTTCCTATGCTTGTCTTGAAGGCTAAATTCTTGTCATTAAATTATGAGATTGAACATTGTGTACAAACCATGTGTTTACAGACTGTGACCTCTGACCTTTCTGGTTGTTTTTCAGAGTACTTGCTGATCCTTGTATCATATGACTGCCTTTTCCACGCCACTGGGTTTCATGTCTTATATCGATGGACTTTGACTTGCCTGAACTCATAACCCACCTTTGATTTCTGTGCTCTTGGGATATATAAAACGAAACCTTATCGGCATTCAGCAAGTCTGTGGATGTGTGTGTTTGCACAACTAGTTGCTCATAAACAGGTCGCTGAAAATTTAAAATGAACTGATCCAAAACATGTATGACTGATTTTATTCTCACTTCTCTATTTTATGGATTTTTTTTTTTTTTTTTTAACTCTGTAAACTCAACTTTACTTAAAAATGAACAGCAACGCCCAAACTATTGAAGTGCCCCTATTATGGGTTATTAAAGGTTCATATTTTGGTTTTGGGAGTCCCCAACAACAGGTTGATATGCATGCAGGGTCAAAAAACACTTCCATTGTCTTATAATATGCATTTATTTGTACCTTTTTTGCTCAACAACACACAAACAGTCTACTCAACAATTCATTTTTCCAAACCCCTCCTTTGCGTGACATGAATTTTAATTTCACCTCACCTGTAATGCCTGATAAAGCAGTGTTTGTGAGCGCAGTGCTGCTTTCTGTACGGCATTAGCAGGGAAACAGTGAATTTAGGCTCCAAAAGTGGCACCTAGTGGCAAAGAATCGACTCTTTCCTTTATAACTTTATACACAGCACTTTCAGATGTAAAACTTTGCAGGATGTTCACTTGGAGCTGTGTTCACTTTTCACTGCATGAAAGATCATTAACTATCCATAATAGGGGCACTCTAAATTCAGCTACTATTTATTTACGTATGATCTTATAAATTAATTAACATTCAAACAAAAAACGTTGATTCAGATGTTTGAATTGCTCATTGAATGGCACTTTGACTCAGCAACACATTTTTAATTAGACTGATGAAAAGAGAAAGTCTAATGATACAATTATGTTTCTTCTTTAATCCATTGTGGAAATATGATAACTTCCACTGTGGGTGTCTTAAAGACTTGTTTACGTAACAGATTTATTCAAACATACAGGAAGAAATTAAGACATCTAGCAAAGAGTATGTCGTTTATAATCACTTTAGCTTCAGCCTGAGCTCTGCGCTTAAAAACTCTCATCATAATCAGAAGCGTCCTACACTGCAGAATGAGTCTCTTATGTACATTATATTTACACTGTTGGTAATCATGAGAGCGTCCTCCAGTGAACAGAAACCCCTCTGATTGGTCATTGTGTTCATGCACTGAACATGCATGCCTGTGATTGGCTACAGCAATCAGCACAAACACAGAAAAAAAAAATTGTGTTGAGCACTGCAGTGATGACAAATTTTTTGTTGGCCAACCAGGAAGTGTGTAAAAAAAAAAAAAAAATACAATGGGGCTTTACTGAAAAATTTGGTCACAGAATAAAAAAAAATGAAGCACTTTATTTCAGACATTTAATCAAAAACCCATTAAAAAAAAATGGGTCCAAAACGATTAGAAAACTAGTATTTTCAGCAGCTAAAAAATGGTTTTAAGTCAGTTATTTCTATCTTTTGTTGTAGTGTCTCAGTAGGAAATATGTGTTTACATTTCCAAACATTAATTTTTCCATTAATTGTAATAATCCAGTGAGATTTCAGTGCTGCACACAAAGATCTGATCTGATCATTATCGATCTGTCTGGAATAACATGAAGAAGCAGAACAAACGGAGACAGACTCAGTCCAGAAAACACCTCAAGAAACCTGCAGAGCTACCTGAAAAACTCTGCACAAGTGCACAGAGGGCAAAAGCTGCTTTAAACGCAAAGGATGCTCACACCAAATGTCGATTTAATTTAGTTAATAGAAGTTAATTGATACAGAAAATCTAATAATGACATTATTTTTGACAACATCCTCATTTTATGACATTTTTATACTAGTGCCTAAAACTATTAACAGTACTGTAGCTTTGCAGGGAAGCGTCCTGGAGACATTGCCACAGTTCTTCTGGATTGAGTCTGTCTCAGTGTGTTCTGTTTCTTCATGTTATTCCAGACAGACTGATGATGATCAGATCACATCTCCGTGTCGTTTATATTACACACTACAGCAAAATATACAAATAACTGACTTAAAACCATTTTTTTAGCTGGTGAAAATACTAGTGTTCTAATCATGTTGGTCAGCACTGTGCATCCTCTCCACCAGCACTTCATTGAGTCTGTTCTTGGTGCTACTGGAACTGCAGACAGATGGTGGACTTCTCAGTGTCTGGGTGTTTCTTCTCAAAAGTGCTGCTTCAGAAGTTGCGTTTCACATGTTAGTGGTTCAGACCCATCTCTCCACGGCTGGTGTATTCTCAGTCATGCTCAGCATGTGGTAAGCACGGCGAGTGTGCATAACGCCGGTGCAGAAAAGCCTGCCGTAATGCTGCATTCTTATGCTTGGAGAGCTGCGGCAGATTAGCACAGACTCTGGCAACCGGCAGCAGCTCGCAAACTCCACGCCACGCTCCTCAAATCCTCCATCCCAGACACCGCTGCAGCGCAGCAGGGGACCGCTTTCCGTTACCTCAGCCGTCTTCTGCGATCCCCGAGTGTGCGGGCTTACACAGAAGCTCCAGTTATTTGTCAGTTTGCTCACGATGAAGACAGGCTGTAATCCAGAGCTGTCCTTCCACACGCTGAAGATCAGTACAGCGGTGCTTGAATGCTCTCATACTCATGTGTCAGCACGCTCCACATCAACACAGGACGTAAATGAGAATGACACGATGAGTGACGGCTGTCACGTAACACGTGAGATTATGGTGTCCTCTTCCTGTGGAGTGTCACGGGTGTCACTCTTTCTTTGCGCTGACAGACTTGACCCCATGTTGCTGTTCTGTGGTTGAGTGTCTTATAATGGCATTACTCATAATGCACTGCTACTGATGACATTACCGTTGTCCATTAGAGTGAATCTTAACCCACTTGTCACTGTGTGTATCACTCAACAGGGACACGTCTAACTGTCTGTGAATAGTCGCTAATGATTTGGTGTCAGAAGGGTCTTGTGGTAGTAAGGTCACAGCTCAGCTCTTTCTATGCTGACTGTTTCAAATAAATAGCGTGTAGGTGTAACCTTTGTCAGAAAGTATTTTCTGCGTTTTTGTTGGTAATAATAATTTCGAAGCTATTTTGCAGAGTGTGTTTTTGTGCTGGTTTTCACATTCTTTAGATTCTGTGCATTTGTCAGTTCACAGTAGTGGCATGAATTCACTTTTTCTTTAAGCCGTGAAATTTGCTATCTTTAATTGATTTCCAAGGACATTCTTTCTTCATAAGGGTGTTTTATTTTCTAACCTCATTAAATTGATGCATCATGTTTTATACCAAATGTTTGCATTAAATCAATAACACATATGAGAAACTGTAGGCTGTTCCCAATCAAATGAAATCTGTTGCACTGCGGAAGTGCTGGACATACTGTAAACCAGCATTTACACTACAACTGCATTAATAATACTACGAGATTAATGTTTTAAAGATATTACATTATTAATGCATTAAATATTAAGTTAAAACCAGCAGTAGATGGTGGCAGATCTTAATCATTGAGTCACTGAGTAATTCATTCATCAAGTTTATTCAAAAACTCATTAATTTATTCAGAGACAAAAGACTGCTGTGTGTTCTGAGAAGCACAACGGTTCTGCTGTACTAAAAAAAGTCTAAAAATGTGACTTGTAAGTTGCAATGTAACTTTCTGTTTATTGAACTGTTGGTAATCTGTATCACATTTGTATACATAACCAGAATGATGAATAAAAGGTTTACTTTGCTTCTTTTGTGTTGTGGCCTGGTGAAAAATAAAACCATAGACTTGCATTGAAGGAGAAACCTGAGACTGAAACCTGACAAGGTTTTATTTTTATTTGTATTTTTTTTTGCTGCACCACTTTACTATTATTGGGTGTAAACTATATATGAAGTGAAAAATGACTGCTATTGAGCTCTTGAATTTTATGCTATTAGTTTAATGTGATTACGGAGTGTCCTTATTTTTCCTTTCAGAAAATTCTGCAACTTCTACCTGAGAAAATCAACAGTCGATGGCAGTTTCACAGTATAGGTAAGTGCTGCTCAGACCTCATTTTACACTCACATGGTTCATGCCACACAGTTTAGTTGTTGAAATTGAAATATTGCTTACAGTATCAGTATTTCTTTGTGCAGTATTATTTATGAGTCATAAATGAGTCAGTCTGTATGAGTTTTGCTGTTAAAGCAGGTTCAGGAGAGAGTCAGTGTAACCTGGTTTAATACTTTCTCAGAAAAAATAATTAGCTACAGAGAGAGTGAGGGCAGGAGGTTAATAAATGAGAAATGCAAATGAGAGGCTTCATTTGAAATGCAAATTGCTGAATGAAATTATGCGTCTCGTGGTTTCAGTCTTCCGTACAGGAAGACCCTCAAAGGATGCAATAACCTCAATTAGAGCCCTGCACAGACAGACAGACAGAACAACAGAGAGACAGACAAACAGACAGATAGAATGACAGACAGACAGAGAGACAGACAGACAGACAGACAGACAGACAGAATGACAGACAGACAGACAGACAGACAGACAGAATGACAGACAGACAGAGAGGCAGACAGAGAGGCAGAACAACAGACAGACAGACAGAACAACAGAGAGAAAGACAGAACAACAGAGAGACATGACAGACAGACAGAGAGACATGACAGACAGACAGAGAGAATGACAGACAGACAGAGAGGCAGACAGACAGAATGACAGACAGAACAACAGACAGATAGAATGACAGAGAGACAGACAGACAGAATGACAGACAGACAGAGAGACAGACAGAACAACAGAGAGACAGACAAACAGACAGATAGAATGACAGACAGACAGACAGAGAGACAGACAGAAAGACAGACAGACAGAATGACAGACAGAGAGACAGACAGACAGAACAACAGAGAGACAGACAGACAGACAGACAGACAGACAGAATGACAGACAGACAGAGAGGCAGACAGAGAGGCAGAACAACAGACAGACAGACAGAACAACAGAGAGAACGACAGACAGACAGACAGACAGAGAGACAGACAGACAGACAGAGAGACAGACAGACAGACAGAGAGACAGACAGAACGACAGAGAGACAGACAGACAGACAGATAGAATGACAGGCAGACAGGCAGACAGACAGACAGACAGACTGACAGACAGACAGAACGACAGACAGACAGACAGAACGACAGACAGACAAACAGACAGATGGAACGACAGACAGACAGACAGACAGAACAACAGAGAGACAGACAGACAGACAGATATAATGACAGACAGACAGACAGAATGACAGACAGACAGACAGACAGAGAGGCAGACAGAGAGGCAGAACAACAGACAGACAGACAGAACA
The DNA here is from genome assembly GCF_023724105.1 of Carassius gibelio. Classification (NCBI taxonomy): domain Eukaryota; kingdom Metazoa; phylum Chordata; class Actinopteri; order Cypriniformes; family Cyprinidae; genus Carassius; species Carassius gibelio. The sequence goes on along the minus strand of NC_068412.1, from coordinate 5,988,570 downwards.
ACAGAGAGACAGACAGACAGACAGAGACAAGACAGACAGACAGAGACAAGACAGACAGACAGACAGACAGACAGAGACAAGACAGACAGAGAGACAGACAGACAGACAGAGACATGACAGAATGACAGACAGACAGACAGACAGAGACAAGACAGACAGACAGACAGAATGACAGACAGAGAGACAGACAGACAGAGACAGACAGAACGACAGACAGAGAGACAGACAGACAGAGAGACAGACAGAGAGACAGACAGACAGACAGACAGACAGACAGACAGAGAGACAGACAGACAGACAGACAGACAGACAGAGAGACAGACAGAGACAAGACAGACAGACAGACAGACAGAGAGACAGACAGAGACAAGACAGACAGAATGACAGACAGACAGAGAGACAGACAGAGAGACAGACAGAGACAGACAGACAGAGACAGACAGAACGACAGACAGATGGCTAGGGGAAATTCAAGCAAAAATTGATGCAACAGTATTGAAGGTTATTGATTTCAGCTATATGGCTTTCCTTGGCTAAATTATTTCCTTACACTCGCAATCCACTTTCTGTCAGCTAAAGTATCAAAACATAGCTTTGCTTTTTAATAGATTTGGTCCACTTCCAATCTGTATTGAAGTAGTTCCTCAGTTGATTATAAGCGAGTCTGATCCTCCAGTCTACTGTAGACATTGTGTGACTGAGTGTTGCTTTATATTGCCAAGCAATGCCACAACTGCCATATCATTATAAAATTAAGCAGATGGACCTTTTTGCATTTCCCGGTTGAAGTAAACTACAATAGGCTAAATGTGGTCCTAGTTACAAGATGGTGAGCTTTAATAGCTTTAGTGTGGGGAAGAAATTATAATCACGTGGTGTGTTGCAAACAACATCATTGTAAATTAAGCATAAATACAAAAAGCTATTGATGTTAAGTATGTCTAAAGAGACCGTCATTTATTGCAATATGTGCATACACAGCTTGAGTAGCAAGATTGTGTTCAGTTTTAACTATTTCTTCCATTTTGTATTTTTGGGTAAGAATAAGAAGCATTTCTTAGTGTCTTTCATTCCAACATAAGAAAACATTTCTGGAATCTGCATCAGAAATAGCATGTAATTACAGCGTTTATTTATGTATCTCAGAGGGGACATGGATTAATTTAAGCTGCAGTTACAGATGCATAAAAAGGCCTAATGTTTTGTTTTTAACATAAAACATTGAATACTGATATTTGAAATAATTTAAAACATGAAAAAAAATGTTGAAAAGGGAAATTAAGTGAATGTTACTGAGTCACTGAGATTCAACCTATTCGTTCAAAAGCTGATTCATTCAATAAGTAAACACTGTTAGAGGTGCTGTGATCTGTTTGGAATTATTTTCTTTGGCAAAATTGAGCAAAAAATAAAAAATCAATACTATGTCCAAAATGTATGTCACTTATGGCTTTACCGAACTTGCGTAAAATGATGATGAAATGTGTTCATGCATCTGTAGAAAAACAGTACACTTTGTGTGATATAATGATTTCCTTCAGGAGATTCCGATAGTAAAACAAATCTTGGTAAATTGAGACACAGACTCCTTCATTTACTATTATTATTTTTTTGTTCAAAGTAATATATTTTTTAAAGACTTAAGCAATGAAAATGTCAAAAGCACTAATATTTTATTTATTTATTTAGTTTAGTTTTCTAACCTTTTTTCCTTAAGAATTGTGAGATAATCATGATCTCCAGTGTGTGTATATATATATATATATATGTGTGTGTGTGTGTGTGTGTGTGTGTGTGTGTGTGAAAGATGTGAAAGAGCCCAATTCAGTACTCGCGGTGTTCTGGTGTTCAGGGCTCACGCAGAGAAAGGCGTCTCAAAACACTTGAACATCGAATTTGCTTATTTTTGCTCTTGTGCCGACAAATTCATACAAAATATGTCAAAATATCCACCTTGGACATTATGCTTGAAAAAACTGTCAGTTATTTCTTAAGTGAAAGTAAACAGTTGAGGAAAAAAATGGGATGTGTATTATATTGGATGCGTTCATGGTCTCTTAAAGTGACCGCGCCTAATTTAGCTGCTGGCTGCTGTAATGTTAATCCAAGAAAATGAAAATGAAAATCACTCGCTGCTCTTGACTGAATTACTTTGTAGTTTTAACAGTCAAACCAAAAATTATTCAGACACCAGATATAATTTTTGATATATATAGCAAAACTGTAATAATGTGAGAAATGTTGAAGGTGTCTGAATAAATGTAGGTTTGATTGTATATTTTATTTTTACATTGAAGACTATTCAGTGCTATTTTACATTAATTATTTGGTTTCTGTACCTTGACACCTACAAACTTGAAAAAAACTTAAACTGTGTAAATAGCACAATAAATAAAAATAAACGAACATACAAATTAAACAATTTCAAACAGGTCCCACTTTTTCAAGCACTTTGTGATGCATTTTGGAAACAGGAGATGAGCCCCTTTTCAAATGCATCACCTAGCTTGATAAACTCCTTCTCAAAGACTTACTGTTTGTCAATTTTATTTGGGTAACACACATATTCTGAATGCCTTCAGCAGAATTTGAATGAGCCATTTTAATCTAGATTAAATTCAAGATCACAGTGAGATTAATCTAGATTAAAAAAATAATAATCTATGCCCACCACTAATATATATATATATATATATATATATATATATATATATATATATATATATATATATATATATAAACATGATTCTCAGTTTATCCAGAATCGTGTAGCTCTAGTTTGCATGTTGTTTATTGCTGCATATAATAGATATATTATATTATATAGATAAATAATAGAGGTTTCATTTCATAAAGCACAAGTTGATTCCAAAATTCTCCTAAATTTTTTGTTTTTCAGTTGAAAAAAGACAGTTGTTCCCTGTTTCATCATTGAGGATTTCTTAAAAAAAAAAAAAAAAAAAAAGTCTAAAAATCTCGTCTCGTCTGGTCTCGTTTCATGGGATAAGTGTCTTGCCACACCCCAATGGGATACCATAGAAAATATAAGTAGACACTGGTGTGGCTTTTTTTATTTACATTATTGAACTGTAATATATAACATTTTGAGATGCACAAAGAACAATGCAGTGAAAACAATGCAGCAGCAGGTGTCAGCATTCAGATCGCTTTATCAGAGTATCCTTTTTAATTACATTTAGTTGTGTGCATCACAAAGCAGTGTACTGTTTAAATAATTTACTGATTGTGTGTTATTTTAAACCCTTTTCTTTTATAGGTTCTATACTCAAAAAACTTTTGCACACTGGAAACTCTTTCAAGGTAAGTCGCTCAATGAACCAGGAGAGCTTCAAATGATGATACACACATCTGTTGTGGATCAGTGTGAATGCAGGAGTATGTGTGTGCAGATCCGCTGTGAGGGAATGCGTCTGTTCCTGCTCTGGCTGCAGGCTCTGCAGAGTAACTGTGCCGAAGAGCAGCTCCTCATCTTCGCCTGTCTGATCCCAGGATTCCCTGCTGTACCCTCATCCAGAGGACCCTGCACACTGGACACCATCATATACAACCCCTTTTCCAACCCGCCCGACGGTAACAAACATGCACACGCACTGACATGGCCAACTATGCTGGGACCCACTGTATATGAAGTGTCTTTAGCAGCTATGTACTGACATTTGATTAATTGATTTGATACTGTGCACTTACTGTGTGCATACATATTTGTGCATTTTAACTGCAAATACAACACAATGGTGAAATTAATGTATGTAATTACATCTGCATTTACTCTGTTGACCCTACCCCTTAACTCATGTCCCTGTCCCTTACCTGTATCCTAACTCTATAACAGCAAAATTGTTTTGGGTTGCACTCCATTTTAAGGTGTTTTTTTTTTTTGCAATATGAACAAACATGGACTGAATAGTATTAAGGGTTAGTTACTGTTATTACTCCAGTAAGTTCATGTAATGCACATGAATATATATATATATATATATATATATATATATATATATATATATTATTATTATTATTATTATTATTATTTATTTATTTTTTCATTTTTCTTACTGTAGGTACATTGTAGTTAAAGACACGTAGTATAAAGTGTTAGCTTAGTCTTTTATTCCTAGCCTTTAGAATATCTGCATAAAGTCAACTTAAATCTTATTCTGACCAATAATTTACTGCTACTCAAAGTAGTTTTTTGCATATTTTGCATTTTGTTTTACTTGAGGTTAGATATGGATAAATCTGAAATTAGTGACATCACAATAATACAGGGTCGTGTCAAAAATAGGGCGGTCAAGTCTAATTGAAAGAAAATATAGACATGATTATTAGGAAAACATATATAAAAAGATTCCAACCAATCAATTGAGACTTTGCCATTTTTTAAAAGCTCTTTCTTTTTCATGTATGTTTTAGGATGCTGGATTTTGTTTAACAAAAAACTCATAGGAGTTTCTATTGGTTTTTGGATTAATGCAGAAAATAAACTCTGGGACCAACAGAAGTTTCTGATTCTTATATGTTTTGTTCATGCTGAGAAGCTTCATAAATGAACACAACATTTAATCGATTCTGAAGCTGAAATACAGTTGGCAAAAGCAAAAGCTAAAAGGAACTGCATAGTTAAAAACATAGACTCGTTTCCAAGAAGTGCTGAAATACAGACTCATTTCCAAGTTTGGCCTACAAACACACATAAATCAGCTGAACTCAAGTGTAAATGCTGTACATGTACTATCTTATCTGAAGTAACAAAATTACCCTCTTATTGTTCCATGTTCACAGTTTTACTCTTCATTCATTTCATCCCTCACCATTTACAACAAATCGACTGCGTTTCTGTCTGGGAATGTACTTTTTAATGATGGCCATTAATGCTCTTGTGGCACAAAGGCACTTTAAATCTAGTATTAGAGTGTAATAATCAAATGGCGGCACAGCATCCTCAGAAAAGGAGGTCAGAGTCTGTTAAATGCTGAAAGGAATGATTTCCCTTGATGTTTCCTCTCGGAATAGATTTTATTGATGCCCTTGAACCGGTAATGACCCATTCGTTTCAAGCACTGTGGATGTGTTCAAATGCATCTGAAATCAGTGAACATTCCTTTCTGTCTGTGCTGACGTGCTTTATGTCTGAATAGATTTCATTAGTGCAACACATAGGCTATTCACACTGAAGGCTGTTCAGCCTTCTGCAGTGACAGAGACAGTAGTGGCAGGGACAATGTGGCACGACGCTTTGAGCTGACACAGTCCATGTGATAAAAACAAGCCCGATGCATTCTTGCTCAAAAAGTTTTTGAATAATTAATTATTAAAATAAGCTTAAAATATTATCCCAGTTAAAGTATAAACAATTTATTTATGTATTTTTGGAAAAGAGGGGAAATCCCATTATCACAGAAGACTAGAAACATGTGCATAAACTCTATTATTTCAGCAGAAATACTAGTTATATTTTTGGAGATCTTTTGAATATAGTCTTGAACAGTTTGGCCCTTTGGAGTCAAAAAGACTGAGTTCCTCTGACCTATAGAGCAGGATAGCACTTTTACAAATCCATGTGATGCTTTCTGGATGCTGAATTACACGCCTCACCTTTCAGATGTTTATGAGTACATTTAGACTCTGTGTTTGTGGTTTTGTAGCCAAGATTGTGCCGGAGGAGATCAGCCCGCTGGTGCCTGCGGTTCCCGGAGAGAAGGTGGCAGAAGACCACACCTGCTCTGTCCTCCAGATTGTGCTCAAAGTCATGGTTCTCCAGGTGAGACAGAGCTGCTCGTGTCAGTGTTTGGCTGATAATGCTTGTGGCCTGCTTTGTTTCTGTTTGATGCCTGCATGTTGCTTATAGCTGAACTGATATTTGTGCAGTCTGAATAAGATAATTTTTTAACCCCACAGGCATCCAGCTTGGACTGGAAAAACAAAGAGAGCCAGGACACAGGCTTCAGATTTCTCTTTTCCCTGTTCAAGAAGTACTACCTGCCTCACCTCTTCCCCACTTTCACAAAACAAACCAACCTGTACAAGCCACAATTAGGTGAAGAAATGTTTCACACTGAACTTCCTTTAAGCAGCTCATATTTTAAACTGCATTTGGCTTAATGATTATTTTCTTTCCTTAAAAGAGGTAAACCTGTGGAGCTCTTGTTTTGGTATGAAACTGCAGGGCGGCAGGTTTCTCTGACAACCGAACAGTCTTCTTTTTACATCATTAGTAAAATGACCTGTCCACAACAATGATGGGAATGTGCATATAAAGCATAACTTCCGGGACGCATAGGTTTTTAGTTCGCCGCATTCACTGTGAACTACAGTAGGTGGACAGACTAAAGGCCCTTTTTACCGCCACACGTACCGCCGCCGCCGCGTCTGTAAAGTGCATTTGCAACTTTTGAAGTTATCAAACAAGATCATCAAAGCACATTTTCAAAAATAGACGTCGTTTTTGCCTCGCTAATGTGTTACATTTGACGGCTTCAGTCACAGACAATGAAAGAAAAACACTATAGTTTAAATATTTAAAATGTTTAATATATTTAATATGTAATATTCACAGATGAAAGTTTGGTACTTATGAAGTTATGTGCATTTCTTAGAACAAATTCAAGCAGGATAAATGTCAAGCCTGTGCCTGTGCTTATATTTTCTTTAAGCTACATGGTATTAAACCATATTTTAGATTTGACACATTTAAAAGGTGTAAAGTATGATTTATATTATATGAATTATGTGTTATATTAATCAAAAGAAATTGTGGTTTACTTTGCATCGGAGCATTAATAGTGGTAGCCTATTTTACGAGGGTAGGCTGCATGCATGCAATGTCAATATTTTCATATATTATGCCTATATTTTAATTTATATTTAAAAATTCCTTTACTAAAACAACATGCATTTTTGTTATTCGTTACATGTCCTTTATTTCGACTAATAACTTCTTGGGAAAGAGACATTTGTCTGTAAACTGATTAAGACATTGTTGCATGTTTAAATGTGAAGCACTGTATAATTTAATTCCCATTATTTATGCCTAATTAGACTAAAACAAGAAGCAAATGAAGTAAACCTTCACGATTTAGCTAAATCTTTGAAACTCCAAAGAATGGACGGATTAATAAACTGTCCCCATGATTAAACTCAAGTTCTCTCATTATAATCAACAAAATACACACAATGTAAAAAAGGGCTTCATTAACTGACAACATAAGTGATTTTAAAGGGAGCCTTCTTTACTTGCTTTTAGTGCTGGGCGATAGCTTATGGCCTAAAAAAAAAAATCAGATTTATGATTTAAATCAATTTTAAAATCAATATTCAAATGACAAAGAAATTTTTCAAAACAAGTTTTAATATAGTTATAAATGCATAACTGAGACAAGATGATAAAAAACTCTAATGTTATTACCTTAATGCTGGAAAACCTTTATTTTATTATTATTATTATTTTTATTTTTTTGTTAATACTAGCCCATCATGCATCTAACCATCCACTCGGCGTTAAGAGCTGTAAGCATTAAATCTATAATTGCTGCTTTCTGCTGTACAAATTTTGTTTGTGATGAAAATAACAGTACATTTTTGTCAGTTATTTTATTTAAACAGATCGATGAATTTCTTCAAGATTTCAAAATCAGATAACATGCTGATAATGTAGTAGCACTGTAAGATTACATTTGTTTGAATGCATTATTGCTAAAGCGATTGCGTGTGAATCTGTTTAAATCATGCTCTAACCCGAAAATAATCAGTAAAAGAAACAGACAAAGTCCTTAGCCTTTAACATCCTGCTCGACTCTCGCAGTCATTAAAACCTGATCAAGCCATAGCTAAATGTGTTTAACATTAATTCTTGCTGAATATGCAGTTATATTACGGGCTTTTGGCACGATTTGTACTGGTGATGGAGGCTCTTGAAGCGAGTGAAAACCGCGACGCTCAGACTCTTAAAAACATCCTTTCCTCGCTCCAGTCAGAGTCACTCTGCTCTGCTCATCCTCTGCTCGGCGGCGTGTCTCTGTCAGACTTGTGGTGGAGGGTTGAGCCACTGGGAACTACGAAAGCCTGAGTGGAGCGTCGGTGGATGTTAAAAAGAAAACCCATTTTCATTCAAAGAAACCGATTATTTTAACACATGACTGAATTACATTTACGCGTCGGTACGTGCGGCGGTAAACCCCATTTAGGTTGTCCACCTACTGTATGGCCACTGTTTGAAATGCTGAAAACAGCGGATTGATCAGTGTTCACCTGTAAATGAACACAGTGCTGTGCTCTGACAGGCTCTGTGCCAAAGCAATGGTTCAAAATAGATTTCTTGTTTTTAATTTTATTTCCTTTCCTTTCCCCTCTCTCTCTCTCTCTCATAGATCTTCCCATTCACAGACCAAAGCCCCTGTACGTCCCTGTGACTCGTAACAGTGAGAGCACATACTGCACTAGGGATCAGTATCTGGCTCCTCGCGTGGCCTTCATCACGTGGCTCGTTAACTTCTTCCTGGAGAAGAAGTATGTGAACTTGGCCACGAGCAGCTCTAAGAACGGAGGAGAGGTGCTTCCTAAGATCATCCAGGTGGGAGGAAGACTGAGAAGCGCTGTCTCACTGTCAACTACTGTAGCTACATGGACACACATCATCTGAGTGTCTCACTAAAATGGAATATATGTTTTCTTAATTGAAACTAATTTGTCAAATTCATTATAGGAGCAATAAAACCAAAATTGAAATTTCCGTCATCACATACTCACCCTTATGCTGTTTGTATATTTATTTATTTATTTAAACAAATAGCTCTTTTGAAAAAAAAAAAAGTGCAGATGCAAAAACATTGTAAAGCATTTGTTGCAACCACAACTGTTTCTGAGGATCTACGATGTTTGGTGGAAGAATACTGTTTTTATTAATATCATTACACTTTATTTGCTCTTTTTTATTCTGTAAAACCTTACTAAGTATATGAAATAACGCCCTTTAGCTGTTATAAATTCACTGTAAACCACGGCTTCTTGGGGTTTATTGCTTTATCTAAGAATGGCTTTTTGCTAATAGAAGCACATATTGTCCTCTATATAAGTAAGGTGCATATGAATACGAAGCGGTTGGCAAAATATAGGTGTTCTCTGCCATCTCGTATTTGAGCGGCGTTCTCTTCTCATGTATTAGATTTATTAACATGTTGCATTACAACAATAGCCTCAGAACCAACATTGTTTGTTTATATATGTACTTTTTATTTATTTTCATTTAAGTTTGTGTTTTCCCAAGGAGTGTAGACACTTTTTTAATTATTATTATTTTATATCATTTTATATTATTGTATTTAAAAATGGGTGAAGTCTTAGAAATTTTTATTAAATCTTGTACTGTATATTTGCTGTGTTTGTGGTCAGACTGTGACTGCGGGCGGGGTCAGTCTGGAGAAGAGCTCGGACTCGGAGCCCAACGGTCCTGTGGAACAGGAGAAGAGCCACTCGAACAGCAGCACGCTGTCGGACCGCAGGGGCAGTAACTCCAGTCTGTGTAGCATCGAGGAGGAGCATCGCCCCGTCTACGACATGGTGCAGTCCATCCTGCTCTCCACACGAGACAACGTCAATTTCGTCAACGAGGTCTTCCATCAGGTCAGAGACCGTGTGCTTCTGCTGCTTACATCATGTCACCTCATGTTCACGTTTCTTTGGCATAGTCTACTTGGTTAGAGATAAGGTGACCCGAACAATAAAAAGTCCTAATTTCAGTATTAGTATTTTTATTGTCAGCTGTTTCATATTGCAGTATATTTTAAGTTACATAAGTAACGATATGATATGTATGCAAGTATATTGAATTTGTTTGAATTCAATGGAAATTCTGTCCTAAGAGTGCAAATAATTTTATCTCCCTTATCTGTTTTCAAAATAAGAGTCCTGGTGTATTTCAGGCTTCTTTATAATTAAAAGTCCTGCATTTTGCATATATATTTCCTCCTCTGGAAATTTTACCTTATTATTGGTTTTATGGTATGGTATTATGGTTAGACAGACTGTATCTAGCATTTAATTTTTATATAGGCTGCCCAATGACAGGAAGGGAAAACAAAGAACATTATTTAACATCTATTGTGTTTTCAATAAGTAGATTTTACCTGTAGATTTTTACACCTGTACGTATACACACAATTAGAATACATACATCTTAATTGAGCAGTTAATCAGTTGATGATTTGTATCAGAAAACTGAAGTTTTGTTCAGATGTTCTGTGTTTTGCTGCCACCTTGTGGCCAGAATCATATTAACTGCTTACATCTGAATATTTATATTTATCTGTCTATTTAGATTAAGCTCATATTTTTGATCAGAATTGAAACAATGTGTGTTACTGTTGTTTTACATTTTTTTTATATTTTATAAGAGGACCCTTGGTATCAAACAGTTCCAAAGTCCCTGTTATAAGTCCCTGTTGTTTTTTGTCATTACTTAGGCTTTCCTTCTGCCGGCCTGTGAAGCTTCAGCCACTCGCAAGGTGATCAAAGTATATAGGAAGTGGATTCTGCAGGAAAAGCCTAATTTCATGGCTGAGCCTGAGACAACGAGCCAGGAGGAAGATGTAGAGGAAGAGCACCTCGTCTCTGAGACAGACACTGCGCACGTGCAGGTACACTCAGGCACAAAATGCTGTTGGTGCTGATTCATGAAGTTATTTCCACTCACCTGCTCTGTATCAACCCGTCAGGTCTTGGAGACTCATGGACACAAACGCTCGTCCAGCTGGGGGCGCACTTACTCCTTCAGCAGTGCCATCAGCAGAGGCTGTCTGACAGAAGAACAGAACCAGAACGTGAAGGCTGGCGTCCAGCCCACCCTCCAGGTGCTCACACACATCTGTTTCTGTCAATAGACTTCTATTACTTTTATACTGACCAAACCATATTTTCTACCCCTAACCTAGTGGTTCTCAAACATTTTACACCAGCGTATCCCCCTGGGGCATTTAACACTCTTCTGCGTCTCCCCACTCTTCATCTTAGACCTCACCTTTTCTGTTAAAACATAATATTTGCCCCTTTACATTGATTTACAGGTGTATTTTTACCTTTATGGAAGCAAATATTTTCTATCCTTATTAATTGTGTGTCATGTTTGGTCATATTTTTAACATTCCATTAAATGTAGTATAAATATAATAAATCAAGCAACTGATAAACTGATAAATAATAAAAGTATAACTTATTAGACATTAGCAGTGATACATTTTTTTTTATTATTGTTATTTCAAATAGATGCTGTTTTTAAAAAATGAAAGAAGGAAAGCAAGAAAGCTAAATGACAAATATTCTCATTCCTTAAAATAGCTTGAATGTAACTCTACAACAGTGCTCACGATTGACTGATAAATATTTATCACTATCCCAGATATCTTGAAAATAACAGTAAAATAAGAACAAAGATGCAGTACATTTACACTGTATTTTTCTGATAATTTCGGGATCTACTGAGGCAGTGATAAAGAAAAATACATCACGCCTGAGTCTATCAACAGGACATTAACAGGTCAGAGATGATGAAGACAAGTGCAAAGAGGAGAAAAAACTGTAAGCAGGCAAAGAATAATAGCCCACTGTGTTCATAATGTTCGAAATATGGGAAGAAAATTTAAATATAGTTTTTAATTGGGCGTATAGGGTTATGTTAATGTATCACTGAAGAGAACTGTCTTGAGAAGTTTTGATGGCAATGGCATTTTCTTCTCCTCTTACCTCTGTCTGAAGCGCAGCACTGCTTTGTTTACGGCGGTAACCAAGTAAACGAAATATCGGCTGGTTCATAAGCGCCACCTGCTGTCAGAGAGAGAGCTCGCGCCTCATTCAGATCTGCTGTTTCTGTTTCATGCTGATGTGATTTATTTCATACAGTCTATGGTTTTATGCAGCAAATAAAAATAAATAAATAAAACCTAAAGTCTGTTTTTGTTTTAAATCCTGAAATTATACAATCTAATTCAAATCAAAATCAACTGCTCGTGCAACATGCGTGCAGCATCTTTGTTTGGATTGTGATTAAATGCTGTGGTTGCCTCTAATTTCAGATCGGCACAGATATTTTTGTTTAAGGCCAGTTAGTTTTTTTATTTATTTTATAAAGCAAATAGCCAATAATAAAAAATGTTCTTTAAAAAATCACTCTCAGAATCAGCCAATTTGCTATTCAAAAATGAAAAGAAAATGTGATTCTGTATCGGTTATGATCGGTGCATCACTAATTAAAATACTAAATAGAAGGCCTCAGATTGGAAGTACAATCTGGGATGTGTTTTTCCATCAATTCTTCAGTAGGTAGATCTTATCGTTCATGAAAGCTGAGGTCAGGTGAGGCTTAAACAAATAAATAAAAAATACAAATGTGTTGTGCTGCTTGAACAAAAATATGTGGGTCAAATAGAGCCCCAAAAAAATGAAGAAAAGAAAAAAGATGGGAATTATAATACAGAACTAGTACCTGGATTTCAACACGACAGAAGTGTTCAAAAATCTTAGTTATTCCAAACGTACACCTGCTGCGTCGTTGACAATGAGCTGTCCCGTGTGTCCTCAGGTGTTCCTGACAAACTCTGCCAACGTGTTCCTGTTGGAGCCGTGTCAGGATGTGCCCAAGCTGCTGGAGAACCAGCTGGAGGTGTGCAGAGCTGTGCTCAGCGTCTACCGTCACATTATCATGGAGCAGAACATGAACCGCCCCACCTGGTCAGGCACTGAACCTCAGTAGAGCTCTGCTCTGGTTCACAAACATTCAGCTGATTGTGTGCGTCGTATGATTCTAGGGAGCAGTTGCTGCAGGTGTTACTGAGGATCACAGAAGCAGTGATGAAGAGGCCACAGGAGAACCAAAGGAAAGACACGTTCGCCCACAGCCTGGCCAGCATCCTCTTCAAAGTGAGTACGACACGAACAACCCAAGGCTTCACACAGGCTCAAAACAATCTGATCATGTGCACACATTGTACGCACGGTTCAACTGGCTGAAGCAAACACAAGCAACCGATTTAGGTTTTCTAATAATTAGATGCATTAAAGCCACAACCAGAGGTTTTTCATTTTGTAAAACCTCATCATCCGCTCCTTATAGTCCAATGCCTCTTGGCTCACATCGCAGAAATACATCCTATATAAAGTCTGTATATGGTAAAAAAAAAAAAACACTTTGGATTTAAAGTCACAGTCTCTAAATGAATCCAGTTATGATTAACATTTTTCTCAGCTATGCTATAAACTTAGTAGAGAGCTCAATTACTGCACACACACATATATATATATATATATATATATATATATATATATATATATATATATATATATATATATATATATATATATATATATATATAATATTAGGTTACAGTTAACAACAGAATCCTGTTAGATTTGATTAATTTGTTAGATTTAACCATTCAGCTTCAACATCTATTTGATTCTATTGCTGTTAATTTTTTAGGCATTGTATGAAAACATGGAAAATTTATGTCACTTATAAATCTAATTGTAAAGGTTATGTTTTCCTTTCATTTTGGCATATACTCTTGTCATACATATATAACAGGTTAAGTAAAATGTAATGTATATACAATATTATGCATTTATTTAGCAAAATGCTCTTCTTCTATGAACGAACAAGCTGTGAACACTGAATGACTTGCCTGAGGTAAATGTAATGCTATATCATGTTTATTTGTTTTGTTTTAGTTTTATTAATGTCTTTCCCCAGTTGAAAGGATTACATTTATTCAGCAGTGATGCATTTATAAAACAAATGTTTTCCAAATGTAAAAGCCCTTTTCAGAACATAAGTGAAATAAATACACCTCAGGGTGAAGGAAATGTAAATTTAGAAAGCGCAGCTCAAACTAATTACATGAAGAATATGATGCAGGAGAAGAAAACTCAACACTATTCAGCAATATCAAAAATTATCACATGTAATTTGTGCTTAGTATGGTTGAATTGGATCATCGAAGGGCAGTCACAAAGACATTGGTCATGTACTGTACTGTATTTATTTTATACTTTGTAATGCTTGTAAGACTGTTATTGCTGCTGTGTATGATGCTGTAGTTGATGTGGCTGTGTGCGCTGCTGTCGTTTGCAGACGATCTTCGTGGCGTGGGTGCGGGCCAACCTGACCGTGTTCATCTCTCGTGAGCTGTGGGACGATCTGCTGGCTGTGCTGTCCTCTCTCAGCCACTGGGAGGAGCTGGTGTTCGAGTGGGCCAGCATCATGGACTCTCTCACTGCAGTACTGGCCCGTCACGTCTACGGCCTGGACCTCCACAACCTACCGCTCGACAAACTCTCAGAACAGAAGGAGAAGAAGCAGCGGGGCAGGGGTGGGTGGCACATGCTTAAAAATAAGCTAATGCATTGCTTTATTCACAAATATGAAATGAAAAGGATGCATTTAATAGGTAATACTAGTAGCACCCCTGGGTTTGTATCAGAGACAGTCACAGTAGTAATGAGGTGTGTGTGTGTGTGTGTTTCAGGAGTGTCGCAGGACTCCCAGAAGTCCACCGATGCAGCGCGGCCGTTCTCCTTGAGCTGGAGGAGCTCTGGAGATCAGGTGGGCGCTCAGGAGCCCATGAGGTTTCGCAGTGCCACCACCACTGGAGCTCCTGCTGTGGAGAAAGCTCGCAACAATGTCAGGCAGAAAGCTTCAGGTCAGAGTTTGTCTGCAGCACTCCTCCGGATCAGTTCTCCGGATGAACACAGTCTATCGCAGATGTCTGCAGGGGGACTTGCTCACAGCTTGCTTTGTGTTATTCACTTCATTCTAAACTTATTTGACCAAGATGTTTTCTTTTTCCAAGATTCCTTTTTAGTTTTTTTGTCTTTCTCCAAATCCAATTTTTTTCACATTTCAGCTTTTCTGAATTCTGTTTTAATGGTTAAATTAAATTTTAATAAACAAAAGCCATGTCTAATCCGTTAAATTCATAAAACGTCAACAATTGAATAATTTTATTTTGGTCTTGTGAAGTGCCACACGACAGAACTTTAATCTTAAAATTAAAACATGGAGGACCCAATGTCACAACTTTTGCTGTAAAATACTTTTTTATGACTGCATTCCACAATCCCATCCGAAGTTCTTCTGTTGCTTTGGTCTTACACGCACATGCACATAAACATTTCCCTCTGAATCTTTCCTGGTTTGGAGATGATTGTGTCTCGTTGTGGTGGAGAGCTTGTTGAGTTTGGAGCAGATGCGTTTGAGACTGAAGGACGCCTCTCACACACACCGCCCCCAGAAACATCCTCGATGGTGTGTGTGCGCACATGAAACGACGTGGCTTTTCTTTTGCCTAATTGGATTTCTCCTACATTGATCTTCAAACAGCCCAGTGTCCTCCCTCCTCGTTAGGAGAGCCGCCTCATCAAACTGCCTGCCTGTTTTTGATAGTTTCATTAAGAGCGTAATTAATGCTCATTAATATGCATAAATAGGTAACTCGGCGAAAGCGATGTAATCTGGAAAGAAAAGGCGGTAATTAAAGCACGCCGTAGAGGGAATAATAGAGCGCTCCGCTTTCACGGCTCTTCTCCAGACGTGACATGGAGTGGCCAACAAAACACAATGCGTATATTTGGTCTTATCAGAGCTGGCAGAGCAAACTTGAAATAATGTGCTTCATATTTCCTTCTCGGGGATTGAGTATCAAAGCACGCCATGAGCCGAACGAGAGCGCGGTTAGAAATCCTCAAAGTGTGTCCTCTGTTTGACTTTCTAGTAAAAATACATTTGGTTCTGGTATGCACTTGTTTTGGACCTTTTTTATGTTTGTGAGTCTGAGAAACACGACTGTAGGCATAATCGTATTTTCCATCATCGTTTTGCTTAAATCCCACTTGATTTCAGTTTGCAAATAATATTGGCATTTACAAAACATCAATAGACAAAACAAAAAACTCAAACCCCCTCAACGACTACCTCTATTTTAAACTGCAGGCGTGGTCATTTACAGCTGAAGTGTGTCATTTTTTATAATTATAAAATACTGTCTCCTATTCCAGTTCAAAATGCAGAGACATTTCAAAGTAAGCTTATTAATAGGGTCTTTCTAACAAACCATCAGTCTGAGCAGTGTTGGCTGACCCATGAGCTAGCTTCTTCACAAAAAACAACAGGATTTTCCATTGGCTTTTGGATTGTTGCAGAAAGGTTTCTTCATCAGAATAATCTTACAAATGAACAAAACTTTACAAATTCTGAAGCCTAAATATTGGTGTAGTTTTCTGGCACAGAAATGACCCGCTTCACCTTTAATAAATTGTCTTGCTATTACCAGAGCTATAGAATGCAACTGATCCTTTTCCCCATCTCTCTCTCTCTCTCTCTCTCTCTCCCCTGTGCTCTCTCTCCTCTGCTTCTGTGGGCAGCTAAGCGAAGTCAGTCTATCAGCAACTGTGTGCATCTCTGTGAGGCTTTGCCGGCCACTAAGAGTGTGCCCATGCTGCTCCACACTGTCAGCTATTTCTTACCTGGTATCTCTCACAGACTCTCAGGTAACTTCCTGTTTCCTGTCTCTGGCACAGAACTTTCTTTTCCTGTTTTCTGTCTTTCCGTCATCTGCTTTAAATTAAGATTTAGCATAGCCAAGAAAAAGCCGTTGTATAAATGCTTTGTTTTTCCAAGGATACTTCTATTTCCTTTCAATGCAGACACCAGAGGAAGCGCAGAGAGCACTAATGGAAACACTCACTCATTTCATTCACGCTCCAAGAACTGAATCAAAGAGTATGTCTAGACGCACCTTTGCAGGAGCATGAAAAATGTATAGACAGTCTGAGATTGAAACCCTCACGAACCAGAGGGAAAGCCGCAAAAACTGTTTAAGCTCACTATATTACTTCTTTTGCTCGATTCTATATCATCGTGTAAATGAGGGTGTTTTCCATTACTGCCCTCAGAACTGCTTGTTGCAAACTTCCTCTTAATTATTAAAGCACAGTTTATGATCAGAGTTTCAGCATGCATGCTTGCCCTGTCAATATGAAAGGGGCCTATGAATAGAACGTATTTCTTGTGATTCAGGTGAAGCATCGGTGACTGTGTGTGTGTGTGTGTGTGTTTGTCCTCTAGACGTGGAGGAGTGTCAGCTGTCTGAATGTGAGATGGGGGATGGAGACAGTCCTCTGCCCCGCAGCAGCAGCACCTCTGACATCACACAGCAGATCACCGACACCTTCCCAGGTATCCACACAATCACACACATTACACTCATGAACATGTAGTATGTGTGTTAAATGATGCAGAATCACGGGAATCTCGTCACTTCTTCAGTAGTTTCAGAAAAACAAAAAACAGTGCCAGCAGGATGTCAGGTGACTGGTTTTTACAGCCTAAAATGACTGAGCTTTTCCGTTTTCTGACAGCTTTTCTAAAAATAAAATAAAAAAAAAAACTGAAAGAGTGAGAGAGAGAGAAACGGCATGTTGCATTTGCTGCTTTAATGTGGGTTGTATTTTAAATCTTTATTTTTGCAACAAGTAAAGAGCTTTTATTTTTGTGGACAGCTGTTGTTTCTCAAATTGTGTGAAAAGGTGCAGATAGACTGTAAGCTTATTTACATAAATCTCAACAGGAAGGGACAGATTATACTGTATTGATATTAGTGATACTGATGCAAAAAGATGCCATTAATCAAAATATATGCATTGGATGGTTGTCATGTTAGCCAGTGTAACTTAGAGTAAGTATTAGTGTGCTGTAGGAATATTCTTGACGATCCCAGGCAGGGAGCATGGTTTCTGATATGTGGGCTGCTGTATGAACTGCAGGTCAGAAGAGAGAGGAGTCTGTGTCTGAGAGCAGCTCTGCAGGGAAGAGAGAGAGCGACGCTCCCACGGTCAGTAACATTGCACGGCCATAGATTTAGTAAATGATTCTTCACCTGCTAAATGTATTGAAGTATGTGGATCTTCTCAGATTGTGATCCGGCGGAGCAGCAGTCCAGCAGATCTGGACTCTCCTGCAGACGGAGCCCCAGCGTTTCTGAAGATTAAACTACGGGAGAAAAGTGAGCTCTGTTCGATGCTCACTCCTGGAGTCTTTCTGTTCTTATTGTTAAAAGAAAACCTTGTTTTTGCTTGGTTGTATACCATACTACTACTACTACTTAAAATAATAATAATAATGTCAAAATTAAGTTTTATTTGTTTTGTTTTTGATTAATGCTTCATTTTAATAGAACAAATGTAAATTACCTTAAATTAAAATAAAGAATAGTAAGGTAGTTTGATATACATAATGTATTGGTATTTATGCAAATATCAATAGGAATTTTGTTATATTAGAAATAATTCACAAAATAATGCTATAATAAGATAACACATTAACTAATAATTATAATGTATCTATCTCTGTGTGTGTGTGTGTATTTGTGTGTGTGTATATATATACACACACACACACATACATACATACCTGTATAGATGTACATTATGCTGCCTTTATGGCTACTTGTCATGTAAGTAAATAATTGGACTTAACTGAAAATGTACATATTATATATTTTATTAGCTCACTAAACACAGAGCTTTCAAAAATAATGAGTCTGTATGAAACAGAAGAGGTTGAGTGTGTGGTGTGTGTTATGAGAGACACAAAAGAAGCACCATCTTCAGATAGCTGTATGAGCGCTCTGTATGGTTATACATTATCAGGGAATAACAGACCGCAGAGATCTGTGATAACTCGACATAACCTCTCTTCTGTCAGGTGAGAGTGTGAGCAGTGAGACGTCTAATGGCTTTCTGAACGATGCTGACGTGGGTCTGCTGGCGTGGCACGCGGTCGAGGAGGAGCCGGACTCTCCCTCCACACATGACACGAGCATGAGCATGAGCATGAGTGTGACTGTGGACACGGTGAGCCAGAGGAGCCTCCTGCTCAGCCACACTGAAGCACTGGCAGGTACCACAACTCCCCTCTGAACCTCCATCCTACCCAGCACTCATGTGTCCCGTCTGTGTCAACCCACACCACTGTGCAAGCTGTCGTCTTGTTCTTGACCACTAGTTAGGTCTCAGTATTTATAATGATGATGATAGCAGAATGCCATATGATGAAAGGAATAGTCTGGGATAAAAACAGCAGCATCAGTGGGATTCTGTCATTGATTACCAGATAGAAAAAATGAAGCACATTGCACTTAAATTCTGTAAGATGATACAGCACCAGAATAAACATTACAAATAGACAAGTCATCACACTTTATTGAAACTTAAACATTATACGCTTAAAGATTATAAATATTAGCATAAGATTGGTGCTAGAAAAAATGCCTTGTGTATACATGTATAGGCATATTAAAACAAAAAACACAATATTTGTAAACGGTTTATTATCCATACTCTAGGTTACCACTGCTGCTGTGAGTAGAACAGTATTTTTTAACCCAGAATGTTCCTTTAAATCAGTGGTTCTCAACCAGGAGCCCGATGTCCAAGGGGAATCAAGATGCTACAAATTGTTTAAAAAACAAAAATTAAAATAAGATAATAAATAATATATAAAAAAATAAAAATAGTTATTATTTTAATTTATCTTCTCTGAAACTTATATTTAATTATGTATCGTTTTTTATATTATTATTATTTTTTATTTCATTATTATTATTATTATTATTATTATTATTCTATATGTATATATTTATAAATAAAAAAAAAATCCCAGTGCCTTGGAAAACCTAGGTATTTGAGAAACACTAATTAAATAATGAATAAAAATGTGTACAATTTTAAAGCTAATATAAATTTTTTTATAATGACTGTTTATTCATTGGATTGAAATTGTGTGGAAAAAATCCTTACATACACATGATATGTAAATGTGTGAGACAGTAAACAAGTTCATGCAAAGGTCACCCCCCCCCCCAAATTAAAATACTGTAATAAATAAAAAAAAAAGTCTTACATTTTCTTATTTATTTTTTTTATATGTTGAATTTATGCTTTAAAAAAGGGACTGCAGAGTGTGACATGGTATCACAACCATTGCAAACTTTAAATATATATTGCATGAAAGTTTAGTAAATTTTTGCCTTTTATTTAGTAAATCACAAACGACTGTAAATCTCATGTAAATTCAGTGGTTAAAAAGCGGGGAAGCCTTGAAGTCCATTCATAAAGCCTCTAACCCTGAGGTTTATGGTCAGGCCTTGGAATAAGGTGGAGAAGCACTGCTTTAAATCATCTTAGCGTCTGCTACTGATTATTCAATGATTGTATCAGGATCAGCTGTTGTGCCTCGTGTGTGGTTAAGTGTGTTTGTGTAAATGTGACTCCAGCACCCTTCCATCCATCACTGTGTTGTTGTGTAGGGTCTGATTGTCCCCCAGTGTCTCCGGCTCTCCTCCTGCCTCATGGCTGCTGTGAGGGCCCTCAGCTCCTGGAGGATGCCATGAATGTGTCTCACCGTCTGGGTATTACACTCATCCTCTCGACCTCCCTCAGACCAAACTCATCTCGTGTGCTTCACTCTACCTCCATCCGTCCAAGGCAGCATATTTCCAGACCTTCACACAGGCAGTTTCTTCTAGGACAGCGTCTTGACCAACATTAAATCAAAATGAAAACCACGGGAACATGGCATTTTTTAATTCTTGGCATCGGATGATGACTTTAGCTGATGTGTCAGAAGTGGGACTGTTATCTTGACTGTGCACTTCATTAGTTAGCTGTCTCAGTTTAACAGTTCTGTCTTATTAATTATTAGACACCGCTTTTAAACGAATAAAGTAAACCGTATATGAAAACATACTCTATAGTGCTCTCCCAAATGAGTTTTTAAGGCTCATATAGTATAACAGAGTGAGAACGAGGAGCTCAGCAGGAAAAAACACCTCAGTTTTATTCAGAGACACAAACTGAGCGAAAATAAGCAATTTGGTGCAGATGCTAATATTCATGTGACCGAAAAGTAAGATGAAATTCTGATCGCTTGTGATGTTAATCAATGAGATCTTTATAACTGTATCACAGATACTAACATAAAATGATATAAATATCCGTCGTCATCACTCTATATCTCCCAATACTGTCTCAGTAAGATGATATTTAAATGAGACACATGTAAGAGGTAGATGAAGGGAGAAAATATTATACTAAAGGCATCAATCAGACTCTGGAAGAAAAGTTAGGTTAGGGTTAGCTTTTCCAGCTAAATTTTGATCATGCTGATCATTTAGGAACCTTAGAGATGTGTGTAATCAAATATGATAGATAGAGAGATTGTAGACTTTATAGGGCTAAACGCCATTTATTTCTTACCCAAGCCAACATCCAGCAGAAGATCCTTCAAGCCTTCAAAGCTGTTAGTTGCTCACTGTCTGCTCTTCTGTGTCTGCAGACAGCAGTGAGTTTCTGGCCGATGACGTCAGCATCATCGCCGGCGGCAGCTTGACCGGTTGGCACGCTGACTCTGCCTTCGTCCTCTGGAGGAGGATCCTGGGGATCCTGGGGGATGTGAACAGCATCCGCTGTGCCCGCATCCACGCCAAGGTCTTCAGTTACCTCTACGAGCTCTGGCACAAGCTGGCCAAGGTAGGTGCCCTCCGTTCCCCACAAAGCCTTGTTTACAGGTAACTCAGAAATGAAATGCGAAAGATCCTGAACCGGTGTTTCAGATCAGAGATAATCTCGGGATCAGAGTGGATGCAGACACAGCCGTGGCCGGACCCCTGTTCATCCCTCCTCTGCGCATGCTGGCCTCCTGGCTCTTCAAGGTAATGCACAAACATTTCTCTGCTAGAGCTTCAGTCGTGAAACATTCCTGTCTACACCTGGTGATAATCTGCCCCCGATCGAGATTATAACTGGGGTTCTTTTCTTGGGTTTCTGCATTAGGCTGCTAATGTAGTTTTTGTTATAGTTATCTTTATGGGGATCATTCTTGGTGTGAATTTTATTGGGAATTCATCTCTATGAAAATGTAAGAGAGAAGCAGTCAGATGTAAAGTACTAGGTGGAATGCAAACAGAGCACAGTGAAGTCATGATTATGCTTTGCTGAATTTACTCTGGACCTCTTGGCACACTGAGAACTGAATGACTTGTGATGTGTGTGTTCAGGCTACCATGCTGCCGTCAGAGTTCAAGGCTGGGAAGCTCCAGGCGTATAAGCTGATCTGTGAGATGATGACCAAACATCAGGACGTGCTGCCCAACAGTGACTTCCTGGTGCACCTCTACCACGTCATGCACAAAGGCTTCACCAGCGACGATCAGGTACAGCTGTGTTTTATTAAACCTGCTAGTGCTCTGTTCTTGGGTTCACACTTCTGTTTGGCACATTATTGATTATAAATATATATGCAATCACACCAGAAAAGGAAATGAACATGAGTTGTGGACGCTCCAGAGAAATTAAAGAAATCATACTAATCAAGAAAAAGTACTTCCACCAATAAAAAAGGGGTTTTAGACTGCTGTACATCTCAATAACAAAGACTGTTCTTAGTCTTAAATTGAAAACGCATTGCTTTATTGTTTTTCATTCTCTTCTCTTTCATTTTTAGAGATACATCTTTTTTGATTTGTTGATGATATGCCATAAATTCTGCTTGTAGAGCTTAAGTATTTAATCTAAACTATTCCATTAAAAAAACTTCATGCAGTCGACCACTAGATGGTGCAACAGTCCTGCTTTTTGTGATTGCAGTAGAGACTCTCTAAAGCTGTCTGATTCTGTACTCGATCACGTGCTTCTCTCCTAAACGTTCTCAAAGAATCATTATTGAATTATCAAAAGAGAGTTAGTCTGATCTGATCTGGACATATTCTCTTTTTTTGTTTTTGTGGTTTTGGTGGTAATGCACTGTGATGAAACATGTTCAGATCTCCTGTGTGTGTGTGTGTGTGTGTGTGTGTGTGTGTGTGTGTGTGTGTGTGTGTGTGTGTGTGTGTGTGTGTGTGTGTGTGTGTGTGTGTGCTGGCACTGCACTGCGGCCGATGGAGTGCCTTACTCTTTATTTCTGTTTCTTATCATTTGGTCAGAAAATAAGAGCTCCCCAAATGTTGAGCTGCAATGGAGATTGGACAAGAAAGACAGCGAAAGTGCTC
The DNA here is from genome assembly GCF_023724105.1 of Carassius gibelio. Classification (NCBI taxonomy): domain Eukaryota; kingdom Metazoa; phylum Chordata; class Actinopteri; order Cypriniformes; family Cyprinidae; genus Carassius; species Carassius gibelio. The sequence goes on along the minus strand of NC_068412.1, from coordinate 5,965,465 downwards.
TTGGCCACCGTTGTGGATCTACACACTGTTGTGTGTCCATAATGGTGTCCATTTGTGTCACTGTTGACTTGAAGTCTCCCTCAAATCCACACAAGAACAGATTTGAAGGCCAGATAGAGCTCAGAGACAGCATGACGGTCGTGCAGAAGTGCATCTCTTCTGCTGTAGTTTTACCATCCACTCGATGGAGCTGTTAAAGTTAAGCTTAGAGTACACATCTTACACACTTCTGGAAGAACACGCAAAAACAGCATGGACTGGGCTGGACATGGCCTGCAATTCAACACACTTGTTGTTCCTTTCTGGTGCACTGAAAATTGAACAACTGTTAAAATCTTACGAACAACTATAAAGTTCTGTACCATTAAAGAGCTTTGGCATCTACACCAAGTTTTGTGCATCACTGAAGATTAAGGGGCACATGTTTATTGTAAATTAATAATGATGTGGGTGTAATTAACATTGCATCATAAAATAACTAAATACATACATATTGTCAATTTTATGGTGATTTTATATCAGTTGAAAATTATTGTTTCACAATTAGAATAACCAGCACAACATAACCCTCTGAGTGATTCATACATCAGTATTTACTGATGTATAATAAATGTAATAATTTAAAATAAATGATTAGTACAAGCATTTGTTTTACAGCAGTAAAAGGTGCATGAAACCGTGTGCTGTGAAATGTATCCGTGCATGAACCCTGATCAAACCGAAGCTGTAGTTAATGATCAAACCTTTCTTTGTGCACCACTATAGGAACAGAACAGTCAACAGAATAACAGCTGTCGTACTGCTGGCAGGATTTAGTAAATACACACTGGCCATCAGCACATTGATTTTTACCTCCATCGTTTGGAGTCATATAAAGGGCACAAACTGAGGTATTTGTCTAAGATCTGCAGCACATCTAGTGTCTTCAGATGGAAGGGACAAATCGTGGCACGTTCACCCATGTGTCTGTACATGTAAATGTCTTTGCACTGCTCTGACAATGGCTACATTTACATGCAACCAAATAATCTGTTTCTAATTGGATTGACGGCTCAATCGGACTTAAACACCTCGTAAACACCTTAATCGATCCGATTTCCATCTGATTGAAGGGGGTGGTTTATTCCTTTTGTATTAAATAAAAAATTTCATTAAATTAATGCATTTAGCAGACGGTGTTATCCAAAGTGACTTACAGTGAATTCAGGCTATCAATTTTTACCTATCGTGTGTTCCCAGGGAATCGAACCAATGCTCTACCAATTGAGCTACAGGAACCCTAATAATATGATTCATAATATGATAATATAATTATATACAATTTAATATAATTATATACTATATAATTATAATTATATACTAATAATATGATAATATAATAATTTGAGTAATATGATTGAGAGTGCTTGTTACCCCGATTGAACCCCGAATCTGAACTGCGCATATGCAATGACGCAGAAATAGAGTAATGACGTATGCCTCATAGAACGAGTGGTTCTTTCTTTTGAATAAAGTGTTGTATAAATTAATGTACAGCACAGCACAGCGGTTTATATGTATGTTTATCCATAAATAGATACACATTAATTCTGCTATTAAAAAGTATAAGAAAAAAAAAATATTTGTGCAGTGTGCGAATGTCAAAAAAAAAAAAAAACTATTCTGATTTTAAGTTAGTGACATATAAAAGCATAAATCAGCCTGATATTTATTTTTTTGTGTTCATGTAAACACTACATTCAGATTCATCAATTGTAATGAATTCAGTCCGATTAAACCCCAAATTGTGCATGTAAACGTAGCCAATTTAAACTGTTTGGCCATGTCAAATTGTCACAGACACACATGCTGCAGTTTCAGATTGTGCTAGTCGTATTTACCGCTGCATAATAGTCCCGCTTTGCAGAATTGCCGCTTCCTCCAAAATGCTTATTTTGGGTAATCACACAGCAGTTTGGTGGCGCTTAATTACTACTGGTTGCTAAGCATTGCAAAGGTCAGTTATTGCAGAATGAGGGTAAAATGTCCCTGCAGATGCACCGCTTCCACCAATTTCACATCTCCCTCTCAGCAGGACTCTTTTTATGCTGCTAGGTTGCCTATATTGGTGTTTTTTTTTTCTTCCTCTGACAGTGTTTACAAAGGATTCAATTAAGGAAGATGACTGTGGCAGTTACGGAGCAGCCGTGTTTGTTTATGCATTTGTTTGTTCGTGCACATGGCACACTGGTTTCAAGAAACTGGTGTGAGGGAGACAGAAATGGTTGGTGGTTTGTGAAGTGGTTAAAACATACACTGAGTTATGTAATGTTACCTTCAAAGTAACATGAAGTCCAGAGATTGTGCCTCGAAATGTTGTATGCGGTTAACCTGAGTCTGAATCTGTCAGTAAAAAATAGGTTTACTCTACATTTTTTTATATGTAATTTATTGGAGGTTTTAGTTTTGTTTTTTGGCACACTTCTTGTTCCTCGTTATTTTGACGTGAAGACCCACTCTGAAACACAAAACAATGTTCTAGTTGTGATTATGAATCTGTACCAAAACACAGTGAAAGATTCATTCTTGATCTGAACAACTTAATGATCCAGTTACTTTCCAAGGCACTGAGTTGTTCATGTCTGTCTGACTTGTATTGACCTTAAATGTGCGTGTGACTGATGGTGTGAAACAAGTTATTTATTCTGAATTTTAGTATTGATTATTACATGGCACATACACATTGAGATACATACAGTATTACATTCATATTAAAGGGATAGTTCACAGAGTATTAAGTTTTGTGTGAGTTTCTGAGTTTAGTTTGGAACATAAAAGAAGATATTTGGAAGAATGCTGGAAGAATGCTGTAAAACAAACAGTTTACTTCCAAAGTATTTATTTTCCTACTATTAAAGTCAATGGGGACTAAAAACTGTTTGGTTCTTCAAAATTCTTCAAAATATTATCTTTTGTGTTCAACATAAGACAGAAACTCATAGAGGTTTGGACATTTGAGATGTCAAACTATTAATTTTCTATTAATCATACACATTAAGTTATTGCAGAATCACATCATTATTATGTATATATAAATACAAACACATGCATGGGCACATTTCAGAAAAAATATGTTATGCTTATAAAATATATATTTATAATATTAATTATATGAATATAAATAGACAGTCAATTAAATTGTATTTGTATAGCGCTTTTTACGATACAAATCATTGCAAAGCAACTTTATAGAATATTAATGTTTCTATAATATTTAGTAGTAGCTTATCAGTGGTGACTCAGTTTAAGTACATATGGCAGAAATGTACAGGAAAATCAATTAAAGATGTAATTAAACAGACAACGAACATTATTAACAGCAATTATTCTAATGCAATCAAACTTATAGCAAAATTTGTTAGTTCTGTTGTTGATTCAGGGTAAGCATCATCTGATGTCCTCTGAGGGGTCAGCATCATCTCTTCTCAGGTGTTCTGGATACAGACTGAAACTTGTTTAAATCCTAGTTATGTAAAACAGAGAAACAATTAGAGACATTATTAGCGTAGCTGCTGTTCCAACAAAGTAAAATTTATTAGTTTAACCCAAGCTAAAGAATAAGAATGCACATTTGATCAGATACAACTGCAGTCACAAATTATGAGATACATTATTCAAATGCTTGGCCAAAGAGATGCGTTTTTAGTCTAGATTTAAACAAAGAGAGTGTGTCTGAACCCCGAACATTAACAGGAAGGTTATTCCAGAGTTTGGGAGCCAAATTAGGAAAAGCTCTACCTCCTTTAGTGGACTTTGCTATCCTAGGAACTACCAAAAGTCCAGCGTTTTGTGACCTCAGGGAGCGTGATGGGTTGTAACGTGGTAGAAGGCTAGTTAGGTACGCTGGAGCTAAACCATTTAGTGCCTTATGGGTAAGTAATGATAATTTGTAACTGATACAGATCTTAATAGGTAGCCAGTGCAGAGACTGTAAAATTGGGGTAATATGATCATATTTTCTTGACCTGGTAAGGACTCTAGCTGCTGCACTTTGGACTACCTGTAGCTTGTTTATTGAAGATGAAGTCCAACACCTAACAGTGCATTACAATAGTCCAGTCTAGAGGTCATGAATGCATGAACTAGCTTTTCTGCATCAGAAACAGATAACATGTTTCATAGCTTGGCAATGTTTCTAATATGGGAAAATGTTTTAAATGTTTTTGTAACATGGAAAATCTGATTTTCAAAAGACAAATTGCTGTATAATATAACACCCAGATTTTTGACTGTAGAGGAAGTAACATTACATCCGTCTAGTTGCAAATTGTAATCTACAAGATTGTGTGTACTGTGTTTTGGTCCAATAAGTAATATCTCTGTCTTATCCGAATTTAATAGTAGAACATTATCTGTCATCCAATCTTTTACATTTTTAACACACTCTGTTAGCTTAGATAATTTTGAAGTTTCATCTGGTCTCGTTGAGATATGTAACTGAGTATCATCAGCATAACAGTGGAAACTAATCCATCATTTTCTAATAATATTACCAAGAAGCAACATGTATATTAAAAATAGCAGAGGACCTACGACAGATCCTTGTGGCACCTCATATTTTACTGGTGATAAATGATACATGTAAATACATATAAATATTTTCTAAATATGTCCTGTATTGTGTGTGTATTTTATATACATAATAAATATACAAAGAACATACACACATATTATTCAAACAAAAACTTTTATTATGTATGCAATTAATTTGCGATAAATAGTTTGACAGCACATGGATAGATATTGTAGTATATTGAAGTTTAGCATTTTTGTAGTGCATGTTTTGATGAATGCATGAATGTGCAGATCAGTACATATTCAGTGTATCCATCTATCGGTAAAATCGAGTAATATATATTTATTTATTTTATTTATTTATTTTTGTATATCCTTACCTATTCAAGTACTTGATTTGTGTACTTCATCCAAAAAACATGATTTTCTTTATTGTTCCTCCTCTCTCATGTTCTGATGTGCTCAGGATGTGTTGAACACGATGATTAGGTGGTGCTCACCACGCTTCTTCTTCCTGGGCCTGCCGGGCTTCACCATGCTGGTGGGAGACTTCATCACCGCGGCTGCTCGTGTCCTCAACACTGACTCCTTTGAGGTACCACTGGTCCTGTCAGTCTGCACCTACACTACACACAGAAGAGCACAGCTTCATGTTGGTGTTTTCTCCATTCATGCTCATGTCAGGCTCCACGGGTCGAGGCTCAGACAGTTCTTGGTTCGCTGGTGTGCTTCCCTAACCTCTATCAACAGATCCCCTCTTTGCAGTCTGTTCCTGGATCTGAGGATATTGTAGTTGGCAAAGAGGATATGAAGGTATGCTGTAATAAAATCTCACTTTTATACCACATATCTAATCATGGTTTTTACTTTCATTTGACTTCTGGATTTTAATAACAGCAAGGATACACCGCACCTAATGTTAATTCTTGCTGAATTATGTTCGTTACTGCAACATATCTAATAATTCTCACTCTCACTGCAACAAACATATTATGAACTGTTAAGGTGGCTTTAAAATGTTTCAAATTTCATATAATATTGAAACCAACAATATTCATGTACCAAATCAATAGATAAATAAAAGTACATGGTGAGACACACTTTTTTCCTTTTTGAAATTAACCAAGTATATACAAACATTAACCTAATATTAATTATAATCCTTCAGTCATCATTTAAGTATTTCTAGCATCTTCATAGTCACATTGCTCAACCGGATTTATATTGTTGTCAAAATCAGTATGAGTTTCCTTATGCCTGCTTTGAAATGGTGTGTGAAAAGGTTTCATTTTTGGGTGAACTACTGTATATCTCAAAAAATGTGGTGTACAAATATGTAAACCATGCTCACATGACAGCAAAACTGAACCTTGAATCATCTGTAAGCCTTAAAATGTTACCAAATGTATTAGCATTAACTGTCTTTGTCATGCTTTCTATCTGCAGGACTACCTTGTGAACATTCTTTTGAAGACAGCACGCAATGAGACATGTGAAGGAGCCAGGTATTGCACAACCAGATCATTCCTTACCTAATGTTCTCCGAAGTAACGTAATTCCAGTGATCTTGCATTCATTTTTGATATTTTATTTTGTTCCTATTCAAATGTCATGCATGTGAACAATAACACTTATGTGTTTTACAATGTTGATGATATGAATGGCTGCTCCGTTGGGCCTCTGATGATCTGGCGGCGTTTGACCATGTTTTAGGTGTGTAGCGATCTGCAGTCTGGGGCTGTGGGTGTGTGAGGAGCTCAGGCAGACCGAAACTCACCATCAGGTCAAAGATGCCATTAACGTCCTGGGTGTCACACTGAAGGTGATTATATTTGATCTGTTCTTCATTCTGAAGTCATATTAGTCTGTTTTAATGGTCTGTATTAAAACTAGAGGTGGGCATAGATTATTTTTTTTAAAAATCTAGATTAATCTCACTGTGATCTTGAAATTAATCTAGATTAAAATGGCGCATTCGAATTCTGCCGAAGGCATTCAGAATATGTGTGTTACCCAAATAAAATTGTCAAACAGTAAGTCTTTGAGAAGGGGTTTATCAAGATAGGTGGTGCATTAGAAAAAGGGCTCACCTCCTGTTTTCAAAATGCATCACAAAGTGATTGAAAAAGCTGTAAACTAATTCCACATTGCACAAGGTACAATCAACCTTACGCCTGTTTCACACCAATGTTTAAGTTTTTTTCAAGTTTGTAGGTGTCAAGGTACAGAAACCAAATAATCAAATGTAAAATAGCACTGGATAGTCTTCAATGTAAAAATGAAATATACAATCAAACCTACATTTATTCAGACACCTTCAACATTTCTCACATTATTACAGTTTTGCTATATATATCAAATATCATATCTGGTGTCTGAATAATTTTTGGTTTGACTGTTAAACTACAAAGAAATTCAGTCAAGAGCAGTGAGTGATTTTCATTTTCATTTTCTTGGATTAACATTACAGCAGCCAGTAGCTAAATTAGGCGCGGTCACTTTAAGAGACGATGAACGCATCCAATATAATACACATCCCATTTTTTTCCTCAACTGTTTACTTTCACTTAAGAAATAACTGACAGTTTTTTCGAGCATAATTTCCAAGGTGGATATTTTGAAATTTTTTTATGTATTTGTCGGCACAAGAGCAAAAATAAGCAAATTTGATGTTCAAGTGTTTTGAGACGCCTTTCTCTTGGCAGAAGAGAGCTCAGTTCAGTGTTGCTGTCCGTGACACGTGGCTCTCTCTCTCTCTCTCTCCGCACCGAACACAGCGCGAGTAACAGCTAACTGTTACTCCGTTCAGCTTTTCCGTGTCTTGTTTTTGGATGCTTTAATGTTTAAATCGACAAGCGGTAAGGCGTAAAAACATGTGAAAAAGATTAGCTTTCGTGACAATGTGCAGCAGTGGCCCGTCAACTGTCCTGAGCATCTTTTTAGGCTGGCCTCAGCCAGTCGGTTATATAAAATATCAAGGTGAAAGTCATCATAGCTTGCTTAGTATAGACCCAGCTCCCAACCCAACTTTGAGAATAGATTAACGACGATATTTTTTTTTATCGCCTGATAAGAGTCTTGCGTTAACGCAGCACGTTAACGCCGATAACGGCCCACCACTAATTAAAACCTTTTTGTTTTTTACCCGCCAAATGGACTTTTATTTTATTTTTATTTTTTTCTGATCGGTGCGACAAAAAAAAATTTGAGCAGTCACACTGTCGCAACCTCGTTGCCCAACTCATAAATTTTTACGTTTCTGTTGCATGTGAGAAATTTCGAATGGCAAACAAAACAAAAGCCTAACGAAATTCGTACTACTACTTTGCGCAGCGCATCGTGACCGTTGATTATTTTAGTCTGAAATTTTCAGATTCGTCATCCTTTCCTTTCAAAATGCGTACCACCAATGCAAAAACGCAGAAAATCAAACTGATCAAATTTTTTTTATGACAGACAAAATTTTCGTAGGCAGTGTGTAAACGTGATTTACACAACCTGAGGTGTTTTTTTTTTTTTTTTACATGCCAAAATTTTGCCCTCAGTGTACAATGACTTTAAGTCAGAAAGTTTGAACATAAAAAGAAATTAATACAACCTCACGTCATGCTAATCGTGTTTATACACTGTCTGTGAAAATTTCCTCTGAAACTTTTTTCCATAATAAAAAAAAATCTGATTGGGTTTGTTTTCTGCGTTTTTTCACATCCATAGCATGCATTTTGAGAGAAAAAGGATGACAAATACAAAAAAAAAAAAACATGCAAAATTTCAGACTGAAAATTTTCAGCTGAAAATTGGCACATTAAAAAATAAATACAACCTCACGTACACACTGCCTCCAAAACATTCATCCATCATATATATATATATATATATATATATATATATATATATATATATATATATATATATATATATATATATATCAGATATATATCAGATATATATCAGATCTAGTGAGAAGCATTCAAATTCTGCACAGATCAAACAAAGCTGACGCAGAAAACCAGAAACAGTAATGCTAACTAGCCTATACTATGGTGTTGTGGTAAAAATAGTCTAATATTATTGCATAAAACCCCTGAAATTAATGTACAACCTTTTGAGAGAGAAATTCAAGCACTTTTCAGTGACATTCAAGTATTCCACACAACTATTTCCAGCACTTTAAAGCTCTAAAAGTGATCCAATTTAAATGTTATTTTTAATGGGACGAAACAAAATATAGTTTTGTGTTAGACTCTAATGTAAAATTAAAAAAGTCAATTTAACCAGTAGATGGAAGCAAAGGTCATTAGTCAAAAAATTTTGCTTTGTATTCTGAAATTATAAAATTATTATAATAAAATATCAAATCAAATTTTGTCAAAGTTTTGCACTTTTTTGTGTATTTATTAAGAAAAGTCATAAAACACCAAAGTAAATACTATATTGTTAAATTGCAGTATTGTTGGAAAGATTATCTGGAATGCAGTCAAGTCATTAGAAACAACTCATTTTCAAATGACAACTTCCACCTTGAGTGTAACCACCTTGAGTGTAAAAACACTTTTAATAGTTTTGGGTTCTTTGATAAATAGAAAGTGAGAACAGCATTTATTTGAAATAGAAAGCTTCTGTTACATTATAAATGTCTTGACATGACAATTGACTGACATTTTTGTTCAAATAAAGCTTTTTAAAAAGAAACAAAATGTGAACAGCAGTGTATATTATAATATTATATTATTCAGTAACCTTACCTATTTAGCATTATAGTAAATTCTGCAGATAAATAAGAAATGTCTTTCTTCATGATCATGCTCATTTAGTGAAAAAGTAATAAAATCATGCCTTTTTTATGTTCATCTTTTTCATTTTGTCTGGACTGTAACGTGAGAGTGAATGTAATTTTGTCTTTTAGTTTGGAAATAAGGTGGTGGCCAAAGTGGCCTGTGACATCTTTCAGCTACTGATTTCTCACTGGCAGCACTTACAGAGACTGGATCCGTCCCTTCCCCAAAGAATTATAGAGGTACAAACCATCTCCCTCAGCATGATGCATCTGTTGCAGTATTGTGTGTGGGCGCCTGCCTAATCTCCAGTTTTCGTCTGTTGTAGATATTTGTAGCAACCATAGCGTTTCTTCTGCCCAGTGCTGAACACTCAACAGTTGAGGCAGATAAAAAGGTGAGCAAGCAAAACATCTCTGTTTGTGTAAGAAGTGCTGGACATGGGAATTCAGGATGAGCAGCACTCCACACTTTCTCTGTTTCTACGCGTTGTTCCATTCTTCCTAACAGCTTGTCTTTGGCAGGTTTATTGATTGTTTTGTGGTCGTGTCAAGAGTGTGCTGAATGAATGCTTTCTCCGTGTGCTCTAGTTAATGGTGTCTCTACTGCTGTGCCTGCTGGACTGGTGCATGGCCGTACCCCTCTCCATCCTGCTGGAGCCCATCACTATGCCAGTGCTGGACGACCCCGCCTCGCAAAAAGCCCCTCTACTCGACTACATTTATAGGGTGGGTACAGGCATACTCTAGTCTGTTACTTCAAATTAAAGCTGAAATATTCCAATGCATGTGTGTGCGTTCTAATATAAATGCACTCGCCCCCTCAGAGCTCATATTTAGTCATCAGACACTAATGAGAGGGCATTGAGGGGCACAGAATAAATGAGATATTAGTCCCGGCCTGTTGTGCAGATGCAGACAGACACAGACCTTTGTGCAGATGTCATGCTCCCAGAAAAAAAATGGCCAAATTATTTAAATGTCCCATTGTTGGATTGATAAGCTTACCAATGAATGCTGAACTCAAGAATTCAGTTCATCATCATATGAGAGAAAATGCACCTGCTGCAAAGGGGGAAAGGGAAGAATAAATGTCCTTTGTTTTCCTCTGCACTCGTTTGACTGTTAATCATTTTCCGCTAGTTATTATATGCTCAGTGGGATTACTTTAATCTCTCATTTGTCAGAGCTGAATAGCGTCTAACACGAGCACATGTACATAACCCTCACCAGTGGAGCACACCAGTACTCGCACATTTGAGTGTCGTGTCTCAGTTAAGTGCCAGAAATAATGATTAGCATCTCAAGCTTATAGTACTACTCAAATAATAATTGGTAATGACTGTCCTTTAATGTTATGGAGTCTTGGTTCATTTATGCAGCACAGTTTGAGAAGTGCCACTTGCTACATTTATAGACTAATGAAAATTGCTCTGAATCTTTAGAACCGGCAAAAGTGGTTTTAACGCTTAAGTAAAGTAATGACTTTTCCTAAATTTGTTTGCTTTTTCCCCTCTTCTTGTCACAATATGACTGCTTTATTTTGTCCCAGTTTGTTTCCTAAGAGGAAAAACAGTCAGTTTATGACTCAAGAAATTCTGCCCTTACAAGTTAATATGGCCTGACTGAAGTCCATTGTTAGATGGTCTGTTACTGATTTACATTGAGAGATGATCCATGACACCTCTGAATGACCTGTACATTTGATTTATCAGCAGTTTCCATTCGAGCCAGATGGCACTAATGGCACTAACTGGCAAAATTAAAGTTATGTGGTTTTATTTTTAGGTATTTATACAACATTAATATATTATATCTGATGGTGTTTATGTAGCTTACAGAGTGGTTGTTTGCTGCGTGAGTGTGCGGTGTTCGAGAATGAGCCAAGGGATAAAGCCTTAATTAAATCAAACAGAGCAAACCTGTTCAGGCACTATGATAAACTGTGCTGGACTGTGTCTTATCTTCTCCAGCCAATAGAGCCATGGCCATCTGTTTTTGCACATCGATACACTCCCATATCACTGGAGAAATAGATTATTAGCCCATAAAGCCCCTCTCGCTGGGTTTCCTGGCTTAGCATTGTAAATATCGTCCCATCTCCATATGGCGGCCCTGTAGTGCTCAACCACACCGTCTGGGTGTTACAACAATTTTACAATCTATTACAGATTTCTTTTTAATGCATCTCAGTGGAGTGCCAAGGAAAGTGTCTTCATGGCTGAAGTAATTAGTGAGTTGTTGATCCTAACAGAGCTCGCTATTTGACTAATTCTCATTAGGCTTTCAAAATGCACTAACATCTAAACAATGCCATTAGTATCTTATGCATTACACTTTTTATTTGTAATTCAGTCTAGAACAACAAAGAATGTAGCTCATTATTAAATAAATAATCATCCTTTTTTCCCAAAGGTGTCCCCCAGGGTTCTGTATTAGCCCCTCAAATCTTTTTTTTTTTTCTTCTTCTTTAATCATTCTTTTTGTAGTCTATTACCGGTGTACTTAATTCACTGTTCTGCTGTCTTAGGTGCTGCACACTTGTGTATCAGGGTCAAACCTGCACACTCAACAGAGCCACTACCTCCTCAGCCTTGCTGATCTGTCGACAGACTATGAACCCTTCCTTACTTTAGGCAATGTCAAGAGCTTTGAGCCACCACCCGTCCACAATGTTATGGGAGACTTCGGAAATCTTCTCACTGTGGCAGAAGGTAAGGACTTGTTTTCTGATTTCAGGAGGAACATAAAGGGCCCTATCTTGCACCCAGCGCAATTGACTTTGTACACCGACGCATGTGTCATTCCTATTTTGCACCCGCGCGAAGCGCGCTTTTCCCTCCACAGAAGCACGTCGCTAAACTAGTGAATGAACTTGCGCTCCCTGGGCGGTTCAGCGCAAAAAAGGAGGCGTGTTCCGGCGCAAACAATCCCTGGTGCTATTTTGCTGTTCCATTAAACAATTGCGCCACTGACCAGAAAAAACCTAGTCTAAAGTCAGTGGCGCGTTGCGCGTTGTTCATTATGCTATTTTAAGGGCGCATGCTTGACCATAATGTATAGCGTGCACAACGCGCATACACTTTGCTCATGTAATCTACACAGATGCAACAGTTATTTTTGCAAATCATAAATTGTTACACTTAAAAAAAATATTAACACATGAGATGACGGAAATCATTGTGGTGTGCCACGAAGATGTGAAAAAATAGGCATAAATCTAGCTTACAAATTATTCAGGCTAATTGTAGTAATTAAGGATCAGACCTGTTTGCCCAATAGTGGCAAGACATATATGTATATAAGGACATCTGACACATATGTTTGTCCGTCAAGAACCAGGAAAAAAATCGATGAAACAATTGTGGCTATTTCCTCCCACGCCTGTTTAACCGACGGTATTTTGGGTGGGTTTCTCCCATCCCCATACAACACAACTTCTCTGTCTTTCACTGCTCTTACAAGAACATCAGTCTCCTCGGCTGTGAACCGCTCCTGGCGTGCGCCTGGTAAATACGCCATAATAATAGCAATCCATAATGGAACTTGCGCACCTGCTTTTAAAGGGAATGTTGGATGACGCTCTGATTGGTTTATTTCACGTTACGCCCAAACCACACCTATGAATAATGAAGCTACTTCAGACCAACCCATTTTTGATTTGCGCCGGGCGCAAGAGCCATTTATCCCGCCGGGAAATTAGCAACAGCGCCGAGACCCGCCCACAAAGTTACTTGCGCTTCGCGCTTTGACACTTGCGTTTCAGATCGTTAAAATAGGGCCCAAAGACTGCTATTGTGCTATCTTGTTGTTTACAGCATGTTGTCTACAGGGTGCCTAGGGAAATGACATGACTAATCTGTCATGAACTATCCCGGGATATATTTCACCCCAAAATCTTTAAGACCCCTGACAATCTTTGCATCATTTTGCATTTTTTCTTTTTTTTTTTTTTTCTTTTTTTTAAATGATATTATTTATTTATTTATGTATTTACTGCCTTTTTAAAGTTGATTTGTAAAATACTAATACTAATGGTTCCACATATGTATTTGTGTATAGTGAGTCTATCTTCATGACCTTAAGTATTCATTTTTTGTTAAATGTAAGAATTTTTGCTTCACATTAACACAAATCATTCTTTAATGTATATAATACATTTTTCAGCATTAATTGTGAAACCGCTGCATCTCCCTTGAAAAGAAAAAAAGAACATTCTAAAAAGGAACATTTTTGGTTTGTCCTGTGAGTTTATCCTGAGCTCTCGTGAATTATATTAGAGCAAATGTAGCACAATGTGAAATGAAATAGAATTTTAAAGAGGTGTGCATTAGTTCCCTCATCCACTCAAAGCAAGCCCATTTATGCCAATTATTAAAGAAATCATTTTTTCCTCCTCCGACCTTGCTTCATCCATTAGGCAATATTTCTTGTGTGTTTTCTACTTTGGCATGTCATCAGATGTTATCTGTTTTTGGTTGGGGTGGGGTTGGGCTATGGGCTGTGGGGGGTTGTTCTTTCCTCTTTCAACAGGGATGCCTTTTATGACAGTACATTTATATCTGTGGAGTAGAGGAAGAAAAAGAATGCTGGCTTTTGCAGCGCAAACATCTCCATCCATTGACATGCCTTTTATATTTCTGTGTACGAAAAAAAAAAAAAAAAAACTCAGCCAAAGAGCAACTCATAAGCAATATCCCACTACCTAGCTCATATTGATTAGTTCACTTCAAAGCCCTGTGCATCCCTAATGCAACTTGCTCATCTTTGCAAAGAGCTTTTTCCACTTTGATGGGGATGATGGTATTGATAGCACTGTCACAATGTGAGCACTTCGTTTTTTCCCTCCTTCTCTCTCTATCTCATCTTAATCTTTATATCCACTAATGACAACGCTAGATTTCTCACTTTGAGAGGTGTTCAGCATTCAGAGGACTTTAATTCATAGTGCTTGCAGAGCCCTATTCACTCATCACGAAAGGTGTGATGCACATTAGTGCAGCCCTTTGAGTCAGTTTAGTGAGAATGAATAGATATTTTAAAGGTGTCCGTGTAGACACCCGTGTACATGGTGCAAACGTGGGAAAATGGCCTCCATCGGTCATGACAGCTAAAAGCCAGTATAGTGACCAGCTTTTGAGAACAAGTAAGGCAAAATGCTGTACACAGTCAGCCGGCCGGGACTTGTATTACCCTAAAAATTCAGTCATATATCCGTCATTGTACAAAAAAGATGTATATGACTGTGTTTTCCAATCAGAATCAAGTATTCCAGAGAGATGTGTAATAATTTGTGATAATGGCCAGCTGACTGTAAATCATCCCACTTGCATGGCTACTTGAATGAAAATTAAATATTGATTTAAGTTTTTATTTTTTATTTGTGTGAAGAGAGTTCAAAGTTAATTGAGAGAAATGAAACTAGCACAACTATAACAGCATTTCCACCGCTGGAATTTTTCACCAGGAACTAGGGACTTTTGTCCGGTTCTCTGTGTGTCTCCACCGCAGGAACCAGGATCTAAATAAAGTTCCGGGTAAAAAATTGCTCCTCAAAAAGTCCCTGCTTGCGAGGTTGTACTTTTCCAAAGGTCCAGAACTTTTGGGGGCGTGACTTGGGCACTAAACAATGCTGATTGGTTGAGTTCACTCAGCATTGTGATTTCAACCATTTATTCAGATAATTTTTTAAATATTACTGTTATTGTGTCATGAAATTTAGTTTTAAAAGTATTTCAGGCGAGAATGTAGTTGTTTAAAACTCAAATCTGTGGTTTATTTATAAACGGTTTATTTATAAAGACAGCTCCTATTTAATAATGTGTTTTGCTGATTTCAAAGACGATCAGCTCCGTGCGATCAGCAGGAGCTCAGCGGGAGCTCATGTTTCCCAACGAGAGCAGCCTCACCTCGGCTAGACCTTCTGACATTTGCCTCTTTAATGGTTAAGCATAAAATATAATTTGTTTTGGGTAAATTTAACAGATGATCTTTGGTATGTATTCAATTTATCTGTATGTTAAAATTAAAATAAAAAGAAGTAATTGATGTAATATTTAGTTACACTGTAAAGTGGTTATTAATATGAAAGCAAATCATCCCCTTGGAATTATAAGGTTCTATCTGCGTTCTGAGTAGTTTTGAGATATTGAGCTTTAAAGTTTTTGTGTTCCATAGACTTCTGTAGATAGAACCTTTTTGTTTTTTCAAAAAAAAAATCCCAAAATGTACACAACTTAAAATAAAACATCACATAATGTAAATAAATTGTCACAGAATAAGAATATGTGAATAACTCAATTTTGACAAAAATGTCAGATAGAACCTTATAATTCCAAGGGGACGAAAATGAAAACAAAAGGAGTCCGTACTACCGAGGATGCAAGTCTGAAATTTGCGTACTTTGTATTGAGAAAAGCATGCACACAGACTTCCCAGAATACTAAGTGACCTGTTGGTTACAGTGTTTACTTTCTTTTTAATTCTATTTGATTTAAATATTTATTTATTTGTGAAAAATACTGTAATTTAAAGTATAAGCATGTTTCTTTTACACGTTTAATTTTGAAACCACAAATATTAATAATAATAATTGAAAAAATCATATCTGCTTTATATCAGCTATCGCCCCCCCTGCCTTCCAAGATATCGGTATCGGCTGTCAAAAAACACATATCGGTCGACCAAGTTGGACTTGTGACATTGAAACAAACCTCCAAATATTGGCCCTCTAATTGGCCCAGGCAACATATGCCTCGTTTCCACCACAGGAACTTTACCCAGGAACTTTGGCCTTGTACTTGGTGTGTTTCCACCGCAGGAACCAGGAAATAAATAAATGAAATGCCCCTCAGAAAGTCCCTGCTGGCGAGGTGGTACTTTTTCCAAGTTCCGGAACTTTAGGGGGCGGGACTTGGGCGCTAAACATGCTGATTGTTTGAGTTCACGCAGCATTGGTTGGGTGGAACCACCATTTATTTGGATTTTCAAAATATTACTGTTATTGTGTCATGAAATATAATTTTAAAAGTATTTCAGGCGAGAATGTAGTTGTTTAAAACTCAAATCTGTGGTTTATTTATCAAGAAAGCGCCTATTTAAAAATGTTTCGCCGATCTCTGAGACGGTGAGCTCCATGCGATCAGCGGGAGCTCAGTGATCATGTATCCGCCGAGAGCAGCCTCACCACAGCTAGACCTTCTGATATGTGCTGCTGGCTCTGATGTGTCTTTAGTGGTTAAACATAAAATATAATTATTTTTAGGTAAATCTAACAGGTTGTCTTTGGTCTGTATTTAATTTATCTATATGTTAAAATTAATTTCTACACATATCCCTGAACTAAGTACATTTCTGCAGCTGTTATTATGTTTAAATGAAAACGAAAGGAGGCAGTTGTATTTGATATCCTATTTTGTTTTATTGTAAATGTACAGAGAGGAAAATTGCAGTAGCCACGGTCAGCTGACTGATGTTATCAAGTACGCTGCTGTTTCGTTGCGGACATCACACTCCCAGACAAATGCACAAAGTCTGAACTACCGAGGATTCACGTCCAAAATAAGAGTACTTTGTATTGAGAAACGCGCTCAGACCTAAGTCACCATTCTATTTACCTAATCTTCCCGGTACTTTACACCGCGGTGGAAACACAGAAAGCAACAGGTCTGGGGGGAAAAAAGTTCCTGGGGAAAAAAGTTCCTGGTACAAATGTTCCGGGTAATTTCGGTGGAAAAGCGGCAATATTGGTCTGTCACAAGTGAAAACAGTGGACCCACAATACCACAGCTTATCTATCAGAATCACATCCCACAGAGTGGTGTAATGTAACTGGGTAATGGGCAGATTTCTACATAATAGTGATGAGGCAATACAAACTTCATTAATTTATATTAAAAAGCATAGTTCAAACAAAAACTTGGAACTTGGAAACACAAATGAATACACTTTTAATGAAACCTGAGTGTTTTCTGTTGCTCTAAATTTTGACGCTTCAAAAACTACATTCATGTTTATTTGAAATTTTCATTTCTGTTCTTTGTCCCTTTTAAAATAATAAAATAGATTCAATAAATTGATGATAGAACTGCAGGGTTTAGAGTTCTCCAGCACTGAGCCCAAATTAATACCCCCCTCTATGAAATCGCTCCCTGATTGCCTAATCCTAAACCCTCCCCCAAACCTAACCGTAAACCTACCAATACTGGGGGGATAATAATCTGGCGGGGTTCTGAATTTGGAACTGCAATGGATCTCCAACGTTCAGTGTTTGGCTGTGGAAAAAAATTTAACATTTAAACAAACTGGTTGATATCACTTTCGAGTCCATGAGTTCAACTGCCAATGGTATGAGAGGAACACAGCTTTCACTCTCAACCACACTAACATTTCTAGCCAATAAGAATGTTTTTCGCTTATAAACACGAGACGCGCATAATCGTGTCCAATTGCAGAGTCGCAGCCCTGGAGAAGTGCTTAAAAAGCTGCGAGGTCACCTGGCGCACATTTACATAGAAAAACTAATTAAAAAGCAGCGGAGCTTTGTAAACAGCTCAGAGTAATTGTGTCATCTCTATAAGAACAATATAATTGGCAGAACAAATTTACCAGGATTTTTGAAAAGGTCCTGTTCATGAGTTCACACATTATCTACTATTGGTAACTTACCGGTAATTTACCAGTGAAGACTGTATGTGTGAAAGGGGCTAAACTCTTCCTCTGCATATGCTGTGAATTTGAATGGCTTTACGTACATCTGGGAAAACAGTGTGCATTATCTCACTAGATTTGTAATGTAAATCAATTATAAACTTTGCCAACACGGGAGAATACATGAACCTATTTCTAAATATGCCATTAATTGTACATTGCGATTATAAAATAAACGTTTCCGTGTTTGCATGTGGCCAGACAATACAATTTTATGGATTTAAACATTGTTTAATCATGCTGCAATACCAATAATTTTTTAAAGGACAGCTATAACTTCGCCATAATATCCTATACACAGTCATTGCATGCTGCCCCACCCACAGAAAAAAGTTCAGACTCAGGATTTATGATTTGCTTTGTGTATACCTGCAATTATTTATTTATTTATTTATTGTAATTTTTTGTAAGTGACTGAACTTGTTGTTTCATATCCCAGAAAAGAAAAGGAGAAGTCTAGAGCTGATTCCTCTGACTGCTCGGATGGTAATGACACACCTGGTCAATCATTTGGGCCACCATCCTCTCAGCGGTGGCCCCGCTCTCTTAAACAGCCTGGTCAGTGAGAACCACGACAACCCCTACGTAGAGTCCTCCGAGCTCTCCTCTGAAGTCTTCAAAAGCCCCAATCTGCAGCTCTTCGTCTTCAGTGACAGCACACTGGTCTCATACCTGCAGATCCCCTCTGACAGCTCCAGCACGACGGGGGCCAACCCGAGGGATCATTCCTCCGAGGTCCGTGTCATCGTCAGGGACATCTCAGGAAAGTACTCGTGGGACGGTGGTATTCTGTTTCACACTTTGGACGGAACTGGCTTGAGTTTGGGTGGCAGCAGAGATTGCTCTGAAAAGCAGGACTCCGTGTGCTCCAGTAAATGCTCCTCTGAGCTGGAAGTGGAAGATGGCGTGGATGTGTTGGACCAGCTACTGGAAGACCTTGGCCACAGCAGCCCAGAGTGCCTGACGCAGCCCCAGCTGAAGCTCACCCAGCCGCCCTCTCCACCCATCGGCATGAACCCTGAGATGGAAGGGCTCATCATGGATGCCATCCACAGACAGGCCAAACAAGAGGATGAGGAACTGGCCCGGCGACAGACTGAAGACCCCAGCATCAGAGCAGAGAGACAGAGAGAGCCCACACACCACGAGCCCAAATCTGCTTTTTACCTCTGCAGACTTCTCCTCAATGACCTCGGCATGAACTCATGGGATCGCAGGTACAGTATTTCATTCTTAAATGAATAGCACTTCCCAAGATGAAAATACAGTCATCCATTTGAAAAGCTGCTCTTTTCCACATCATTACGCATACGTTCTTACAAGACTTGAGACCATTCCTGATGCAAAATGTGGATGTGTGTGAATGAGATTTGAGAGCTATGGTGGAGAAGAAGACATTTTGTGAAAATCAATATTTTTGGTTTGTTGCCATTGTTAAAAGGTAACATAAATAAGTACATAAATCATGCATTTTGATTATAATCAGTTACATAGCTGCTAATATACATATTGAAGGCAGCATTTATTTGATCATAAAAGTACAACAGTAAAAGTGCAGTGTAAAGGTACAGTACAGTAATAATGAAATATTATTACAATACCAAATAACTGTTTTCTATTTGAATATTTAAATTAAAAATAGTAAAAATAGACATGAGTTGATTGTGATTTTTGTCAGAAATTTCCCGTCTACAGAATGGGCCTGTCACCACTCATCCTTGATTTACATTATTCACATTAAAGTTGTATGTCATGTTTTAATTTTTTGAAATGTTAAAACATAATACTTAAATTACTATAATTATGTTTGAGAGAGGAAGAGCTCTGACAGTTTCCATAAATCTACTTTTATGGTGCCTTATTTTGTTGTTGTTCTAAATGGAAAAGAGCAGCTTGGACATTACATATATTTTCCCTTTTTTACTTGAGGTCCTCTTTGCCATTTCATCCATTTATCAGATATATAAATATTTTAATTAATAATTATTAATCTTTTTTAATGGAACTTAAATTTTTAATCGCGAGCAATGCTATGATGCTGTGGTGTCACAGTATTTACGATCTTCAGAGAAGTAAGCCTACAGATTGCTTATAGTACTTGGTTGAACTGGAATAGAAGAAAATATTTGAGCTTTAAAGAAAATGACAACATTTTGGATTTTGCCTGTGTCTCAGCATTCATCTTTTGGAAAGTGTTTTTTCCTGGTTTTCATGACTGTTCCATTTCTCTCTCTCTTCATAGAAAAAGCTTTCATCTTCTCAAGAAGAACTCTAAGCTCTTGAGAGAGCTGAAGAATTTAGACTCAAGGCAGTGGTAAGGGTTTCTGCTCGTTTCAGAAGACCACAACATCTGATGCCCGTGCCTTAACATTTCATACACATAATATCACACCAACGCAATTAGCGAACGGAAAACATATTCGTAACCTTCTGTCTGACTCCTTAGCACTTAACACAAAAAATCAGCAGCAAACAACAGCATGCATTTGAAGAGCTCAATCATGCAGCCTAATGCCAGTCTACAGAGAGTGGCTAAATCCTTTAAAAGCACTATTAAGGAGACATGTCTTAAGACCACTCTCAGATACGCCGCTCCTCACGGCCTAATCCTGCCCATGTCTGGCTGATCACAGCTCCACACTTCTCAGCCAACAGCGATCAATAGGCGCTCAGAGTGGCTAATTACAGAGGCTTATTAAAGAATACTCCCAGGATCGGGCCACTGTTTCCCTCTGCATGCATAGCCGGTCCACTCTTGGCAACGGCTGACTGAGCATGCCAAACATCACACTGCACAGGCATGATGCTTCCTTAGCAACACTGTTCAAAGAGACACACTCCGTACACACACACTGTATACCTGGATGTGATTTATTAGCAGAGATTTTTAAAGTTATACCATTTTTATTATTATTATTATTATTATTATTTTATTTATTTATTTTGCAAAAAGTTATATAATAAAGCGTGTTTTGATGGAAAAATAATAACTGCATCCCAAATGACTATGTATTGTATTCATCCAATAGTGTATGGATTTTATAAGGATATTTTCTAATTAATAATCGGAGTCTGATAGCACCTCGCCCTTTGTGACGTAATTAAATATTATTTCATGAGCACAACAAAGGTCACCTTTACTTAACTTTTTAACGAAGTCACACCTGTTCTTTGGAGAGAAAATTATTAGCTGAGAGTTATTAATTATTAACTAAAAACATATATGAAACCAAAACATCATATTTACCTCTGGTTATCAAAAAGGGGGATACCCAGGTGACACCCAGATATTAAGATCATTTAGACTCTTTTAACATTTTTCAATTCGTGTACACATTTTAGAGTTGAAAACATGAAGCAAATGTATTTTACTTATAAACGCAACCTAATGCTAAAATGTGTTTTGTTTATATAAAAGTAAATAAAATGTTAATTGCTAAAACAAAAACAAAAAACACTATAAAGATCTATAAAAAAATCTAATAAAAAGGATGAAAACACAAGAAAACTAAAAAAAAGAAAAAATTAAAAGTGATTTCTTTTTTCATTTAAAATGTTTTTCATAAATTGAAAATTCATAATATTCACGAAAATATGCTTATGCAATATCTCAGTACACTAATAGTATTTCAATGACAATAAAATAACACTGATCTTAACTCAAAACCTCGTAATGACAAAGCAAAACCAAATTTGTGAAAATTTTGCAAACTAAACTATATTGCATTGCATCAGTATTCTATGGAAGCCAGTTTCCACCAATTGCAATTTATAAAGTCAAATGATATAAACTCCCAGTTGGGAGTTATAAAGTCAAAATTGCGTGAAATAAATGGAATTGCAAGTTCATATTACACAATTCTGACTTCACAACTGTAAAAAAAAAAAAAAAAAAAAGATTTTTAGCACTGAGCCCAAAGTAGCAGCCAGAATTATTTTTCCAATTGTTTATTTAATCAATGAGAAAAATTCAGATAAATGTTTGTGTTATATATTTTGGTTGCATTTTTTAGTTGAAAAATGTAGATGTATGTTTAAAATAGATAAATATAAAACTATTGATATATCGATCTATATACCCCTGTATCGAATCGTATCGTAGAATTTTTGGAGGGATCGGCAAATATCGTATCGGGGTAATGAGAATCAATATCGTATCGTATCGTGATGAACCATCCAATTTACATCCCTACAAAAAAAAGTCAGAATTGTGAGATAAAAAGTCGCAATTACCTTGTTTTATTTTTTATTCAGTGGGGGAAACGGGCTTCCATAGTATTCAGACCCTTTTGCTATGGCATTTAAAATTTTTCTCAGATGCATCCCATTTCGACTTTTAGATGAGATCTCTGCTTTGATTACATACACAGACCACATCAAATATGGTGATCCCTTAAATGTATTGACATTTGGCATGATTTCAATCCATCTTGTGTGTTTTTGCTTCCAGTCGAGAGACGCACAAGATTGCTGTGTTCTACATTGGAGAAGGCCAAGAGGACAAATACTCCATTCTGTCCAACACAGAGGGCAGTCAGGCTTATGAGGACTTTGTCTCTGGGCTGGGATGGGAGGTGAAAAAACACATCCAATCCACTTAATGAGTCTGTAGTGAGCAGATGTCATGTCCTGGGACTATCAGAGCATCAGGAAGTTTCTCTCTCTGTTTCAGGTGAATTTGGCCACTCACTGTGGGTTTATGGGTGGTTTGCAGAGAAATGGCAGCACAGGTAGCACAGCACCATATTACGCTACCTCCAACGTGGAGGTCATCTTCCATGTGTCGACTCGCATGCCTTCTGACTCAGACGACTCCATCACCAAAAAGGTAGATCAAGCACCTCTTTTCCTGCTTGACAAGAACCATACACATAAAAAAACTTTATGGTTTTAGATGGGTGGTTTCCTGATTGAAACTGGTGGAAAGCTGTCTTATTTATAATTTTTAAAGAAGTTGAAGAAAATGCCACTGCTTTGTCAGGAGAGTAGGCTTTCCAGTCACTATACATTCAGAGATGAAATCAGAAAGTAAAAAGGTCACACTCTTCAGTTTTTAAATGACCTAATGTTAAACCCACCCTTTTAGTTACAGTTGCTGTCGCTATAAAGCTTTCTGCCAGTGTCACACAGTAAGAGAGAAGCAGTAATTAAGTGAAAATAATGTGCATTTGTGTATCTGGTAAGGATGGGCAATATATCTAATGTGTATGATATAGCAATATATTTTTTATTAAGTAAATTATATGGAATGAGGCAATGCTGTTAATATCAATATGAAGTAGTTTGATTGATACAAGGGCATTTGACAACAAATACAGAGTGAGGCGCTGCGGGGAAAGTGCACAATCCAGTTTGTACTCAACTTATGCTTTAAAAAGCATTATTTTTTGTTTTTAGATCGTAATGTTAAAATGTTAGAATGTAATGAAATTTTAACCCATTTTGCACATTACATATGGCATTGCCTACATGGTTGCAATTTTCTTAAAATAAATATAGTTGTTTTTTTTAACAAAGACATTTTCTTTTTATTTTATGTTTTAGACATTTTTCAATTATGACAATTATCTCACCTAAATGTTTGATCATGCATTGCATTTTAGTTTTTACAGTGAGGCAATAGCTACATAATAGCTTACACACAGTGCAAGCTTGATTTTGTGAGCTGTACACTAAGAAATAATATGTTAGATCAACGAAAAAAACAGTTTGCTTCAGGTTTTTTCTTTTTTTTTTTTTTTAGTTATGATAACTTCTAATAAAACGATGTTCAACCAACGAACTAAATTGATTCAGAAGAACTTAATTTGTAACATAAACATATTAAATTAATTACTAAAAAAAATAATTTGTCCAACTAATGGATTTGTCAGCCTGGAACCAATTTATATGATCTTTTTTCAGTTCAAATCCACAGCTATTATAGCACACACTAAATGTAACTAGTTTAGCATGAATAATGAATAAGAAATATGTTACTTGTCATTGGCATTAGCACAGTCACTGCTAATAGAGTCAATGTATTGTTTAGCTCCATGTGGTCTACTCTTCAGCACAATGGTAACCATAAGAACTTCAACTTAAAAGAAAAACATAACAGCATTAAACGCTAATATGTATTACCTTCACAAAAACAAAAAACTAAACAAAAAACATACATAAAATGACACCTAATTTCAACATTTGCTCTCTATATCCTGTCCTATGCAGAGCATGCTGGGAACTAGAAATCCACTAATTAATTTCCAAATGAGACAGTTTTATTGAGTTACTACAACTTAATTTTTAACGAAATTCAATTAACACAGAAATTTTAGTTTAAATTAATGTAATGATCAACATTATTTTGTCAGCTGAACGCAACAAAATAATGTTTAAAGCTTAAATGGTTTAATTAAATTATTAATTAAGAAAAAACTCGCAACCATGCATTTATTTAAGCTGTCAAGTCAAGTCACCTTTATTTATATAACGCTTTAAACAAAACTGATTGTGTCAAAGGAACTGAACAACATTCATCAGGAAAACAGTGTGTCAATAATGCAAAATGATAGTTAAAGGCAGTTCATCATTGAATTCAGTGATGTCATCTCTGTTCAGTTGAAATAGTGTCTGTGCATTCATTTGCAATCAAGTCAACGATATCGCTGTAGAGGAAGTGACCCCAACTAAGCAAGCCCGAGGCGACAGCGGCAAGGAACCGAAACTCCATCGGTGACAGAATGGAGAAAAAAACCTTGGGAGAAACCAGGCTCAGTTGGGGGCCAGTTCTCCTCTGACCAGACGAAACCAGTAGTTCAATTCCAGGCTGCAGCAAAGTCAGATTGTGCAGAAGAATCATCTGTTTCCTGTGGTCTTGTCCTGGTGCTCCTCTGAGACAAGGTCTTTACAGGGGATCTGTATCTGGGGCTCTAGTTGTCCTGGTCTCCGTTGTCTTTCAGGGCAGTAGAGGTCCTTTCTAGGTGCTGATCCACCATCTGGTCTGGATACGTACTGGATCCGGGTGACTGCAGTGACCCTCTGATCTGGATACAGACTGGATCTGGTGGCCACGGTGACCTCGGAATAAGAGAGAAACAGACTAATATTATCGTAGATGCCATTCTTCTAATGATGTAGCAAGTACCTCTGGTGTTATGGGAAGTGTATTGTGGTTGTTAACTGATCCCCTGAATAATTTTTGAGTGCTCTATAATCAAGCTGCACAGTTGACAGGCATTGTCACTTGCACAATTGAGGCAGTGTTGCATCGTCACTAAAGTTTATAAATTCACATTTTTTCAGTCTTGGCACCGTTTAAAGCATTTAGCACTCTGCGATTTCCTTGAGATAGTCTGCTCATGCACACTCAAAGTGCACACACATAAGGCCGCCTCACATGATGCAATGAGGTGATTTGAAGTCATTTGTGCATTTTGAGAGGGAAAGAGAGAAAGTGTATAGTGATTCATTCACGCTGTTTATAAAACTATGTCTCACAGAAAGTTTTCAAATTATTTTGTAAGTTATTTAATAAAGAAATATGAATTGCACCTCACCTTCAGCAATATAATTATTTGACCCAGGCTAAACACAGATTGAGACAGTGTCGCTGCATGTCATGCCAAACCACTCATCATCAGCTTGAGATCGTTTTTTGAGAATCGGCCTTTATAGAGACCGCCGATCAAACTTCCCAAAGTGATTATTGGCCGATGGTGATGATCGGTAGCTGATCAATCAGAGCACCACTAATGGAGGATTGTAGACTCACAAGTTAATGTCCACTGGTATGTGCATTTACCAGTTGTGTATGTTTGACAGCTACATCCTTAACAGATGGAAGTTGCTGTGATTTAGGTTAAAAATGCATAAATACTCATATCAAGCAATCTGTTTTACAGACAAAGGAACAGTGACCACGCAATGAATAATCCAGTATCCAATATAGTCAGCACAGTGTTGTCTTTTAGTTTCAGTCTGAAAATCCTGCATGGAATTGTGCCTTTGAAAACAAATCCGTGGTAAAATTAAGTGATCAGAGGACCAATTTCTTACTGACGGGGTCTAGATCTTCATGAAAAATTCTGAACGGTGTATATAAATATACCTGTTTTTTTTTTTTTTTTTCTAAAACCAAACATTTTTTTAAAAACTGCAACACAAATGTTTGCTTACCCTTAGAAACACTGTTATTTTGTTTAAAATGGATTTAATGACTACAGTTCGTCGTACAGACTGAACAGCAGGTGAGTGACATGCATGTAGAGCGTGACTTTTGGACCGTGCTGCTGATTGCACGGCTCTTGTCAGGCCGCTGAGAGCTGTGAGGCCGTGTAGTCAGCGAGGGGGCTGAGCATGTGCAGGTTTAGTAACAGCTCTCTCTCTCTGGACTCCTGTGCGTTCTGTGATCGGGGCCCCGATCAGCACATTAACTCACGCCGCAAGGGCCAAAGGCCTGCCGGATACCAGCAGGGCCCTGCTATCGAATTCCGCCCGTGTCGGCGGGACGGCGATCGACATGCGTTAGCAGGTTAACGCTGGCAAAATGAGCCGGTAGGAACCTGGTTAGTTTGAGCGCTCAATCCGATCATGCGCAGGCCTGCAGAGAGAAAAATTAATCAGGCTACCAGACACTGAAGTCTCTCACCATCAGAACTCCTATTAGCCCATCGCAGCCACACTCCGCTTCCTCTGTTCAGTGCAGGGAGGGAGTGTGTGTGCCGCGAGCCATGCTCGATTCATTTTGGCCTGATTTTGGCCATCAGGCCCTATAATTGCTGTGCTCCTGCTCAGGCAGCGAGAGAGGGCAACTGTTGGGCGGCGCGTGTGTGGGGAGGGGTGAAAGGGCTATTTTATCAGCCACAGGCAGACAGGAAGTAACTCCTCTAATTTACAAATGCAACATTCAGAGGTAGCGAGAGAAAAGAGGGGTGAAGAGCCGACAGCAAGGAAAGCAAAGAGAGAAAAAGAGAAGAATTCCTGAATCCAATTGAGTGCTGGGGGGCAGAACGGAACAGAGCAGCTGGCTGGGCTAGTAATGTAGTTACTGGGAGGGTGTTGCCATGCGAGGCCATGGTGTCAGGAGGCAGCCGGTCATCCAAGCACACACACACTCTTTTGTTGCAGAGGGAAGGATGCTGCTTCTTTACAAGGCAACATTTAAGCTTGAGGGCATTTCTAGCTTTGCTCAGTGTCTGTGTGTTTACAGTGTGCATGTGTGTGTCATGCTCTACACATGGTTCTTTCAAGAACGCTGAAAGGTTCTTTGGGATCAAAAAATTATTTGGGATCACTGTCAAGACTTCCTTTTGGAATCTTTAAGAGCGCACACACATGGGGCCACTAAAGTGCCTCTTCCACTATTGGGCCGAACGTTTTTTTCTTTGTTTTGTTTGTTTTGCTTAACCATTCCATTCTGTGCCGATCCGGGCCAGTCAGTTCTGATACGGTTTCATTTTCAACTGTGGTGCTGATAACGGAGCGCTTTGGAACGTAATACAAACGTGTCAGTTGTTGCCTTGTTAACACAAGTGTAATGTAAACAGCGATATAGACAATGATCAGATATATCTGTTTTTTGGGACTCCTTTTTATCTGATATTTACTTTCTTAACAGAAAAAAGGACACAACTCTTGATGTGAAAAATAAACAGAAGGCAATGCCAGTGTACCAACAAATGCTGAGGGGATATACATGCCCAAATATCAATAAGCGCAAATACATTTCTTCTTTATTTATATTGACTGTAGTGTAGCTGTTTACTTGGCTATTTCATCAAATACCGTGCTTCGGCTTAGTCAGCTATGGCGAAACTGGAAGCTAGGCAACAGAGTGGTAACGTCATGCACACGCACTCGACCAACACAATTGTCTAACCTTGCTGAGAGTAGTTGTAATCGTGCAACGCGGTACCAGCCTCATGTGGAAATAGAACTAGAACCGTACCTGACAGTACCTTAGGACCGATGGGCTCAATAGTGGAAAACCGGCTGAATATTCTCATAGTTTTTGTTTGCTAATCCAAATCTGTTATTATTGCTCATACTTAAAAGTACTGGACAGTCCTTAGTCTTAAACAATCAAATCTTAATTACATTTTCATCAAATTTAAGGCCTTAAAAAAAGTCCTATCATATCTAAATGTACATTATAGAGGTCTTAAATTTGGGGACAGAAAATGTTGTAATGTGACTACATAAGACTCCAAACGACATTCAGATAGCATGCTTATCCTCTAGGAAATAATAATTGCAATGTTAGGTGCATTTAAGTCACTGGCCGGAACAAGATGGCGATATACCTTTTCTACATAAAAATACTTTGGTAACACTTTAGAATACTGTTTCTTACTTAATGCATATCTGATAATTATATATATACTGATTAGTTAACACATCTTCCTTAGCGGTTAACAGTAGTGAGTTAAGTGTTAATGAATAATTACCTGTTATTTCTTCAATTATTCCTTATTAGTTATGCAGTAAGTAAGAAACAGTATTCTAAAGTGTTACCAATACTTTTTAGAGGGATGGTTCACCTAAAAACAAAACTTCTGTCAGTAATTACTCACTCGTATGTTGTTTCAAACGCATTAAAAACCTTTGCTCATCTTCGGAACACAAATTAAGATATTTTTGATGAAATCCGAGAACTTTCTGACCCTCCATAGACACCAATGGAAATACCACATTCAAGGCACTGAAATGTAGTAAGGAGAACTTTCTGACACATGGCCTATCGTTATGTACACTTAGTACTGTAATGACGCGCTTCACTGTAATAATGGAGGGAACCACTTCTGTGGTATTTTTCACAGTCGCGTCTTTTATAATTTTTTATCTTTGTTATCTAAAACGTGCTGTGACGGATATTCCAAACCCACTCATAATATGATGCCGAAACACTCAAGCCAGCAAAACATGCGCAACGCGTGCATGTATTTGTACTGTTGCAGAACGAGAGGTACAGTAGTAACGTACTGGGAGGCGAAGTGAATAAGACACATGCCTTTGGTGTGAGAGACCCGGGTTCGAATCCACTGTGAGACACCAACGTGTCCCTGAGCAAGACACTTAACCCCTAGGTGCTCCAGAGGCATGCGACCTCTAACATATGTAGCAATTGTAAGTCGCTTTGGATAAAAGCATCAGCTAAATGAATAAATGTAAATGTACTTCCTTGCACATTACACACAGGCTGCTAGATTCACTTTGCCAGAATTTCATGTATGCTTAAGGTCGAAAATAAATTATGTTTATAGTGAATGCCCCTATCAGTCGTCTTTTTTTACGATCCAAATGCGAGTGCTACGTGAGTGAACATCAGAGATCACACAACAGAAGAGCACGAGCATGCTCGCTCCCTTGCTCTTGCTTTTGCTCTTGCTCTTGCTCTTGCTCTTGCTCTTGCTCTTGCTCTCTCTCTCTCTCGCTCTCTCTCTCTCTCTCTCTCTCTCTCTCTCTCTCTACAGTTAACCCTTTAGGCGCCAGAGGTTTTTTCCTAAGACGTTAAATTTTGACATCTTAATTTCAAAAGGCTATATCTTAAAATTTATAAAAGATAGAGACTTTCTGTCAATTAGAAAAATATTAAGGATGACCCAATGTTTATGTAGGGATTACATTTTCCCATCTAATTTGCATATTATGACGTCATATGGGGCATATTATGCTTCTGTTATGAGCAGCGTGGCCAGATCTGCCTCGCGCACGCGCTGAGTGTGTACAGCTCGGACTACTATCAGTCTCATTGCGACTCCCCACCTTGCCTCCTAACTGTCCTATGAATACTTCGACCTCGTCTAACATACCCAGTGGCATTAGACAAAGTCTCCACTACAATAGTGTCACCGCGATCGCAGAGAGGTGCGGTCAGAAGACAAATATACATGTCTAGTCTAGTGCGGAAAAAATCTCCTGTCTCGTCCCCGCAACAATAACACGCCTGCTAATTTCGCCATGAACACACCGACCCCTGCAAACATTGTTCACACCTCTGACATTTGGCAAAGGACCATTTACATTGGGTAAAGGATTCACCGTTTGTGCTTGGTGTAGGGCTATACTTTCACTTTCAGTAACACCGTCATCTTCTGAATGCAGATTCCCCTTCAGAATCAGTGTCTGCGAATAGAAGTCCCAACACCTCATTGTGGCTTTATTTAAGCTTTATTGATGCCATTAGATAATAATAATAATGATCATAATAATAATCTAATGCCAATACTCGCTGACGCTGCAATATTGGTCAGATAAAATGGCTCACTCTCACACTAGCTCCACTTTTTTTCCCCACAGTTTCAATGCGCTCTAGCTCGAAGATTTTGTATAGGAGCATGAAGTTTTTTTGAGTCAGAGATTAATTATTATATGTCTGCTGTCTGGTGCAGGGGGTGTTGCATGAAATTTGACACCCTATTTGACAAAATCGGCCGTTTTATTCAGTGCTGCATCTTGTAGAGTAAACTCGACCGTGGCGCCAAGAGGGTTAAGTAATTTGTGCATTGTTTTACTTGTTTTTGACATATCTGACCGAACTACAATTTTCCTGTGATGAACATAATATTGTATATTCACTTTGACAAGCTTGCGCATCTCCGCTGCTGCACGCTCAGCTCACTCAGTGTGCTTTATCAGCTCGCACACGTCAGCTATACAGGCGTTAATACTGAATGTTTATCATTATATTCATTGCATAGATATCCTACGTAGGCAACCTTAAACTCTCATAACTCCATTCTGCTGTCTGTTATTCTGTTGTCTCTGTTTCTTTGTCTGAATAACTCACTTATCACATGCTGCATCGTATCGGGGCATTTTAACGAGTACGAGTACAAGAGCTCAGTATCGGGCCCAAAACCGATAGCAGTATTGGTATTTGAGCATCCCTAGTATGTATTTATTGTTTTTATGTAATGGTAGGGCTGTGCAAAAAATCAAATGTGATTTTCATGCACATCTCATCAGTAAAGACGCTCCTGTAATTAGAAGTATATCTCCAGCACGTGCGTTCAGATCATGGTTGCCAGGTTTTCACAACAAATCCTGCCCACTTCTTCTCAAAACTAGTCCAAAAGTAGCCCAATCGCGTTTCCAGGAGGTTCCCCGATAAAAAATCACTTTCCGGAGGTTAAAATTTAAGTTTTATGGCATGGTTGTGTAAGTAAAATTCGCATTTTAGGTGCTAAATATCATGTTATTGGTTTTGTCGCTTCGACCTGCGGACATGAAAAACAACCACAGACTTGGCAACACTGGTTGGCATTTACTACACCGAGCCGTAATTCACTGACAATCTACACAAAATCGATTTTAAAATCAGTGGCAATTCTTTGTCGATTTTGAAAGCGACTTTGTGTTAGTTGTCGGTAGACTACGGCTCTTTGTAGTAACTGCCGCTCCACCTGAATCAGTGTTGCCAAGTCTGCGGTTGTTTTTCATGTCCGCGGTTCGAGGCAACCCCAATACCAATAACGTGATATTTAGCCCCTAAAATGCGAATTTTACCAAGACAACCTTGCCAAAAAAAAAGTATATTTTAACCCCGGGAAGCATTTTTTTTTTTATCTGGGAAACCTCCTGGAATCGCGATTAGTTTTGGACTAGTTTTGAGAAGCAACAGGGCAGGATTTGTTGTCAAATCCTGGCAACCCTGATCTGAGCACACGTGCTGGAGGTATACTTCTACTTAAAGGAGTGTCTTTACTGATGAGATGTGCGTGAAAATCACATTCGATTTTTTGCACATCCCTATGTATTGGTACACAAAGCAATTTGAATTCATATGTATAAATTGGCTGAAACATGTTTTGAGTAGTTTATGCTTGCAATTATCCAGTTTGTACCCCAACGTGTTGAATCAAGTATGTGAGGAAACCCTGATTAAACGCTGTTTAATCTATAGATAGGAATGATACTGCAAATCATAAGATTTAAGAAAAAAGTATACGGTCATTTTGGTAGATGCTAAAATGGGTAAAGAATCCCAAAGCCTTTCATTGGTGGAAGAACCTGAGCAATATCTAGAGACCAGTGAATAAGAAGGTCTTCGAGATGGACTCTATTGGATTGTGTGGGGAAAATCCACCAACCACCTAGAATTATCTAGCAACCGCATGGAACATTTTGGCAATGCATAGCAACCACCCACAACATCTTCACAGGTGCCCTACTTAAGCCTGTACTAAAGTTCAGGTTTCTTAGAAGTCTGCGGTCTTTAACATCTGCTCCCTTTCATTGAGAATGGCATCTGGTGTATGTGTACAATGTGTTGTGTATTTCCTCTCTACGCCCAACCTGTTTACATGCCGCCAATTCTTCTGCTGACTCTCCAAATGGATCGGTATGCAACGACCCAATCAGCTTGTTGTGGATTTGTTTAATTTTAGCCCATTAGCATAATTAAGGGCTTATGGGGAAATGTGGTAATTGCATTTTTGGTGAAGAGGACATGTTTTGGTAATGGCTCATTAGGCATGGGTGCATCGGCAGATGTTTAACGACCCATTGAGAGGAGCTCGCTTAAGGCCGTGCCGTCGCAGCAACATGCTTCCAAGACTCCTCTTTTTTGATTACAGAGGTCACTTTAATTTCTCACCATTTTGGTAATAGTCCACTTAATTGTTGTTAATTATTTGGAATGGAGTCTTTATGGTCTGTCTGTGCTGCTTGTTTTTGCTTAGATTTTGACAGTAAATGATGATGTGAGCACCTGAAACAACCACTTGTGTGTTGCATGAAAAAAATCACTTTTATCACTTAATGTATGCATTGCTAGGCTTGGACTGGGGTGATACATGCAAACATTTCTATCACGTCATTCTCAATTTTTTCACGTCATTCTCTTTTTTTCTGCTAACAATAGATTCCATAGTATTCAATCAAATTTTTGTAGACTTCGGTTAATTACATTGTTTGATTTTTTTTTTTATCCATTTCATTTTCCTCTTTTCAGTTTATTATTAAAAAGATTGGAATGCCCGTTTGGATACTTGCAAAACTTCGTTTTGGGAAATTTAGTTTTGACGTTTAAATTTCTAGCACACAAAACTTCTGGGATTTGCATGAATGAGTTTTTGTATGAATCTCTGAAGGAAACTGAGTGTTTTATAGCATTTCTGTTAATCTTACCTCCATATAATACCTAAACGCGGTGTTCATAAGTTCAGTGTTATTTCAAAACAACATTGTGACAGAAACAACGTGTAGTTCAATTCAAACATCTGAACTTTTCAAAGTGACTTTCTTTCGGCCATTTAATGTTGATGATTAACTGTTTGATATTTGGAAATCTCAAGGTTATCAGCATTAACAGAAGTCGTCATTCCCAGAATGCTCTCTAGATATCTGAATCAGAACTGACTCATACTAGAACCAATTTCCACTGGTAATTGTTTTAACGTCTCCTGTCTGAATATAAAAGCCTTTACAGGATTGTCGGCTAGTAGTAGCACACCTCTGAGCCCACTGTTCTGATATAGTTTTCCTCATGTACAACATTAAACTAATCATTGCAAAAGATTGCTGGTGCTTCAACATTAGAGCTACATGTTAATCAAACTCTCAGCGCCCATGTATTTCATGTTCCTGAGGTCCCAAAAATTATCTTCCGAAAAATGCATTTCCTACAAATGTATGTATATTTTTATGTAAAAATGACAATCTGTCCAATTTTCTGGCTAAAGTCAATTTGTTTAAATGGTTGAAACATAATGAACCCAATTTCAGTAGCTCATCTGACTTGAGATTGAAAATTCCCAAAATAATTTCAGCTGTTATGTACTAAAATAAATGTACAGTCTTTCTGGAATTATAGTTGATCATGAAGAAAATGTACATGTTTGTGAGAGAGTCCTGTATTTGATGACCACGGTAGTTTTACATACTCTTAAAATTAAAGGTGCTTCAAAAGGTTATTCACAGTGTTGCCATTGGAGAACCATTTTTGGTTCCACAAAGAACCATTCAGTCAAACGTTCTTTAAAGAACCATGTCTTTCTTAAGTTTCATAATCTGAAGAAGTCTCATTCTTTCAGATGTTAAAGGTTCTTTATGGAACCATTTAAACAAAAAGGTTCTTCTATGGCATCGTGAAGCACCTTTATTTTGTGCAATGTCTTTCGAATTTGTTATTCAATAAACATGCACTGTGTAAAATGATTATCTGTAATTGTTTTTTTCCCCTGATGTGCAGCCCTCATAATGTTCCTGAGTAATGTTGACAGTATTTGATTGGTTTGCATGTCAGATTTATTGATGCTTTTGCCTCTGATTGGTCATAGCTTCGTCACTTGGGAAACGATGAAGTGCACATCGTGTGGTCGGAGCACACGCGGGATTACAGGCGAGGAATCATTCCCACCGACTTCGGAGATGTCCTCATCATCATCTACCCCATGAAAAACCACATGTTCTTTGTTCAGATCATGAAAAAACCTCAGGTACGTCCCTCGTCATGAAGATAATGACATTACATTACATTACAAACCACAGTCGTCCACCATTATTTACCAGATTTTCATATATTACGTGAAATGCCTCTCCCGAGGCGTCTTAAGCTCTTCGTCAGGATGTGCGATGTTTCGTTGATTGTCATGAGATGTCAATTGTGGCTGGAAGGACTGGATGGTATCTCTTCCTGTCTCTTCTCTGAAAGCACTAATGCTGGAAGTCCATTACTGCACTGTCGGCACGCCACTCTCATCGCGGTCAAGCTGCCTTTCATCTTCCTCCTCCTGCGTCTGCCGCTAGATCCCCAGAGAAACCGAGCGTGCATCATTTGTAATTTCTCGCAAACACGTCAGCTCTCCCAGACTTGACTGCTGTGTGTCGAGTGGCCTGGATGCTGTCGGATGTATGGCTCCTGCAGCATGTCACCAGCTGCAATTAGTGAAATTCCCTCAGCTGTAACACTGCTATCTGCTGTTCCACCCAAATAACTCTCATTTCATCCACTCGAGAAACGCGAGCCTTGGCAAATGAAACTGATGCATTATCCATCCACTAGATTAATTTGTCCCGTACATGTATTACATGCAACATGGGGTTGAGAATTCATGTAAATTGATTTTGCATTTAAAACTTAAAACAATATTGCTTCATTATTTGCTCTGTCTCAACCAGGTTCCATTCTTTGGGCCTCTGTTCGACGGGGCAATAGTGACTGGGACGCTGTTGCCAAGTCTGGTGCGGGCCACATGCATCAATGCCAGCAGGGCTGTGAAGTCTCGACTGCCACTATACCAGAGTTTGTATCCTTCAACGTTATGGTTGGGAGATCACAGCGTTCTGTATGTGATTTGACACTCATTTTGTGCTTGTAGGTAGAACACACTCTGAACATGTCTCATTCCACTCTGTAGTTCTCAATGCTTTTAATCTTTTGTTGAACATGACTTCTGCTGAAAATTGACACTGATATCACTGATATGATTAATGAGGTTGTTTGTTAATATATATCTATAGTATTTATAGACACCATTGCTGTGTAACACAGTATGAGAGACTCTGTTTTTGGCATTGTGTGTTGTTGTTTGTTGTTGCTGTTTAAAGAACAGCTCATCCATTTCTGGCAAAGACGTGGCATCTTTTCCCGGTAAGTAAATGTTTTTATGGTGTATACTGGGAGTTTTTAGGGAGCAAAAGATTGAGTGCACTGGAATGGCCCTAGAAATGCCTTGGTAGTACATAGTTTCTAGGGAGAAGATTGAAACAGACCTGCTGTCTCTTTTCTATAATTGTCTCCAGCTGATGAATTATTACAAATCAATTTCCAAGTTGAATTGTGGAAGCCTTACACCTTGAGTGTCTATTCATTTTCAATAATTCATTGGCCAAGAATCAATTGTCAATTGTTTGTCTCATATCCTTTTTATCTGCATGTAGAATTTCTTCCCTTCTCCACTGATTGTCTTGTTTAGAAAAACTGCTATATGGGGGAAAAGGGTAATTTGGTAATTCATTTCGTAAAGTCATTGGTAATTTTCACAAAATGAGAGCTAAAAGGAATGCTGACATAAAAGGTCATTACTTCACAATAATGTTCAGCTGACTTATTTCCATAAAAATAAAAAATATGATCATAATTTGTTGATTTGACAGGAAATAATTTTGGTATCCGAGGATAAAGTGCCTAGTCATATTTTATTTCTTTTATATTTCTTTTATTTTTACTTTAATCAACCAGAACTATGAATGGTAGTGTGGGTAAGTGAGAAAAACACTTGCCTGATGACATTAATTTTACAGATTAGCGATGTATTTTGACAGTCAGGTATTCCTATAGCACTGGGTTTTAAGTTTATTTAACACCTGTAGTGATATGCGGAACATATTATAAGTAGATATTGTCTGGTTTTTCATTCTGCTCTTTCTTTCCTATCTGCAGTGATATTGCGTCATTGTGATCATTATTGTGAGTGGGTGTGTGTGTGACTGTTAATTGTCTCTAGTGAAAAGGGTGTGAAAGGCCATTAAGGATATTCTGCTTTCACAGCTTCCTGCAATGACTTGATCTGTCTCTATGAATAATTGATCTGCTTTTGGGTGCTGCTTCTACACCACTGTCTCTTATCTGTCCGTCACATGAACATCTGCTCGACAGTCACCTCTTACACTCACACAAAACTGTGTGTGTGTTTCCCATCTCTTTGTCCAAGTTCACAACACAGGCCTGATTCCAAATCATGTTGTCGTTGGTTTGAGGTTGTGAAATATGAAGTTTGTCCCATGTCAGACACCTCCTCATATACTGCTCCTATACTGACCCATATGTGTAAGACAATAGTGATTCATTATGAGGGTAAACAGACAGGGCTGTTTTGTCAAGTTAGCGGTAAATGAAAATGTATCTTATGTTTGTTAGTTTTTTTTTTGTTTTTTTTTTATTAATGCAATAATTTTATTAACGTTATTAATCCTATTGGTAGTAAACCATGTATATATATATATTTGATCAACATGTCATAACTCTATCTTCCGGTGAATTGACTATTAGTATTTATTTAGTATTAATTGTTCAGTTTGCAGTGATAATTTAGTATTAATTATTTAATATAATTTTTATTCATATTTTGAATTATCTTTTATTTTTAAAAGTTTTTTTTTAAGTTTTAGAAATTTGCTTTTGTCATTTTTATTGCTTTGTTTTTGTATTTCTAAATAGTATTTTTTTTTTTTCAGTTCATAATTTGAGTATTTTCAGCTTTTACCATGGATAGTTGCAAAGGCAACATTTCAAATTCTCATTTAGTTTAGGTTTTTATGTAATATATTTATATTTAATTTCCAATTCATTTAAATGAATAATGTGTTTTAATAGTTTTAGTTTTAGCTAACAATAAAATTGCAAAATTTTTCTTTCTGGTAATGCATTCCAGGCTCCTCCAATCATTTATTTTGCCTAAACTCCTCTCCTTTCTTACTGTCGACTGCAAACTCACATTCAGACCCGCCTCCCGCATCTCAAAATCAAATCAATGAGTAACACTTGACCTATCGGTAAGCCCCTCCCCTCGAACGCAGATGAGCCAATTACGTTTCATCATGCACCTCAACGCTATTGTTTTAAATAACCGAATGATGTCTTAAGGAACCTTGGAAAATGTCAGGCTCTCAAATCATGACCGAAAGTCACTTCGGTTTCATCCTGGCTGTTCACACTGAAGTCACATTGTGAAAAATCTGATGCAGATCCAGTTTATTTTCACATTCGAATGCGGCCCAGATTTGAATGGTCAGATTGAGCGTGGTTCGAACCATTTACACTCTCATCCAAAAACAGATCTGCCTCACACATCAGGGAGGAAAACACTTCTTCTCTCTCTTACAGTCTGTCGCTCCCCGTCAGAACAATGACCTTGCCTCACAATCTGAAAGATGAAATCTTCTCTGGAGTTTTCTGCTTCACAATGGTCGGGGTCTCTGCAATCTTCCCGCTTGTTGTGCTTGGTGCTCCAGTGTAATTAGTTGAATATTTCTTCAAAGCGAGTCCTCATGTTCCCTGCACAGGCTGATAAAAGCAGGTGTCTCTCTCTGGCCCTGCCGCAGAGATGGAGGGGCCTCCAGCAGGCTACACCATCACTCAGCTCTAATTGGATGGGTTTTGGTGAAATGACCACCAGTGCTTGGCATGGGGCACTGCAGTCTACCCCGTGCCTTGCGCTGTCCCACACCCTTGCCTTCTATTGTCCGTGTATGCAGGTGAATGTTCAGAGTTAATCTATGGATCTCTCTCCCGCCCGGCTCTGGGATTACGCTTTTCCAAAGGGCTTAGTTTGAATGGTGAGCCCCGCTCCTGCTGACACCTTTCACAGTGCGCATAATGTGTCTTGATTATTGATTCATCAGCTGCTGCGAGTTTGAAGTGGTCCATGCCGAAGCCCTGCGAAGGGAAACTTAGGATATATTACAAGATCAATAAATGAAGAAAATTCATCTTCAGCTGATACATGAGCCTTTTGTTCCTTCATGTTCTCACTCTTATTGACATTCTCCTTATTGCTCTGGAGCTGATTGGGCTTTCTTGAAGGGATTGTTCACACACAAATGAGAATTCAGTCATTATTGTTGTTCTAATGCCATATGACCTTTCTTTTTCACACAACAAAAGGAGAGATAAAAAATAATGTCCCACTTGTTCTCGTCCATGTAATGGCAGTGAATAATGACAAGCTTTAAAACAGAGGCAAATGTTGTAACAGAAGGATAACATGTCTAAATGATATACACCAGACTAATTCCACTTGATTTTTTTTTTTTTACATCATTTACATTGACTAAAAATGTGCATATGACCATGTTTAAAAACATTGCCTTATACCACAAATACTACAGCAAGTCAAGGCCTGTTCTGCACAAAAATTCAGTCATGATTTCTGCATGTGATTCGTCTTCTCAGACCATTTAGTAAAAAATGGCAGATAGCTGAATGAAATTGCATATTTACAAAGCGCTATGTAACTTTTCTGACACTTGCTTGTCATGGAGAAGAAAGGAAGTCGAACATTATTAACATGTTTTCAAACAGCCTTTTATGTTTTTGTGTTTGCTGTTATGTATATCAGATAACACCCAATACATAAATACAAAAATGCGATGCAGTTCCAGGTTCTTCCTCTGCGGTTCACTGTCACTGATCCTTTGATTTTGGTTCATTCACTCTGCCAGTGATTTTCCAGAATCTGTGTATGCGTTCACACACATCCCGTAAGGATCCCTTAAAAGACATGTGACATGTAATGTGACATGATCTGTTTCACTTAAGCTAGTGAACGATCACAACTTCAGCACAGATAGTGAGGAGCTACCTGATCTCCGCTTCATTACAGTTTGCACATATTTTCTGCTTTAAAAAATAAAAATGTTAAAAGAGTCGTGCGATAATGTGCATCATCACTAAGACACACTCTTTTCTGCATTGGTTCTGGTTTTTGTTTCGGGACGTATTCGCGTTCACTCAGAAGGCACTCTGGCAATTTTCGTGGACCAATGTGCAGTGTGAAGGGGCTTTAGCAGAATACTCATCATTTCTTTAAGCATAAAATTATTTGTATTATTTTCTTACAAATGAAGTTATGAATATTTTATATTCCCAGAGATTTCTTAACAATGTTCTAATATTTTCTAATCTAAGATTGTTCTAAAAATATGAATTTGACCTCTTGGGAAAAAAGTTCTTAAGAA
Organism: Carassius gibelio; assembly: GCF_023724105.1. Taxonomy (NCBI): domain Eukaryota; kingdom Metazoa; phylum Chordata; class Actinopteri; order Cypriniformes; family Cyprinidae; genus Carassius; species Carassius gibelio. Next base: position 5,925,765 of record NC_068412.1, on the reverse strand, counting down.
TTGTTCGTAAATAAAAAATTTTAGTCGGGATAAACTCCAATTTAATAATGAAGTTTTAAATGATTTGAGTTATTTAAATAGATAAAAGATTATTATAGTAATCTGCAGTCCTTGAGTTCCACCCACGTCTCAGGGAAATGTTCCTGTCAGTCTGATCACATGTAACAGCATTAGCAGCCTTCATTCAAATGAAATAGTTTATTGTGTGAATTGTCACACCAAATGTTTGTCTGGGTGTGAACAGGTCTTCAGATGCTGTCTATGGTAATAGTTTATGTTTGCGCTGTGCTGTTTTTTCTAATTCAGCCAGCTTTGCTTTGACTTGCAAGATGTCCTGTTGCAATACAGGTCAAAGACCGCTGCTGTCAGCTGTCCATGTGTGTGACATCACACATCATTGAGTTATGTAGAGTTGACAAGTGAGCAGTCGGTTTAACTCTTTTACCACTGAGCCCTTCCTTGGTCTAAGGTCAGTGTGTCACCGTCTCTTCACTCTCTTTCTGTCAGTCTCTGCGTGAAGTAGACATGCTCCAGTCCACATGGGGCTGGCGATGGCAGACCAGTGGCCTTTAAGAAGTGAAGCAGAGATTCACTGACCTTCAGTCTTTGAGCTGTGCTGTACAAGAATCGATGGAGTTACTCCCTCTCTCCTCCTGGCTCAGATCCATCTCTAGGCACCAATCAATAGCCATAATCTGTTCCTGCCCGCCGTCAGTCATGCACGATTCAGCTTTTAGCACCCGTGATGGATATTTGAGGGTAAGTTGAGGATGTGGTCTCATGTAGACCGTAATACAAGTACCAGCGATTTAGAATGAGGATTATGAATGTGATTGTTTGCTTGTCATTGTGGCCATCCGCCCATATAGCACAGATCTGACTGTGTTCATATTAGTTGCTTATTAAATCAGAATATCCATGCGCTATATTGAAATGTGTGTCAGGGTTGAGCCTACTTCCTCTATTGCATTGTGTTGCAGAGTCTGACATTTGACTGTCGACACATTGCAGACTATTCTAGCAAAGAACCACTTAGTTAAACTGGAAGAGGCCGTCCCACTGACCCCATCAGCTTTTTTGCATGATGTTTGAGGCCATGAAATTAATGATACTGCAATAATAGGCCAACATAGTATAATAGTAGATAACAGCATTCAAATAATGTTGTGGCATTTTCTCCAAATGGAGTCCCCCTCCCCGTCTACTTCAGTGGGTCTCCCAACTCGCCAGCTGTTACTGGAGGTCCTGACAAAGTCCAGTGTGTTAAGATCACAGAGTTATGCCAACTCTCTCTCCCAGCAATCCCTCTCTGTCCTTCTCTTCTTGTCCAGCCCTGCACACATTCAAGACTGGGTTTTGAATCACGTGCCTCCATACTGCACTTGTCTTTGCTTTCCATTTCTAATTTGATGGCTGATTTCTTGGCTCACTATTTGCCACTACCAAATGATAAATATGATAAAAAATATTTCAGATATAAAACATTTACCTTCACAGAAAACCAAGAATAACATCTTCAGAGGTTGTGGCGTATCCTTATTAGGAAAATAAGGAATTATTAGTTATTCAGGTTTCTTAACTGTTCATTCTAGTGATCATAATGGTGCAGAAATGGAGAAGTTCAATACAGAAGTATATATATATATATATATATATATATATATATGAAGAATGTACTGGCTTAATAAGGCATTTTGCATATAGTGAATGAACAAATTCAAATAGACCAAATTAATTTTAAAAGTGTAATTTTAAAGAACAAGTTGTATAGAATTTTCTTGTTCTTCCAGCAATTGCTTTTTGATATTGTGTGTGCCTGTGTGTGTGTACATGTTGTAGTGTTCTACTGTGTGAAATATTACTTACGGTTTCAGTTATTTTTTCACAAATTGCTGGCAGTATATACTGCACAGTGTTCAGTAACTTGTAACTAGCACACGCACACACACACACACACACATTCAAGGGGGCTCCCATCCACAGGCCTGTCAAGCCCAGCCGTGAGTGGAAAGTCAGTTTTGTCCATATGGCATATGGCGTCTCACTGCTGCCTCTTTATATGAAATACTCAAGTATTCTCCCACCCACCCAGCCACCCACCCTCTCTTTCTAACACTCAATGACTCATAGCATTACTCTTCTCTCTCTCTCTTTCTCTCTCTCTCTCTCTCTCTCTCTCTCTCTCTCTCTCTAACCCTCCTGCTGCTTGTGATGCCTGGAACAAAGAGTAGTGACACACACACACACACACAAGTGCCCGTGGGGGATTTTCTCTTATGGTAAAGCCAGGACTTAAACACATGTCAGTAAACAACTCCGTGACAGAACAACAAAATAGGACAAAAACAGGTGGCAGATGTGATAGGTGTGTGCATGAATCTCGTGTACTTCATGTTTATCCAGTCTTGGCTCTGGCTGGGCTTTCTTTTCTGCACATCATCATCATGCTCGGAATCCTCAATAGCTTTTTTAATCAAATTTCCGCAGGGAGCAGGAAGACTCCCGGGTCATCGAGTCGTGTCTAATTCGATATGAGTACAGCATGCTACTGGGTCAAACTTCTTCATACTTTATCAACCTGAAATGAAATATGCACTTGATGATATTCCTGTTTTCCTCCTCTCTAAGCACATTTTTTCTTGATTTTTACACTTTCTAAAGACATTTTTGTGTTGCAAAACTAATTCTGAGTTGTTGACGGGGTATTCAGGACTCTTAAAAATAAAGATCCAAATAAGGGGCTTTCATAGCACAGCACAAGAAGAACCACTTTTGGTTCCCCAAAGAATATTTCAGCAAAAAGTTCCAATACAGACGTTCCATGGTTGTTAAATGTTGTTCATGGAATCATAGATGCCAGTTAAGAAACTTTATTTTTAAGAATGAAGAAATATTTTAGTTCGCCAAAGGACTTTTCTATTTTTCTTAGTGAAGAACATTTAAAAAATCTAAAAAATCTTTTTTTCATTATGAAGAGCATTTTGTTGAATGGAGAGGTTCCAATCAAGATTATTATTATTATTTTTTAAACAGTATAGTTTGCCTCAAAGTAGTCTCCTATTTATGCAATGGTTAATAATAGCAATGGTCGCTTTATTAAGGACAGTATATCATTTAAAAATTTGCTTAAGTTGTAGCAGCATCTTTTGCATCACAGAACATCTGCGGCCAATGTGATTGAATTTGACAATCTACATTTAAACTTGAACCTCCTTCTCCTCCCACACAAAATGGAAAAAAGAAATCACTAGCACTCCATTAGGCATTCATGCTTGACATCTGTCTATGTTCTGCTACTATTGTGAATGGAGGAGCCATTGCCAGATCAGGGTGGGATCCCCCCAGCGAGTGTGTGTGTGTGTGTGTGTGTGTGTGTGTGTGTGTGCGGTAGAGTTACCCAGAGCTTGCTCCTTTATTAATGCTCCCTCAGGAGTGACGTTACTAAAGCGCCTGTAAGCGTGAGAGCAGCTCCTGTGGGCACCTGCTAGTTTATGTTTTTGCACTCTGCCATAGTGTTTTCTGTGGTGCTGTTGTTGTTTATTTTGTGCAGATGGGAGACTACTGTATTAAAAGTGAAACAATGGGGAAACGATTGCCTCCAAGGAATGGTGTAGATTTGATTTTAAAAATAAATGTTCTACACACACATCATGTTTTCAATACACTGGACATTGATGGTTTTACCAATTCTATAGTCAAGTCAAGTCACCTTTATTTATATAACGCTTTAAACAAAACTGGTTGTGTCAAAGCAACTGAACAACATTCATCAGGAAAACAGTGTGTCAGTAATGCAAAATGATAGTTAAAGGCAGTTCATCATTGAATTCAGTGAGAATTCAATGTCATCTCTGTTCAGTTTAAATACTGTCTGTGCATTTATTAGCAATCAAGTCAATGATATCGCTGTAGATGAAGTGACCCCAACTAAGCAAGCCAGAGCCGACAGCGGCAAGGAACCGAAACTCCATCGGTGACAGAATGGAGAAAAAACCACCATCTGGTCTGGATTCGTACTGGATCCAGGTGACTGCAGTGACCTCGGAATAAGAGAGAAACAGACTAATATTAGCGTAGATGCAATTCTTCTAATGATGTAGCAAGTACATCGGGTGTTATGGGAAGTGTTCCCGGTTCCGGTTTACCTAATTAATGCAGCCTAAAAATCCTTTAACTGATTTGGATATTAGAAGCATATTAGTGTGTTATGTGTAAGCCAGGTTAAAGAGATGGGTCTTTAATCTAGATTTAAACTGCAAGAGTGTTAACCTTATTTATTTATAGTAAAAAAAAAAAAAAATGTATATATATCTATAATTGTAAAATACATTTTGTTGCTATTATAAAAAATAATTATACTTTAAAAGAAATTAATACTTTTATTCAGCATGAAACCGATCAAACGTGACAATACATGGTTACAAATCATTTCCATATTAATAAAATGTTGTTCTTTTTAACTTAATGGTTATTAAAGAATTGTGGTAAAAAGCATCAAGGTTTTTCAACATTAATAATAATGATGTTTCTTGAGAAACAAATCAGCATATTAGAATGGATATTCATTCATTAATTAAATATTACAAGGATTTCTGTAGGATCATGTGACAATGAAGACTGGGGTAATGGTGCTGAAATTCAGCTTTGATGACAGGAAAAATAAAAATAATATAAATAAAATATATTCAAAGAGAAAACAGTATTTGCCATTTTTACTGTAGTTTTGGTAGTTTTTGTTGTCATGGTAGTGTAAACACATTAGTTGATTGTAAGCTGTATTCGGTAACTAGAAAAGTTTCTCTGATAAGTTTGCCGCGTGACATTCCCATCTATACCCAAGGAAAAATCTCTTAACGGGTATGAAGCGCTGTAGCTGATCATAGTTTCTTTTTATCTCTGTCTCTCGCTCTTCCTGCTGTTGGTCCATTGAGCAGGATGGACGTTTCGGAGCCGTGCTAATTGTGATTGATGGCGGAGGAGGGGAGGACGAGTGTTAAACCTGCTCGTCTTCTCAGAGTAATTAGCATCCAGCTAGCGCTTCCATCTGTCTGCCCAAGCCCTGTTTAATTAATGAACTTTCTTCTCCTCCCTCCTCAGTCTGCCAACTCTGAGAGAAAGCTGTTAGCCCTCTCAGGTTATCCAAATGGATGTCGCTCCGCTTTTTGTTTGTCGCCCATGTGCACAATGAATGCGTTCGCATTGATGAGCGGTGTGTGGGTTCTGTCTCTAGCGCTTTGTCTATAGTTTTGTAAACGGAGTGATAATGAGCAATTCTGGCAAGCTTGGGCACTTAAGTGTGGGAGTATTTGAATGTACGAGAGCGCGTGTTTCCAGAGCACTGTTGCTTTTGTTTTGTTTGTGTTTTGTTTCTGGCTCATTAGAATGAGATTGCCTGCGGCAGCGGAGGTATTCTTCACACGATGGTTGTTCTCAAAAGATCTCTGGCGTCTCAAGGCTCGTGCCATCGTGCCAGGATGTATACGCGTTTGTTTGCGGGAGAGGGGTTTTGGATCTTTGTGTTTGCGTCTTCACGCATGCCTGATTCTCCTCTCGCTAATCGTCACGGTTGTTCAGCGGCGGCCCTCGTTAAAGCTCATCTCTCATTCGGGGGGCTTCTTTGTCTGAGGCCGCTGCTGATAAGAATACTGCCTCTAGTGCTCTTGTGATACTGAAATCCTCCAATGGTGAGAAAGAGTCTTCAATCGGTGAATATCAGCAGTGCTCTGATTACCCTTCAATCTCCCAGAGCTCGCTCACTCATTTCTGGCTCTCCAGGTCTGAATGAAGACTGCTTATCCTCTCTAATGCCACACATATCCAATTCTTCCCTAAATGTCACTCAAATGTCAGCCACCATATAAGCCGCCGACTATATTGTACGTCCCATGATATGTTTTTTCTTTTGTTGTTTTTGTAAATCAGATTTGACACTAATTTTAAAATAATAGCACACTACAACAAATAAAGTAGAGGTGTATAAAGGCCTTTTTTTATTGGATCATATTCTTGGGTATTAAGTATGAGCACAGGAAAAGTATTTAACCCTATAAAAGCAACTTTATCATATTTAATACTCAAATTTCTAAGGTCTCTAAATGATCGACATGATCAAAACTGTAGTACACAATCTACTACATGCTGTGTAATTGTACAAACTTACAGTTTTTTGTAAAGTAAATGCAAGAACTCTGCAACCTGCAACATGTATACAATTAAAACACTTTTTTGCATGTTTTGCAAGCTGCAAAGGGTCGTTTTTCTGAGTATGCAGAGCTTTGGTGTGGGGCTGCTTCTTTAAAGCCTACAGCGCTCTCTGTCTCCAGTGCCCCACTGGCGGATATCTTTAAAGAGGAATTAGTTGATTATTTATAAGTTGGCCATTAATACCACTTTAAACAGTTCAAAGGCAGAGACGGCTCCTCCACGCGCTGCCCCTGATTGTTCTGAGCTAAAGGATGTCCTTGTGTTTCTTCATTTGCATGTTCACACAAAACGGAGTCTCTGCGAAGAGGATGGGCGAATAAACAAAACAACAGCAAAAACCACAGAGCGACATAAAAGTGTGCATCCTGCTTTTCTCCAGTCTGGCTTTGATGTGGAAATGGAGCTTCTTTACATTGTGAAGTAGAAGAGTGCAGTTTGCTTGGTGAAGGGCTAAGCTCTGCTAACGTTCCTCCATCAGAACTGTAATAATCCCGTAACGTTCCCTGTGATTTCTGTTAATTTGCTTGTTTAGGAAATGCTGATTATAAGGTAGTGCCTCAACCAGAGACCCTTTTCACTTTTGAGCGCCTGTTTGGAAGTTCATTACGTGTCTGTGATTGGTTTTATTTTTGCTGCTTCTTTTGCTTGCCAGACAATGCAGCATGTTGCTGAAATGGGAGCACTTAGCATTTTATTGTGATTTGCACGTCTTGGTTTCAAACGCTTCATACAGCCTTTTAATTATTGTGGCAGAGCCACTACAGATCTATAGCTGTTGTCATGTATATGAGTCTTATTCACGGTTGGTGCACAAAGCTGAGACGTGAGGATGTGTGTGTGTGTGTGTGTGTGTGAGTGTGTATGTGCGTGTGCGTGTGCGTGAGTGAGTGTGTGTGTGAGTGTGTGTGTGCGTGTGCGTGTGTGTTGTTCACACAATAAAATTACTTTGTAAAATAATTTAAAACAGAAAACATTTCAAATTTTTCTAATATTACACAATATTGCAGTTTTTACTGTATTGTTGATCAAATAAATAGAGACTTCTTTCAAAAACATAAAACAAAAACGTACAGATCGCAAACTCATCAAATAAATGAAGCCATAGTGATTTAAACAAACATTTAGACTTCTGACTGGTAGATTTCTCTAAATATGTCACAGTTCAAAATTTAGCATCACGGTAACATAGTTGGATCACAATTCTCAATCCCTGAAACATATTGCGTTTTTATATTTTAATTTTGATAAAGCACAAATATAATTAAATTGTACACAGAAGCTAAAATCTTCTGATTTAGATGGCATGCTGCTTGGTTAATTTATCTTATGATTATGTAAACAAACATAAAACAATCTAAGCATCAATGTATTAAAATATACTGTAGATAGGTTTGCATTACCGCAACACTGTAATTGTGCAGGAAAGGAGCCCAGATGGTGTAGGAATAAAGTACAACATACAGCTGCTCCAGCAGTACATCCATAAGATGTATTTACATTTTAAAGACAGCCTGTATGCTTTCTGATGACAAGTAACATTCCCAAATTGTGTGTTTGAGCTCTCTTTATGTGGGTGTTGGGAGAACACATTGTTTGGTCAGCCAATTTAAAGAGCCAGTGTCTGTGGCTAAGTGAATGGGATTTGTGCAAGCACACTGGGCCAATGCGGGCTCTTTATTAACCCTGGAGTCACTAGCTAATGTCATTGAAGGAGGACCACCTGGCGTGGAGGACACTGTACAGTCAGCTGCTGCTGAAAGCCACTGAATGTCTTGGACCAGGTGCCGGCTTCCACATCCTGCTTAATTGTTGTCTCGTAATAATGCGCTTGACTGCATGGAGCGCCTGCAGGCAGATATTACCAAAAAAACAAAAAAAAAGTGAAAAGAGAAAATGGGAGAAAGAATCATTGACTGTCTAGAAGTCTGTTTACCATGTTTCCCCGTTCCCACTTAGATGCATTCCCATTCATTTTTTAAGTTTTCAAGTAGTTGTGATCAAAATTTTATAGTGATACTAACTTCAGAGTTATTATTGCTAACTAAAACCATAATCTTCCAGTGTTTCTCTATGGTGCTGAAACTTGAAGATGTCTGTGTTCCGCTCCCTGAGCAACTGATACTCGCTGCCTTCGGCTCATCTGCGTTCGAGGGGAGGGGCTTACTGATCGGTCAATTGTAAGTGCAGAGGGGGAAAAAAAGACTTCGTTGCAAATGAATTCTTAGCAATGTATATTACTAATCAAAAATTAAGTTTTGATATATTTACTGTAGGAAAATTACAAAATATCTATATGGAACATGATCTTTACTTAATTATCCTAGTGACTTGAAACGCAATTTACACCTTTACAAAGCTTCTCTTGAGCAAGCAAATTTAATTTACCCTTACAGTCTTATGTGTGTACTTCCACAACATTTCCCTGCATTTGCAAATCTTTTAGGCATTCTTTTACCTTCATAAATACACCATCCTCAATACAGTACTCATGTCTGGAAGGTCACAAACGTGTAGATGGTCCTCATTTGTGGCTGTTAAAACGCTATGTAATTCATCTTTGACTGTCGTTGGTCAAACTGTATTGGTAGCATGCTGCTAATTAAAAGCATGTAGTAAATGCATGATTTCAAGCTGATACCACTGATACTGTAAAAATATTTTTTTTTATTTAACATTTTTATCACTGAAACTAGCAATAGATTTTCGGTCTTTGTCAGATTTTGCAGTATTGTTCAACACCTTTATTATTAATTTTTCATGCATTTGTCTGATACCTTACAAGAGGATCACAGATTCTCTCTTCCAATCCAGGTCCATTCAGGACAGCATGTTTAGCTGATTATTCAGCACCCAGTGCATATTCGCTTGTGAATTAATCTCATTGTCTCGATGAGGAGGGCTTTATAAACGCTGGAGCTGTTTATCACAAAGAGCCCTGTGTCTGATAGAAAAGAGCTCTTCAAAGAACCTCTGACTTGAGATGCGTCTGCCTTGATGGCTCCATCTTATTATGTCTTCTTTTAAAAGCGCTGCTGTTGCCAATTGCCTTTTATAGTAGCAGTTTGTTTTCTTGATTATTTCCCTCATTACAAGTCATATTAAAGCCTTTGCCAGTGTGTGACTCAAAGAGTAAATAAGCTCCATCTAATTGGACATCTGACAATCTGAAGTTGTTAAATCATTTACCAGGAAAATTATGAATAAATCTTGCAAGACAGAAAAAATATATATATACATTTAATCAATTTCAATTATTTCAATGCCTGTGGTTTGTCGAAAGAAGTGCTAAAGTTTGCAAAAGTGACTCTTATGCTCTGCGTTTCACTGCCGTTGACATTTATTGACCATTGACCAATTTCAGAGACGCATCCAAAATCCCGTTTGCCTGGATCTTTCCACAGCATCAGAAGTTTCTTAAAGTGCCCAACTATGGTTTTTTGAAAATTACCTTTCATGCAGTGTGTAACACAGCTGAAAACATCCTGGAAAGTTTTAAATCTGAAAGTGCACCATGTATAAAAAACGATTTTTAAAACAAATCCCAAGTCAATTCATGTCAACGTCAACATGAATCATTAGCATATTGCCCGCCCACTTGTAGCCTGCACAGACCTGGGAAAACTTGAACACTTCCTCCATCAGACACTGTAGTGGATTCCTGTCTATAGCATCATGTCGAGAATACACTGTGCTCTGCACTAAGAGGGTAAATCCTTTTTTACCCTCAGGTTTTGAAAATGCTGATTCATCCTTTGCCACTAGGTGCTGCTTTTGGAGCGGTAAAAATAGCTGTAACACTGTACACAAAGCAGCACTGTGCTTTATCAGGCATTAAAGGCATGATGAGATGGAAATGAAATGTCGTACCAATCACCTCAGATCAGCATCACGCAGAGGAGGAGTTTGGAAAATTTATTAAGTGAATTGTTTGCGAGTCATTGAGAAAATAAGCTAAAATAAATGAATATTATAAGACAATGAAAGAGATTTTTTTTTACCTTAAATGCATGTCAGCCTGTTGTTGGGGACTCCCAAAACCAAAATGTGAACCGTTCATAACCCATAAAACCCTCTTTAAGCATTCCTATCTGAGAAATGCTGCATTAAAGCTTTTAGAGTGTTTTGGTCGGACTGGAAGACCGCTGAGTCACATACATCTCACCTTACTCAACAGCTCCCCTGAGATCTATAATATGAGTGCCACCTGTATCACCGCAGCGGATCTTTCAGTACGCTGTGACCCGTTAACCTCTCTGCATTCTCCCTGTATGCCGACAAGCCCTTTCCTTTGACCCCTAGATCGGATCGATACTTTGAGCGCCGTAGGCAGAGGAGCCTTTGTGTGTCACACTCAGATAGTGCAGAGAGTTTGATTTAGAGCCATGGTAAATCTGCGCTCAGACTCGACCGGCCTGGCAGCTCTATGTGGGAATCTGCATGGCCAGTGATGTCACGCTCGTAATTCTGCGTCGCCGTGTCTCGTACTGAGATGAATGCTGGAGAGGTGAGATGTGGAGGGTGTGAACGTCCCCCTGGAGGTTCAATTAACCTGTCTTAACTCCCCTTCCTGTCCCCTCAGCTCTGGGCTCTGGGCTTAATTAGCCTCTCGCTAAAGTGGAAGATGCATGCACACACACATATATCCCTCAGAAGCTGACATTACCGACTGAAAGACAAGAGGGACGCTTTCTGATGCATCCCCACCCTTGTTTGTTGTAGTTTGTCATCTCTCTCTCTAGCTCGCTCTGGTGCTCTTGATCAGTAATCATCGTCTCTTTCTGAGAACAAGCTGACTAATGAGACGCCAGGGCCTTGAGCTAATCACAAGCACATCAGCAGCATTGTTTCACTCGTCCCTCCGGAGTTCTCCCTCTCTTTCCCTCCCCCATCCATCCCATAATCACCTCACACCTCCTCTGGGCTTTTCCACCGAGACATGCTTCGCGCCTCCGTCCAGTACCGTGACAACAGGTACCCTTACAGCGGTGCCACAGAAAGCCACCAATCAACACCTGCTATCCCATGGGCACTGGAGCTGACGGTAACTGGCTTCGAGTCCATTTGTGAGGAAAAACTCTCTCTCTCTCTCTTTATTGGTACATCTCTCGCTGCTAGCTCTTCTCAGATATGCTTTTCGACACACTTTCCTCCATCCCTTAAAAGCCCTCATGCTGTAAATGGTTCATTAGTTACAGAAGCGATACTTAGCTTCTTTCATTGGTGGAGCATTTAGAGTCTCTTTTGAGTTAACATTTAGGGCTGAGTAGACTTCATGCATTTCCAGTTTAGAGTAGTGTGGGAGCTGCATGGATGTGGATGTGGATTTTTTCACATTTCGTATCCGATCTTCGATTGCGGTGAAACATTTGAACTTTTGTGGCTAGGCCATATGTTACAACCTAATAGGACGTGATGTAGTCTAATCGAAACTATGAAAAGCAATTTTTTTTACACTAAAACGTTATTCTCAATATTTCGGATTTGTATTATTATTATTATTACTACTATTATAGCTATTATCCTACCAGGTATTTTTTTTTTTTTTTTGGTTAGTTTTTTCGTCAGGTCATTTGTGTAGATATATTCATCATTGTCACTCATCATTATTCATTCATTTCACCATAGTGAATACGCAGGGGATAACAGTGCTTCACAACCAATTTGAAAGTTATATGCAACTGTCACTAGGGGGTAAAATGCAACTCATGTTAGAGAAAAAAAGGTGACTTAAACCCAAAAGTACATATATATTTTTGTCATAGTTGGGTAAACTTCTATAGCGGTCAGTGGTAGAATGCCACAAATATATTTGTTTGCATTCCCATATGCTAGTTTTTTCCTGGCATTCCTGGAACAAGGATAAAAGAGAGAGAAACCAATAACGGCAGTCAGAAGAGAATGTCAAATTTCCCATAATTCCCATAGACACTGTGTTAGAAACACCCTTACATTACCATAACTAGATTTTTTTTTTTATTGATGCACAGGTAATATAATACAAAGTATTTGGGTTATGTAAAAAAATTTTTTTAATCAATTCTCATTTTTACGAAACAATATTGATTCTTAAATCTTAATAATCGATTAGTCTTGCCTGTTTTCAGTTAAACGACGGGACATTGAATGGCACTTCCCATCCAGTATATCACAATAAGCATTGTGCTTTGGTACTTTTAATATGAAACAGTCTTAGATTTCAAATTGTATCCATTGTATTGCATTATTCAAACAATAAATGCCCTTTTGGCACTGTTTAAATTTGGAGTGAGAGATTGTGAGGCACACGTGAACTGATCCTCTCCTCCACATTAATACCAGCTTCAGCACAAAATAAACATGACTAAACATCCGAAGGTTAGTTAAAAGAAAGAGTACAACTTTACAATCCATATCCTGTCTCATGTAATCGCTCAATCAGTGTTTCAGCCGCGCAAAGACGTCAATATAACAGCTTGTAAACGTAACGTCACCTTAGAAAAAAATAACCATAAACTCATTAGTCAGAGAGAAAATTAAACTGAAGAGAGGAGCATTTTGCTAATCAGTAAGTTTTAACTTTCAATATTATAGTAATGTAGTACTAACTGACTGTCATGTATATTTTACAGCATTAGTTAAGATAATCCTTTTCATTGAGAAAATTTGGCATGTGTACCTGATATATATCCATATATAATCTACACTGAATTGAGAATCGAATTGCAAGCTTGTGAACGTGAATCGAATTAAATTTGTGAAATTTCTGTCAAATCCCAGCCCTACAAAGTATAGTGTTGGTGTTAAAGTGTGTGTGTATATATATATATATATATATATATATATATATAAATATATATATATATATATATATATATATAAATATATATATATATATATATATATATATATATATATATATATATATATATATATATATATATATAAATGAAAATATAATATGCTGATGAACATTGAAACATGTCATCACAGTCTTATAAAAAGGGTCCCTGCCAACACACGCCACATGTATAAATAAATTTGGTCATCAGAATAACACATGTCCAGATTTTTCTTACACTGTATGTTCAGGTTGCACATGCGCTTCAATGTTTTGCACCAATTAGTTAGGTGGGAAAACTGGCCTAGCCTATAAATGGATATTTAAATGGATGAGACAGAACAACGTCAAACTACTAGAGACAGCAACAACGAATGATGCCAATGTTGGCAAGTGCTTGTGTGAGGAAGTTAAGAGATACACACAACATTTTCATTGCTTATAAAGGGAAATAGCACACACACAGCACAAAGATTAGCATTGCTAGTGTGATTGTGTCAAATCAAGTATACTATGAAAGATTGTGGCTGTAAACATATGCTAAGCATTTGTGTCAAAACTGAAGTATACTGCTTAATAATGTGATCTGGCCTTGACTATATTTATACAGGGTTTGGACAAAATAATGTGAACTACACCCATTAGAACAGGGGCTAATAGAATATTTGCTGGCTACAGTTAAAATAAATAATTAATGCTGTGATATTCTTTTTCTTGTCTATATTGTCAAGATTGTATGTCAAAGTATTATAAGCAGTGTTAAGAACTAGCACTCAATGAAATGATTGACTTGTCAGACTTTCAAAAAATCGCGTATCCCGTTTGGCAGGAGTGTCTTCACGATTATGACTGTGAACATTCTAACTCCTGCAGCAGTTTTTGCACAACTTGCTTGCACCTCTCACGGAGCATGATTTCTACAAAATTCAGCTGAAGACACAAGATCAAGCCCCTCTCAGTCTGTGGTGGTGATACTATGTAATCAGTGGAAATGAGTCAGGCTGCGCCATCTGTTTGATCTGACTGATGGTGTCAGCGTCTAATTAGAGCAAAAGTGCAACAGAAATGCAGAAAGGCATCTGTATGCAGAACATTCCATTCACAGACGGAGAATGTCAGAAGTACGCTCGCTCGAACCATATCCCAAAAGCAGCGGGGCCTTTTTTTTCCCTCTCTCTAAACCAGCCAATTATCCTCTTCCCCGGCTAGACAGCAAGGTCAATGTGATTGGTGGAGGTTAATGGCTGGTGCTTGGCTGGAGTGGAGGTTGAGCATGCATGGTCACTCTCCAGTTCTTCAACTTCTCCATCCTCTCACAAGAGCCCATTCAGAGGCCAAATAAGAGAGGGCCGAGCAGAAAGGTATTGTTAACCTTTGCCGCGTCTTGATAGTGACAGCGGTGAAATGACGGAAATTTGCATTTGCTTTTTAAACTCTAAAATGTCTGTCCTTCAAAGTTCCTGTCCATCATATTTGTTTGTAAGAGAGGTTCATTAAAGTAACATTCTAATAGCAGTGTAATGAGGAAGACCATTTGGTGAACTTTTTAGTGAAATATTACACTGTTTGTAGTACAAAGTACATTTTTTTTTATTTTCCTGTGTTATGTTTAAGTAATTTCTTTTTGATTCCTTAATTAGTGCAAAAAAAAATGAATGTTCTACATTTTGTTCTAAAAGTAATATTAACTCATCTCTCAGTTTAAAAAAAAAGATGGTTACAGTAATTTGTAGTGACAGTGAAAGTTTGTGGGCATTCCTACCTTTATATGTTGTTCATTCTTCTATACAGAAAAAGGTTTAAATTTACTTATTGTTTTAAGTCATCTTACTAATGGTGGATGAATAAGCAGTATTTGATGGATGGCTGATGATGGATTTGATGGATTGACTTTCAACTTGACATGCATGACAGGAGTTGCTTGTACACTCCTGCTCAATAGTTCGGGCTTTTAGTGCTTTTGAAATTAGCATTTATTTAGTCAAAAATACAGTAAAACAGTAATGTTGTGAAATATGATTACTAATAACTGTTTTCTGGTGAATATATTTGAATATTTTAAAAAGTAATTTATTCCATGATGACAAAGCGAAGCTGAATTTTCATGCGATCCTTCAGAAATGATTCTAATGTGCTGATTTGCTGCTTAGGAAACATTTCTGGTTATTATCCATGTTGAAAACAGTTTTGTGGAGTTGGCACATTTCTTCAGGATTCTTTTTGAATAGAAAGTTCAAAAGAAGAATGTGTTTGAAATAGAAATATTTTATAACATTATAAATTACTGAGTATCAATATTAATATCTTTCTGATCCCAAACCTTTGTAGTGTAGTGTAAACAGACAGTGTTGGTTAGTGTTTTTATTATCACTCTTGTGGCTATTCTTTTGAAGCAGTGTGTTGTAGTTTGTCCTACTGAGTGCATTGCTACATACACATCCATTGTATGTGCATTACAAAATTAGAAAATGTTTGTAAACATTACTTTAATGGGTTAATTCACCCAAAAATGAAAATGCGGTCAAGTAATTACTCATTCCATGTTGTTCCAAACCCAAACCCATAAGACCTTCGTTCATCTTCGGATCACAAATTAAGATAGTTTTGATGAAATCTGAGCACTCTCTGACCCTCCATAGACAGAACTACCATGTTCAAGGAACAGAAAGGACATCGTTAAAATTGCCCACGTGGCGTCAGTGGTCAACCGTTATAGGTCTGCAGTGACACAAAGGTGAATAGTTAATGACAACATTTTTATTTTTGGTGAACTATTCCTTTCACAGCAGCAGAAGCCGTGTAGCTGGCATTAGTGAGGAACATTGTGACTGTTGCAGCTGCTTCAGGCTCTGCCGCTCAGTGGACTGTCCTCAGGCTTAAACTCCAGAGGCTCCTTATGTTTCAATTACAGCCTCCATCTCCGACCCGACCTCGCTTTTCTCCAGCTTAACCAGAAACAGCAGTGCAAGGCCTCAAGACTCTGTTTGCTAATTGACCCCTGCGATGCTAATAAAACACTAAACCCAACTTCAACAGCTCTAGCTCTTTCTTTTCCTTAGGTCTCAGAGATAGCAAGTCCATCTGTGCTCTTTGTCACAAACCTGTTCCATTTTATCAAAGTGCTATGTAGGTTTAAATAAAACAATACTAGATGTTTAAACTTTCTGAATCAATGTTTACAGACCTTGGTCAGACGAGACACCATTTTCTTGTTATCGATCGCCAATGAAACACTGGAAATTTGTCCAAAAAACAATTACGCTGAATACAAAACACAAACAAATCAAATAAGATAGATAGATAGATAGATTGACAGATAGAAAGAAAGAAAGAAAGATAGATAGATAGATAGATAGATAGATAGATAGATAGATAGATAGATAGATAGATATATTTTTTTGTTTGTTATAGAATATTTGATAGAACTTTTGTTTGTTCTTAAGTTCTAAAAACTGCTGATATCCCATGCATGTCTGTCTCTCACAGCCTTGTTTTCATTCATGTCACTCTACATATGGTGTCTACTCTTATTAAAGTCCATTAACAGGATAGTTTTGTCATATTTCATGATGTAATCTTAACCACAGCTACTTTGCTCCTACCATGCGTCATCTGCTACTTCCTGATCTCCACGAACATGTTAATGACAGATTTCTGTGTTTTGTCAAACTAGCATTGTGACCCTGAGTCAGCGGTGTTATATCCAGGCTGAGGTGTCCTGTGGGGGGAGATCTTTTGTTGTGTGTGTGGACAGAGGGGAGGGGTTTCAGGCTGGGATGGGTTCAGAAGGTGGTCCCAGGGGTCTGGCCCCTGAGTTGACTGCTAATGAGAAGCCATCTGAGGCCCTCTGAGTCCCTGTGCACCTTGAACATGGCCACTACTGCCACCTGACCTTGGCTTTGATCTGCCAAAGTGCTTGACCTCTCAATTCCCCACTGGCCACCCCTTGCCATCTGGACAACAGCACACATACTCTTCATCTCGCTCTATCACCCTCCTGCACACGTCAGAAAACATTATCATTTCAGGATGACTGATTTGGGTGATATAAACAAATATCAGTTTTTTCCACACTTAAAATAATGACTTATTATGTGTGTAGAAGTGCGGATTATCTATTTTTATTTTTTTTAATAATATGTAGACAGTATTTAGCTAAGTGTGTTTTTGTGCTGGTTTAGGTCAGTGGATAGCTGGTAATGGTGGTAATGAAACACCACTGTGTTTTACTCAGAGACACAACGATTCTGCTGTGAATTTGTTTTTGACCATTTTTGTTGGCCCTCAAAAAAAAAAAAAAAAAAATGAGTCAAAAATATGACTCACAATACCCTTTTTTTTATATTTTACTGTTGAATATAATCCATCACATTTGGAATCTCACTGATATTTGGGAAGAAAACCATACCCTTGCTTGTGATATTGCTTAACCCTATGAAGCAAAACCTCATACAGGGCCTTTAAGAATTGCCCCCATATATTGGATTTTAAGGTCATTTTAAGCTGCATTAAACTAGGCTACATCACAATAAGAGCATGCGTTCTCGAGGAATGTTGCATGTTTTGCAAAGTGTGCATTAAAACAACAATTACGATATCAACAATCCTCATCCTCGCACCCCTATACATGGATCGATTCAGATTCATACTCGAACCCAAATGTTTCCCTACCATTTGAAACAATCTTTTTGTTGATGCAGTGTTCTGCTTCGGGTGTTCTGGGTGAAGACCCCGTTGAATAGATTGTTTTGGACTGTTCCTGAATACTCAATGAGTCTGTGCGCTCCCCTGGGCTTCTGCTCTCGACAGCCTTTAATGCCTCGCCTTTGTCACCTGGTGCACCGTGGGGTGGCAAAGTGGCCTCCAAAAGAGTGGAAAAAGAGCATTATCTCTTAAAACCCCTCCGCAAACTGCTTAGAGGACATTTTTTTCCTCTAAAGTGGATTTGCTTCATCTGTTTTTCCCAGCGCTATTGTACTGTTTGTTTACACACTTTCTTCCCCTTTCTCCCATCTACGCACAATCTGACCTGTGCTCGAATGAGGTCATCACATTATTTTACATGGCAGGGGGATGTTAAATTTTGACACCACATCCCCAATCTCCAGCGCTTTCTAGAACATTCTGTGTAGATGTTCTGGGAGCACAGAACTGTGGGAGTCATGTTCTTGCCATTAATGCTTTTGGAAATTCCCACTTTGCTTGGTTTGCATGGGACTGGAGTGTTTTCCATCGCAGGTGCTGTCAGGGTGACTTAAGTTACAATCACGTTGGGAAATCCCTAAACTTCAGATAAGACTTTCTTCTCGTCGACAAATTGTGTAGATTCCCGCTGGTGTGCGTAAAGTACAGAATTACCCCGTGTTTGTTTTTCTGTCCTGGATCGGTGTCATCCGAGCGACCTCTGTCCGTGCAAACATTCAGCATATTTCCTGTATGTTCTGTTCTCCCTGCTTCCGACAGAGACGAGCGCTCGGACGGCGTGCGAAGCCTGCGTCACTGTCCTCTGCTTTATTGAATTAATCCACACCACCGTCATCCAGCCCAACTCACGCATTCAGCAGAACAACTTGTGCCACAACAATTAGAGAAACCCGAGACGGAGAGGAGATGGCAGACAAATCATGCTAACAAAAGCAGCTTGATTGTTTTGACTCCTGATGCGTAGCTGTCTTTGCCTTTCTCATGCTATAATGTTCAATAAAGGACAAATCCCACATCTAAACACCGGTATACATTTATGCAAACAGCTGCCGAATCTACGTGGTATCACGAAAATTGTGTGCCAGAAGCCGCAAACATCGTTTAGGCACAGATAAATGTACAATACATAATGTGCTGTGACCGCTGCATACATTTGTTCAATAGATGAGAGATTCGTTTTTTTTTATCCTCAGGAAGTGGGAGTGCAGGTTGGCCGATGGCTGCGGTGACTCCGGCTGAGGTCAATATTTGTTTTAGGAATCTCAATAGCTGAGCCACGCTTAAGTCATCTGCATCTCTGATAATGGAACGCCATATGGCTCTGTTGACCTTGTGGGATCAGGCTTATTATCCCTTATTCTCATTCCTCTCTCTCTCTAGTTCACGCACATACACTTTTCTTTTGCTCCCATTACTTTACGGCGCTTCATATTATTCCTTTTTTAATGCTTTTAATTTTCATTCCTGGCGAGCCATAAAGTCACTTTACTGTAACGCTGTCCATGTTTCTATAGCAGCAAAACCTGCTAAATCATTTTTAGATGGTTATCAGAGCAAGTGCACTCAGACTTGTGTGTAACACAGAGAATATTGTAGTTTCAGCGATGGTCGGCTTTATTTAAAAAAAGTTTTTCTTCCAGATATGTGTGCCTCCTTCCTCCCCGCTGTGTGTTTTTAGCAGAAAAGCATGCAGAAGTGAAGCAGATTGCTCTCTCCTTGTGTGCAGCCCTCAGGCTCAGGTGCCTGTCAGTGCTGGGTTCAGACAGACCTTTTCAACAATTTGTCACGGTTGCCTCAGCCCCTGCTGCGCCGGCACGTGGCACACACACACACACACACACACACACACACACACACATGCGCTGTGCTGCAGCCAGCGTGGTCATGATGGAGTGCAAAGGCCTTGGCAACAGCCTAGCGCCTGGCGGAATAAGCAGCCTCCCTAATGAGATGGGAATGGCATCAGTGGGGCCCTCCAGAATTTCAGCAGGCAGGCATGTGGCCCTGGAACGCCCCTGCCTCCACTCCACCACCTATTCATTAGACATCAGAGCGCACACACATACACACTATATATACATGTAAATACAGCAGTACACACAGATTGTATGCGTGTATCAGTTTTCGAGTGATTGCCAGGCTTGCGTTGGTGTGTATGTGAACATCTAGGCAGAAACACCTGCTCGAGCGTTTGTTTGGACGGTTAACGGACTGTGGCTGTAACTGAACAGGCTACGCTCACCATGTGTGTAATGGCTTTAGGAGTCTGCTGGAAGATCTGATTTGTTTCATCTGCCATAGTACAAGTGCCCACACTATTACATGAAGTTGCCATTTGCCCTGAAATGCCAACTGGAAAGTGCCGGACCATAAAGGAAAGCTTTAATTAAAGCGAATCATAATAATCTTTTTTTGTTGTTGGGTTTTTGGGTCCTTCTGTTACATATCCTTTTTAATTCATTTGTCCTGATTAATTTAGCTTCCTGTACATGGAGAAAAAGATGAATATTCTTTCATCATTTAGATCCTCATGTGACTTTCTTCCGTGAAACACAAAAGGAGATGTTTAGCAGTATGTTCACACATGCAGTCAAAGCATATGCTGTCGCCAAGACTTCTACATTAAAATACACTCTTTTAAGCTCTTTATGGCAGTCCCTCCAGAAAAACCCGATTATGCGATCGCTTGATTTAATGCATAATCAGCCAAAGGCCGCATATTTATGCGGGGGTCGCATTTTTTCAAATACGCCGCTCTTTTGCCGCATAAATTACCGATTTCAGAAAGCAAAATATGCGGGGCTAGCATGATTTCATAATTCCTGTATTTTTTTTTTTAAAAAACAGAAAGTTGAAAAATGTTGCGTTTACTTCACACAAGTAAAGCGCCATTTTCCCCTATTGCCATGGGAACCTTATGAAGTGACGTAATTACGTGACGTGAACATCATCTACAAACCCCGCGGTGAAACCAGGGTGAAACTTGAAGCACGCAAATCATTCGTATTTGCCAAAAAAATAAGCGCAAAAGAACGTACAAAGCAGTTTCCCGATTTGTTACATGACAGTGGAGCCAAATTATATTGCGAGAACTTGCGAAAACTGCGGTTTGATGAAATAGAGAAAAAAGGGTGATTCCCCAAACACCCCCTTCTCACTAGGATACTAACACTGTTGTAGTTTCATTCAGAAGTTGATGCAACTTTACAGTTGTAAGATTACAGAACAGTACCAAAAACTTACAGTTGTAATTATATTAGTTGTATGTAAAATAATTTACGTTGCAATAAGAGATTGCAACTTAAATTTTCTGTGATTTAGTATGCTCGCTTTTCATAGGAAGTAATAAGAAATTACTCTTTACATTAAGGGAGTAGCCAAAACATCAAACCGCAGTTTTTGCAAGTTCACGCAATTTCATCGCATAAATATTTTTTTGTTTTATAAATACATTTGTTTGTGTTTATATGTTTATATATGAAATATCAGGGTTTTCAGCTCCTTGATACCACTCCTGGTTTAACTCGCTTCTCTTTCATTTGCAAGTATTTCTGGTCATCTTAATAGACTTGTGCAGGTGTGTTTGGTTCTGGCTTCTGAAGACACAATCGCACGATAGCTTTGTTTCAGAAGCCGACCAAAATTATTTCAGTAAGCTATTTCTTCTGTTTTTGCCCCCCACTTACTGTTAGATCTCAAAATGCTTCCCTGCACTTCTGCATATTCAGACTAACAAAACTCTCGAGACCCGGTGGCATTTGGTGTCATTGGCATCAAACATGGTGCAAGCATCTTGCCATTTTTGAGTATGCATGGATTAATTTTAGTGTGTTTCTCACACAATAAATCTGAATAACTCCCTTGAGTTAATGAGTCCCTTTTTTTGGATGATTCTGTTTCTTCCCAGTGTTACTCTGTGCTGTTGTTTGATTTCCTTGATAATCTGTATTATCCCATTGTCTGTTCGTTGCTGCTGGGTAATTTCAGTGGCTGTGTTGATTTTCCTTGACGGTCTCTCAGTTATGAGGAGAGGGCTCTCTACCTGGAGGCCATCATTCAGAACCACAAGGAGAACATGACCTTTGAAGACTTCACTGCCCAGGTTTTCTCACCTTCCCCCAGCTACTGGCCAACGGGAGGTGCAGGTGAGACACTGTTTCTGTTTTTATTCTCCTTTCCTCTTTCCTGTTGTTGATAGCAATTTATTTCACCATCTTGTTCTTCATGTACATACAATAGTAATCACGACAATTGTGCAGTAAGTAAATCTAACCCTAAATCTAACATTAAACTTTACATATGGTACACACTACAAGTGCACGTATGGTAAAACAAAGTGCAGTTATGTTGTTTTCATTTGACTGTCCCATGCATTCTTCTGAGGTGGATGATGCACAGGTGCACGGAGCGCTCAGCCGCTTCAGTTTAAGATCAATACAGCCTTCGACTGTGAAAGCCCAGTAGATCAGTCTGAAAGTGTGCTTTAGCACAGCTTAATGAGTTACACAACTGAACGGAGAAAGTGATGTGGTTAAAAATCTATTTCAAGTGCTCTGGATCAGGGTCCCGACAGGAAATTACAGGTTAATATCATTTTTGATTTCTAGACCTCGAAATGTCATGGAAATTAATCAAATATTTAAACATCTTGGACATGTCTTCTGTAATGAATATATATTTGATTCACTTATGCTCAGCTCTAAAAGTTTTTTTTGGCTAGAAATGCCATTTGTGAGTTCAATCATTATAAAATATATTTTTATCTAATAATTACATGACTGGAAATTAATTGGCAAACCTTTGTGGGAACCCTGGAGAACAGTCTGATCAGTGTTATATACTATATTGCCATTTTTGTTCACTTTATTGTTTTACATTTTCTGTTTTCATTTTAATTTAATTTTGATTTGTCTGTCATTTTATTCTTTTTTTTTTTAATGTCTATATTGTTAAGTTTAATTTATTTCATATGTCAACTAAACCATAATGAAAAATGATTGCTAGCCAGCTAGCTGAAATAAAATGAATTTACGTTTTTTTTTATATTTTATTTTGTTTCAAGCTATATGTTTGTTTTGTTTTTGTTTTTTTAAGTTATCAGTAATTACCCTGTTTCTCATACTACAATCATAATTCTAAAAAACGTTTCATCTGAGTTTTTCAGGATGCTGTAAATCTTGAATCTTTAGTTCAGTTATCTTTTTTAATTTCCAGAATGACAAAAATGTTCTCCTTGTTCGGTGGGGCATGCAGTGCATTTTTCATGATGTGTTCTGGATGTTAACTGACCCAGTCCCTGAATGCAGCAGTGATGGTGTAGTGCACTATTCAGGACACATTCTTTGGGATAATTTAGCAGAGTGATGCTCTGCCCGTTTTGATTTCTCTAGCGGCACCCATTTACCTCGCTGTGAAAGTCTCTGTGGTGACCTCTGTTGACTGCATAGGGAGCAGCACACTGACCTCAGAGAGAATGAGAATCTCATCCATTAGACACTTCAATCTCCATTTCTCTGGCGTTCTCTTCTTTTGCCTCTCAAACACATCAAAAACTGCTTCCCCAGACTGTTGTTCTCTCTTTTTCCTTCTTCTGTTGGCCTCATTCTCTCTTTTGTTCTAATTAGCTTCTCATGTTCACTCTTTCTGTGCTTCACCTCAGATGTCATTCCTCTTTCCTTTCTTCTTTCTGTTTCTTCTCTTTGTGTTACAAAAACCAAAGTCTGTATTTATTTACTAATTAATCATTTATCCATAAAATGCAGGCTTAGGTTGGAAAAAAGTTTTCTATATATACATAAACAAAATATAAGCTCTGGTCCCTAGAGAGCGGTGTAGCCAGACAGCATTATAATGATTCTTTAAACTGAGATACATAACTTTATAATTGCACAATTACAATGTCATTCTGACCAGTGTTGATGCTCTTCAGAATTCCTTTGCACATAAACTGGATATATAGTAATTCACATGTTCCTAATTTTACAATTTGACATGGGGTACAGTTTCACTGTTCCAGTGTAGACATAGTAAAGGCATTGCTGCGGCTCAAGCACTTGTGCTTTTAGGAGATAACTTCTTATATAGCCAGGTATAAGAAGAGCAGTTGTGGAACAGAGCCATAGATTCCCTCATAAATGCATGGTCCAGACCCATAGAGGAGCGTTCAGACAGTGTGGGTTACAGTCTATGACGCTGCTCCATGTTTCGCCACCATCTCACCCATGACAGCAGGCAGGCGCTGGCCAGGGATGGTTTGGGACGTGGAGTACCTCTGGGCCAAGCTGGACTGTAAGACTTTTCTGCCTGCTTCCTCCATTACGCATGTGGCCCACTATCCTGTCTCTGTCTCTGTCTTTCTCACCTTTTCTATACACCATGCATGTTCCCTCTTTTATGACAGTGAATTGAGCACATAGACTTTTTTTCTTAAACGGCTTCTTTTTAAAAATGTTACACTTCTGGAAGGAAGCACAGTTTATCAGATGAAAAGTCCACTGATGCAGACTGTTACAAAACCTAGTTCGCTTCCAAATAAGCAACTACTTTTCAAGACAGCATTCTAAGCTGAATGAAGGATTTCCCCAGCAAGCATGCATTAAATTGATTAAAAGTGACAGTAAATTTCAAATAAATGCTATTGTTTAGAACTTTATATTAATCAAAGAATACTTCATTATTATACTTCAGATATTACTAATGTTGCTGCCAGTTGTTGAATATGATGCCGTCAGATGCTGTCTATGTAGGCAGCTCACTAGGTTTTGGAACAGCGCTTTGAGGTACACATATATACATGCAGGGTTCGGTGCCTTTTAGTCATCTAAAAAAAGATGGCAATGATTTGTTTAATTTCAGAAATGGTAAACTGGAGTTTCTCTGAAATACAACAGATTTTGTTGCTTCTATATCATCACCTTGCACTGTTATGAGTGTTATTCCAGTGCAAACACCAAACTATCACCTTTGTTCAGAAATGACCTCAGTTACATCACACAAGGTTAAATGCACATAACGTGAAAAACCTTTTGAAGAGTGTTTTGCATCCCGCAGATTTTCTGTTCGGTTTCCTGTGTTAAATATTCTTTCATTCTCAGAAAACACAAAGAAGTGAAGTGGGCCAGTGTGAATAGAAATGTGTTTCACCGTCTGCTTGTGTTAGCAGCCACAGTCTGTCATGATCACTTTGTGTTGTGTATCTTAACATTTTGTTGTGTTGTCCTTCCCTGACCCCTCAGCATTAACATCTAACAGCCATATTTGCAACAGTGTTCTCATTCTCTCTGTCACACACACACACACACACACTCGTGACGGTGCGAGGCTTACGTGTTGCTCTATTGTCTTCTCTCCCTCTGTAGATTAAGTGTGTTACAGGTGTCAGTACAGTAACCCAAGGTAAGAGTCTCGGTCTGAAGTCACAGAGACCCCGCCCCCTTTCCCCGGCTCGTCTGCTCATCTTCCCTCTTTATTTCCATTAATGATCTGCGTCTGCTCGGAGCTTTTAAAGGAGCACAGAGGCAGAGCTGCATTGGGGCTGGCTGTTCTCTGATTGTGGACGCCAGCGGAGGAATCGTAACACAGTAGCAGCATGAATGGGTCGCCATCCTCCTCTCCTGCATGTCTCTGCTTTATTCTCTCTTTTTCCCCTCTTTTCTCCTGTTGCTTTGTCCTATGGCGTGTGTCTGTTTGCCTGAGGCCACATCTGACACTAACACCTGCCCTACTGGAAAATGTCTTTGTCACTTACGCTTTTGTTTGGATTGCTGCAGGGAACCGATGGGAATGAAGGGACACTTACTGAAAATATATATATATATATAAAGGCCAAACAGGAAATAATTCTATAAATTCTGAATATGTAGTTTGGGGTGAAAGGTTGTAACCTTTGATTATATTCTGTTTTGACTATATTATTAGATATAAATTTGAATATGTGCCATTAAAGGTCACTGTAAAGTTCTAGATCTGGTTTATACACTAGCAATGAAAAGTTTGGAAACATTAAACTGATTATTATTTAATTTTTTTTTTTTTTTTCAGTTGAAATGTTTATAATTTGATGCATTTTTAATAATAATCATCATCATCACAATCATCAGCATCATAATGATAAAGAATGAGCAGGTGTGACCAAACTTTTCAGTGTGTTAGTGTGTATATAAAAATAAATTCCTCCTGTGGAACATTTTGGTGTTCCCACTTTTATTTTTTTAATGTAAGTGTATTTCTGAATAATACTTAAAATAATATTGTTAAAGTATATTACAAGTATAAAACAAAATAGAAAACCATTTAAAATATAATTTTGTGTTTGGCCCCATGTTATATATGTATTTTAACTCTTATTCTCATATTTTCCTTTTCTTTATTTTTTTCAACAGTGTTTAATGAAACAGTAGAGGGTCTGATAAAGACATAAATTCTCAGGGTTTGCATGATTGATTTGATTCTCAAATGAAACCTGATGATCAGACGTTCGTTAGTCGATCACTGTGATGACGAGCGCTCTGGATCTTTCCGCTCCGCTTCAGTGTGGAAACAGAAGATGGCCACCACAGATAGTTCAGTCAGCGTTAGAGAGGAGGTGCGTGCTGGCATCCCGAGTCCTCCTGAGATGGTCTCTGTGGACGTGTGGAGCGGACAGCACCCCGCACTCGTTTACTCCTCCCCTGCTCCTTTCACATGCTGAGACTGTTGTTCTCCGCTCTCCTCCCCCTCTCTCAAACAAGCCCTGGAGTGGAGGTCCTCTCCAATGAGCGCATGTTCCCCACACCATCTGCTCGCAGAAACTTGAGATGCCCATAAAAAAAAAGAAAACGGTCGAAAAGAAAGAAAGAAAATAGCCAAGCAGATGCCATCTTGACAAAGCAGGAAGCTTGTTTAATTTAGATGCTTTCAGGAGGACCAGTGTCTCAGATCGCCAGCACAATCCATATTTTGCATTTCTTTGTTTTTCTCGTTCTATTGACGTTTCTTTTCTGCAGCAAAGCGGAAGTGCTCTGTGTAATGCCAGTTAGCAGTTCTCAGCATTTTATTTAATGTCCATTTGCATCCGTCTCTATCAGAGGATGTTTTCTGCTTCAGCTGCTCATTAATATCATATCTCTGCTGATTCTTCACTCTGCGTGTAATATGTCCTGATTTCCCAGGTTCCCTCAGCTGCAGCACGAGCGCTGACCTCAGTGTTACTGTGATGACCAACGACTCCGGCGACCAGGTCTCGCCCACCATACCCCGCGCCTCTAAGAACCGTGTTTCGGGAAAGCTCCGCCGCTCGGCCAGCGCCATCAGCAAGTCCTCCAACTGAAGGCTTCCTCTGGCTCCAGACTGCAGTGTGGATGAATGTATCATTTGACTCTAATGCTTTCCACCCGTTGTTGTTGTTTTTTTCTCCGTTTTGAAGTCAAGTAGCAGTGAAAGTTGTCATAAAATTATGTAGCTTCACTTGCAGTGAAGAAACAGAAACTGAATTTATGCTGAAGCGAATCTGCAAATGTGAAATCAATTGCTATTTTCACAGCAATGCTGCGTTTGGACTGCGATTTGTCCCAAAAATGTCCTTACGACAGAGTAGCGAGTAGACATTTCAAAAACCCTGAGCTATTAGCTAGTTTGTTCTTTGAGATTTTCTTTATGTCAAACACTGAAACCCAATCATTGAGGCATAGGGGGGAGACTTTTTGTCCCGTGGCAGCACTGAGGCGCTCTTACAGCGCTCTGGGCCAGTCTGAGAAAATACTGGCAATCATCAAAAAGAGTCTCCAGTCTCCTTTTTCTACTTCAATAATGTAATCAGTGGCATCTGAAGTACAGCAGACTGCACTGAAATCACTTTTGCTATTATGATTTACTTTTAAGCAACGTGTTTGATCATTTGACAGAACTGATTTATGCCACATGCTGAATGGAAAAGGCAGGTGTTTGTATTTCAGTCGAGGTGGAGCGCGAGCGTGTGCTTCTTCATTTGTGAACTGAACCTGTCCCGTTCCTGTCATGTAAATCTACTCCCACATTCCAATGTTTTTGCACTCACTCGGTGGTGAAGATGCCCGTAGGTCGATGTTTGTTCCGTTCTTCCCTCTGTATTTGGATGTACGTTCATTTCAATTTCATTTGATAATATATCTATTTGTTTCATGTTGTGTGTATGTATATATATGGAGAAAGACCTGCCATCGTACTATACCTGACTAAACTCCTCAGGTGGAGCTGTGTGAAGGGAGCTGTTCACAGTGCCTGTGTAGTACCTGTCCGTTTTAATTGCCCCCACTTCCCACACGGAGAGCAGTGTGTTTTTCCGACGAGTCTTACATTTCACTGGAGTAAATTGAATGAGATTGTCTGCGTTTTGTGAGAGTGGCTTCTGTCTGATTAGATGCTGGATGGGGGATCTTTTCCACCTGCGTCCCTGATTCCCGAGTGCCCTTTACCGTACCAGCAGCATGCCAGCGCTTCTCTCTCTCTCTCTCTCTCTCTCTCTCTCTCTCGCCTCTCTTCCCGTAGAGACACGGCCTGGTTGACATGGAGGCCAGGTGTAACACGCCCAGGCTGCAAAAGCACACATGTTGCACTACTCTGCCTTACCTGTACACTTGTCTTTATTGTCTCGCTTCGCCTGATACCTTTTCTCTCTTCCACGCTCTGAATGAAAAACGCTGACGAATGTTTGCAGAGCCACAGCCCAAATCTCAACTGGGACGATGTGGGTCTGAAATGGGCTTTGGGTTAAAGATACTGCAACTGGCCTGACTTCTGTTTGACGATATGTTTATTCAGTGTAGACTTGTTTATTGTGTCTCTCTCTTTTTTCTTTGAATGTTCTTAATTCTGAAGGATATAAATATATTAATGCCTGTAATATAATCTTTGTATAAGATGCTGAAGATAAGGAAGCTTGAAAATTTCGTCATGACTTGTTAACATATCAGACTGTTTTTAATAGAAAAAGTAATCGCTTTATCTTTACTAGAAATGTGAAGGAATCGAAACATTTCATTAAATCGATTTGAAGTTCATGTTTATATGCATTTGTTTGGTCTGTTTTTGTTCAGTGTTTCATGATTCATGGGTAGTTGCTGTGTCCTGCAATTTGATGTAATTTAAACTATTTATAAATAAGAAACGCCAATTGTATAAAAAAAAAAAAATCATTGGAGCAAGGTTCACTTTGAAAAGGTTTTCTCTCTGAAATTGCTAGAAAATGTTACAAATTATGATGGATAACGTTGAGTTAAACATTAAATTTTGAATTATAAAGGTTGATATAGTATTTTTCTGGTAGAGTATATTCTAATAAGATTTACTTAACAACTTTAAAAAAATTATTTGACAGTGTCTTTAAGTGAACTGCAATAAGAGGGGTTAAAAATGCTGTTCCACTAACTAAACTAGACACTTCAGTTTAACCCAAATGTTGAATAACTATTAAATGTATTTACTATTTTTCCACTACATACAAACACTTATTTCCAAACCTGTACGAGTGTCTTTCATCACAAAATGAAAGTCATTGTAGTCCAAATACTTTCTTCTGAGTTCAACAAAAGAAATGTGTTTATGCATGAAATGGGACATTGATTTTGACCCCCCGCTATCCTGCTTCTGACCTGGAGAAACTGTATGATGATGTGCTGCTGTACTGTCTGTGCGTCTGAATCCATCCGTGACTGCTCTTGTGGGAGAATGCATGGCCATATTGTGTGTTCGAGCGAGTGGGTGGAAGTGATGCTCGGGGTTAGAGGTTGGTCTGTTGCTGGAGCTGAGGGAATATTGAGGGTAACCTGACCCTCCTCCCATCTGTCTCCCCTGCTGCTCCGTGAGCACAGACGCGTCCCTCGCTGGAGTACAGGTGCACACGCTCCAACACCTACAGCTCATGCAGGTGGCCTCCAGCACACTCACATTTAATTACTGACTGACTGAGTGTGTGTCTGTGTGTGTGCAAAACCTGACCAAAACAACATGCATGATTTTTTTCTTCCTTTTCTTGCCAATTGCACTCTGAAAATGCATAAAATAGCGGTTCTGCTTAAACTGAATCAAGAGTAAAATCATTAGTGAGAAACGGAGGACAGCTGGGATGCGTGAACTTTACACATGAAAAGAATGTGCAGAGGATTCTCTAGTTTAAACAATCAGATGCTCATTTAGTGAACTTCACCCAGATGACATCTTTGATTTATTATTTGTATTTGTATATACTGATAAATTGACTCTTTCAGGAACATGTTATGTGAGTAAAGCACAAGATGGATTGGATGCTGCTTTAAAGATGTTTCATGGTCAATCGTACAAACCAGGCACAGATAGAAAAAAAAATGTTTCCCACTTGGCTCAGAATCAATAATGCCTGTGTTGAAATGCATTACAGGTTAATGCCCTTGTACATTATTACAAAGGCTGTTGTCACTCTTTAAATGCTTTCAGCTGAATTTACAGTGGGCCAACTACATTATTCATCGATCAAGCAGAGCTTACATGGTGACTTCAGAATGACCTGACCAATTTAAAATCAATACCGCTGCCATTTAAAGCATGGAAAGGGTCTGGGATAGAAACTGAAAAGGTGTGAATTGCCAGAAGCTGACTTTATATCATTCGAGCATTTGACACCTGTGGAAAAACACCTTGTAGCTGCAATAACAGTTGGTCATGCTGCACATTAACTTTGCAGTAGTAGACTGCACAAAAAAAGCCCCACTTTGTCCTTAACATCACACATTTATGTTAACTGCATGAATCTGTAGATGGTACCTTTACGTGTGCATGGAGTGAATTACATTACTGTGCTCATATTGTGTTTAGCGTCCAAAGGAAAGGTCGCTGCCATTTACAGTTCCCATATTAAGCGATGGTAACTGTCTATGATATTCAAATAAACT
The DNA here is from genome assembly GCF_023724105.1 of Carassius gibelio. Classification (NCBI taxonomy): domain Eukaryota; kingdom Metazoa; phylum Chordata; class Actinopteri; order Cypriniformes; family Cyprinidae; genus Carassius; species Carassius gibelio. The sequence continues at coordinate 5,895,159 of NC_068412.1, read as the reverse complement.
ATTGTATAAATAGTAGACAGTGGGATTGTGGGCAAGTATGTGCATACAAGAAGCTTTTTCATTTTGAAAATATTTTATTTGAGTTGACAACACGAACGCACATATAAAGCGCTAGGTAGCAAACATTTAGGAAAATAAGCTGTATACGTAGAAAAAGATTGCATCTATAAGAGCTTCACGTTTCAAGAGAGCGCACAAAACCCAAGACAAGATGATCTCGACACAACGATTCGACTGGGAGAAAAGTCACACAATAATTTATACAAAGCCATTGAAAATAAATAAATACATAAATAAATAAAATATTACGAATAAACATATTACAATAATTTTACATCATGATAGTAAGCTGTAATTGTGTGCCGACATTCAGAAACAGTCATTACACTGAAGAGTTCTTAAGGCAGTAGTTTGATGTTTTTCTCTAAAGGCATTTCTGGCTACTAAAGGGAAACTTTTCAAGATTTGTTGATGTAGTTTTCAATAGGAAGAGAGAGAGAGAGAGAACATTTCAGTCCCATAATCCACATACTAGATTAAAGCTACAGACGTGAAACGCACAGCATGTGAATTCAAGGCAGAGGTACAGGAACATATCTTAGGTCTAGGAGCTATTACATTACCATGTGTGCAAGCGTTCTAGAAAAATACCTTTGTAAGGGCCAAACTAATACATTTCTCCAGACTTTTCTAGCGAGGGGTTGGATGAAGAAAATAGATCGTTCTAAAAGGACAGATCGGTGTGGGTTCGTCTTCAGCAGGCGTTACGCACGGGCATCTGGAGAAGGATGACTTGCCTGTTTTCGGTGGGGTGGCATTTGTTGATGTGCCTGGTGAGACCCGGCGAGCTGTAGAAAGTGGCGGGGCAGAACTTGCAGGGAAACGCCTGGGAGTCGTCGTGCAGCAGGCGCAGGTGTCGCTCCAGACTCGCCCGGTTCGGCAGCTTCTCTCCACAAGCCGGACACCCGAGACCGTCCGCGGGGCTCAGATTGAGCGGAGCCGGGCTTTGGCTGTCCTCCGAGGGCATGATGTCGGGGCTCTCCGCGGTGCGCAAAGCCTCTGCGAGGAGCTGATTTTGGAGCGCCTGGTGTCCCAGGATGTGCTTCCTCAGGTAGGCTTGGCGCTTGAACCTCTTCCCGCAGTGCTGGCAGTCGTAGATCCCGTCGTCGGAGCCGGACTCTGACAGACCCGGACTCGGGGAGTCTCTGTCGCCGGGGAACGCCTCGGGAAACGGTTTGGTGGGCTGGAGGGCTTGTTTGGGTGCGTTTGGCACGCGCGGTTTGTGCCAGCGCCGGTGGGAGGCCAGGTTCGCCGGACAGCTGAAGACCTTCTCGCACTCGGGACACCTGTACTCCACCCGCACTATCCGGGAGCACTTGTGCTGTGCCAGAGAGAACGGGTCCGAGTATTCTTCTCTGCAAAGCTGGCAGATGAACTCCCCCAGGGGCCTGTTGGTGTTGCCCGAGGTCGTGCGGGGCTTCAGGTCCACGGGCCCCTCTTTGATTTTCAGGCCCAGCACCGGGGATGTGGTGACCTCGTCCTCGAAGTTGAGTTTGCGTATGGCTTTGGGTTTCTTGACGCTTTTGCTGCTTTTACGCTCGGCGGCGTCAGAAGGTCTTTTGGCGCCGGGTCGGATGACGGGCGCCGTTCCGCTCCGGTTACTGTTGCTGGTGCCGATTTTCAAGTCGACTGGCGCGAACAGAAGATGATGGTCCAGGCTGGTGAGAGAGGCGGGAGTAGGGAACGACTCGGCAGAGACGGGCGAGCCGAGGTTGAGACTCCTCTCGAAATATTTCCTGTCGTGCTCCTTGCTGATGGGCCGGGTGGGGCTGTACAGGGCTTGGTATACCGTCTCCGGGTTGCCGAACCGCACCGGCTTGGCGCTGTGGACCGGCACCGGCACCGGCATCGGGGCCTCTGCTCTGTCCGACGGGAACGCCGAGGTGATGCTGTCCGGCTTGGAGGCGCTGGGAGCGGGTGGTGACGCGGCGATCGGCGCAATCTGACAATCTGGAGCGGATCCTCCATCATCATCCGAGCGTATCCGGTACGAAACGAGCGCCGCTTTCTTGTTCCTTTTCACCAGGAATCCTTTGGGCATGATGAAGCGAGGATGACAAGGCACAACAAAACGAGATCCAGAGCTATAAACGCGCCGTCCGCCTCCCTCCCTCTGAGAGATGCTTTTGCTCCTCGACGCATAGCTGCACTCTTTTTAAGCCGGAATGATGTTTTGTTCTCGCCCCTCGCCGCCGCGTCTTCGTCCAATCAGGAGCGAGCGAGGATCTCTGCGGAATTGCCCGTGGGAGGGCTGAGAGACTCGGACCGGGCGCTCCAGAGCAGATGTACATGGCCTTTATTGTAGTAATGCGCGCTGCTCTCCATTCACGGTCTGATGGAGATGTATAGAGAGCAGCGCGTGCCGCAGAGGGAAATGTCACTCACTGACCATCATCGTCGTCTTCACAATTTGGAATGAGCGACAACAAAGAAAGTTCTTCTCGGAATGCTTAGTTTAGAGCAGTGATGGAGAATGTCTTCACTTAAATCCTGAAGCATGCTTATGTGTTATATATTTAGAATGTTTTTAATATTTTCATTTTATGTAGCTACTACATACTGAAGCTTTAAGTGTTTGTTTCGTTTGCAAATCTACATTGAATTAAACTGTCATTTTAATGCAGAATGATTTTAAGTACGTCGAATGCAGAAGTGATTACATTAAAATTGCATTTATACAATAATTTATCATCGAGCGCCTATAATTGCAGTGCAAGTTATTACACAATCTAATGCTGAGGTGAATAAGAGGAGGACGCTTTATAGTAGTCATTTTGTAAAATATAAAATATTATGCAAAATAAATGAATCTTCGAGGGAAATTTTTTTTTGAATGGGCTAATTGTTTTGTCTGATTGTGATGGCGTTGTTTACAGTTTAAAGTTTCCGTTTCACGCGTATTTCGTGTAAATAGCGTGTACTAAAAATAGCAGTTCCACAAAGTAGTTACATATTGCATGTTATTAATTAGTGCGTTTGAAACACGAACAAGCTAAATTTGTCTAAAGCGCTTCCTGTTTGCAAATCTGGACATTAAAGAGATTTGTAATGCCACGCGTCAGTCTGAGGGCAGTATAAATCAGCTGGCTAACGCATGCATAAGTCATCAGAAGAAGCCCTCATCTCTCAACACAATAGCCGCGTCTGGCCGGCCGTCACAGGCTTTTTTGCCTTTGAAAAGCAAATTGATCTCTACAGGGATACACAGCAATCTGGCCAAAAGAGAGACGCGTGCTGGACGCAATCAAAGATGAGCACTGACCTCGAGGTCAAGCCAGGGGTCAGCCATCATTGCATTTCTTCAAACCACCATGACCGGTGACAACTTCAGACACTGAAGCGTTTGCCAGAATGTTTTACTGAACGCTTTCCATAGCAGCGCATTTACTACTAAGTCAAAAAAAATAAAATAAAACCTTACAAAGTGTTTTAAAAGCAGCTCAACTTCTAAATAAAGTTCACTAGTGTTCACTTCGTTGATGCTCTTCTAACTACAACGTTTTAGTTTACTTTGAAATAAAATCATCTGTGGTGTATTTTGAGTCACAAGCACAGAAATAAAGAGAGTCTGAAAGTTGAATAATTAAATAATAATTTTAGTAACCTCTTAGAATCATCTTCAGTAAGTTATATTTCAACAAATGCACATGGAAAACACTACAGCAGGCTTTAACTTCAACGATTTATATCACAGAAACAAAGGATCTCATTTCTACTCCGTGAAACAGTTGCTTTAAATTCTCTTTTGCGCGCATAATTGGACAGACGTGTTGCACGGGTTTGCATTCATCTATTGTTCCCCTCATTAGCATAAAGCTGCTGTATGACCGAGTCAAATAATTGCTCGAGCATTGAGATATGCGCCTGCCACCATTCACCCCTGCATTTTCACAAATATTACAACACTAGCGGAGTTTAACACGACACGCAATACTCAAATTTCCCTAAATATATCTAATTATAACATGCATAGTTGCGCTGCCTCATCCAAACGTTCTCAACATCATCTAAAGTTCTGCTTAAATCATGCATCTGCACTCAAATGGATTTGCGCTCGTCTAATATTTAACTTCATCTCAAGTTCAGACTCTTCGCTCGTTTTCCTTTTATCGGAACATGTTTTGCTCTGTGTTAACATTCTGTGAAGTTTGTTTGTCTAGGTCTTACCCAGCACAATGCACTTCGATGGCATTTTAATGATATTGTGTGCGTGCGCACCGGCCGTATGTGAGCGTGTTTGCTGTGTGGCGCGTGCTTGTCCCGTCTCATTTGCATACAGCTGCTCGGCCGACGCGCGCCCCTCCCCTACTGTCCACGAGCCCCCTCTCAATGCGATCACAGTAAAGACTTATCAACATATCACTAAACTCATAACAAAACAAATGTGGGCATCTTAACGAATGCCATATGAGTTCACAAGCTCAGTGCTTTAATGGCAAATGTAAAGCGTAGACTAGGGCAGGCTTTATTACATATGTGTGAGCAGTATGTTTGACTGTTGTTTGTATTGTGGAGTTTGAAAATAACATAAATAGTTATTCAAAGACTCATGCATTCCCTAAACAGAATTGCACAGTTCAAATAAATGATCAGATCTTAACGTTTAATGGCTCAGTATTTTGGTTTATATAGCAATGTGTGGTTAAGGGTGATTTGCACTGCTCCTCCTACAGGCTGGCACATGCTATTACACCAACCACACAAAACACTACATGATTGTTTTATCTCTAAACCTTCCAAAGTTATGAAGCACTCTTTGAATCAGAAAAGCGAAATGGTTCACTTCTAGCTTATGTGAAGACATATCAGATATTCTGTCATAAGGATAAGCAAAGCATGTTACTATGTTATGATAAATGGAGCATGCTTGCATACAATTGAGTTGGACTCGAAATATGATACCCATATTACCAAATGGAACCATGAATGAAACGTTTTCTGAAGCAAAGCTAAAGCCATTTGAGTGCTGAAAACAGCCTGTAAACACTGGGACCCGATGGCTGCTCTCCATGGTACTGAAAGCAGCCCTTTGCTTCACAAATCTCCTTCATGCTGCAAAATAAAGGTTCCAAAAGTTGTATTTTTTTAAACTGCCATGGAAGAACTATTTTAATAATCTGAAGAAACTTCTACTGTAAAGAATCTTTTGTGCAAAGCATGGATGTTAAAAGTCCATCACAGAACCACTGATGCAGCTCCATTTGCTTGACTGCACTGACACTAAATACAGAAGATGCAAGAGCGTCAAACACTCGATGGCATGAACATGCAACATGCAATTATCTCTGTGCAGACGCTCACACAGGAACACAAATAAACGAGGCCGTGTTAAGAATGCTGAATGTTGCGTTTCCCAAACAAAGCATTTCCAACATTGACACACAGCTCGTTAGCTGCCGTCATTTGCATTCCCGTATAATTGTGCATCATCCTTGATTTGTATATGATCTTCCTTATTAGCCCATATAATGGGGTTAATAACAGGCAGCTCATTGCACTTATCGTTTCTCTGCCGAGAGGAGGCAAGAACAGAGCCAGGACTTAATTAATTGTATCAGTCTTTTCATCTGCAGCAGTAGTGCTCCCACACGAACATTAATATGATTCTGCAAATGGAGGGAAGTGGTACAGCCTGGGCCAGAGACATAAAAGATTGGACTCAAATTAATTTAGGCCTAATTAGACAGTGGGCGTCAGGGAGTGGTTTGCATAATAAGACCCTGTAAATGAGCTCAGACGTTTAGCTTAAGGCAATGCCTTTACATCCGCCTTAAACTAGACATGACAAAGAGTTTGACCCGCGCTTAGTTAGTGCAGGACGATTTACACGGTAGGCCATGACACGAGACTGCAGGATACAATGCAGTAAGTGTGTGTTGGTTACTCAGTGTATATAATTCAAGCAATTAAAATCTCCCTGCTTATTTAATTGCGTAACAAATAGCTACACTATGTAAATTTTCTCTTGTTGGAAATTTTCTGTCTATCTACATATCTCTCTGACTGTCTGTCTATCTGTCCAGTTCAGAATCCCACAGTATCATGGCCCTTGAGGTCTGAACAGGGTGTGATCTGAGCCAATCTCAGATATGCTAATTATGTAGAAATAAATTCTCCCTCACATGATGGGTGCATTAATCACCAGCATTCTCCATGTGCTGCTCTCCATCCTCAGAGCTGATTTGTGCTGCCATGCCTCCGACTATCACATGATCAGCCGTGATGAGCCGGGTTGGAAGGGTCTGAGAGGACTGACTGATGGAGATTACAAGGAATGTGATTAGATAATCAAATCCAAAACCTACTCTCGTTTGGCTGATGTTGTTTGTCGCGGTTCATAATCTTTTTTGAATTATGTCGTATTTGATCTTATTGTAAGTTTCAAAATCATTGCTTCATATTGAAGAATGGTGAATAACGAATGAGGACAGAAGAAATTAGAAACAGACAAAATTTTGATTTTTGCAAAACCTAAACGTGTAGTGATTGCCCATGCAAACGTAACCATGTGTTATGGGTGGCTGTGCCAGATCGTTGCTGGGTGATTGCTGGAGTGTTGTAGTTGGTTGCAGGATGGTGGATGGCGGCTGGTCAAAAGGTTAAAAGGTCAGAGGATCACACCCCTAAGTGTCTGCCACAATAGGTCTATAGTGTGCCAACTTACACTGCAAAAAAACAACCATTGCTTATATCCCTTCACCTTCAGAGGCCAAATAAACTTCAAATGGAAAACTAAAATTTTATTTTTGTGCTAATATTTGTTTGTTTGTTTAAAAATTATTATATATATATTTTTACCAGCATAACTGGGGCAGTTGCTTGTTTCCAAAAGAGTTACTATACATGAAAACGTTCAAAAATATTTATGAAAAAAAAAGGCTGCTGTGGTTACTGAAAAAAAAAAAAAAAAGATTTTTTAAAAAATATATAGTATGTGTTGAACTTAAATTTATAGATTTTAAAATAAATGAACAAGCAAGCAAAGTTATATAATGATAAAATACCTGCTGAAGTACTATGTTTTGCACCTTTATTGCCAAACAGGCATCTTGATATTAATTTTACAAATATTAGTCAAGACTTCATCTTTTAACATCATTTTAAAATCAGTTTGAAAGCAACTTCTTCCAGTGGTAAAATTAGAAGTTAATCCCACACTGACATTGGTTAGCCTATATGTATGCCAATATGTCATTTCAAGGTTTTATGATGGTTTGACTTCAATATTTCACTTGTTTTAGACATACATTTCAGTGTCAATTATTTCAACATCAATTGCCCATCGGTAACGTTCTCACAACTATAAAAAACAAATCGATTAAAGCTTGGCACAAGTAGCGTTTCCACAAGATAAAGCAAAACTATGTTCATTTTGGCGCTCTAGCGGTTAATAAACAGAACTGCACGCATCCCGCGAAAGAACATTCTAACCGAAGAACATTCTTACTCCGCAGCGGCGACGACCTGAACAGACTACAATAGTCCAAAAATAATCAATTAGAAATGTACTGTAGTGATTTGGGATAAGACAAAAAGGCGGTTTGCTAGATGAATTGATGATGTACTCGCTCATTATATATATTTTGCCCATTTTGAACGCAGAAAAGTTACATAGTAGTGTTGCTTTCAGTAAATACTGATAGACAAAAGATGCACAGAGTCACACAAATACAGGAAATCATCCTGGTAACACATATGACACTAAAATAATTCAATAAAAACTCATTTAATAATATAACGTAACAAACCCTTAATGTACATAACTAAAAAGAAAAACTATGAAGAAACAGGTTTTTTTTTTTTCATGTAAAACTGTGAAATGTGTCCTGTCACATAGGGAGTTCTGGGAATTGTAAATTATGTGACAAAAACAACAACAACAACAAAAAAAAAACATATAAACTGTTTTTTACTGTAGCATTTTTACAGTCATGAAGTTAATGAAATGAAAACTGTAGCCCATGCGCCAGTCTCATATTAAAGGTTACCCAGTTAATGTGATCAACACAATGGGCAAATCTTTTATCCTGATGCCGTGTCTTTTGCACATAATGGAGCAATGCAAAAGGAAGGTGTATTTCATAGTCTCCCTCAGTGAGATGGAGTGGATCTCAAATGTCATGTTGAAATGTCAATGAGGGAGTGTGGCTCTGGTCTTTCACATGACGGGTGGCTCTAATCTGAGGCCGCATTCCTTCAGCATCGCCAGAGAGGTGAAAGATGCTCTGTGACATGAGAAAAAAAGAATGAATGAGATCGAGAGAAAAAGAGAGCGATGTCTTACAATCTTCTTCTTCTAAAGGTTCTTCACTCGCATTATAGTTTCACTCCATAAATGTTCCATTCCATTTATAGTGGAAAAATGATGTTCTTTACACTAAGAAAAAATGGTTATTTTGAGAACTGTCCACTTAAAGGTTCTTTTGAGAACCAGAATTAGTTTTCAAATGCACATTTACAATGTGGCATCTCTACACTTCCTCCTGAACATAATATTCCAACACTTTATTGCTGCAGGCCTTTGTGTTCATAACATGAAATCAACAGAAAATTACCCAGATGTGATAAAAAAACAAGAGCAAGGGAAGATCTTTACAATGATCTCCAACATTTCTTATCAAATTACAGCTCCTTCTGCATGTAAAAAAAAGTCTCATTGATACTTTTTCCTGAATTTTGGATGAATTTTCTGAGCTAAAGTTAATGTTACATGGATGATACATGTTTAATGAGCAACCTCTGAGCAATAAAATGTTCCTCTGAGTGATAAAAGTGGCCATCATACATGCTAGAATGATGCAGTCCATTACAGATGCCCCTTCAGATCATGGCTCCTAACAATAACTGAATATGATTGATTTGATTGCTTGATGACAGTCCCACATTGAAGACTCCAAACTTGACCTGAACCCCGCTCCATTGACTCCCGCCTTTATTAGCTGGTGACGGACGCCCATGCTGACAGTCACTGTCATCCGTCTCTGTCCGAGGGGTTTTTGCGAGGGCGTCTTGCACTGATTCTTCGGCTGTCCCTGTGAGTTATGTGAGGAGACCCTTCTGTCTTGCAGCACATGGTCAGTATGGAAAGGCCATAGGTCAAAGGGCAGCTGGTAAGGCCAGAGGAGAAGGCGGTGGCTTTCTGTGTGCTGTGTTAGGATGAGAATCCTGATTAATTATCAAAATGATCAATACCGAACTTACATGAGAAATAAGCTGTTCCTGTACGTCATGTGTTGCTGTAGACACAGATTTCCAGGGAACACACATGCTGAGAGAATAATTATTTCCCTGTGAATGCACCACAAGACATTTTGGATGAAAAATGTCTGTCAAATGCATACATGTGAAAGTACGTCAAGCATAGCAAGTGACTGTATCTGCACAAAGTGGAATTCATGGTTGTTGGTTCAGAATTGTCAGAATTGCCCAAAACTTATTACCTGGGCAAAAGTTGTCCCATGATGATCCACAAAAAGGGTGGGATAGGCTAAAACATCCCATTGAACCATGTCTTTATTTTAAATGTATCTTTTTGTTTTAACATTTTGTTCACTTTTTGCATTAAATGGGGAGAATATACATGGTTTGGAAAAAATAAATGTGAATAATCATTATTATAAAGGGTTAATAGCATTTATGGAGGCTACAGTGAAAAAATAAAAAAATAAATCACTGACCCCCTGACCACTGAAAACGTGTACATTTTAACAATTTACTTTAGGAGCCATATTGAAATTCTATTATCTATGAAACCAAACCATATAGTGCCTTACAGATGAAAATGCCAAATGGAAAGTTTGTTAAGAACCAATATCTAAAAGATATCAAGGCATCAAGATATCTTTAATACTTCTTGAGTTACAGGCATTCAAACTTAAGAGAAGAAAAAGAAACTGTGAAAAGTGCCATTTCCCCATTTCTGAATGGTCACCATTGGCACATGATGCAACACTGATTGCTAAAGTCAACAGATTTTACTAACAGACCCACCAATCTCTGATGCTGCCATCTTTCTGCAGTCATTTTTACCCCCTTGTAATTTGGCTCTGAATCTCAGGTGAAAATGTCATTGCCAAAATGCAAAACGCTACAAAACAGCGGATTACTCAGTAAATATTCATCCATGTCATTTAATATGTTGGCTTTCATCACTACACTGTACATGTCCGTCTTTCTTCAGAAAAATATTAGCAAAATAAAAAAATCGAGCCGGCGACCTCTGGTTGAGTTGAGATGATATGAGTCAAAAAAAGACATTCTGAAGAATCCAAACAGTTCTGGTTATCAGTGACTTCTGTCTGCTTGATCATTTATGATGTAAAGAAAACTGTTTCCAAGTCCAAACCTCGTTTCAAATGGGAATACTATCTCAGCAGCCGTTTATGAGCACCGTTTATGTATTTATCACACATTTATCTAAGCTTTTAAAAACTCACAGTGTACCTGGTCTTTTGCTGTCCTGGACAGTAATATATTACATAATCAGAAAAAATGAAATCACTGTCTGGCTGAGTGAGATTTCAATATGGAGATAAAGGTTAGGATCAGGAAGTACTACAGCACTGTTTGGTGTTTGCTTTTGGGATCTGAAGGGATGTTTGGTAACGTGTGACATCAGAAGCAAACTGTATGGACCAAAAAAAAAAGAGGACATAATTACATAATTATCAAGATATTCCGAAGAAAAATCGTGGCAGTTATTCAAAGGCCCGGTGTGGTGAGTATTGGCCTTCAGTTTTAATCACAGGAAGCTGAGCAGTCTTTGTCATTCGCTGCAATGGCTGTGAGCAGCGTAATGTACACAGTGACCTGATCCTGTGTTGACAGAGAGCCAGGTGCTCAAACACACGAAATCCACGACACACGTCCTATATAACACAAGACAGTAATTGGGCCATTCCACCAATTCTTCAGAAACATGCATATTCTTCACAGAGAAAGATAATAGTGTTATTTATGAGCATCTTGAAAAGCATCAAATGTGATCTGTCTGTTTGGGGAGTTTGCTGGGGATGTGCACTTTATCCACTTTTTTAACATATGAGTGAGTGACATTTGCTTCTAGGTCTGTATAAAACAAGTCTGCTTTACTGCTTAATATCACAAACATTAAACTATGATAATCATGAACACACTGGTTTGTATAGCAGATAGTTTTACCATTTACTGTACTTTTTTATTCCTCTAGTTAGTTACCTACAGCAGCAGCTATAATGAAATGGAAGTCTGGCACACGTACAGAAAATAGCTTACTTCCATGTTGCAAAATAAGGTGCCACCATCAGCCATTTATGCTAATTTGGCACTTTGTCATAAAACAGGCTCTTATTCAAATAATACAGTAATGATGCATCCCATCTAGCACAGAAACGGCTTCACCTCCCTTTAAATGTGTTTTCAAATCGCTGCACATATCTGCTCTCATATCCTCCCTTCTGTATGCTAATATCCTCTCCACAATTGCACATGCCTAATAAAGCTTTACAAGCAAAAGTATCACATCTGCCTCACGGCCATCGGAGCAGGGTATTCAATATTTTCACCTGCTCTGCACACACCGCTGACCGGTAAACATGCCTCTATCCACACTTGTTTGAAGGCCCATCTGGTGCCCTGCATTAAAAGCTCCTATTTAAACAATAGGTCCCAGGAACGGAAAAGGGCAGATTGCGCCAGAACCTCCAATAAAAACAAGCAGTGCATGACATTTACCTCCTCGCACTGGCTTAGATCACCGCTTGCCCACTGTCCCTGCTTACTGCCTATAAAAAAAGGCAATCTCAGGAGACACACCTCGGTCTGTCACTTTCTTATTAACATTACATTATTTAACAGTGGGAGAATATATAACACTTGCACAAAATGCGTTTATTTACATATGGAATTACTATAAAAATGGTATGAATGATACAACAAGTGCCAGCCTGCTTTCAGATTCATGGAAAGTGTAGCCTGCTTTATTGTCAAAGGCACTGGGAGATTTACATTGAAGAGATGGTGTTGGAAAAGAAAGTGCAAGCAGGTGACTTTGGTCTTTTGGGAATGGTGCCACCTATTGGTGAAAAACATGTTAAGGAGGGATCTGATACCAATGAGGTGTCTCATGCCTGGAGAGAACTAGCCTATAATACTGTAATGTTCCCAGCAGTCTTTGTGAGCCACTTACTTGAGCTGTAGATCACACTGGAGCTGCAGTATGTCCAGACAACACTGTTTATCTGATGGAGCCACACACACAGTCCTAAGGGCCTCCACTGGTGATCTTGTCAGTGCATGAACTGTGACATGTATGGCAGAAGACAAGGAAAAATTCATTATATGTTTTAAGCCTCCTGTTGGGTGTTAAAAAATAATAATAAATAAATTATGCACAGTGGTTTCCATGCATGCAAAACACTACTATAAATACAAAGTATTCTTCTAAGCACTTCTATTGTAGGTTTAGGTTAGTTAGAGACTAAAATAATAAACAAGTGAGACATTTCCTGTCTATTTTAAATTGTGTTATCTCTCTTGTGCTATGAAAAATGTGCCCCACATATTTGTAGCCAAATTAGCTGAACAGACCCATCCTACGGTGACACATTTCTTGCCACACACATTTTTTTTTTTCGTTCAATCATGGCCTTATTGTTATCGTTATTTGAGAACATATTCTCACTTGTTCTTTATACAGAATATTATTTCTATTAATTGTCCACTGAATTGTGTGATTTGTAGAGCACCGTCCGTTTTCTTCCATGTGAGCACATTCACTCTTTTTCTACACATGAAATATGAAAGTGAATAGACATGATTATGATGATATATTTTCTATTTGTGTTTTGTATGCAGCATTTGTATGGTATTTGTATACAAATAAAGGATGTTTATGACAACTATTAGCAGTGTAGCATTATTAAATATACAAAGAGTGCATGTGTCTGCTTATTAATCCAAATCAACTACAGATCACAACTGGAAGTTATTATAAGCACTTTATGATGGTTTAAAGTGGGTAAGCAAATACATTAATAATTACATACATTTTCAAGTGTAGCTTGATGCTAATTGTACTTCTAATTATATTTAAGGATGTATCCTATTCTTGTAAGCATTATAGATAGTTTGTTTCCGGTGTAGAACCTTGTTTACCTTCATTTAATGCTGTGTATTGAGCAGCAGATGATACGAGATACATATCTGAGGAAAAATGCATTGTTGGTCGGCGCCACTTAGCGTGCAGGCATGTATTTGCAGAAGGCGAAGAATCGTTTCACGTTTGGTGTGAAATCACAGATCGTCACAATTTGCCTTACTTTTTCGCATCGTGCTCAGTGTGGAAAGGCCTTAAAGGCCATGTTGCAGGTTAACCACCACTTTCCATTAATGGGTACATAAATCACTCAAGATATCTATATCATTTTTAAAATGTCTCAAAAATGGTCCTAAAGACCAATTTTTTATGTTTTTGTTATTAACATTTTTTTTTATGCAATTAAGCGATGACGTCACGTTAGGGAGAAGTGGAAGAAAGGTAGCCTCAGCCTAGTACGTGAACTCGTACTAGATCGATGTACTTTGAGTTCCGAGGTCACACAGCACGCGAAACAATGATGGCAACCCATACGAATAATATTGCCTACAGATGCAGTGTGTATGCAAATGCTACACATTGAAAAAAATGATTTTAGGCCAATGTAACGTTGCAATAAAATAAATAATCTTGTTACAATTCCTTGCGCTCAGAAAGTTTGGCGTAACTTGCCTGGAACGGGACAAAGTCGTTAGTCGTGGTATGAAATGGTGATTACGAGCTCAAAACCTGCCTGGAATGCAGCATCAGAACTATAGCGACTGACTGGGATGAGGAAGATGTGGCAAGACCCAACATGTATGATGGTCCGCAGCCGGACGTGAAAGGGGAAAAGAGGAATTGCCAAGAACTGATGTCCATCAAAGCCTATGCATGGTCTGAGGAGAATGAGTGGAGAGTTGGTGAAGTGTCCTGGTTAGTTGCTATCATTTAGCATCGCAGCAATGAGCACTGGAGCTGGTCTACAAGCAGCAGTGCACAATAACGACACATATATTTTTTACTGTCATTGAATAGCACAGAGTGAAAAATCTATGTTTTCTTTATATCTATTGGCAGTGATCATGACGTTAGTTCAGATAAGTACCGGTAACCTTTGTCATAGTGTCGTAGAACTGGTAAACTTTGTCTTTGTCATCTAGAAATAGAAGGCATCGTGCTAGCTGTATGAGCGTTTCTAAGCGTTTATCTCTTCTGGTGAAAATGTTGTTGCAAACGTAGCCACGTGTCTGTCGCTGTGTTTGACAGGTGCTTGTGTGGGCGGTGCCGTCCCATGGAAACTGCGATGGGAAGCTTGTGCTGTAGGGAAGTGAGTGTGTTTTGGTCGCTGTTGGTCGATATCTGTCTGTCTGTCTGTTTATCAATCTATATATCTACTCTATCTATCTATATATATATCTATGTATTTATCTATTTATCTATAATCTGCGCTATCTGAATACTCTCATCTACTACTCCTCTCTCTCTAGTAAATTCTCTCCCCAACGTGATGTGATGCAATGCATTGTGGGGGAAAGGAGACCGCTGTAAGAAAGTACCTACTTTTTCGTATTATATTCCGTTTATAAAGACATAAAAGTGTCATTCTGCTGTTGAGAGTGTTGTTATATAAACTACAACTGTGCTTGTGCATTAAACCATTAACCTAAACTGCTCACTGCATCATATAATTAATAACTTGAACCATCAGTGTATGATTCAAACTCATTTAGACAGCCAGCAGTTTCTTTTCTATGCATCATTTTTATATCCATGTATGTGGTTACAGTCAAATCATATCAAACAGTGAAATCGCTCAGGAAATCTGTCCTGTCTTGCATGCACTCGAGACGGTAATATGTGAGCGCCGCTGACAGATTCTTCACGCTCGCGAAATTTGCTTGTGAAATTTGAATTCTCAACTTTTGTCATTTGACTCGAATCGCTTGACAGTCGCCAGCTTTCCATTGAAAATGCATGGGATTATGTCTCTCTTTCACTATGTGTCCCTGGAGGTGTGAACGGGGCTTAAGTTTGCAATGCTGTTTGCGAATGTTTGTTTGAACTGTGGGTTTGTGAAACATTGAATCTTTGAACTATGTTGGTAACAACGTAACTTACTTGCAACCATAGTTGGTTGGCTAACAATGCTTTTGGGAAACACACCCCTGATTGAAGATTAATCCTTATAAACATGCCACTACAATTAAAACCATTACATTAAAATAAGTTTAAAACAGTGTATTTCACTAATTCAGCAGCGTGCAGATGTAGCGCAATGATAAATTGATAGATTGAATATTGCACTCCAGTAGTATCAGCCTTAAAATACATAGATTTATATGTTAGTCTCATAGAACACCAGCAGGTGGCAGT
Organism: Carassius gibelio; assembly: GCF_023724105.1. Lineage (NCBI taxonomy): Eukaryota > Metazoa > Chordata > Actinopteri > Cypriniformes > Cyprinidae > Carassius > Carassius gibelio. Next base: position 5,879,669 of record NC_068412.1, on the reverse strand, counting down.
CACGTTGCATGGAGGGGTTGTGACACTGTGCTCTTGTGTGAGTCTAGTGTGAGTTTGAAGGCGGGATTTCCTCCTGAGTTAGTGGTGGTTTGCGCTGCAATTAAAACCTCTGATTTCTGTGTTACAGAATAGATTCACTTTAAATGTGCAACCATCCTGTGTGATTGATTGACCGCACACTGGGAAGTGTTACATATTTTGGTGAGCCAGACAGCCAAGAGCTGCAAATTACGAGTAAGCTCCAGTGACGAATCAAAAAAAAAAAAAACCTGTGGAAAATCGCAGGCACAGATGAGCTTTGTGATCAAATCAGCGTAGTGCAACTGAAGTTGAGCAACTCCGATCTTGTTCCAGTTTGCAAACACCTCAAATGTGATAAGCCAGCCAGAGGGTTTGAAAAAGAAACACAACGGACTCTCATTAGATTGGTTGAGAAAATGCTGGATGATATTGACGAAGCAGAGGGTAAAGAGGTGTTTCTTCAGTGTCTGGAGGATCTATTGTCGCTAATAGACTCGCTCATACAGTCAACTAGAGCTGCATCGAACATTACACCAGATGAGACTAATGAGTTAGACCTGCTGAAAGACAAGTATTCCAGACTGCAGATGGAACAAGCTCAAGCCCTTCAGTCACTTGAGGAGGAGATTGTCGCAATGGAACAGCGGCTGAAGGAGGAGACCAGAGCTAGTACAGTGACAGCACCTGCACTGCCTGAGGTGACTCTAAGGAGAGAGTTTCGGATCTGTGGACAAATTGGGGAATCTGGACAGCGAGAGAACCTGTCTTACACCAGCCTAATGAACCAGATTGAGTCCGGACTGTGAAAAGGTCATTCAGAGATAGAAATCATTGAAGCTGTAACACGTGCAGTGAGCCCAGGCCTTCACTTGAGAGACATGTTAGAAATTAAACGAGATCTCACACTTCCAACCTTAAAGACATTACTGGCGGGGGATTTCAAAGTCGATCCACCATGTAACCTGTTACAAAAGTTGATGAACATCTCACAAGACCCAAAAGAATCAGCCCAGAACTTTCTATCCAGAGGAATCGAGCTCAGAGAAAAGTTACTGTGGAAACTGAGTGAATGAGTGAGCAAGGTGAAGGTGAGCAATTCAGCCCAGAATTAATTCAAAGAAAATTCTTCCGTTCCACAGAGACCGGACTACTAAATGAAGCTGTGAAGCTGCAACTTAAGCCTTACCTGAGCAACCCTAGAACCAAAGATGAGGAGCTGATAGAGCGAGTGAATGAGGCTGCAAACTTAGAACAAGAGTGACAACAAAAACTGAAAAAGGCTGTAATGAGTAAGTCGCCAAAACTGAGCAAAATACAAGCCAACATATGTCCATTTGAGTATCAGCTACATTCTAAAAGCTGCTTGGAATCCAAGAGAGATGAGAGAGCACCTGCAGTTAAAGCTGATTCCACCAACAACAGCAAAAGGAGTCAAGTCAAGCGGTAGGAGGTAGACTCAAACACCAGCCAACTGATTGAGCAGCTCAGAGCAGAAGTCCTAGAAATAAAAAAAAAATGGTGAATGAGACAATAAAAACAGCTACGCTGCAAGGCCTTTCAGTGTTGGATCACCATAAGCATATCACCAGGGGTTCCTGGATGAGGAAAGCAGACCTTTGACTGCCTTCATAACCCCGTGGGGCTTATACCATTGGGTGAGGATACCCTTCGGCCTCAGTTCGGCCCCAGCGGAATTTCAACGGCGTATGGAGGAGTGTTTGGTAGGTCTTAGAGATGATGTGTGTCAAACATCCCTGGACGATAATCTGGTCCACAGCCCTTGTTTTGAGGAGCATGTCAATCACCTCAGAGCTGTGTTACAGAGATACCAGCAGCATGGTGTAAAGCTCAGTCCTCGTAAATGTGAGATCTTTAAGAGGAAGGTGAGATTCCTTGGACGTCTTGTGTCAAGAGATGGATACACCATGGATCCTGCCGAAGTGGTTCCGGTGCAGGCCTTAAAAGATCGAGTTCCTGCCACTGTAGGTGATTTGAGAAAGCCGCTTGGATTCATCTCATATTACTGTGCGTACATACCTGTTTTTTCAGATTGGAGAATCCCCTGTACCAGCTATTGTCATCACCTCCTGGGGAAACATCAGCTGTGGAGAAAAGAGTTAGAGGAAAATGTAGCAGCAGACGACACAAAGGTGGCCCCCCATCAAACACACCTATACAGTGGACTCAAAACCATCAAACTGACCATCCCACCAATCTTGGGCTTTCCAGACCACACCCAACCGTTCATTCTGCACGGCGATGCATCGCAAGAGGGGCTGGGTGCAGTGTTGTACCAGAGAAAGAACAGTAAATTGGTGGTTATTGGTTATGCTTCCAGAACTCTAACTATGCCTGAGAAGAATTACCATCTTCACTCAGGGAAGTTAGAATTATTAGCATTAAAATGGGCAATATGTGAACGTTTTAGAGACTACCTGTACCATGCTCCACATTTTACAGTGTATACTGATAATAATCCGTTGACTTATGTTCTCTCCACTGCCAAGCCCAACTCCACAGGGCAAAGATGGGTGGCTCAGCTGGAGATTTCAACTTCTCCATAAAGTACCGCCCTGGCAAGAGCAACGTGGACACTGATGGTCTGTCCCGGATGCCAGTTGAAATCGATCATGCACTGGAAGAGTGAGTCAAGAGGTGATCAGTGCATCTATTCAGGGACTGTTGGTGGGCCAAGACACTCCACTGGCATGGGTTACTGTAACTCAGCAACAAACTCTCCAGCTGGTGAGTGATGCTGCTGTGTCTACGTCAAACAAACTGCTCACACTAAATCAGATCTTAGAAAGTCAGCGAAAAGATCCTGTAATCGTTCTTCAGTATAAAAGTAAGGATCAGAGACCACCGAAACAAGTATTTAAAACTGAGTCAACAGATGTGAAAATGCTCCTGAGACAGTGTCAAAAATTGTACATCAATGAGCATGGCATTCTTTTGCAGAAAAGCCGGTGGAAGAGATCGGCTTGTTTTCCCAAAAGAGTATTACCAGATGGTATTTAAGGAGCTTCATAAAGAAATGGGACATTTAGGAGTTGAGAAGACAGTGAACTTGATTCGGGATCGCTTCTACTGGGCTCATTTGCAGAGGGACACTGAGCACTTCATTGCCAAGGAATGTGAGTTCCTAATGCGGAAGAAACCACACAAGGTCACAAGAGCTCCTCTTGTTTCAATGGTCACCACACGACCATTTGAGCTAGTGTCTATAGACTTTTTACACCTGGAAACCTGTAAGGGAGGGTACAAGTACATTCTGGTTTTCATAGATCATTATACTTGTTTTGCACAAGCCTATGCCACTAAAAACAAGTCAGCCAAGACAGTGGTGGACAAGATCTTTAATGATTTTGTTTTACATTTCGGATTCCTAGAAAAGACTCACCATGACATGAGAAAAGGAATTTGAGAACCAGTTAATGTACAAGCTGCAGAAGTGTTGTGAGGTGCAAGCGTCTCATACTACCTGCTATCACCCACAAGGAAATGGACAGGTAGAGCGTTTCAACAGAACATTACTGTCTATGTTGCGTACACTCACAGACACAGAAAAGACACACTGGAAAAAGTCATTGGAGAAGATAATTCACTCTTATAACTGTACCTGCTGTGAGGTCACAGGTTTTTCCCCTTTCTACTTGCTTTATGGTCCGTCCCCCCATTTGCCGATTGATCTGCATTTCAACCTACAGCCGACAGAAGGAAATGAGGATTATGCAGAGTATGTGAAGAACTGGCAAGCAAGGATGCAACAAGCTTATGAGATTGCCTCCAGAACAGCTGACAGGGAAACCTCAAGGAGTAAGCAGGAGTATGACAGGAGAATTCATGGAGTAGACTTTCAGCCTGGGGGGCAAGTGCTGGTTCGGAATCTGTCAGAGAGAGGGGGACCAGGTAAGCTGCGATCGTACTGGGAAAACAAAGTGAAGTGAAGTGACATTCAGCCAAGTATGGTGACCCATACTCAGAATTTGTGCTCTGCATTTAACCCATCCGAAATGCACACACACAGAGCAGTGATCACACACACACACACACTGTGAGCACACACCCGGAGCAGTGGGCAGCCATTTATGCTGCGGCGCCCGGGGAGCAGTTGGGGGTTCGATGCCTTGCTCAAGGGCACCTAAGTCGTGGTATTGAAGGTGGAGAGAGAACTGTACATGCACTCCCCCCACCCACAATTCCGTCCGGCCCGAGACTAGAACCCACAACCCTTCGATTGGGAGTCCAACCCTCTAACCATTAGGCCACAACTTCCCCACAACTTCAAAGTGTATGTGATTGTCAAAAGAAGGAGTCATGAGAGTCCAGTGTATGAAGTCGTAACTGAAGGAGGAGGTAAAATGAGAGTGTTACATCGGAATTTACTTTTTCCTTGTGATAGTTTACCAATCGAGAAATCAGAAGCAATACCACAACCAGAGACTGCGTGAAAGACAAATGTCAGGAGAAAAGATAGAAAATGTTTGGAAGGGGTTCAGAATTATGTGTCGGAGGACGAGGATTTTCAAGATGGTGAGCTGGTGTTACAGTTTCCTGCTTCCTTGAGTCAAATCCTGAAGCTGAAATCCTGTTATTCTCAATCCTGATGCAGAGCCGTTCATGCCAAGTGTGGAGCAGCACTGGGAACGAGAGCCACAGAGGACTGAGAAGGAGGATGCTAGAGCAGAAGAGTTGCTAGAGGAGCAAAGGGAGGAGGATCTTGGAATGCCTGTGAGACACACAAAGGGATTAGAAGAACCAGCTTCAAGTGAGAGCGAGGATGATGACTCCTTACCTGTGAACTCTTATTCTAGGAGAGTACACCGACATCACAAAATTCTGACTTATGACTTCAACCATCTGTGGTTGAAGTTGCAATCGATAGACTAAATGTGAGTAAAGAGTCTGCAATCCAAAGACTGTGGCGACCCTGGACAATGTTAGAAGTACCCAGGTAAACATACACTGTTTACACACACCTTATCAGTACTTGCAGGGAAACAGATGTTTTCATGTTTCATGTGTTTGACAATGATAAATGTGTGTGTGGGGGGATTTTTCAGTTGCTAAACATAAGCAACCAAGAAAATTGTTGACTTTCTTTATAAAGGAAACACAAAAAAATGGGAGGTAGTAGACTAAAGAATTGTCTGGCCGAAATTAAGAGTCTATTACAAAAGAGTGTTACGAACGGAATAAGTGTTTATTGTTGCTGAAGTATAATATCATTGTGTGACAATGGATAATGCAATTAATGTTTATTTTGACCTATCTTAGAGTGTATGTCAAGTATTTCGAAATCAGTCATCACTACTATTATTAAGAGTTGAATGGGTAATTAATAATGGTCAAGTCTGAAATGTTGGTAAAATCAGTAGGGAAGAGTGTAGCGCAATGATAAATTGATAGATTGAATATTGCACTCCAGTAGTACAAGCCTTAAAATACATAGATTTATATGTTAGTCTCATAGAACGCCAGCAGGTGGCAGTCACGTTGCATGGAGGGGTTGTGACACTGTGCTCTCGCGTGAGTCTCGCGTGAGTTTGAAGGTGGGATTTCCTCCTGAGTTAGTGGTGGTTTGCGCTGCAATTAAAACCTCTGATTTCTGTGTTACAGGTAGGCTGGTGAGATACTTGTGTATGAATGCTTCTGATATTATCGTGTATGTTCCTGAAGTGTTTACTTAAGAGTGCGAACTCACTATTTATTAAGTAGGTTGGAGTTTGAGGCAAAAGTCATAGTTAATAGTTGGTTAACCGTAAGAATTGGTCCTCAAACTAAAGTGTTACCAACGGATGACTGTTTGTAGTGAGCTTGTAGTTGTAGCAAATAACTACGAGTATAAATCATATCTAACATTATTTGTTTCTTTGAATATCACAGAGGCAGCTGTGGCCTAATGGTTAGAGAATTGGGCTAGTTACCGAAGGTCACAGGTTTGAGTCTCTGTGCTCGCAGGAGTTGTAGGTGGAGGGAGTGAATGAACAGTGCTCTCTTCCACCCTCAATACCCATGACTGAAGTGCTCCTGAGCAAGGCACTGAATCCCAGTTGATCCCTGTGCGCTGGATATATAGCTGCACACTGCTCTGGGTGTGTGTTCACTTCTCACTGCTGTGTGTGTGTGTGTGTTCACTTCTCACTGCTCTGTGTGTGTGTGTTCACTTCTCACTGCTGTGTGTGTGCACTTAGATGGGTTAAATGCATAGCAACAATTCTGAGTATGGTCAGCCCTCTTGTAATGCTTGGATTCATATGGACAGTATGCAAACTGAGTTCAAATCTATTGGTTGGTAACGGAACATAGTGGAAATCTACAGGAAATTCAACAGGAGTTTCAGGGTGAAGTTTATGCTCTAAGACTCAGGCGCAGTAAAAACCTGTGCATGGCTTTAGCAGGCATGTATACATGATACTAGCGGGGAAAATGGAGCCCGAGACCTCCTGAGCTCAACAGCGCCCCCTTATTTAGTGAAGTAAATCTATGGTGAAAAGGGGAACTGCAGCGTGCTCTAGTTGAGAGCCATTGGGGCAGATTTACCTTATGTGAACTTCACTCCACCAAGATGATATCAATCTGCTTCAGCTATGTGCCTGCATCAAGGCAGTAACTAGTTGGCATGTCTGTGTTTTTTTTTTTTTTTTCCTATGTGGAGTAGTGGATCAAATTAACAAACTAAGTTAAATCCTTTAGTTTAAATGTGCTCACATGAATAGCCTTTATATGGTTTTGTTGTGTTTGTTTTGTTTATTCTGAGAATAGACATATGGTCTTCTTTCCTCAACCGAATTGCTCCAAAACTTGTAACATTCTAAATTAATATTTGGAGGTGAAAAATACTATATTGAGGCAATTATTATATAGCATTTTATGCATGTAACATTACTTCTAGCATGTCAATCAACATAAAAATTTAAACGTTTAGTTCCCATGTGTCCAGGGATTATAATATAAAGTTTACGAAATGTTTTTCATATATAAGCGCTATGTCCCAGAATCTGCCCCACCTAAATTTACGGTCAGGAGCTGCTGCTGCTCAGTCTGCAGCTATGAGCCGTCTACAGATGCCTACGCAAATGAAGCTAATTAGAAACATGATGACATTAGCGTCTCTATGGGAATGGGAAGTGAAAGCAGACACTGGTTTTGTTTGCCACAAAAGGATATATCCTGGCCATATTTCGCCCCCAAATCCCTGTTCTTCTTTTGAACAGTGGAGACTCCTGTGCTTCTAATTAGACGGTAAAAAATGTCTTTTCACATTGTAAAAAACAAAACAAAAAAACTATTCAAAATAAAAATAAAAACTACTACAAAGGTTTGTGTCAGGCTTGTGTTATGTTAAATTCTGTTTTCGGATCATTGTGTTCTGATTTCCTTTGCCTGTTGGCACGCCTGCGTTTCTCATTAGTTTCCATAGTTACTCATTAGTTCCTCACCTATTTTTTTAGTTCTGTTTATTTGCCCTGCACATATTTAAGTCCTTAGTTTCCTTCAGCTCTTTGTTTGGTCTTGTCAGTGTTATTCATGACTGTGATTTATTTTATGCCTGTGATCTCCTGAGTTTCCTTTGTGGATTAATAAAGTAGTGTTTCTGTTTGATATTCTCCATCACCAATGAAGATTTTCAAAAACTCCAGTTGCAGTGTTATCATGTAGACAGCAAAAAAGAGTTATTGGATTGTGACATCGCAGCCTGCGCTGCTATCTTCGTCAAATGGAAACTTTTTCAGGCTTTTGACTGGCCAATATGGCTTTACGGTTGAGATTATATCACCTGTTAACTTGGCATGCTCTTGACAGTGCTTCACGTGGACAGGGATTTTTTTTTTTTTAAATTCTTGTGTTTTTTAATTTTTCTTGTGTACGTGTGGACATTGCCTTAGGCATGCCTGCCTGGTGATCCCTGATGGAAAAAGCAGCAAATGCTGGTAAAGTATGTTCTGAAGCATGGCAGCTGGTTTGAGCTTGTACTTAGTTGGTCATGAGCTTGTTTAAGTTGTCCCTGAGCTGGTCCTAAGCAACTATTTCCTCCCACACCTTCCTCCTCTTCAGCCAGCACCAGCCAATCCTTCGGCCCCATCTCCACTGGCTCCTGTCAGCCCCCACTTCTCCACCCTCAGTGGTATGGATCCTCCTCGGATCTCTTGGTCTCCAGCTTCTACTTGGTGAGATGATCCACTAATTCCAGCTCTGGTCAAAGAGCCCTGAACTTCACCTTAGCCCTTGACCCATCAGTTTTCTTGTACCTTCATCGCTTTGCCATTGGAATCCAGGCCTCTAGCTATGCCTTGAACCTCCATCTCTTTGGCTCCACCTGCATCTCATACTTCATCATTAAGGCCACGTGTCCACCAAAGCATTTTTTCCAGAGGCTAGTGTGAGTTTTCAGTTTTTCAATGGGAGCACCAAAGGCACCTTGTGCTGAGCTTCTTTTTCACACTGAGCACTTGGGTGTTTTATTCTTAGTGCCAATAGTTGAATAATGGTAAACTTTGAGTAAAACGCAACACTTATGACTGTCAATCTTTAGTCAGCTAACCAATCACAGTGGATAAAGGGGGACAAAATCCACACTGACAACCATCACTTTTTGCTTGTACAACAGCGACAGATGACAAGAAGTACAACAACGGAACAAAATTATTTAAAACAAAGGCCAGAGAAAGTAATTTGTGTCAAAATTTTATATTCATAAATAAACTATCTGCAAAATCAGATACTTGTAATAGAGTCCTGCACGGGTTTGGGTACCCGCAGATACCCGACGGGTAACCCGCAAATTTGGCTGAAACGGGTGAAAAATATCCAACTGTGTCGGATACGGGTGCGGGTCGGGTCGGACACAGGGGAAACACGGGTCTAAACACGGGTTCAAAACAGTCACGTGCAAACGTAAAAATAGGCCTACATTCCATTAAAAAAAAAAAATCACATCCGCGCGAACAGCTGCATGAGTCATTAGTTAACAAACGTGAAAGACCAGCCATCTGTTTTTTTTTCCGTTGTTTTTTTTCAGTTTATATATATAATCTGAATATGATTTATATATATATATATATATGTATATATATATATATATATATATATATATATATATATATATATATATATATATATATATATATATATATATAATCTGGATTAAAATGTGTTTGATTTAAGCCTATTTCAAAATTTGTGTCATAAAATTATATTGCGCATACAGCTCAACTAACGCGATTATTATAAAGGTGTTTAAACAACAATACACTTCTACTTGCATTTATTTGACAATCAGAATATCAGATATTTCATTCCATAGCTAACACATTTGTGAACATGGGCCTAATCTAGGCTATCCAGGTTTTTTATTTTTATTTATTTTTTTATTGTATCTCAAAATTACTTTGTGCAGCTCATTCAAATGCGTGCTCTGGTGCAGATCCGCCTCTCGCGATGCTCAGCTGTGAACGATTTAAAAATGGGTGCGTTCGACTTGAATCACAACCTCAGACGGTGGTATGATTCGCTCTTTTGCTGTTCTGTTCAAAAATCAAACAAATAAAGCGTTTATCTGTATTTCCAACGGATGAGAACTATGCATATACATTCATAAATCAGTCAATTTTGTATTTTATCATGAGACATTTTATTCTAATGTGATCAGTGACTCAAGCACTGATGGACCAAAGAGCACGTGTTTCGACATTTGCAGTAAAAACCTGAAATATAAATTCTCAGAAAATGCATTTAATACCAATATATTGAAACGTCTGTTTATATACTCAATCAATCTATCACCTTTATTTATATAGTGCTTTAAACAAAATACATTGCGTCAAAGAACTGAACAACATTCATTTGGAAAACAGTGTCTCAATAATGCAAAATGATAGTTAAGGCAGTTCATCATTGAATTTAGTGATGTCATCTCTGTTCAGTTAAATAGTGTCTGTGCATTTTTTTGCAATCAAGTCAATGATATCGCTGTATATGAAGTGACCCCAACTAAGCAAGCCAGAGCCGACAGCGGCAAGGAACCGAAACTCCATCGATGACAGAATGGAGAAAAAAACCATGGGAGAAACAAGGCTCAGTTGGGGGGCCAGTTCTCCTCTCACCAAATGAAACCAGTAGTTCAATTCCAGACTGCAGCAAAGTCAGATTGTGCAGAAGAATCATCTGTTTCCTGTGGTCTTGTCCTGGTGGTCCTCTGAGACAAGGTCTTTACAGGGGATCTGTATCTGGGGCTCTAGTTGTCCTGGTCTCCGCTGTCTTTTTGGGCAGTAGAGGTCCTTTCTAGGTGCTGATCCACCATCTGGTCTGGATATGTACTGGATCCGGATGACTGCAGTGACCCTCTGATCTGGATACAGACTGGATCTGGTGGCCACGGTGACCTCGGAACAAGAGAGAAACAGACAAATATTAGCGTAGATGCCATTCTTCTAATGATGTAGAAGGTACATGTTATGTGAACTGTTTCCGGTTCCGGTTTACCTAATTAATGCATCCTAAAAATCCTTTAACGGATTTGGATATTAAAAGCATATTAGTATTTTATGTGTACGCCAGGTTAAAGAGATGGGTCTTTAATCTAGATTTAAACTGCAAGAGTGTGTCTGCCTCCCCAACAATGTTAGGTAGGTTATTCCAGAGTTTAGGCACCAAATAGGAAAAGGATCTGCCGCCCGCAGTTGATTTTGATATTCTAGGTATTATCAATTTGCCTGAGTTTTGAGGACGTAGCGGACGTAGAGGAGTATAATGTAAAAGGAGCTCATTCAAATACTGAGGTGCTAATCCATTCAGGGCTTTATAAGTAATAAGCAATATTTTAAAATCTATACAATGTTTGACAGGGAGCCAGTGCAGTTTGGACAGGACCGGGCTAATATGGTTTTACTTCCTGGTTCTAGTAAGAACTCTTGCTGCTGCATTTTGGACTAGCTGTAGTAGGAAAGATTGCGATCAAGTAGTACACCTAGGTTCCTAACTGATGACGAAGAATTGACAGAGCAACCATTCTAGGTTATTACAAGCAGAGTTTTTAGGCCCTATAATTAACACCTTTGTTTTTTCTGAATTTAGCAGTAAGAAATTACTCGTCATCCAATTTTTATATCGACTATGCATTCCATTAGTTTTTCAAACTGGTGTGTTTCACCGGGCCGTGAAGAAATATAGAACTGAGTATCATCAGCATAACAGTGAAAGCTAACACCTTGTTTCCTGATGATATCTCCCAAGGGTAACATATAAAGCGTGAAGAGTAGCGGCCCTAGTACTGAGCCTTGAGGTACTCCATACTGCACTTGTGATCGATATGATACATTTTCATTCACTGCTATGAACTGATGGCGGTCATATAAGTACGATTTAAACTATGCTAATGAACTTCCACTGATGCCAACAAAGTGTTCAAGTCTATGCAAAATAATGCTGTGTTCAATTGTGTCAAACGCAACACTAAGATCCAATAAAACTAATAGAGAGATACACCCACGATCAGATGATAAGAGCAGATCATTTGTAACTCTAAGGAGAGCAGTCTCAGTACTATGATACGGTCTAAATCCTGACTGGAAATCCTTACATATACCATTTTTCTCTAAGAAGGAATATAATTGTGAGGATACCACCTTTTCTAGTATCTTGGACAGAAAAGGGAGATTCACGATTGATCTATAATTAACAAGTTCTTTGGGGTCAAGTTGTGTTTTTTTTATGAGAGGCTTAATAACAGCCAGTTTGAAGGTTTTGGGGACATATCCTAATGACAATGAGGAATTAATAATAGTCAGAAGAGGACCTATGACTTCTGGAAGTACCTCTTTTAGGAGCTTAGATGGTATACGGTCTAACATTCATGTCGTTGGTTTAGATGATTTAACAAGTTTATACAATTCTTCCTCTCCTATAGTAGAGAATGAGTGGAACTGTTCCTCAGGGGGTCTATAGTGCACTGTCTGATGTGATACTGTAGCTGACGGCTGAATGGTTGCAATTATATCTCTAATAGTATCGATTTTAGAAGTAAAGTAGTTCATAAAGTCATTACTGTTGTGGTGTTGGGAAATGTCAACACTTGTTGAGGCTTTATTTTTCGTTAATTTTGCTACTGTATTGAATAAATACCTGGGGTTATGTTTGTTTTCTTCTAAAAGAGAAGAAAAGTAATCATATCTAGCAGTTTTTAATGCTTTTCTGTAGGATATGCTACTTTCCCGCCAAGCAATACGAAATACCTCTTGTTTTGTTTTCCTCCAGCTGCGCTCCATTTTATGGGCTACTCTTTTTAGGGTGCGAGTATGCTCATTATACCATGGTGTCAAACTGTTTTCCTTAACCTTCCTTAAGCGTAAAGGAGCAACTGAATTTAAAGTGCTAGAAAAGAGAGAGTCCATAGTTTCTGTTACATCATCAAGTTGTTCTGAGGTTTTGGATATGCTAAGGAATTTGGATACATCAGGAAGATAACTTAAAAAGCAGTCTTTTGTGGTAGAAGTGATGGTTCTTCGATACTTGTAACAAGAAGTAGAATTTACAATTTTGGCTATATGAAGTTTGCACAGAACTAAATAACGATTTAGAGATTTCATCACTTGGCTGAATAATTTCAACACTATCAACATCAATTCCATGTGACAGTATTAAATCTAGAGTATGATTTCGACAATGAGTAGGTCCTGAAACATGTTGTCTAACACCAGTAGAGTTCAGAATGTCTATAAATGCTGATCCCAATGCATCTTTTTCATTATTGACATGGATATTAAAATCACCAACTATTAAAACTTTATCTGCAGCCAGAACTAACTCGGATGTAAAATCACCAAAGTCTTTAATAAAGTCTGTATGGTGCCCTGGTGGCCTGTATACAGTAGCCAGTACAAACATAACAGGGGATTTATCATTAACATTTGTTTCTCTGGATAATGTTAAATGTAGCACCATTACTTCAAACGAGTTATACTTGAAGCCTGCCCTCTGAGAAATCCTGAAAACGTTGTTATAAATTGAAGCAACTCCTCCCTCTTTGCCTTTTAGACGCGGCTCATGTTTATAACAATAATCTTGGGGGGTGGACTCATTTAAAATAATGTAATCATCAGGTTTTAGCCAGGTTTCTGTCAAACAGAGCACATCTATATTATGATCAGTTATCATATTATTTACAAAAAGTGTTTTCGTAGAAATGGATCTGATATTCAATAAGCCAAGCTTTATCATTTGTTTATCCATATTGCATTTGTTTTTTATTTGTTGAACCTCAATTAAATTGTTAGCCTTAACTTGGTTTGCACGTTTTTTTTGTATTTTCTAGTTCGGGGAACAGACACAGTCTCTATAGTGTGATATCTAGGTGAAAGAGTCTCTATGTGCTGAGAATTAACTGACCTCTGTGACGGGAGGCAGCTAGCAGACGGTCGGTTTACCCAGTCTGTCTGCTTCCTGACCTGGGCCCCAGTTAGTCAAGGATAAACACTAAGACTATTTGCCATATTTCTAGAGAGAAGTGTGGCGCCACCCCAGGAGGGATGAAGACCATCTCTTTTAAACAGGTCAGGTCTGCCCCAAAAGCTCGTCCAATTGTCTATGAAACCAATGTTATTCTGTGGGCACCACTTAGACATCCAGCCATTGAGTGATGACAATATGCTATGCATCTCGTCACCACGGTAAGCAGGGAGGGGACCAGAGCATATTACAGTGTCTGACATCGTGCTTGCAAGTTCACACACCTCTCCATACTCCATTAATAAATCAGTCCATAATCCATAATAACGCTTACTCCAGGGAAAAAGTCCATCCCCTGTTGTCCTCTCACATCATACTCAATCTTCGTTTAAAACTTTTTTTTTAACTTTATTTCTTTTTTCTTTTTTGACAAGAAAAAAAGGAAAAGAAAAACAGACAGGCAGACCAAGAGACATCACATAAAACAGAAAGGAAAAGAAAAGAAAAGATGAAAATAAATAAATAAATAAAGACATATACATCTAAATTTGCATTCAGATTTCCATTTTTCCCAGTATGCTTCATATTTCTTTCGGGCATGTCTCAGAGAGAAAATCAAATGTTCGATAACATAGATTTCCTTAACTATTTCTATCCATTCAGCAATTGTCAGGGAATCTTTACTTAGCCATTTCTTAGTTATTGCTTTCTTGCTACCTGCTAAAAGTATGTAAGTATTTGTAACAAGTATCTTTCTCAGCCCTGTTGGTAGATTTACTAAATATATAACACAGAAATTAAACTCGAGCTCTGAGCCGACTATTGACCTAATTACCTTCACCACCTCTATCCAATACAAATAAATAATAGGGCATTCCCAAAAGATATGGAAGTGACCAGCAGACATATTACCACACATTCTCCAACACTGACCATGTTCAAGATTGTTACTCTGTGTCTTTTTTATATTACGGGTTATAAAAGTGTTTTTCAAGGTGAATTCCCTCCATAAACCTGATCTAGAAGTGGTAGATTGTGTCCTGCATATATTGGACCAGTCAGCTTCTCTTATCTTTATGTTAGCTTCTTTCTCCCACCTCTTCTTTACATACATTGTTGAAAGTCCCTTCAGTCCCTAAGTTGAAAATGTAGACATGAATATACCCTGGAAATCAGTTTTCTGTTAGTATTACCCTTATATGCATCAATGAATACTCTAATCAGGTCTTTTCCCTTCTCTCCAGTAGTTTTAATATGTTTATGTGAATTCTGTATCATATTTCACCCAACGTAATATTCTTACAGTTTTTTCAAATTCCTTATTTTTATGTAGTTTGTGCCAGATGTAGGGTGACCACCCGCTAATAAGCCCAAGGGGGGACAAGGGGTATGTTTCTGAGGGACAATGTGGGACACTGCCTTGCGCGGCGGTGCCCCCACCCCATGGGCAGACTCACTGATAGTGGTTTACCGATTTCTAGCACATACCACCTTACATGGTATATTAATAATGCCATATTCCCCTAAACGTGTAATTGCTGATGTGTGCTCATGAAAGAATTGACAGATGCACTTCCACTTACAATTTACTTGAACTATTTTATTTATTTTTCATTACAATTTATTCACTTTAAATAAATTATAATATAAAAATATAGGATTAAAATGAATTGTAGTTGCTCAACACCACAGGAACAGTTAAAAATAATGGAATGAGAAGGGGGAGAAAGGATGGTGAACTTGCATGTTAGTAAAGGCAGGCGCAAGAAAAAAAAAGTTTGAAACAGGACACACCTTCTCTTTTTTAATTGATGATGGCGGTGCCTCTCCATTTTTCGAATTGGAAAGCATGCATCTTAAAGTTCCTTCCCAGTGTGTCTGGTATGCATGTGCGTGCGCTGTCATGCCAACAACGAAAAAGTTGACAACAACCTAGTCAGCAGTTCAACTGAGGGGTGGGTTTGGCAACAGTAGCGTGCTGAACTGTCAAGTAATGTTCGTTTGGCTGCCTGGGGCTCGAGGATATAGAGCGGCCAACTTTTTTTGAGCAAGCATTGATTATGAGTGACACAGTCTCAATTTGTGGGACGCATGAATTGGGCTTCAAACGCTGTGCGCGCACGCGCTACACGGGACGGTTGGTCACCCTAGCCAGATGTTAAGAGGGACTGCCATCCAATTACTTAATTTTTTCAGATGCTTTTTCAGGAGAGTTTTTTCACCCAGTATAGACTAGAGAGGTATGCTTATTTGACATAGCTCTAGGTCCTTCCATTTTGCATCGCACACAGGGTCACTCACACCAACAGACCAGAGAACATAACTGTGCTGCTCTATAATAATCCTCCAAGCACGGTAGAGCCATGTCACCTTTGTCTTTGGGGAGTAGTAATGTTTGAAATCTAATCCTTGGTTTTTGTTTTCCCCAAATAAAAAAGATGAGATAGTTCTATTCCAATCACTGAATCGCTTGGGAGGCACTTCAACAGGCAAGGATTGAAAAAGAAAAAGCAGCCTGGTAGTATATATTAATCTTTATAGCGTCTATTCTACTGTACATATTCATTGGTAATAATGACCAACGGTTTAAGTCTGCTTTAATATCAGCTGTTATAGGAATGTAATCATGGTCATAAATGGCCGAGATCTCTTGAGGTATGTGTACCCCTAAATATTTAATTGTATTACTTTTCCATTTAAATTGACAGATTTTATAAATATTTTCTTGTGGTTCGTAGTTGAAAGTAAGGGTTTGAATTTTATGCAGGTTTAGTTTCTTAGTTTATAGCCGGAATATGAACGGAATATGAATGTGTCACGAGTATGTAATCCGCATATGCACATATCTTATGTTGTGTGTCACCTATTACTACTGCTGTTATATCATTGTCTTCTCTAATTGCCTGTGCCAGAGGCTCTATGAAGAGGGCGAAAAGAGTGGGATTGAGGGGGCATCCCTGTCGACATCCCCTTTTAAGAAATATTGTTTTGGATAAGTCTCCATTTATTTTAATTCTAGCCACAGTGTCCCATAGATAACTTCAAACTCTTTGCAATCTTTCTCTGAGAAACTCCTTTCCAGTGGTGTCAAAAGTATTGGCTTTCCTTACTCAAGTAGAAGTATAGATACTAGGGCTTAAAAAGACTTTTGTAGAAGTTGAAATATCAACTCAAGCTTTTTACTCAAGTAAAAGTGTAAAAGTACTGGTTTAAAAAACTACTTAAAGTATAAAAGTAAAAGTAATGTAAGGGAAAAAATGCCTTTAGGAACAAAAGCTTGGGCCGCACCACAGGGGCCTATTGTGAACTACCCCACCTCCTAAAAAAAAACATTTTTCTCGGGGGTGACGAGTTACAAAGTTGGTGTAGCCAAGATATCACAACATTGTCAATCGCGTCATCAATCGCAAACGATAATTTATTAAAACGTCTTGCTACCGAACTACCTACAGTAGCTTTATTTGTGGAGGACGGAGAGAAAGCACCCATTTGGTAAATGAGCCAGTGAGAAATAATAACTTTTAAATAGGGTCCAGTGCCTTTTCGATACTTTTAAAACAGTACAGGCGCCTGAACCGATACTTTAAAAAAAAGAACCTTAAAAAAAAAACTATGGATAACTTTAAAGAACATTACAAATATTTTAAATAAATCCATAGCTTTCACCTTGGATGCTCTCATTTCCCAAGGTGTGCTTCCCTTAATCTAAGGCTAATAAATGTATTTCATGATCTGGGTCATTATTTAATACAAAACCACACATAATGTTTCTACTGTATCTCTGTCACTCACTCTGATATTTATTTAAGATGAGTGCTGTCTGTCACTGTCTTTAATCAGTTCTGTGAATGACTGTATTCTCATTCTTTGGCCTCGTCCACACGGAGATGGAGCTTACCCCAATCCGATCTTTTTTTTCCTCATCTCAAGAAATATCCTCGTCCACACGAAACCGCAAAATGATGTAGTATACATGCCAGACCAGTATGTGGTGCTGTAATTCTGCCACAGAGATACACTAAAAACAGAGAAGAAGACTTGGACTATGCTCATAAACCTTGCGCGTGGTACACAAACGAACATGGAACAATACATTTATTAATCTGTGTTAATGTTAGTTAATAAAAAGACAATCGTTCAGTTTTTGTTCATGTTTTTGTTGCTGTTACATGATGTAGAGGTGTCTGACTAGGGGAGAGACGTGGGCTGATGACGTCATCGTTTCAGAAAATATACGGATTAGCTGTCCAGATGAAAACGCAAAGACGGCGTTTTAAAATTTATCCACTCTGGGACCTGGTTTAAAAAATAGCGGTTTCACCTTGCGAAAACGCCGGATCTGTGTGGACGAAACGCCTATCCGATAAAAAATTTGTGCGTATTCACAGAAACGCGTCTCCGTGTGGACGGGGCCTTTATAAATTAGCAACAATGTCTTTTGTAAACTACAGTACTGTGCAAAAGTCTTAGGCACATGAGTATTTTCAACCCAAAAAAGGGTTTTAAGCCAGTTTTTTATATCTTTTGCTGTATTGTGTCTGTAGGAAATATCAGTTTGCCATTAATTTTAATAATAATCTAGTGCAATTTTGAATGCACAAGCAGTTTGACAAAATTAATGTTTGGAAATGTAAACTGATATTTTCTACTGACACACTACAGCAAAATATATAAATAGCCGAACACCAGTCTTTTAAGTGAAAATACTAACGTACCTAAGACTTTTGTACAGTAGTTATTGTATGTATAAAGTATGTATGATTAAATTAATAAGTATATTACGTATATTTAAATAAGTGTAATTAAAGTATGTGTCCGTTCATATGTGTTAAGGGCTAGATTTTCGCTGGAGGAAACGGCTGTGACAAGCCAAAACTTTACAGTAGATGAGAAAGCGACTCCTTCTTCGTGACCTTTAGTAAACTGTATTTATGACACAGATACAGATTCTAACAATCTATCAATAAACACACAACTTGTGTCCTCTGTCTCTGTTTGAGCTTGCGCTGCTCCGCCGCAGTCTGCAGATTGAAGAGCGCGCTGAAAGACAGGGAGGAGACCAGTCTGACGCCGGTTTCATATGAAATTTAAGCCGACTGACTCTGAGGCGATCGGATACCGGTTCCATACCCAACCCTTCTTTTAAGAAATATATTTTTTGATAAACAAACCCAAAACTGGCTACTCCTTGCTGGAGTGTGAGGGGATTTGTGTCACGTGCAGGTGCGATGGATCGCGTAAGTTACAAACCAATAGGGTGTCGGAATGGTATCTGTTTATAATTCTCATCCAACCACAATCAAATTCACTCCATCCGGATGGCGCGATTTATCTGGATAGTTTTTTTTAGTTTTTTTTTTGTATGATGACAAGCCGGAATGAAAACAAGGCGAAATGAAATAGCAGTAACGAAGCTATTTTTAAAATGTAAGGAGTAGAAAGTACAGATACTTGCGTGAAAATGTAAGGAGTAGAAGTAAAAATTCAGCTGAAATATAATAACTCAAGTAAAGTATAAATACCCCAAATTTCTACTTAAGTACAGTAACGAAGTATTTGTACTTCGTTACTTGACACCTCTGCTCCTTTCTGATACTGCTCCACTATTTTTCGCTGCAGCATTGCATTGGGGATATTGGTGATCCTCTGCCCATCTTGACTTCTGAGAGACACTGCCTCTGAGAGGCTCTTTTTATACCCAATCATGTTGCTAATTGACCTAATAGGTTGCAAATTGGTCCTCCAGCTGTACATTAAATTTTTCCGGCCTCTTATTGCTACCTGTCCCAACTTTTTTGGAATGTGTAGCTCTCATGAAATCCAATATGAGCATTATACTCCATATGTTTACTTTCTAGTGATAACAAATTTTCAGTCAGGTCTTTCATTTGTCTCTTTTTCCATTTTCTTCTGGGCTGACCACATCATGAGTTTACCTCTGAGAACAACTTTTGCAGCATCCCATAATGTGCTAGGACACACTGCTCCGTTGTCATTATGGGTCATATAATCTTTAAATTCTGTCTTTATGTACTTTTGACACTGATGATCGTTCAGAAGGCTAGTGTTAAGTCTCCACAAAGTCTCTTTGGGCTTGTTGTCTAAATGTAATGTTAAGTACACCCCTGCATGGTTGGAAATGTCTCTTACACCTATATCACAATTTATAATCCGATGTCTATCTAAATTTAGGATTAAAAAATAGTCAATTCTTGAGTATGCGGAGTGAGGGTGGGAGAAAAAAGTAAATTGTTTATCATATGGGTGCATTTCCCTAGATATGTATATCATTCCAATTTCTTTAAGCATTTTTTTTTTTTGCATATAGCACTTAAGGTCTTATATTTTTTGTTCTATTTGAGGAGTCCAGGGATGGCCATAGCTGGATGTTCCCGTCCCTTCCACAAATTAATACACCTGATATTTCTGTAGAGATCATATTAAAAACTTTCTTGATCAGCTGTTTATCCTGTCCCAGTGATCTATAGATGTTCATTAATATAACTTATTTGTGGTCGATAAAGCCTTTGACCATTAAGAATCGCCCTTCTTTGTCAGTAATTTGTGAGGAGAACTGGAAATTTACATTATTTTAAATTGGTATAGTTACCCCCCTCGCACTTCCTCTTTCGGAGGAGGAGTAATATGAATTTTTGAAACCCATTTTCCTCAAGTTTTCATTTTCAATATTCGAAAGATTTGTTTCTTGCCAGAAAATTATGTCTTGTTTTTCCCTTTTCATTTTGGCAATTATTCTTTTTATAGGATTATGTAATCCGTTTTAATTAACTGTAATTATTCTGTATTAACTGGTCGCCTGGTCTCATATTACCTCCTGGAAATACGGACCGACGGAGACATATGAAAGGCTACATTCTTACAGGTGGTCTTTTCAAAAGTTACTCAGTTACTCATGGCACCTTTGTTGCCTCGAAGTCCCTTTAGTTTCTCCTGGATGTGTTTAATGCGTGCCTCCCGGTGACGACGTAATGTACCACCTGCTGTTTCCCAGGAAGGTTGTCTCCATCTCGTCGCAGGTGTAGCACGGTCTTCCGCCGGGGGCCCGGCCCGCCATTCGGCACCAATCCCCTATTCTTCAGGCCATCCCTGAAGTCCACCAGTTCCTTCTTTGGTGGCCCCATTGTTTCGATAAATTATTTTTTCAAGTCAAATGTTATAAATGACAACTTTTCCTATCTGGATAAACAGTATTTATTTCAGGGGAATATTTTACTCCTGATTCAGATATTTTCACTGGAGAATTAATATAATGGATAGAGACTAGGATATTAAGCTGGAGACAGCAGTTTAAAGTTACAAATGTCGTGATGGATTTTTTCTTGCAGACAAGCAGCTTTTCACTTAATAAGACATTAACTGATGGACTGGAGTCGTGTAGATTACCTGTGGATCAGATGTCTGGGCTCTCATTATGATGGCACCCATTCACTTTAGGGGATCCATTTGGGGGGAAGTTATGTAACCCTACATTTCTTCAAATTTCTTCCCATGAACAATCAAACTCCTCTACATCTTGGATGGTCTGAGGGTGAGTACATTTTTATGCTTTTTTTAATTAATTTTTTTGGGTGGACTATACATTTAAATCCAGCTAGATTAAAAAAAAAAAAAAAAAAAAAAAAAAAAAAAACTTGAGCCTTATTCTGTTAGTGCACATGCTGACATATCCACCTATAAGCTCTCACTCTCTACCTCTCCCACTCAGTGTCTCACTGTAATTCTATTCTAGCCACATAATCACTTTATCTGCTTCAAATATGCTCAAGATAATTAACAAAGGGAGGAAGTCTCTCTACACTGCTGTGAGGTAACAGTGTATTTCATCACAGCAGCATGAGGAGAGGAGAGTCTTTCATTCTGAGCACTTGGAGTCCTGATGATTGGTAGGTAGTGATCAGCGAGGTCAGACACAGAGAGGGTAATCTTTAATCAGTACTGAGCAACTCAGACTCAATTGTACATTTGCAGACAGTAAACATGAATGATATATTGATATGGTGCTGGTGTCCTCTGTGTAGAGGAGGAGAATTAGAAAGCACTCTAGAAGGACACTCATCTGAGGATTACATCATCTCTGGAGATGTCTTCATCCACATCTGCTACACTTCACACATCTCTGAATCCCACTCTCTCAGACTTATTGAGATCTGCTGGAAACCTCTGGATTTTATCGGAATGGCAAGACCAGTTAATGTTGCCAAATCAATACTACTGTAGATGAATAAATAATTATACTGAATCAAAACATACTCTCATTTACGCTTAACCCAGCGTGACCAAAATGCATCAGATAATTCGTGCAGGTTGATGGCTTATTTTTGTGGTGAATGAAACAAAAATTGGAAAATAATACATATCCACTACGAAAGGCACAAAAGCTGTGACTGGTCACTTTTAAAACCCCCTCCCACCCCACCTTAGCATTCTTATCTCCAAGTAAAATATCTTAAATCTAAAATCTCAAATATCATGTATCAAAATTGTTAATATCACATTTTTATGCTTATAACAAGACAAATATCTGCCAAAAAGATAAGAAACTTAAATTTGACTTAAAATTTCATTTGAATTTATTTTATTTTCCTTACCTCTAACCCTAAAGTTGTCTCACTAGCATTTTGGCACGGGTTGTGTATGGCACGATGAAGCAGAGACGGTCATATTGGCTAGCTAGTACCTTGTATATGTTCCACATGTTAAGAGCATCATAACTCATAGGGTGATGTATCTCTGCATGTCTGTTGAGCAGAGCCAGCTGAGGCCAAGTGCAGATTCAGGGTCTTCTATTCAATTGTGAGCAAGGTACTTCTCTCATGGACTTTATTCACCACAGTGTCACCCGCATGGATCAGCAGCAGGAGAGCATAGTCAACACCGGACGCGTGGTCCAAGTGCTGGTGACACAGGTGTCTGAGCTCACCAAGCAAATCCATCAGCTGACCGCTCCTGCTGCGCCACCTGCACCGTCCATTCCGGGGGACATCCCCGAATGTCACTACTGGCCCGTACCTCGTCTTCTGGTGCCAGAGAATTACTCTGGTGAGCTTAATTTCTGCAGAACATTCTTGACTAAGTGTTCTGTGCACTTTTACCTACAGCATCACACCTTTGAGACGGAGGAGTCCAAGGTGGTGTTTGCCCTAGCACTACTCTCCGGTAGGGTCACATTGTGGGGAACGGCGTTGTGGGAGAAACCCGTGCTGCACCTCGTTCCATTCCCTCTCTGAGGAAATGAAGAGAGTGTTTGACCAGGCCACGGCTGGCAAGGAAGCGGCCCATGAGCTCGCGGATCTCAAGCAAGAAAATCTCTTTGTGGCTGACTTTTCCATCAAGTTTCTACCTTGGTGGCTGCGTGCAAGTGGAACGAGGAGGCGCAGTGGGATAGATTCCTGCATGAGCTGGCCGACCACAAGGAGTTCACAAGGAGATCTACCTCCAACCAGCCTCAATGGGCTCATCGACTTGGCGCTCCGCGTGGATTAACCGCCTGGGGGTGCAGACCAGTCACACATGCCTTCTCAGCATCCCAGAGAGTGTTAACTTGAGTCGAGAGAACATGGCTAGTCCCGTCATCGATTACAAAACAAAGACCATCTCTACTTTGCAGAAGATCTTTCTGGTGGACTGGAGGTAAATTGTACTCTACTGAAGGCTACTTGGAGTGAATAATCTGCTTCTTGCAGTCTGTGCTCTCTCTGTGTACTGATGGGCTAGCTGGATTTCAGAACCTGGTCTTTTGGCTGTATTGTCTCGCTGTAACCTGCTGTTCCTCTGTACAATCAGGATCCCTCAGTGGCTGACGACCACTAAAGGTGGGGGGTGTCATCTTGGCAGCTCCTTCTTCCTGTGAACACAACTCCTATTCTTGCCTATGCCTACTGATTATTGGTTCAGATAACTGTCTTTGTGGCAGCACAAAAGCAATTTTGTACTCATCATAATGATGTGGGGGTGGGTCTGATGTTTAGATCTGGTTGAAGCTCTATCATTCATCTTCTAAAGAAAAAAATGACACACATCCGGCTTGAAGGACCAAATGTTAGTGAGACTTAGAAGGACTTTATTTAATTTCTATTGCCAGTTCTTATTTTGTGTGGTAATCAATCTCGGGTGTTGGTTCGGACACAAGAACCAGACCAATAGCTGAATTGAGGGTATTTAATGAACAGTTGAGTAGGCATGGGCAAACAATCTTTCAGTTGGCTGTATAATATACGTGTGTTTGTGTGTTTTATATGGCATCAACCCACACAATATAACTATTTTAGATCCCTGAATGGCGTGAATACTCTCATCTGCACCAGGGCCTGAATTTTGTTTTGGAAAATGGGGGAGGGGGGATTCCCCCTTTAGGTGGCACTATGAGGGGTATTTTTGTAGACATATTTACAAATTATAATGTTGTTGATTCATATTTATATTATGTGAAAGATACTTTAAAAAATTTACTCTGATTTGAATTTATTTTAACTAAAAAAGACAAGTAAACAGTGAGTAATAAAAAAAAGAATAGATTAATTACAAGCAATGGCACAAACAAATGCAATAAAAAAGATACAAATAAAAATTAACAGGTTTTTCAAGTAGTTTTAACAGTAATATTCAGGTACAGAAATACCACAGAAACAGAATAATCTAACTTTAAAATAACACTGGCTAGTCTTCAATGTATAAATAAACATTATTGACAGCAGCAGGCTTATTTAGGTTGCTGTCTTTTTAAGACCTCATGCACAGATCAAACTGTTACACATAAGTTTTGTTTCACAACTTTTTCTCAACTGTATAGATTAACTTAATAACCTGTATACTGACAATGAGCTGTTTACATGAAAACTCAAGATGGGCAATTTGACATATATTTGGTATGTATTTGGCCGTTTACGCACAAAGGAGCATGCTCTCAGATTCGTCTCTATGTGCGCACGATTTGGGGATGCTTTTTTGAGGCGCCTCACAGAAAGGGTCTCACAGCCACACAGTGCGCAAGTACTGAATTGAGCACTTGAATGTTTAAAATTGTAAGACTCAAAAGCACGTATAAATGATACTTTCCTTTGTCTTGGAACTTGGAAAACAACATTGTGCGGTGGATGATTTGTGATCAACAACTGCCACACCACAGTAACACCTCAATGTTGTGACACTTGTGCTGCAAACACCCTTAAAGGGTTCACCCAAAAATTTATATTTAATGTTTATTTGCTTACCCCCAGGGCATCCAAGATGTAGTTGACTTTGTTTCTTCAGAAGAACACAAACCAAGAATTTATGGTCAACCGTTGCAGTCTATCAGTCTTATAATGTAAATGGATGGGAATCACGGCTAAAACATACAATAAAACTAAAAAGAACATACACAAGCAAAAATAAATTAAACCCTGCGGCATGCAAACATTGATGTGTAAAGACACAAAACGATCAGTCTGTGCAAGAAGCTGAACAGTATTTATATAAATACTAGAATATAGATATAGAATATAGAACTCTCCTGAGCATGTCCTGTTGTGCACGTTCTCAGCAGCAGGTGCGTGAGGCTGCTGCTTCTTCTTCTTCTCCTTGCTTTATGCGGATCGCAGACTAATAAGTACTACCTACAACTTGAATGCCCTGGGGGTAAGAAGATAAACATCAAATTTTCTTTTTTGGGTGAACTATGCTTTTAAGTAGATGATGGGCATACATCTGTGGTGGAGGTGAAGAATCTGGTGTACATAGACAAGTTATGTATAAAATCCATAGCTTTAAATCTTCTGGGCCTCTAACTGTGAAAACTGCTTACAATTGTAAACCCTCAAAGCCTAAAGATTAAGTATATTATAAATAACATTATTCACACAATAAATGGATTAGTCAGACACTTTTATTTAATTTCCAGGAAGGCAAAGGGACACCGATGAAGGTCTAGTGAATCAGAGATTAACAGCCTTTTTCAGTGGCAGATGATGAAAGCTTCAAGGGTTACTCCACCCCAAAAATTAAAATTGGATCATGAATCACTTACCCCCATTTTATTCCATACCCATAGAAGATTTGTTCATCTTTGGAACATAATTTAAGATATTTTGGATGAAAACCAGGAGGCTTGTGACTGTCCCATTAACTGCCAAGTAAATTACACTGTCAAGGTCCAGAAAAGTATGAAAGAATGTAAGCAGCGCAGCCGTGCAGTGTGGCTGACACAAGAGCATACACTGCTTGCATTCAGAGGATATTCTCCAAAATGAGACTACAGTAATGCGTAGTGACACAGAGGAGACAAGTTGAATTTACAATTTGCACATTAAAGCAAAACTGTTTTGTTTGATTCTCAGACTCTGTATTCACATTAGACACATCCCATGCTTTGATTACACCTTAAGCCTGGTGGTGAAAAAAGCACTCTGAAAATCAGTGCAGAAACGTAGTTACTTTCCTAAGATCAAGCACTTTTGCCACAGAGAAAACATCTGCAATTTAGCAGCAGATGGTTCAAAAAAGAAGCTGTTTCACCAACAGAACATCCTTGAACAGTGGACAGTTTTAAGCCATCCGCTCACAGTATCTTCATGCTCTCCATGCCACAGTTGATTTCTTTGCAGAGAGGGTGTTACAGCTTTAAGAATATGTATTGTCTGAATGATGTTTTGTAAAAATGAGTGAGATGTGACATCACCAACAGCAACTGATCTCACAAATAACTTAATTAAAAACATAAAACATGAAACAATAGCTGTAAAAACCCTAGAATATTGGCCAAAGACTGCAGATTTAAGACCATTAGTTTTGGCAGTGCAGCCACGCTGATGCTGCAGTCAAGGAATGTATTGCTGAATGAATTGCAGTGATAACGTGAAACATCAATGCTGCTTCCACCAGAGTAACCCCAACCATCAAGTTGAGCAGCAGCAAATTCAGCAAGAGGATGAGGACATGGAGAGGAGAAGCAATGGGAACTATTAAACAAGATCTAAAATAAGATAGACACAAAAGGTCCAGAGTTTCACTGCAGATCCAATGGTTGTACAGCATTTAAATTTTTAAATGCAAAAATATTGGAACAACTTATATTCTTAAAAACAGTAATATTTCTGTCTTGTTTTATTCTTGTCACAGTTCAATTTTTGCAATTATAACTACTCTTTCACACAAAGCCCTATAAAGGTTTGTAAAATAATAATGTAATTCTTACAAATCATACCTGCACCTTAAAATACTACTGTTATCATCCTCCTGAGGCATAGTGTTATCCTTCACTTTGCTAGTGTTTTATAGACCACTTTAATGACAAGCATGTGTTTAAAATGATCTGATTAGGGAAATACCCCATCTAAAATAGAATGCAAGCAATAATATGTATTGTCATTTACAGTCTTGTGAAAAATATATTAGAATTTTCTTTTTAGATTATATTTTATTATATTTGGGCCAAGATCTGGTTGCTGTTACATGGTTGTGACCAGCAGGTGTCGCCAGAGTGTGATGTTTCTAATGCTTCAAAACAGATCATTTTGCAAAGCAGTTGGTTCATTTGAATCACTGCTTTGAAAATCTTTATTTTTCCCATCCTTACAAACCTGACAGCAACAATTCAAACAGGTTGAGGCCAGTGTGAGTGGAATCTATGATGAATTCACCTGCCCTCTTCCTCGCTAGAGTAAGTGTTCTGGAGAGAGGGTGGGCATGGGAGCATTGGATTATCCGCTGTAGTCTTCTGATGTCTCATTTGGTAGCTGAATCTAACCAGATAATTGTAGATGAACACAGAACAGACTCAGTTTCGTCCAAGTATAATTCGTTCAACTCCTGGAGCAGGTTGAACTTTATTTGGTAAAGGAAGTACAACCTCTGCTGGGCCTTTTTCACAATGAACTCTCACTTCAGGTCCCGTGAGATGGCAGAGCCCTCAGCTCAGGAACCTGAAGGACTGTCTTGCGACTTCAGTGTTGTCCATGATGGTGCTGGGAGGACGTGGTGATGGAAATAAAGTGAAGTGGCAGGAAAAAGTCTATGTCAGTGCTTTTGCATGCAATCACAAATCCTCTGCATTCTCTCCCCATGGAAAAATGAGTGTTCTTTTGCAAAAAGTTGTGTTAGGGTTATTGTGAGTGCAGATGGTTTGCTCCTTGCCTTTAAAATAACTTCTGTTGTTCAGAGTGCTTGCTGAAGTCAAAGATGTTTGAAAACATGAAAAGAGGATGGTTTCTACAAAAACTTTGAGTGCAAACGACCCATCTGGAAGCATTTGGTACATTGATGGAATCTCAGCTGAGCTCAATAAATTTCCACATCTCATCTGAAAAGAATAGAAACAGCTCTTTGTACTGTAACATTCCTTTTTGAGGGTTCACATTGTTTGGGGTGAGATCTCTCCAACATGCCACCATGCCTTTAGACTCAAATCTCCAGGTCAAGGCCAGACTGTGGAGTGATACTCCGTGCTCCAAACCAGGGGGTTTGTGTGAGTGTGAAGGTGCTCGTCAGTTATTTGAGATGACAAGGACCTGGACCTGGACCAGGAGCTGTACAGCAGGTAGGACTGGGCGGTTGTTGACTTGTTGGTTGTTACCTTGTCTTCAACACCAGTTGATCACTAAATGATTAACTGAAATCACCCCCGACCTTTAAATTACCCTAAAGAGAGGACGCAATTAAAAAGAGATTATGAAAATATTTGATTCATCTGTATTTGGACCGTAAACATTCACAAGATTACAATATTCATTGAGAATCTTACCAGTAATAATAACATATCTACCAGATGGGTCAAGAATAATTTTTGATACACGAAATGGTACTGATTTATTTATCAGCACAGCTTCCCCTCTTGAATGTTAACCATATGCTGCTGCTATAAGCTGACCTGGCCATCTTCTACTGTACATAGTTTAATGACTTCGTCTGGCAGTAAATGTGTTTCTTGCAAGAACAATATTTAATAATGGAGAATAATTTTTAACCCTATTCATCAATTGTTTCACACACACACACACACACATAAACCTACATCAGAACCATTGTAATACAAAATAATCCTCCAGCACACGAACAAATGCTAAAAAAGTGAACATCCGTTCGATGTCATTTTCCGACCGCATCACAGCACAGAGACAGCACTCATTAAGATAATAAATGATATTCGCTTAAATTGTGACTCTGGCAAAATATCGGTGCTGGTATTGCTAAATCTCAGTGCTGCGTTTGACACTGTCGATCATAACATACTACTAGAGACTGGAAAACTGGGTCGGGCTTTCTGGGATGGTACTCAAATGGTTCAGGTGATACTTAGAAGGGAGAGGCTATTATGTGAGTATAGGAGAGCATAAGTCTAAGTGGACGTCCATGACATGCGGAGTCCCACAAGGCTCAATTCTTGCACCGCTCTTGTTTAGCCTGTATATGCTTCCACTAAGTCAAATAATGAGAAAGAACCAAATTGCCTACCACAGCTATGCTGATGATACCCAGATTTACCTAGCTTTATCTCAAAATGACTACAGCCCCATTGACTCCCTCTGCCAATACAATGATGAAATTAATAGTTGGATGTGCCAGAACTATCTTCAGTTAAATAAGGAAAAAACTGAAGTCATTGCATTTGGAAACAAAGATGAAGTGTTCAAGGTGAATGCATACCTTGACTCTAGGGGTCAAACAATTAAAAATCAAGTCAGGAATCTTGGTGTGATTCTGGAAACAGACCTTAGTTTCAGTAGTCATGTCAAAGCAGTAACTAAATCAGCATACTATCATTTAAAAAACATTGCAAGAATTAGATGTTTTGTTTCCAGCCAAGACTTGGAGAAACTTGTTCATGCCTTTATCACCAGCAGGGTGGACTATTGTAATGGGCTCCTCACCGGCCTTCCCAAAAAGACCATTAGACAGCTGCAGCTCATCCAGAATGCTGCTGCCAGGATTCTGACTAGAACCAGAAAATCTGAGCATATCACACCAGTCCTCAGGTCCTTACACTGGCTTCCAGTTACATTTAGGATTGATTGATTTTAAAGTACTTTTACTCGTCACTAAATGACCTAGGACCGAAATATATTGCAGATATGTTCACTGAATATAAACCTAACAGACCACTCAGATCACTAGGATCAAGTCAGTTAGAAATACCAAGGGTTCACACAAAACAAGGGGAGTCCTCCTTTAGTTACTATGCCGCCCGCAGTTGGAATCAGCTTCCAGAAGAGATCAGATGTGCTAAAACACTAGTCACATTTAAATCTAGACTCAAAACTCATCTTTTTAGCTGTGCATTTACTGAATGAGCACTGTGCAATGTCCGAACTGATTGCACTATATTTTCACTGTTTTATTATTTTTTTTTTTTTTTTATGTAAAATCATTTTCTAACTGTTTTTAATCATTTTAAAAGTTTTAAAATTGCTTGTTTCATTTTTGTTATTATTTTTCTTCATGATTATTTTACTTTCTTTTATGTAAAGCACTTTGAATTACCATTGTGTACGAAATGTGCTATATAAATAAACTTGCCTTGCCTAGATCCCTAGTTACTTACTCTAACGTTCCTTTAATAGGAACGCTATGAGGTTGCTGAGTTAATAGACAAAATAAAAATCTATCCAAATCCTTTCAAAACAAACATATGTTCTCATATAACTTAAATGTTAAACCTGTTTAACCACAGGAAAATAAATTTACATAAAAATCTGTAAGCTTCATTTTAACATTCTTTATCTAAATCAGAGCCAGCCTTTAGCATCCACAGACTAATCTTCCTCCTCCAAAGTTCTCATTTCATGTTATCAAATCGCCTTTGTTTTTTTAACACCTCAGGCGATAGATCCGGAAAAAACAATGTTGGTGGAACATCACTTGTATCTCCCCGAGCTGCTCTCAGCACTCTGACTTTGCCGGCATAGTTAAGAAATTTCAGTATCAGCTTGATTGCCATTGGGTAACCTGTGTGCCTGTTCAGGGATCACCAGCACTGGGAAAGAGTCCTCACCCAGAACCTGAGGGAGCCAGTTTTCCAAAAACGAAAAAGGATTATTTCCCTCAATTCTGTTTGGAAGTCCCAGAATATGAATATTAGAGCACCGGCTTCTACTTTCGGCCAAGTCAAGAGCAGAGGCAAGGTTAGATGTAGTGTTTTCAAGTTTGGAAACCCTTTGGAGTGCTAGTTTTGTTGATAAGTAAACAGTCTCAACTTGGATGGCCTATGGGTGACTACATTTTCAGCCAATTTAAAACATTTTTTGGTGAATTACTCCTTTAAGCACAGCTGGTGGAACTGGCCCCAGGTTCCTGGCAGTGCTGTTAAATCCAGTTTTGTAGTAATGTTGTGGTCAGCTGATGGCTTTGCTGGGATGACAATGAGTTCTGTCTGCACAAGTGAGCTGAAGGGGGTGATCATTCATCCATGTTGAGATATGTGAAAGGCAAACCTAAATATGAGCAGAGATTGGGCGATTGTAAGGCCAGAATGACAGATAGAGGTGTGACAGAAGTCAGCAGACAGTAGCAGTCAGTGAGGTGATGGGAGGAAGTGGAGGAGCACTCTGGATGGATGTTGTGAACCGTATGTAGGTGTCTGAAAAGTGAAAGGTACTCTTCCAACATATGGAGCAGAAGTACTTCAGGTGACCCGAGTTTGAGCTCCCCCTTTGTTTCCTGTTTCTCCTCCTACTGTCTGGTCTAATAAAGGTGATGTGGGAAAATATGTTACAAAATCTACTGCCACAAGAACAGAGTCACAGTCATTTAATACATAAGTATTATTTAGTATTATATTAATTATAGATGTTATACACCTGGGATTGATTGTGGTTTCATTGTATATTATCCATATTAAAATCAGGTGTCTCACATCTTTGGATGAGGTTAAATTTTCCCAATAGTTTTGGAATGCTGTTTCTTTTAAAGAGCATTGTACTGACTATAAAGCTTTCACTTCTCACCTCACGGAACATATTATCTTTAACATTGTATTTTGGAGACTGGCTAAAGTGCTGGCTGTTCCTCAAACATACTTGTTTCTCTGTTTTAATGCCAGTGTCTGAGAGCAATTCAGTTTCCCATTCCTACAGTTAGTGTGTGTGCACATAATTTACCATATTTTGGGGACAAATGTGTAACCAGATGTGAGCTAAACATGATTAAAACTTCCTTTTGAGGGTGTATAAAAAAGTTTTCAAAAATTTGTTTAAAAAAAAAATTAGAAAGTTGTAGGTTAGGGTGAGGTTACATTGTTTATAGCTGTAAATGAGACAATCTGAACTTGATGGTCAGTGGGAATTTAGATTTGTTATTGCAGTACGGAGCTCAACGCACGAAATGAATCTGAATCTTGATGTGGTTGATTTTACCATGATATACTGTGCACTTCACTCACATCTGGATGCCGTGTGCATGCAGTTAAGTGTAAATGGCATTGCATAAATATTTTTGCAGCTCTGTCCATCAGCCAGTGAAGAACAGCTATAAAGTGATATTTTGTGGCTTAGAACATGGGATTGTTTTTATTGTTTTGGGTAG
Organism: Carassius gibelio; assembly: GCF_023724105.1. NCBI lineage: Eukaryota > Metazoa > Chordata > Actinopteri > Cypriniformes > Cyprinidae > Carassius > Carassius gibelio. Next base: position 5,847,689 of record NC_068412.1, on the reverse strand, counting down.
TGTATCTGCAGTACTGAAGATAAATGATGACAATAAACAGTTTTTTTTAATGAAATTTTGTATAACAAGATTAAGTTCCCTGATAGCTGGTCCAAATAGCTGTGCCAGTGCTGAAAGGCATTGACTGCAGTTACTGTAAGCATGTGTGTAAGAACCTCATACTAAAGGAGATTTATAGCTAAATTGCTTTAGATTTATAGTATGTTTGTATGTTTATAGTATGTTTAAAATCTTATTTTGTTACTTTAATATGGTTCTGTAAATGAGAATCATGTGGATGAACTTCATTCCCAGAGAGGACTCTGATATCTTTTCAGATTTCTTCCATGTGTTTTGGCAGAATAGTTCAATGTTCACTTTATTTATAAAGCACATATTAATACAACAAATGTTGACCACAGTGCAGTACATGAGACAATGCATAATAACAATAAAGTCACTTTAAAATTCTAAATCATAACAACACACAAACACAAATAAAACCTCAGAGAGGCAATTGGTAAAAACCAGTTTCACCACTAACACCACACTCATGTATGCTCAAACGCCACAGTAAAAAATAAATTACTAGGCATTATTGGACGAAGCCATCTTTTAGCCAGGCAAAATTTACTTGGCTGGCAAGGAAGAGAAACAGTACATAAAACCGGATTATGATCAGATGCCATAAAAAATAAAAATCCTCAATGATAATGTCCCTGACAACTAAGCCAAGTACCAGAACCAAGTCCAGAGTATGCCCATGAGTATGCGTAAGACCATTCACCATTTGCTGGAAAGCAAGGTCTGCTAAGAAAGCAGCCAGTTCTGAGATGCAGTCCTTATTAGCTCTCAGTGGCCGGTAAATAACAGCACAAAGTACAGGTGTTGTTGATTGAATTTCAAAAGCTTGGAATACAAAACTTAAAACTGATTTAAAAAAAAAAGTAGTTTATGCAAAGTACAAATAAAATGCTGCAGTAGTTTTTATTGATCTGAAGGTATTTTTGTACTCAGCATCCTTGCAGTTCTCCAGGACAGATGGAAATGTTTGTGTTCTATGAAATGCTATCATATCAGATCACAGGAGTCCCGTAATGGAAAGCAGCTTGTGCTCTGTGATAAGACTGCATTTGGAGAGCAAAGAGACGTGCTGTCTGCCAGCATACCAGAGGCTGAGGCTCTCAAATAAATGAAGCAGCATTTGCATACGCACATTCATAAAAACAGCCTGTGCTGTTAAAAAGTAAAGTTATTTATGGAAAAAAAGAGTTGCTAAACCTAGAGCAAATTTGAGCAGTTTTTGGCAATTGACATATAGAGTTTATTGATATTTTTTAAATAGCTTGTCTTTTATGTTATTTATTTGTATATATTTTTTTTATTTAAAGGTTTAGAAATTTTGTTGTTTTTGTCTATTTTTAATTTTCTATAACATGACACTGTTTTGTTGCCACAGAAAAGGTAAGATTACAAGGTTAAAATAATAATATTCACAAGAATTTTACTCTTATCTTTTAAATATTTTATACATTTTATTTTAATACATAATCTACAATCTATCTATCTATCTCTATTATCTTTTAACAAATTAAGATAGCACAGAAATTGTGCCATTTACAGAGACAAATGAATTACAAAACTGAAATAGCCATTGGCTTCATAACCCTGAATTTTAACTTAAAAAAAAAAAAAAAAGTGATTTACTCCCATAACACATTACATAGGCAGAATAAACTCAAGACACTAGGTGGCAGCATTGAATTTGTCCTATGATTTTTGCTTTAAAGGAGGAGGCAGATTTAATTAAAACCAACAGGAAACCCAGTGTAATGTATTACAACTGTTGAATGATTACAAACATACATGAATGATTAATTCTTATGAAAAGCATCATTGTTCCTGACTCTTCCAATTCAACTAATAAATTACAACAGCTAGCTGGTTTTAAAGTAAAACATACCACAACAATAATAGGTACAGAGAAAGCATAAGGGCATTTAGTTGAATATGAGTGCATTCAGCTTTCATTCTCATTCAGATGACAACTGCTACTTTTATTGTGGTCATGTTCAAAGTATTCAAGTCTGCAAGTGGGAAAATTGTATTTATGACTGAACAAATGCTCCAACACCAGATACGTTGATTATTGAAGGGGTCACAGAAGACTGGCATCACTTTAAAAGAGCAGCCATTGAGGGCTCTTAAACAAAGACACTTAATCCTGGGAAATACGGTGTGGGCTTGTGTGAGCCGTGGGGGTTTCTTTGTCAGGACGGCTCATCAGGGAGACGTATGGAAAAATTCTTTGAGTTTCATCCCACCCAGAGTACCTGTTTACACAGCTTCTATATTGTACTGTACACGTCATGCAGTCCTGCAGCAGCCTGTTAAGTTTTTAAGATTGAAGATGTTTTACACACATAGTCCACATTCTAATTTGAGCAGCTGTCACACACAATCTAGAGCTCTGGATGCTGTAAAGAAGTCAAACTCTGAGCACTTTAACCCCAAAGCCAAACAAAACTATCAGTCAAATTTAACATGTTGGCCCACCCACTCCAGATCTTGCCCCAGGTGTGCATGAGATAAGTGATCCTATACCTCATTCTGTCTTCCTGCTCAGACGATGACATATTTATTACCCTAAACACAGGAGGAAGAGAGAGGCGTTTTAAATGTACTGAATCAGGATAGTTAACTACATATAAAATACATTTAAGTCAGCTGAAATAAAATGGGCTGTTGAATGCTTGACTCTGATTGGTTGACAAAAATTCTAAGGGGTGCAGTTATTCTACAGGAAAAGCACAGCTATGAAGTATATCCCAGTCTGTTGACCACTTTACAGCTCCAAATCTCTGAGCCAAATTATTTCAGTCATTTCAAAGATGCTTAAAGTCCACGAGCAAAAGAACCAGAACTCAACATGACATTGACCAAGCAAGAAAATATTACCAATAATAGACAATAGAATAAAAAAAGAAATACATACATAGAAACATGTTTTCAGCACTGATCCATCTTTGACTTTTTTGGTAAAATACTTTGCAGCTGAAAAGAACACATTAAGTTAATAAAAGAAAGCTGTTTATTAGAAATTACTTTTGGAATGTTAAACAAAAAGCTGTTCTATTAGTTTCTATTTATCAAAGAATGTGTCAAATTGTACACAAAAATATGAAGCAGCACAATTGTTTTCAATATTGATAATAACAAGAAATGTTTCTTTGAATGATTTCTAAAGGATCAGGTGCCACTGAAGACGGGTCATTTAGCTTTGCATCACAGAAATGCTCAATGCTTTAATAGATTCGGTTAGCAACACCTAATAAAATGAAAGAAGGAGCTTACTAAATACCCTCAGAAAGCTCTTCATTAGCATTCCTGTTCATCACAGTGTGACTAATCACTCTGAAAAATGATGTCTTAACATGCTGACTGGCTGAAGGCCCCAGAAAAACAAGCACAGTCCCAAATCCTTCACTGGCAACTATTTTGAGCTGTGATGCTAAAGCCAGCAGTCCACTTAACATTTCTAAGATGTTCACTGGCAAGACATATATAATGAAACAATTTGGATTTATTTGTTGCTTGCATAAAGTTTTAGTTTGTCAGATATTTTGCCCTCAGAATGTCATACACTTATAAGGGTATTTTTAAGAATCTTGTACACCAAGTCTACAAGACAAAAATATCTGAAAAATGTAAGCACTCTTGCTGGGCTCTTTATTGGCATTGATAGTTCGGTAACACTTCAGTATAGGGACCATTTCTCAGTTTTAACTAGTTGCTTATTAGTATGCATATTATTAACATATTGTCTTTTTATTAGTTTTAATGATGCACATATTCTGCATGAACATATTCTACTTCCCTAATCCTTCCCAATCTCTAAACCTAACAACTATGCATTACTGATTATCAATAAGCAGCAAATGAAATAATGTGACCAGTGGTTCCAAAAATAACTTTTTTTTGTTAAAAGATTATCTAGATTAGGGGTGTCAAACTCAATTCCTGGAGGGCTGGAGCCCTGCAGAGTTTTGTTTCAACTATATATATATATATATATATATATATATATATATATATATATATATATATATATATATATATATATATATATATATATATATATATATATATATATAGTTATTTTAAGAACTGTTAGCTGAAAGGTTTTTTGAGAAACCAAATAAATAAATAAATAAAATAAATGTTCTTTTAATAGCATCGCTGTGAAAACCCTTTTTGGAACCTTTACTTTTAATAGTGTAGTTCATCAATTTACCATCCAGATCTCTTGTTCCAAACACGTTTTCCAATCACTTCAAAATGTGCTCATCTTCCTTGTTTGGACAAACAGGTAGGACCACCCTGAACTCTCACCAGGGGTTGAGTCAGAAGTTGACATATCAGGCTGCTCAAACAAACAGAGCGAGGTTCTGAAAGCACAATAGTGTTTACACTCTTTAGCAAGTCGGTCCACTTCTTTCTTAGATGTCTAAAATTTTAAACTGAAATAGGAAAAAGAATACATTTTAACACTACACTATTATATTTCATTAGAAAGGTTGTACAGTAAACTCTGATGTTGAAGTTTTATCTCTTTTATGCAAATATTGAAAAGCAGAATTCAGATAGCCACCACACACTTCCTCAGTCAGTTAGTTAAATCAAAAACAGTTGGACACATTTGCTTTCCCAGCCATGATTGGCATGTGGAGCTATAGAGAGATCACCAGTGGAAAAAGTAACTGAAGGCCCCACCGCTTGATGATGTCAAACCATCCCTGTTTAATGAGTCTGGGCAAACGCTAAGCTATCCGTGGCTCTGAGTAGCCATATCAAGTGGGAAAACGAAACAATTCTGGCTGAATGGGCCTGGAGGCCGATGTGGAACCTATATGCAGTAGCAGAGTGTATTGGGTTGATTAATGGTTGGGCTGTTAAAATAAACCCCTGCTCACTGTTATTACAATGACGTATGCGTTGGCGGCTAATGAAGAACTTCCAAACCTCTGAAATGTTGGTAAGGAGGAAAAAAGCAGTGTGAAAATAAATTGCTCCAGGCAGACAGCAGACACACAATTCCTTTCCCTGCCTCGCTTACGTCCTGACCAGTTTCTTCGGGGACCACTGTGTCTCTCTGAGACTGACAGGGCTGAACTGTTATCTAAATATGGCCTGTCACAATATGAAGACTTTTGCAGGAGGGATGAGAAGAATAAATCCTGCTCGTATGATTTTCCATTTCTTTCCTGGAGAAATTTCCACTAATGCTCAATTGGATCTTTTTCACACAGAATAACCTACTTGCGCTGGGATAGAAACCTTCCTGTTTTCAGTATTCTTTGGTCTGATTTCATGAGTGTCTTTACCAAAATCATTACGGAGAATATCAGAGTCATTAAGTGTGTTTTACTCATAATGTAAAGTGCACAGCATTATCCCTTTGACACTTTTAAAACCTATAAATTAGATCAGTCCTAAATATCCCAGCACAAACCAACAATGACATTTATGGATGAATAAAGCTGTGAATACTTTCTAGTCTGTGTGCCATTTGCTCAGTATTCATGGCATTTCAAATATGTGGCCATTTGATGACTTCCTTATAGACCGTCTCTCTTGCAGCACAACTATATTAATAGTTTGGCAAGGGCACCGTTGCATAGACTCTTGTTCAATGATGGTTTAAACACTAGTCTAGTCTCGCTGTTTTCTATCTGCTGATGACTCCAAGTATGCTGGAATGTGTCACTATTTCACATCATCTGGATAATACATTTCCCATCATCAACATATCAGTATCGTTTTAATAAAATTACCAAGAATTGCCATTTCTCAGAATCTGAATGCTTTGAACAGTGTGCATGCTCTCCTCACCTATTTTTGCCATTTTAAAGGACAAGTTTATCACAAATGACAATTCTGTAATAATTTACTCAGTACACTCGGTGGCCGATGTCCAAGGTGCTTCTTTCCAACACAAGCACACATTGATTAATGGTTGTTGTAACCCCTTATCCCTGTGATTGTTATACTATGTAGTTTAAATATTTTGGTAAATGTCACACAGGAATGGGGTCCTGGGTTTTGTTTAAATTAAATACCAATAAACTAAAATAATAATTCTGATGCTATGTTAGTCTATAAAATGGTTTTGAGCACAAACTGGTAAACATTTATTTGGACAGAAAATCAATGTTCCCTTTCGATTCAACACTCATTCTGCATGTGCTAAACGCATACTGTATGCGGAAAAACCTTTTTTTTTTCTCCTGAACTAAAGCTATTCATGCAGTGAAAACTGCATGGCCATTGATTAATGCATTGTATTAAAAATAAACTATTGGCTAGGCAGCGGAGCTGCATGAGCCTATGGCAACGAAGCATGCAAAAGCATTGCCAAAGCCTGTCAAAATTGGTGGGGCAACTGGCTATATAAGTGAGAGTACGCTACAGGATTCTCAGATTTCTTCTCCTTCAGTGATGACTATGTCTCTACACTGATTCGAAGCCACTCGTCATTGAATTATGCCTTCACAACTGGATTCAAGACCTCGGAGCACAGCTGACCTGCTTCTCCGCCGCTTCAGTTATGCAGCAGTTCCGGTCCATTTCCCCTGCCGTTATCCATCGAAAACTAAAAGAGATTACTAAAAGAGCTTGAGGTTGTTGCAAATGCCACGCCATTACTGCGGCTCATGCGGGTCTCCCATGCACACTGATTACCGTCACTCGCAGTGCATTACATGCTTGGGGAAATCCCATGCGAAGCTGCACTCAAGGGAACTGATTGTCCCTACGCCCTCGCGTCCTCCCGTTTTCTTCCTCCCAGGGACGTGTGAAAAAATAGCGGGGCTCAAGGACTCAAGCGACCAGCTGAGAGTGAGCTCACATTGGCCTAGATCCTGCGTGCCTCACCCTCACCACAGAAAGAGTGCTCTCCCATCCTCTTCTCTCATTCTGATCAGTGTAAATTGATTTGGGGAAAAAGTGATGACATGATGTCATTAACAGCGATAGGTGCATAGGAGATGTTGGGCTGTGTAACTGACCCCACCCCCTTGCCATCGTCAACATACAGGCGCCACCAAAGACTCTCTTGCAGGTGTTTGGGTGAGAGGCCTCAGCACTTCATTCACTGGTGGTTCGCTGCCCCTGCTCACCCAAAGTCTGCACCAACTCAGCAGCCAGGAAAGCTAGTTCCTCATCTCCAAAAAAGATGGTGGGCTCTGGCCTGTCCTAGATCTCAAACACCTGAATCACGCCCTAATGTTTGTTTAGTATAATTACACTGAAACAGATCCTTGTGCAAATTCTCTCAGAAGACTGCTTCTTTCACCAGGAACTCAAGTATGCATACTTTCACATCCAGATAGTACCCAGTCACAGGCGATTCTTGAGATTTGTGTTCGAGGGTTTGGCTTATCAATACACGGCCCTTCCCTTCTGGCTGTCCCTGCCCCCCAGAAAAACTCTTGTCAGATGGAACAGGGGATGGACATGGGGATGGTTTTCAGAAGAACAGTTGTCACAACGGATGCCTCTCCTCAAAGCGTCTCTTCATGTTGGTAGAGAGCCTCCTGGAATGGGCTCAACTCAACCTGCGCTCGCTGAAAGCAGCCCACATACCGGGCAATCTGAACCAAGGATTGGACATGTCATCAATGTCCCCGCAGGGGAGTGGATGCTCCATCTGCAGATGGTTCAGAGGATCTGGGATAACTTCAGTGAGGGAGATGTATACCTCTTCACCTCAGAAGGCAACTCTCATTGCCCAATTTATTTCTCATAGACCAAGGATGAATTGGCCCAAGATTGGCCTAACCTCCTTCTCTATGCAATTACCCCGATTGCTCTGATCCCACAGGTTATAACTCAAGTAAGGGAACAAAATCACAAGTTTCTCCTGGTGACTCCCCTTTGGACAAACCAGCCATGGCAATCAGAGCTAACTCAGCTGTTGATAGCAGCCCCTTGACAGGATCTGCTCATTCAAGTGAATGGGACAATATGGCATCCTCTGCCTGACCTATGGGCCTCGGGCCTCTGGCTGCTCAATGGGAGCCTTCAAGCCTCCCAGAGCGAGTCTTAAACACAGTTTCAGAGACTAGAGTCCTGTCTATGAGATGGCTCTATACCTTGAAATGGTCTTTTTTTTCTCCACTTGGAGTCCAAATGTGGCAAAGACCCTAAAACTTCTGATTTGACAGAGGTGCTGTCATTTCTGAAAGAGCTGCTGGATAAGGGACAGTCCCCATTGACGCTTAAAGTCTATGTGGCAGCTATAGCAGCCTCTCATGTCCCTATTTCAGGCCAGTCAGTGGGCAGAAACAATGTAGATATCCACTTCTTAAGGGGTGATAGGAGGCAGAACCCGCCTCATCCCCCTACTGTCCCATCAGTTTGTAATTTGGGCTTAACGACACAAAGGCCATCCTGAAACCAAGGCAAGGTTATGTACCTAAGGTGCTCTCCACTCCATGCAGAGAACAGGTTATTACAATTTCCGTTCTTCCTTCCTTTGAAGAGGACAGAGAGTTATCTGTGCTCTGCCCTGTCAAAGCTCTGAGAATATATATTGAGCATTCCGCCCCTTATAAGTGATCGGAACAGCTCTTTGTCAACTTCGGTAACCGCACCAAAGGGCTTCTAGTCACAAAGCAAAGACTCTCTAGATGGATAGTAAAATCCATCTCACACGCTTACTCTTCTTTTGGCTGTCAATGCTCCATTGGAGTATGGGCCCACTCGACTAGAGGAATCGCCCTTGTAATGGGCATGGTCCAGTAGTGTGTCCATTGTGGATATTTGTGAGGTGTTCAGCTGGGCGTCACTGTCCACATTTGCAAGATTTTATAACCTGGAAGTCCCAGCCTTACAGGCCAGGGTCCTTTCTGCTTGAAAAGACATGCACTGTGTAAAAAGATCTGCCAGAGAAGCCTTGGCTCTATCTTGCTCAAGCTCTCTAGAATCAGTTCACCTGTTAGCAGTCGACTCCTGGGTGACGATGTTACAGGAGTACTCTGGAATGATTAACCAGGCCAGGTGTGACCTCAGGAAGCTCAGCAGGTCTTAGCCTTGGATAGATTGTTAACTTCTTATGGGCATTGGATGCTTATGGATGTTCATACTTTTAGTCATTCCACTACTTTAGCACAGCGTGATTGTACTGTTTCCATATGTGTCTAGCAGACACAGTACCAGAGTGTAGTATCAAAAGGTAACGTGCTTGGTTACTAAACATAACCTCAGTTCCCTGAGATACAGGAACGAGTACTGCGTTGCTAGCCATGCTATGTAGCTGCATGACTCAGTCGTCGCTTCAGTTGAAGTAACCTGAGGATTCCTGTGGTGAATTGCTCTGCCCATTTTTGTTCGGCAACACTTAGCAAGATTCGTCACCATAGGCTCATGCAGCTCTACTGCCAAATAATTTTTTCGTTTTTAATACACTGCTCGAAACAGTTGCCATTGAGTTTTCTCTGCGTGAATAAAAAAGTCTTCAGTTAAGGAGAAAAAATACTTTTTCCCTATATGCATCTAGCAGACACAGTACTCGTTCCAGTATCTCAGGGAGCCAAGGTTATGTTTCATAACAGCGTATGTTATTGATGGTTATTCGGTTTAAAAATAGCTTTTACCCTGTCAAGTACACAAAGAAATGGAAGTTAAACCAATTATATATATACTGTATATTAGTAGTGTGGTACCCGTCAAGGAGTAAATCTTTATGGTTTGACTACGCCACCCCCTGATGATGGGCAGGAGGACCCACAAGTCTTCCCTTAATGTAGTGTAGCTAACTCTATATTTTCCCCGCAAAGGGACAGTTGACAAGAGGCAGGTATATAAATGTATTTCAAATTTATTACAATTTAATACAAAAAGTGTGGAAAAGTTATTAAAATGGCTCTTAAATACTGCTATACAATTGGTGGATTCTCCTCAGTCTAGGAAGGTCGGATCAGCCAATGCGAAACCCCTGCTCAGGTGGACCCTGGTGAGACAAAAAGAAACAGGAGACAGCAACCCAGCACCAGAAGAAGCATGCAACACAGCAAGCACCACTCATTCAAGATCTTCAGATACCACGACAAAAAAATCTCACACCGTGTTATGGTTATAAAGACACCCCAAACCAATGTCTCTAACAATGTGGTCCCTTGGCAAGAAGGGGCAAAGCATCAGTGTGGATCCGGCCTTGTACAGGGATAGCCTAAGCAAAAGACATAGTTAGGGAGGAGACCCACCAGCACGGATAACACCAGTTTAAGGAACAATGCTACTACCAGTAGGGCACATGGGTGGTAGGCCCAGAAGCAAAATCACATCACACAAACAAACCAACAAAACAATAAAAAAATGCACATTAATCACAAGAAAACAGTGGCTGGCCTGGTCCCTTTTGGGAAATAAACAATCATGTTAGTTGCCAGCCTCATTAAACAGCATATCATAGTCAACTCAAACATGGCTAAAAAATATAGGCCTACTTTTCAGTATGCTCAACTGTCCCACAGCTCATTGACATATGAAGACAAAGGTGAACATTCCGTTGCTACAGACAGAAAAAGTATTTTAAAACATGTTCCAATGCAGATATAAAACACTCAATGGCATATTAAGGCATTTACCGATGCAGCCCAGCAGCTCAGGTCACAATGAGGTGATCACAACACATTTTAAAACTCCATGCAGAAGCCTGTGTCCTCCATGAAGAGTAGACACACACTTCTAGAAATTACCCTGATAAAACAAAATAAATATTAAAATTCAAATGGCAGTGATTAATCATGCTCTACCATGACCAACAGTACCTACACTGAAAAGGAAGCCCAACACGCACAACAGTGTCCAGCACCAACACAAAGAGAATCTGCCTTGCAACCAGCAGACACTTATCACTTCCTAATTGGTCATGTGACTTTTCAAAACATCATGTGATCCTGGGTGTGAACGTGATGCAACTAGGTTGTGTGCCTGCCTATGTAGATCCCCACACTCACTCCTCCCAAAAGGTGTCGTCGCCCCCGACGATCAAACCTCAGCCCCAAGGAATGCTGCAGCCCTTACCACCCCCACATTGGCACTGGATACTGTGGACCTTGGCAGATTGTGAGGATTCTTGTGTCTTCCAGCTGTTACTCGCCTGGTGCGTCTAAGACCTGGTGACCTGTTTTGAAGTAGGGGATGCCCTTCATCGCTGTCATCATCATCATCGTCATCATCGTCATCCTTGTCCCAACCCTCATCCTCCTCCACAAGTACTTCTGCAACTTCATTGGGGGCCGTTGGTGGCGGATCTGGAGTGACAGCAGCTACTGGAATAGGTGTTGCTGCTTCTATCCAGGTAAGGACATCTTCGTCACTGCAAGTTGAATAACCTTCTGGGTAAGTAGTTTTTGTGGATGGCTGAGGGACCTTTGGTACTGATGGTATAATATCCAACTGTGATGCTCTAATCTCTGTTCTGTGGACTTGCCGGACATTACCAGTTCCATCAGCCAATGTGACAGTGTAGGGCCCACCAGGGCCAGTTGGTGTCCTGACGACTTTGTACAGTGCTGGTGACCAGACATCTTGGATCTTGCGACGACCTTGGCAGCGGTGATCTTTTAAATAGACCAGTTGGCCATCTGTAAAACCCTTATCACACACCTGTTGGTTGTGGTTTCGCTGCCGGTAATCTGCTGCCTCCTCCATGTTCTTGCGGGCTAGTTCACGAGTTACCTGAAGCCGTTCCTGATGCCGTATGACCCATTCATCCAAAGAGCTTGTTTCTTCGATGTCGTTAGCCCCCAAGAGGAAATCAATAGGGAGTCGAGGTAGCACGCCAAACATCAACGAGTAAGGGGAATGACCAGTGGAGCGGTGGGTAGAAGTGTTGTATGCCCACACCAACTGAGAGATGTACTTTGGCCACACCCGTTTCTTTTCCACAGTGAGCGATCGGAGGAGGTCATGGAGGGTCCTGTTAAATCGCTCACATTGGCCATTCCCTTGGGGATGGTATGCTGTTGTTCTAGACTTTTCAATCCCATATAGCTGACACAACTGTGCAATGAGTACACTCTCAAAGTTTCTCCCTTGGTCGGAATGTATTCGTTTAGGCACCCCGAAGCGGTTGAACCAGCAGTCAACTAGAATCTTCGCCACTGTTCTGGCACTTTGGTCTTTGGTTGGGATTGCCTGGGTGTATTTTGAGAAAACATCGGTCATGACCAACACATTTTCCCTGCCATCTGTTGCAGACTCAAGCAGGGTAAAGTCTATGGCAAGTACTTCTAATGGCTGACCTGCCAGCAGAACCCCCTGGTAAGTCTTGACTTTGGGCTGGACAGCTTTAGACAGCACACAGCGTTGGCAATTCTGACAGTACTTCTCAATTTCTGCTCCCATCCCTGGCCAGTAACACCGTTGCCTCACCAGGTCAGTGGTTCGCCGTACTCCTTGATGTCCATGTTGGTCATGGAGACCCCGGAGAAGTTCCTGGCGAAGACACTGCGGCAGGAGTAGTTGGGTATATGGCTCTCCATGAGGGGCAGTTGTCTTCCGGTACAGCAGGCCATCCTTCTCCAAGATACGATCCCACTGCCGGAGGAGATGTTGTACATCCTTGGTGAGTTTGGTCTGCTGTTCTTTGCTGGGAGGCCTTCCTAGTCTCCAAAGAGACAGAAAGTCTTTCAAAACAGGATCCACCCCCTGCAACATTGCCAGTTCGGCATTGGATCGACTTGGAAGGACTCCGATTTGGTGAGATATAGCTCCCTCAGCCCTATCAGGGATGAGGGGTTGGTAAGGTTCAACTCTCAGCTGGTCAGTCTCCAGATCTGTGGTCTCTGCCTGCATGCTGTACTGGCGAGAGAGAGAGTCAGCATTAGCATTATTTTTTCCTGGTCGGTAGTGTACAGTGAAGTCGAAAGCTGCCAACTGGGCAACCCATCTTTGTTCAGTAGACCCCAACTTCAGGGTCTGAAAATGACTTAAAGGGTTATTATCAGTGTAAACCTTACATTTGCTGCCAAGCAAGTACTCTCTGAATTTTTCTGAAACTGCCCATTTTAATGCTAAGAACTCCAGCTTCATGGAGCTATAATTCTCCATGTTGCGCTCCGAACCACGCAATGAGCGACTAGCATATGCCACCGGTCTCAATTTTCCCTCCTTCTCCTGAGAAAGGACTGCACCTAGCCCTTGATGACTAGCATCTATCTCCAAGACAAAGGGCTTTGTGAAATCAGCAAATGCCAAGATGGGAGCACTTACAAACATGCTCTTCAACTCAGTGAAACTTCTCTCACATTTTTCAGTCCACATACTGGGAAGGATGGCAGCTGGCCTGGTCCTACACACCTTTGCAGTTTTAATTACATCTGCCACTAGTTGGTGAAGTGGGGCCGCTAACTGAGCAAACCCTTTAATGAAGCGGCGATAATAGCTGCAAAATCCAAGAAATGATCGGACTTCGGTCACATCAAAAGGCCTCCTCCAGTTACTCACAGCAGACACCTTCTCTGGATCAGTGGCCACACCTTCTTTGGACACGCGATGTCCCAAGTACTGCACTTCCTTCCTGAAAAAATGGCACTTACTCAGCTTTGCCTTAAGCCCTTTCTGTTGGAGTCGGCTAAGGACCATCTCCAGTCTCTGCAAGTGCTGGGCCACAGAAGAAGAAAAGATTATGACATCATCCAGATATAAAAGAACTGAGTGAAAGCTCTGATCACCAAATATTCGCTCCATAAGCCTCTGAAACGTGCCGGGAGCATTACATAGCCCAAATGGCATCCTTTCAAATTCAAACAGGCCAAAGGGGGTACAGAATGCAGTTTTTGGCTTATCCCTCTCAGCGACAGCAACTTGATTATAGCCACTAGCCAAATCTAGAGTTGAGAACCACTGGGCCCCTGACAAGGCATCCAACGACTCCTCAATACGAGGTAATGGGTAGGCATCCTTTCTTGTCTTGGCGTTAAGCTGACGGTAATCGACACACATCCGCAGCTCTCCAGTTTTCTTTTGCACCAGGACAATGGGTGATGCGTAAGGGCTGCTACTCTCCCTGATCACTCTGCTGTCCAGAAGCTGTTTTATGTGGTCCTTTACAGCCTGCCACTGTGTAGGGGGTATTCGCCTATATCTTTGTCGGACTGGGGCATCATCTAAAAGAGGTATCTCATGTACAATCTCATCAGTGCAACCCAGATCTCCATCATATCTAGCAAAGACATCACTATACTTCTCTAACAGCTGTTTTACTTGGCCCTCCTCTTCAGGTGAAAGCTCTGACCAGTGTAAAGCTGCAAGAACTTCTGAGATGGAGGCAGGTGGCCCCCCAGCAGTATGTATATTAACTAGGGCAACATCACCATTCTCCCCTTCAAACTTCAGCTCCTCTGCCTGAATGTCAACCACTGAGTGCAACATCCCCAGCACCTGCTTTGAGTGGACAGTAGCACCAGTGGCTCCTACATTTACTACAGGAACATATGTCACACCATTGGTAACACTGAGTAGCGACGGGGACAACAGCAAACCTGGGGCAAGATCGGAGCCTCCAGGTTCCAACAGCATTGTGGCAGGTGGCGTATGTGGGACTTTTGGGCAGGTGACTTTAATAAACTTAAGTGACCCAGCAGGGATGAATTCCCCACCCCTTTCTAGGACCCGCACCTGACCCTCATGAGTTAAATGGCACACATCTTGGCGGCGACAGTAGCGGAGCACAGACTCCCAACAGGCCTCTGCCTTAACAGCACCTAGAGAAGCAAATAATTCCTCACCCTGTTGTGCAAACAACTCCCTATAACACTGAGAAATGACATTCATTCCTAACAGCCCAGGAATGGAATGTTGTAGTGTGCCAGGGGCATCCTTCACCACCAAAACCCCCCGCCCTGGAAAGGTTCTACCCAGTACCTGGATATCCATCTCTAAATATCCAACATAGGGGATATTTAAACCATTTGCAGCTTTTAATGCCAACCACCCACATGACTTGAGCCTAGGTGCTCCCCAATGTTGAAATACTTCCTTAAAAAGGGACTCTGTGATTGTTGTCACCATAGAACCAGTGTCCAGTAGACACTTTACTTTAACACCCCCCATCTTTACCTCCACTACAGGGCATTTACCTACAAGTGAGATTGACTCATCTGAAGAGAGCAAGACCTGATTAGAGGGACTAGGATTGTTTGTCACAGTGCTTGGATCAATATGATGCATACCTGACTGTCCTGTAACTGCAGGATTTTCCTCGGGCTGGACATTGGGTAAACTGGCTGTTCGCTGCCTCGGTCCCTGTCGACACTGACGGAGGACATGCCCAGGCTTACGACATCGGAGACAGATGGGTTGGCCTTCTGGGGTAAACTGGTAATTGGGGTTATGAGGACGAGAAGTAGGCTGGTTTAACACAGATTCTATCTTAGACAGACTCAGTAGTATTTTATTAATCTTTGACTGCTGTTGGTTAAGCTGTTCCTGCAAGACAGAAACTTCAAACCCTTTTCCCACCCCCACTGCATGACAAGCCCCTTCAACATTTAGATCCACCCCACAGTGGTGAAGCTCAGCTCGAGTTTGTTCAGATGGGCGCTCACCCTCTTCCATCCATCTAATTGCTTCATGCCGTAGTGCTATAAAAGCAACAGCCGGATTTTGACGCACAATGCTCTTTAACTCTCGTCTTAAGGAAACATCACGTACATGCTCCATGAACTGATCTCTGACTAACATATCTGGGTCTGTCAACCTATTAGGGTAAGCACGTTTGATTTCTTCAATTAGAGCCCACAAACAGTGAGAAAATTCTTTTAAAGACTCCCCATTTTTCTGTTTTCTGTCAAAGAATTTTCTTTGCAGGCTGACAAAGGAGGAGGAGGAACCATAAACTTCTTTTAAAATGTTTAAGATTGTATCCGGATTTTCCCGCTCAGCTAAAGAGCGGAATCTGATTTCAGCTTTTGCTTCTCCTTCCAAATGATCATAAAGGAAGAGGGCCTTCTCCCTAGCGCTCATATTCCTATCCCTCATGCATGACTCAATATTTTCTATCCAATCATAAATCAATATATCAGATTTAGATTTCGAGCCGGAGAAGTGGGGGCACTTTCTCTCTCTTTGAATATAAACAAAACGTTCTGGTCTAGGTTGTGGACCAGAAAAATTTTGTGAGCCCAAATCGCCACTGGGGGCTATCCCACCAGCAGTAGTGCCATTACCAGAGGTACCTGCGCTGGCACCTCTTCCTCTCTGAAGTTGTTCATTAGCCACTCGTAATCTCTGCACTTCTTCCCGAAGAGTCAAGAGTTCCTCAGGTACATGTTCCTCCACCTCAATCATCTTACCAGTTTAACAACCTCACTACCACAGAAGAGAATATGGAACAATGTCAAAGACATGGAAATCAAACAAACACTTCAGTTGAGATGTAGTAGTCACTGGCTGTCGATTCCCATCGATTTTATTTTTGTGTTTTGGCCATCCACTTGTAGTCTTCTGTTGTCCAGAACCAGCCACTGTTTCTATTTTAACAAATAAAAAAAAGATACAACAAAACCATGTAGACAAAACAAAACATCAATGCCTCATTTAGACCCTGCCGACTACGCCATAAATGTGGTACCCGTCAAGGAGTAAATCTTTATGGTTTGACTACGCCACCCCCTGATGATGGGCAGGAGGACCCACAAGTCTTCCCTTAATGTAGTGTAGCTAACTCTATATTTTCCCCGCAAAGGGACAGTTGACAAGAGGCAGGTATATAAATGTATGTCAAATTTATTACAATTTAATACAAAAAGTGTGGAAAAGTTATTAAAATGGCTCTTAAATACTGCTATACAATTGGTGGATTCTCCTCAGTCTAGGAAGGTCGGATCAGCCAATGCGAAACCCCTGCTCAGGTGGACCCTGGTGAGACAAAAAGAAACAGGAGACAGCAACCCAGCACCAGAAGAAGCATGCAACACAGCAAGCACCACTCATTCAAGATCTTCAGATACCACGACAAAAAAATCTCACACCGTGTTATGGTTATAAAGACACCCCAAACCAATGTCTCTAACAATGTGGTCCCTTGGCAAGAAGGGGCAAAGCATCAGTGTGGATCCGGCCTTGTACAGGGATAGCCTAAGCAAAAGACATAGTTAGGGAGGAGACCCACCAGCACGGATAACACCAGTTTAAGGAACAATGCTACTACCAGTAGGGCACATGGGTGGTAGGCCCAGAAGCAAAATCACATCACACAAACAAACCAACAAAACAATAAAAAAATGCACATTAATCACAAGAAAACAGTGGCTGGCCTGGTCCCTTTTGGGAAATAAACAATCATGTTAGTTGCCAGCCTCATTAAACAGCATATCATAGTCAACTCAAACATGGCTAAAAAATATAGGCCTACTTTTCAGTATGCTCAACTGTCCCACAGCTCATTGACATATGAAGACAAAGGTGAACATTCCGTTGCTACAGACAGAAAAAGTATTTTAAAACATGTTCCAATGCAGATATAAAACACTCAATGGCATATTAAGGCATTTACCGATGCAGCCCAGCAGCTCAGGTCACAATGAGGTGATCACAACACATTTTAAAACTCCATGCAGAAGCCTGTGTCCTCCATGAAGAGTAGACACACACTTCTAGAAATTACCCTGATAAAACAAAATAAATATTAAAATTCAAATGGCAGTGATTAATCATGCTCTACCATGACCAACAGTACCTACACTGAAAAGGAAGCCCAACACGCACAACAGTGTCCAGCACCAACACAAAGAGAATCTGCCTTGCAACCAGCAGACACTTATCACTTCCTAATTGGTCATGTGACTTTTCAAAACATCATGTGATCCTGGGTGTGAACGTGATGCAACTAGGTTGTGTGCCTGCCTATGTAGATCCCCACAGTAGAGATTGAAGAATTATGAATTCACAAAACAAAATGAAGCCAGTTAAAACATGTATAGTACACAGTGAAAAAATTTGAATAGGAGCCCAAAATTCCCCACCAGTCAAAACTGAATTTAAAAATAAGTAGAAATCTTTATAGGCTTATCTAGTGGGCACCACATTCACACACATTACATACAGTCACATTGTTAAAAATAACAAAACCAATCAATGCAGGCCTGTGGCGTGGCTTAAGAGCATGGAGGCCAAGAAAAGGAAAAATGGTTGCTTCACTTTAAAAGCAAACAAAATAAAATAATTGACTTGAATGTTCTTAGAAGTACTTACGACCTGACGGGAGGTAGGACACACAATCACAACAAAAGGTTGATAAGGTTATCTCGGTCAATAAACACATGATCTTCAGAAACAACTGGCCGTATCCTGTGCAAACATTATTTTATCAATACATTTAAGTCATATAATGAATTACAAACATTACTGGAGAAAATAATAGTGCACAATGGCAGATTTATGGTTACTGTTTCCACATTGCATGCTAACATGCTAACCATGATTAGCATTTGGAGGGTATGGGGGGCCACTGAGGATTAAACCTTCTGGCACCCCTAGGGAACCTGATGACAAGGTCATGTTTCCCTATCGACTTCCCTTCCACTGGGTTGTGGTTAGCAGCAATTGAAACAACATTCATACTTTAAGGGTGGAGGGAGACAGCCCTCACTCCAACCCCTGCTGCAAAAAGGACAGCAAGACTTTGATCGGGCATCTTCGGGGGTCCTCTCTCTTCAAGGCGTAAGCGTATCTTGTAGACAGTATTCTTGCTGAAGTAATGGTGTCAGCTACCTCCTGTTGTAGGTCGCCTAGAACTTCTGTGTCCCATCAAGGTACCAGACATGACGTTTCCAGAGGTCTGGATGCAGGTGCCATACAAAGGGTGCTCCATCACTAAGTCAGCAGATCCTTCCTTAGAGGAATCTGCCAGGGAGGGGCTGTCATGACATTTACATTTAGTCATTTAGCAGATGCTTTTATCCAAAGTGACTTACAAATGAGGACAATGGAAGCAATCAAAATCAACAAAAGAGCAATAATATGCAAGTGCTATAACAAGTTTCAGTTAGCTTAATGCAGTACATGTAGCAAGGTTTTGTAAGTGATATAAAATAAAAAAAATATAGAATAGGAAAAGGATAGCGCAATCTAGTTTTCGAGGTCTTTTTTTATTTTGTTAATTGTATAATAAAAAAGAAAACAGATAGAATACAAAAAGATTAGAGAAGCCAGTGTTAGGCCCCGTCCACACAGAGACACGTTTCTGTGAATACGCAGACATTTTTGATTGGATAGGCATTTCGTCCATACAGATCCGGCGTTTTCAGAAGGTTAAACCGCTATTTTTTGAAACTGGGTCCCAGAGTGGATAAATCTGAAAACACTGTATTTGCATTTTCGTGTGGACAGCGAATCCGCATATTTTCTGAAATGATGACGTCATCAGCCCACATCTCGCCCCTAGTCAGACACCTCTGTGCCACGTAATAGCAACAAAAACATGAACACACACACTGAACGATTGTTTTTTTAATGAACTAACATTACCACAGATTAACAAATGTATTGCTCCATGTTCGTTTGTCTACCACGGGCAAGGTTTATGTGCATAGTCCATGTCTTCTTCTCTGTTTTTATTGTATCTCTGTGGCAGAACTACAGCAACACATGCTGATCTGGCATGTATACTACATCGTTTTGTGGTTTGTGTGGATGTGGATATTTCTTGAGATGAGGGGAAAAAAAAGATTGGCTTTGTGTGGACGTAGCCTTAGTTTCTTTCTTCTTCTTTTTTTGTTTAAAGAAAACAAGCTGTAAGTGTCATGAGCTGTGTCCCAAACTTAAATGCATGGACTCCAAAGTGTGCATTTGAAGTGCGAATGCGCCACAGTGGTGCGATGAAGGGTGTCCCAAACTGGAGTGTGTGGACTCCGATGTGTGGATGTGAAGTGTGATTGCATCATAGCGTCACAGCTTCACGACGTAAGCTGTCCCAAAGTCAGAATGCGCACTTCGAAGACCGCATTTGAATAGCGAATGCGTCACCGTGGTGTGACGAAGGCTGACGAATTTCGAAAGCGACTTCAAATGCGCTCTTAATTTGTCAGGAAAATGAAGTGTAAATCTAATGGGCACTTCGCACCCTACCATATCCCAGAATCACTTGCGCGCCTATGACGACAGTTTTTATATTCAGAGAACAGGGCAGGTGAGAGTTCTGTGAAGGAAATGAAATGTATTGAAATGTAAGTATTGTGCTTTCATTTACCCAAATATCTAGCGAAAGTGTTAAAAGTCAAGATTTTTTTTTACATAAAGCCAACAAACAATAAGACAGCCACTATATAAGGCAATGGTCTTTCCCTTTGTTGTGTTTTTGAAGTGCAGTCTGGTAAGACATGTCTACAAATGTTTTAACCAAACTTAAGCACTCATATTTTCTAATGTTAAGATTGTTTTATATTTTTCTTAAGAGTCTCCATTTTTATGCTGAGATTCATTGTGCTGTTATTGTTAATATAGAGACTGTGTCTGTTCCCCGAACTAGAAAATACAAAAAACGTCCAAACCAAGTTAAGGTTAACAATTTAATTGAGGTTCAACAAATAAAAAACAAATGCAATATGGATAAACAAATGATAAAGATTGGCTTATTGAATATCAGATCCATTTCTACGAAAACACTTTTTGTAAATAATATGATAACTGATCATAATATAGATGTGCTCTGCTTGACAGAAACCTGGCTAAAACCTGATGATTACATTATTTTAAATGAGTCCACCCCCCAAGATTATTGTTATAAACACGAGCCGCGTCTAAAAGGCAAAGGGGGAGGAGTTGCTTCAATTTATAATAACGTTTTCAGGATTTCTCAGAGGGCAGGCTTCAAGTATAACTCGTTTGAAGTAATGGTGCTTCATATAACATTATCCAGAGAAACCAATGTTAATGATAAATCCCCTGTTATGTTTGTACTGGCTACTGTATACAGGCCACCAGGGCACCATACAGACTTTATTAAAGAGTTTGGTGATTTTACATCCGAGTTAGTTCTGGCTGCAGATAAAGTCTTAATAGTTGGTGATTTTAATATCCATGTCGATAATGAAAAAGATGCATTGGGATCAGCATTTATAGACATTCTGAACTCTATTGGTGTTAGACAACACGTTTCAGGACCTACTCATTGTCGAAATCATACTCTAGATTTAATACTGTCACATGGAATTGATGTTGATAGTGTTGAAATTATTCAGCCAAGTGATGATATCTCAGATCAGTTCAGTTCAGTTTATTTATATAGCACATTTAAAAACAACCATGGTTGACCAAAGTGCTTAACAATGTCTAGAAAAGAAAACTAGAGAGTCACATACAAATAAAACAAATACAGTAAAAACATACCAATGTCACAGCTCAGCTTGATATAAAAGCCAAGGAATACAAGTGTGTCTTAAGAAATGACTTAAAAATTCCAACAGTCTGAGCAGTTCTTATGTGTACAGGTAAACTATTCCACAAATTAGGTGCCACCACTGAAAAAGCCCGGTCACCTTTATTTTTTAACTTAGTTCTTGGAACACTGAGGAGCACCTGACTGGATGACCTCAATGCTTTAACGGGGGCATGGACATGTAAAAGCTCTGATAAATACGCAGGCGCCAACCCATTTAAGATCTTAAAAACAAACAATAAAATCTTGAAATCAATCCTGAAGCGGACAGGAAGCCAGTGTAGTGAAGCTAGGACAGGGCTAATGTGCTCATACTTTTTAGTCCCAGTCAAAAGCCGAGCTGCTGCATTTTGGACTAACTGTAAGCGTTGAAGAGATGACTTATCCAGACCAACATATAAAGAGTTACAGTAGTCTAGTCTAGATGTTATAAAAGCATGAATTACACTTTCAAACTCCTTACGTGGCAGGTAGGGCTTGACTTTAGCTAACAGTCTTAGTTGAAAGAAACTGGCTTTTACAACAGAACTAATCTGTTTTTCAAATTTAAAAGCACTGTCAAAAATCACACCGAGATTCTTGGTAAATGGACGAACAAATAACCCTAAATTACCAAGTGCATCTACACAAGCACTTAAATCCCCAGGACGACCAAACACAACAATCTCAGTCTTATTTTCATTAAGACAAAGAAAGTTCTGATCCAACCATATTTTTAAATCTTTCAGGCAATTCAGTAATGAAAGAAACGAAGCTTTGTTATTAGTATTGACAGGCAAATAAATCTGTACATCATCTGCATAACAGTGAAAAGTGATATTGTGCTTTCTAAATATATACCCCAAGGGCAGCATATACAAAGAAAACAACATAGGGCCCAATACTGACCCTTGAGGGACGCCACAAAAAAGAGGGTGGGCAGATGATGAAAATTCACCAAGGTGAACAGAAAAACTTCTGTCTGTCAAATATGACTGAAACCATTTAAGGGCTATGCCCTTAATACCGACACAGTGTTCAAGTCTAGATAAAAGAATAGAATGATTGACCGTATCAAAGGCCGCAGTAAAATCCAAAAGGACTAAAACAGCAGAGTTACCAGAGTCCACAGTTAAAAGAAGATCATTAGAAACTCTTAAAAGAGCAGTTTCTGTACTGTGACGGGGCTTAAAACCAGACTGAAAATTTTCATATATACTAAATTCATCAATAAATGACTGAAGTTGATTAAAAACAACTCTCTCCAAGACTTTCGATAAAAAGGGGAGTTTAGATATAGGTCTAAAATTTGACAAATTGGAAGGATCCAAGTTATTCTTTTTCAGTAGTGGTTGTACAATGGCATGTTTAAAAACAGATGGTACACACCCTGAGCTGAGAGATGTATTGACCAAAGATACAATGCTTTGCCCAACAGTGTCAAAGACATCTTTAACTAAACGTGCAGGAATACTGTCAAGGGGGCAGGTCGTAGGACGTAGCTGTTTAACTATGTCAAAAAGATAGGAGAATGTAACCGGCTCAAACTGCTGAAAGACAGCTGGGCAAAAAGAAAAACCGGGGGAGTTACTGATAACTGTAAAGGGTGGAAAACTGAGACCAGCAATTTTGTCCACAAAGTGTTTCAGAAAGTTTTCACATAACATTAAAGATGGCACAGTACAATCTGAATCACGTGGGTTAACGAGAGAATTAAATACATTAAAAAGAACCTGAGGCCGCTGGCTGTTACTGGCTACGAGGTCAGAAAAATATTTAGTTTTGGCCGCTTTAACTGCTCTCTGGTATTTACATAATGTGTTCTGCATAATTTCGAACGAGATTTTAAGTTTATCTCTTTTCCACTTTCTCTCAGCTACTCTGCAGGCACGTCTGAGAGAGCGGGTAGTGTCATTTAACCAGGGTTCTGAAAGAACTTTGGGACGTTTTTTCCTCAACGGAGCGAGCGAGTCTAAAATCTCAGTACAAGTATAGTCAAATAAGGCCGTGAATTCTTCTACACTGAGATTACAGTCATCAAGATTGTACAACAGTGAATCCTTAAAAACATTAGAAAACTGTGAAGCAGTTAAAGGGTTAATTGCTCGCACACTGGGTTGCGCAGAAGCACAGGGTGAAATCTCAAAATTGGGAACAACCAGAGTAAATAAAACAGGCAGGTGGTCTGAAATACTTGTGTCACATATTTCACTAAGAGTAATACATAAACCATAGGACAACACAAGGTCCAGAGTATGTCCTTTTTCATGGGTCGGACCAGTGACTGACTGCGTTAGATTAAATGAATCAATTAGACTGAGAAAATCTTTAACCAGAGGTTTTGATTCGCAGCACACATGAATGTTAAAATCACCAATAATTAAAAAACGATCATATTTCAATGCAATCGCCGCCACAAATTCTGCAAAGTCCTGGATAAAATTCTTATTGTATTTTGGAGGTCGATATACCACCGTCGTGGGAAAACTGGTCTCAAAAAGCTGCAATTCAAAACTGTTGCAACCGTCGACCGCTATCTCCCGACAGTGAAAAACTGATTTAAATACAGTAGCCAGTCCGCCACCTTTACCTGTGGTCCGAGGGGAGCTTAGAAAGTCACAGCGAGGAGGAAGAAGTTCGGAGAAAGAGGTTAACTCACCAGCATTAAGCCAGGTTTCTGTTAAAAACATGAAATCCAGCTCACGTGAAGTGAAAAAATCATTCAGCAAAAAAGTCTTGTTAGCTAGTGATCTAGCATTTATCAGAGCCAAACGAAGAGTGTAATCCTCTCTGGCCGGCAGCGCCGCACGGTTCAGCGGGCGAAGGTTCGAAGAATCCACACCACTTCTGCGGACCCGGACCCGATCACGCATAGGAGGAGAAGATACAGTTGACAGGTCGGCCTCGGAAGTCACCGTCGGGAAGACAGGACGGAGCCACCTCCCTCTCATTTCCAGCGAACGCCGAGCAGCAAGAACGTAACATCCATCATTATGTGACGTCACAGATGTGGACACCAGGTATGCCTTGAACCTGACAAGGACACCTCCGCGCTTCCCCCGACGTCTTCGACGCTTCTTGCGAGGAATAACATATGGTGATCGGCGTAAAAACGCCGGTATATCTGCCAGGAATGGTGGAAGGCCCGCAGTCTGGTGGTATCCTGACACATATCTTCCAGACATGGTATCATTATTAGTTCTAATATTATAAAGTGTTTGGCGATCATAAACGAGCAAGGCTGAGACATCTCGACAACAAATACAAATAAACAAAGCAATAGCAAATAACAAACTGAGAAGACAACACGGAGACAGACGGCATGCCATAGACACTAGCGCCATCTTTGTGGTAAACTTTGTCATTATTTAGTTCTGTGTAAACTTCATATAACCAAAATTGTAAATTCTACTTCTTGTTACAAGTATCGAAGAATCATCACTTCTACCACAAAAGACTGCTTTTTAAGTTATCTGATGTATCCGAATTCCTTAGCATATCCAAAACCTCAGAACAACTTGATGATGTAACAGAAACTATGGACTCTCTCTTTTCTAGCACTTTAAATACAGTTGCTCCTTTACGCTTAAGAAAGGTTAAGGAAAACAGTTTGACACCATGGTATAATGAGCATAGTCGCACCCTAAAGAGAGCAGCCCAAAAAATGGAGCGCAGCTGGAGGAAAACAAAAATAGAGGTATTTCGTATTGCTTGGCCGGAAAGTAGCATATCCTACAGAAAAGCATTAAAAACTGCTAGATCTGATTACTTTTCTTCTCTTTTAGAAGAAAACAAACATAACCCCAGGTATTTATTCAATACAGTGGCTAAATTAACGAAAAATAAAGCCTCAACAAGTGTTGACATTTCCCAACACCACAGCAGTAATGACTTTATGAACTACTTTACTTCTAAAATCGATACTATTAGAGATAAAATTGCAACCATTCAGCCGTCAGCTACAGTTTCGCATCAGACAGTGCACTATAGACCCCCTGAGGAACAGTTCCACTCATTCTCTACTATAGGAGAGGAAGAATTGTATAAACTTGTTAAATCATCTAAACTTACAACATGTATGTTAGACCCTATACCATCTAAGCTCTTAAAAGAGGTGCTTCCAGAAGTCATAGGTCCTCTTCTGACTATTATTAATTCCTCATTGTCATTAGGATATGTCCCCAAAACCTTCAAACTGGCTGTTATTAAGCCTCTCATAAAAAAGCCACAACTTGACCCCAGAGAACTAGTTAATTATAGACCAATCTCGAATCTCCCTTTTCTGTCCAAGATACTAGAAAAGGTGGTATCCTCACAATTATATTCCTTCTTAGAGAAAAATGGTATATGTGAGGATTTCCAGTCAGGATTTAGACCGTATCATAGTACTGAGACTGCTCTCCTTAGAGTTACAAATGATCTGCTCTTATCATCTGATCGTGGGTGTATCTCTCTATTAGTTTTATTGGATCTTAGTGCTGCGTTTGACACAATTGACCACAACATTCTTTTGCATAGACTTGAACACTTTGTTGGCATCAGTGGAAGTGCATTGCATGGTTTAAATCATACTTATATGACCGCCATCAGTTCGTAGCAGTGAATGAAGATGTATCATATCGATCACAAGTGCAGTATGGAGTACCTCAAGGCTCAGTTCTAGGGCCGCTACTCTTCACGCTTTATATGTTACCCTTGGGAGATATCATCAGGAAACATGGTGTTAGCTTTCACTGTTATGCTGATGATACTCAGCTCTATATTTCCTCGCAGCCAGGTGAAACACACCAATTTGAAAAACTAATGGAATGCATAGTCGATATAAAAAATTGGATGACGAGTAATTTCTTACTGCTAAATTCAGAAAAAACTGAGGTGTTAATCATAGGGCCTAAAAACTCTACTTGTAATAACCTAGAACACTGTCTAAGACTTGATGGTTGCTCTGTCAATTCTTCGTCATCAGTTAGGAACCTAGGTGTGCTACTTGATCGCAATCTTTCCTTAGAAAGCCACGTTTCTAGCATTTGTAAAACTGCATTTTTCCATCTCAAAAATATATCTAAATTACGGCCTATTCTCTCAATGTCAAATGCAGAAATGTTAATCCATGCATTTATGACTTCAAGGTTAGACTATTGTAATGCTTTATTGGGTGGTTGTTCTGCACGCTTGGTAAACAAACTACAGCTAGTCCAAAATGCAGCAGCAAGAGTTCTTACTAGAACCAGGAAGTATGACCATATTAGCCCGGTCCTGTCCACACTGCACTGGCTCCCTATCAAACATCGTATAGATTTTAAAATATTGCTTATTACTTATAAAGCCCTGAATGGTTTAGCACCTCAGTATTTGAATGAGCTCCTTTTACATTATACTCCTCTACGTCCGCTACGTTCTCAAAACTCAGGCAATTTGATAATACCTAGAATATCAAAATCAACTGCGGGCGGCAGATCCTTTTCCTATTTGGCGCCTAAACTCTGGAATAACCTACCTAACATTGTTCGGGAGGCAGACACACTCTTGCAGTTTAAATCTAGATTAAAGATCTCTTTAACCTGGCATACACATAACATACTAATATGCTTTTAATATCCAAATCCGTTAAAGGATTTTTAGGCTGCATTAATTAGGTAAACTGGAACCGGAACACTTCACATAACACCCTACTTTCTACATCATTAGAAGAATGGCATCTACGCTAATATTTGTCTGTTTCTCTCTTGTTCCGAGGTCACCGTGGCCACCAGATCCAGTCTGTATCCAGATCAGAGGGTCACTGCAGTCACCCGGATCCAGTACGTATCCAGACCAGATGGTGGATCAGCACCTAGAAAGGACCTCTACTGCCCTGAAAGACAGCGGAGACCAGGACAACTAGAGCCCAGATACAGATCCCCTGTAAAGACCTTGTCTCAGAGGAGCACCAGGACAAGACCACAGGAAACAGATGATTCTTCTGCACAATCTGACTTTGCTGCAGCCTGGAATTGAACTACTGGTTTCGTCTGGTCAGAGGAGAACTGGCCCCCCAACTGAGCCTGGTTTCTCCCAAGGTTTTTTTCTCCATTCTGTCACCGATGGAGTTTCGGTTCCTTGCCGCTGTCGCCTCTGGCTTGCTTAGTTGGGGTCACTTCATCTACAGCGATATCATTGACTTGATTGCAAATTAAAACAGACACTATTTCAACTGAACAGAGATGACATAACTGAATTCAATGATGAACTGCCTTTAACTATCATTTTGCATTATTGAGACACTGTTTTCCAAATGAATGTTGTTCAGTGCTTTGGCGCAATGTATTTTGTTTAAAGCACTATATAAATAAAGGTTAACAGGCATGGTTTATTTGCTAAGCAGGCCTCCCTGCTCAAAACAAAACCATTAAACAAATTTCCAGCGCTGCCAAATTCAGATTTATCCTGCAGTACAAGGGTTTGGTCTGATTTAGGATTTAAGACAGAAAAGAGAAATAGTTTCGAGCTATGACAAAATAATTAATAGAGGAAATATTGAGATATTTAAGTAATTTGTGTTCCTGTAGCTCAAGTGGTACAGCATTGTGTAGAGCATTGTGTAGAGGTTTGAATCCCAGGGAACACGTTAAGTGAAAATTGTTAGCTTGAATGGAATGTAAGTCACTTTGTAAGTCACTTTGTCACTTTGGATAAAAGCGTCTGCTAAATGCATAAAATTCAAATAAAATTTTTTAAGTAAACTACTTTTATTAACTAACAATATCATATTGGGGAAGAACTAATAATAATATTTAAAACCTTAGCTAAAGGGAAAATTAATTTATAAAATGCACATAAGGGTAAATGAGTAAATGATCACAGAATTTTCATTTTTTGCTGAACTATCCTTTAATTAAAAGTGTTATCTTGCATACTTGAATACATTTAAGGTATTGAGAGTAAAAGTAAAGGTACAGTATGTACAGTATTGTTCTGAAAAAGGATTTGTCAGTATGGTTTTACATTAATATTACTGCTGCACTACTGTGTATGTTGCAGTTTACTTCTGAATGTTCAAGGTTATTCAATTTAAAGTTGCCTACTAAATATAATGTTTGGGAGTTTAATCTACAACAATGCATCAATTTGTAAAATACCATATTTTGGTAGTGCTGCTGTCCTGTGAGAGAAATAAAGGCAACGCGCTAATCGGAAACACATGGTGGCAGAATTAGGAAATCCTGCAAAGGCGGAGCATCTCACGCACTTCGGAGAGCCCTTCGTGCACGTCCATGGCCTTTGAAGTGTGTACACTCAACTTTGGATCACAGCTATGGAATCACCTGCCTCACCAGCCAAACAAGCCCCTTACACCCGTTCACAATCATCTGATTACTAATCAGTGACACCTGCACCCACTTACCACACCATTCAAAAACACACTCACCACAGTAACTCATCCGCTGGTTTCAAGTTTACAAGCTTCCTCAGTTATCTATTGATGGAGTAGAAGCTTCAGCTTAGACCAGATTGTTTTCTCTGCTTCCATTGATCACTTCAGTTTTGACTTATTTTGGAAGCTACTCCTCTGTTGCCTTAATAAACTCACCTGCTTGTTTGAATCTGCCTGTTTGGCTCTTTGACCAGTTGTGGCAGTTAGTAGATAAAGAATCCAAGTCATGTTTTTTTATTTTTATTTTTTTTAGAAAGTTAGAACAGACAGTTCTAGAGTTAGAGAGTAAAATCAAGATGGTAAAGATCTGTTTTAAGCTGATTCTAAGGAAGCTACTTCCATCAGAATGTCTTACTGGGCAGGACATTCCACCAGAAACATTTAATTTAAAAATCAGTGAAAATGATTTTGTGCACAATAAAGCAATGATTACT
Source organism: Carassius gibelio (assembly GCF_023724105.1). Lineage (NCBI taxonomy): Eukaryota > Metazoa > Chordata > Actinopteri > Cypriniformes > Cyprinidae > Carassius > Carassius gibelio. Next base: position 5,818,435 of record NC_068412.1, on the reverse strand, counting down.
TGCAGAATGCAAGTTTCTAGAGGGCACATAAGTCTAAAGCAATGAATGGTTGCAGAGCCAGTGGTGGTTTTGTAGGCAAACACTAACCCTTGAATTTTATATGAGTCGGTGTGACTTGCATTCTTTTCAGCTCGTTAAAAATGAATATTTTATATAAGTAATACATTTATTAAATTAAGCATTAGTTCTGGGAACCAGGTCAGTAAGGCATCATAAGCAGGACCTGCTCCTCGTCCTACCTGATCTTACACAGCATCTGTACTGAAAGACTCACTGTGGGGAAACACAGCTAAGTGCCAGCTGGACCGTCTGAAGTTGGAGTCTCCATTCTCCAGAGAGCACAGCTCGTTGGCAGTATGGCTGTGCAGACCCGGAATATAAAGGAGGAGGAGGTGGGTGACATGCGACTGGAGCGTAGACCACCTTGTCAGTTGATGTTTGCAACGGTCACAGTGTTGTCCGTGCAGACCAGCACGTGCTTGCCTCGTAAGCGCCCTCTGAGATGGTCAAGGCAAGGTGTACGTACTGCTAACAACTCTTAACATTTGTAATATGTCTGATGGACCTTCTGTAGGTCCTGTTTCAGTCAATGAGTTTGATTTTGAACCATTTCTCTGTGCAGTTTCAATTAATGGATCTCACTGTTGTCTGCCTGTCCAGTTAAAGCAATTTAAATGTATACAAGTCCAGTTTCAGTTAATACATAAAATGTTTAACTGTCAGTCTATCCCATATCAACCAAGCAATCAGTCATAGCTGTCATTTATGTATCTGATTCAGTCATTGCTACAGTCCCAGAGAGCAGCAACGCAGCCAAATCTGCAGCAATCTACATCCGGTCATCGGATTGTTGGTTCCCTGGAGGGTTTGCCATCACTATTACCCTCAGACAGCCCATGCTACTGCCTAAAGTAGCCCCTGTCTGACAGCTACCAGGACGAGAACTAGATCAAGGCAGAGACAATGGAGCTATGCCCCTTTTGAGGTAACGGAGCTTGGCCCGCAACTCCAAATTTGACATCTTTCTGCATTGAGAACTTTAAAATATGGGGATGTCATGGCCTAGTGGTTAAAGAGTTAGACTCCTAACCCTAGGGTTGTGGGTTTGAATCTCGGGCTGGCAATACCATGACTTAGGTGCCCTTGAGCAAGTCATCAAACCCTTAACTGCTTCCACGGGTGCTGCAGCATAAATGGCCGCCCACTGCTCTCTGTGTGTGTGTGTGTGAGTGTGTGTGTGCGTGCACTTTGGATGGGTTAAATACGAATTCTGAGTATGGGTCACCATGAATGTCACATCACACTTTCACTTTTCACTTTATAATCCGAGCTATGCTTCATACCTGCACTCTTGTCTTTGTTATTTGGTTATTTGATACCATTTTGAAATTCCATGAATAAATGTATACTGAAACATATCCATTTTTCGCCCACCTGTTTACGTTTACGTTCACCTGACTGTATTTACGTAATACAGTCCGCACAATTGACATTTTGACAACTGTGTGTATTTGCAAATTTAGATGCAAAAATAGAAAAAAAAAATGATTCTTTCAAAATTATGATGGGGCCATAGCCAACCAAACCCCCCTCCCCAGCCCCTTTGTAGCACCGTCACTGTAAAAAGCACATTCTACATGAACATATTTTAGATTCCTAATCCTACCCCATACCCACAGTGAACTAACAGATTAGGAGTTTACTCAGAGAGAGTCATAGTAGGAATTAGACCTATTTTGTACTATTCTCTGATTATGTTATCAGGATTTTTACATCATCTATTTTCTGTCCTGGTTTTAACCCACCTCATCCAAATGCTCTGTTTGAATAAATGTTCTTTTTTGTTCCACAGAATACAGGTCGCACTGATATTAGAGCAGAGTAAATGATGACTGAATTTTGTTCAGAAATGATCTCTAAAAGTCCAGTACCGCCAGTGCTGATCTGCACTCAATTACCATCCCAACAAGACATGATGGCTCTATTGTCTGTCTCTGTTGTCTCTTGAGTTTCCCAAAACACCAGACCGGAACATATCTCAGACACAATACATGCTTTTTATCGACATGCAGTAAATCTCTTTGTGGTCTAAGACCAGACTTTCAGAGTGAATTAAAGGCAAGACTATCATTTACTACACAGTCTCTGTGCAGCCATTTTCAAACCATGAGTCACATGAGATGCAGCGAATGGTCAGATCAGCATCTGTGTTCAATAAAATAAGAGTGTGGGAGTTTGAGTAGGAGACAGCTGCAGCCCTCCAAAAGGAAGCTGTGATAATAATTTAAATGGAAATTTCAACTATTTCACTTTTAATTACCCTAAACGGGATGCGGTGATAATTCCAGCTGTTCTTGTGTTACACGGTTGCCAAGAAACATTTATAAATAATTTCTTAAAGCGTTATGTTGCAGTCAAAGATGAAGACGAGAGCCATATCGTGATGCCTGCTAATCAATTGTGAGTTTATAAGAAATGTGGTTTATTCTCAGGGAACAGTGACATTTGACATGACTTTCAGGAGTTTCCCCACTGGCAGTAACTTAATTCTCCAGACATTATTCATTTTGTAATGTGGCTGAATACAGATGGATAGCGCAGGACCGCCAATTACAAACTGATTTGCAGCAATGTAACTGCTGTCAGTGTGAGAGCAGTTTTGTTGTACAGTAGCTGCTACTTATGGCTCATTTCCACTGAGCAGTATGGTACGGTATAGTTCAGTACAGTATGATTCGGTATGGGTAATCCTGATCCAGCTTGCGTTTCCATTCCCAGTAGTACCCTTCTTGATAGGTGTGGTGTATGCAGGAAAGTAGTGATCGACAGTAAAGCACGACAATAAGCACAACTCTGCCTCTTTTTGTTAAAGGTGTCCTATTATGCCATTTCACTTTTTCAACTTTAGATAGTCTGTAATGTTGCTGTTTGAGCATGAAAATATCTGCAAAGTAACGAAGTTCAAAGTCCACTTCAAAAGGAGATATTTTATTTTTACAGAAATTACTTTTCAAAAACAACAACGAATGACTGGTTTGGACTACAATGCTTATTTTCCAGGATTTGTGATATAACAAATACAGACGAATGGGACGAGACCTGGTTGAGCTGCATTAAAGAAGTCAACGAGGGTTATCACTATGTTGGAGACACGCTAGCTTTCCCAAGGCAGATGAATTTAGAGTAGTTACAATCATCCGGGTTTAAACTGCACTTACATTGACTTGATTTTGATGCAATATTTACACTGAAGCTGTCAGGTGGCTCTGGTAAGGGGCATTATGTTTCCTGACCAGGTGCTGAGTGGAGCCAACCACAATAAATTTCGTATTTCAGAAGGCAGGCCTTTATTTGATACAGGAACTATTCTAGCCATTCTTGCCACACTGGGGAGAGAGGTGTTGTAATAATGTAAAATATGTGAAAAATAATGTGTTTTTTGAACAAACTAGTATGAGAGCCTGTTCTACACCCCAAAACAAAATCAAGACTTTGTAAAAGAGCATTATAGGACCCATTTAAATGTCAGTTTTAATGAACAATAATAGCCATTATAAAAGTTTAAGGAAAAAGTAAAAGAGGCTTATATAAGAGAAAATAAAGACAAAAGCCAACATTTCAGTCAAATGTATGCTACAAAGTCAGCTCTGTACTACGATAAAAGTTCAAAATAAATATATAAGTTAAACAAGTTTTGTGCTCAGCCCAAAAGGATATAACCAGGAATAAATTGTAGATTCCATGTTAAATATAGCATACCCAAAACTAATTGTATCTCATGTTTAATCACTACAGAGAAATTTCAGAAGGACTAGCCGAGCTAAGGCTGCTTTATGCTGATACATGAGCAATGAACACCTGTTGATTGAATATAGCCTTGAAATCGGCATAGCAAATTTTCAAAAAGGTGCTACATTTATAAGTTAACCACAGATTTGAGTTTTAAACAATTACATTCTCGTTCGCAGCACGACGCCCGCGGCAACGATCATCGTGTCAGGACCACTGCCCATCTATCGATGAGGACATGAAAGGTTCAGTAGACTTGTTGAAGAAGAAAAGAAACTGCTATTTGTTAGTAATTGGAATCTTTTCTGGGAGCATCCTAGGCTTTTTCGCGCTGATGGCCTGCACCCCAGCAGGGGTCAAATAACTATTTCACAAGCTAGGACCACGCCACAAACAGACAAGAAAGAGGATAAAGGGGTCGAGGGAATGGGATGAAGGAGTCGAGGGAATGGGATGAAGGGGTCGAGGGAATGGGATGATGGTCAGGTTGATCAGGGCATCTTGAATTGAGGGCACAGAGAGACTCAGGGTGGGGGTACCATCTCTAGCGTATATTTAGGCCAGACAATAAGGAACCCAAAGATGGGAAGAGCTGAGTCAAGTGTGAGCTCGGAATGCCCGATCATACAGAGAGTAAGAATGGTTAACGCAGGTTCTTGTTTTCGTAAGCCTTTAGAAGTATACATGTGTGAGAATGAGAGAAGCTGGGCAATCGCAGCCAGGGGTTTTTCAAGGGAATAGATGATCCCCAAGTAGGTTTAAATGCATGTGGGGATCTGAAGAAGGAATGACTGTAAGATGTTAAGTTGTAGATGGACGGTGGGTCGGTTGATGGGAAAGGAAGCTTTGAGACAGTTCCAGGCGGAGTGGTATCCTGGAGATCATGCTTTGAGCAAGGCAATTAAGAATGGCTTCTTGGAAAGCGTATTTGGTGTTTGGTCTGTGGTGTGACCTGCGAGAGACATGTTAATTCCGGAGCCAAGTCTAACTTCTGAAATGGGAAACAAAACGAAGAGCCGGTTTACGAGATTAAGGAGTCGTGGTATAGGATTGCTTGGAGGAGGAATTGTTGTTGAGTAGATTAAGTGGCCTATGCATGAATTGCATAACTGCCAAACATAGTCATACCTTGTATATGGTTTCAATTTCTATTGCATAGTCTGAGCGGATGAGCAGATTCTTACTATTCAAACCCCCAAGGATGGCTGTTATGGCTATGGGATACATTTCATAATGCTGTGGCGACTGCTCTTGACTGTGGATTGTAGGAACTGAATTCAGGATGCTGTTCAGAATCGACCCGGCAGCCACCATATTAACTTGCGAAGTCTATTTAGGGTGTTGCATCCATATACAGTTAGATGTAGCCAGTTGTAGTTGTAGATGTAGTTCTTTTCATCTTCTATACATCAAATAATCCTAAACAAAATGTCACAGGTTCCAAAAAAATATTAAGCAGCAAAACTGTTTCCAGCACTCAATCAATATATTAGAATTATATTTTGAAGGAAAATAACTCTGCAAACTGGAATAACAGCTGATGGCAATTCGGATTTGCATCACAAAATAAATTATATTTTCAAGTATGTATTATATATGTATTAATAACCTCTGACACAGAGAAGAGAGAAAACTCCTCACATGACCGCTAAGTTACCGAACATCTGAACATAACAAACCAAATGCACATTGATGGATTTTCTTTTGTCTGCACGCGGAAGTATATTTCTGAAAGCGTAAATATTGTGCAAATTTCATAATTAATTGTGTCTAGGCATATGGGGGTCGTCATGTGACACACAGCAGCCACAACAGCATATTGGCAAATTGTAATTAAGCGTTATTTATTTTTATTTATTTTTTCATTTTTATTAGAAACATTCCCAGACGCATGAACTATTTAATGAAATATCTCGATTCCCACATTTCATAGAATGTTAATAATGATGATATGCAATGGTCAAAGTAGCCTAATTATGTAATTTATTATAAAAACCCTGTCTGTTTACTTAAGTAACAGATATAGGTGTCATGACATAACATATTTTTAATACGACTGACTTTATATTAAATGTAAATTTAACATTAAAAGTTAATGTGATATAAAAATTGCTACTAATCTTTCATTGTTCAGAAAGAGAGCAAATAACATTTACATAATTTTCACTGACTGTCTGAATTCAATCACTCTCAGAAACTCCCATTGAAATCACTGAACCTGTTAACACTGTGAAATCAATATCTTATTTACAGATTCATACACACATCTGCACTTTGTTGTTTCAAAAAGCGATCACATATCTGAATTTAGCAGCTGATGATATGACTCACTGAACGTACTTGCGCCGGTGTGATTGTATTAATATTAATAAAATCTTAATCAGCAATTTTTTGTCTTTTGGAAGCTGCATTCAACTTGACTCCCCTCTGTTATAAGCCACACGTACAACAAACTAATGTCACAGTGGTACCGTTTACTGTAATCAAATGTAGCCCATGTTATTACCTGTTGAACAGTAGACGGCACACACAGTGTTCATCTAATAAGGATCTCCATCACAAGCAAATAATAGCCTTTGCAGATTTGCTTTCAATTCAGTGCAGTTTCATAGCCACGTTTTCAACGCTGCTGATGTTCTTGAACATTACAACTCTGAGTGAACCGCTTCAGACGCTCAGCGCGTGCGGCAGGGAACTGAACGACTCATTCAAACTGATTCATGAACCAATTCACTCGTTTGCCAATTGGTTTGATCAAGCCTTTGAACAGAATTGACTCAAAAGAATGATTCATTCTCGAATGGGCATCGCTCATTGCCCAGAGAAAAGTATACGTGCGTTTGGAATAAACTGAAGCAGTTAAAGCATTTATTGCATAAAGATAAAGTAACGAGAGAAGCGTCGCCCACACTAACAAAGTAAAAGTACATATTTTCCCCAAGAAATTTACTCAAGTAAGTGTAACGTAAAACGAAAATGTAACGAAGTAAATTTAACTCGTTACTACCCTTTTGCAAACTAATGAGGCTCACTATGAATTAACGGCACCATCCCAGAAGCCTCACCGAATTCATGATGGATGGGAAAGACTTGGCATTTAGTGGTATCGGCTTTGGTCGGCCAGCTACCTGGCTTGCTAAGTGAATGAGTATTCTGTGGTTGTGATATAGTTAATGGTTGGAATGAGACTGTCATGGAGAGAAGATAGGTTAGTTTAATTCAGTCTCTTCTGCTAGTGATCTGTCGACCATATCAGGTTCTTGATAGGACTGCGGAGGTGCTTTGCAAGTCAGTCTGCTGGTGTCGTAGGGTTATGAGGGCAGGAGTTTCCCGCATGGCTCTGTCACGGAATACGCAGGTGTGAAGGCGCCTGTAGACGAGAGGCAGCCCTGACAGTGGCTGAAGGAAGGGTGGAAGAAAGGATGATGGGATGAAAGGATGTTTTTGAGTGGGGGGTTGGGGTTGAGGATGAGAGGATATAGGAGGGGGGAAGGAGGTAGGGGAAGGTAGGGAGAGAGGAAGGGTGGAAGAAGGGATGTTAGGATGAAAGGATGTTTGTGAGTGGGGTGTGTTGCAAGAAGTAGGGAGGGAGGGAGGGAGAGAACGGAAAGAGGTTTGGGAATAGAATTGGAGGTTGAAGGAGACCGGCTGGTCTGTGTGAGCAAACACTATAGAACATTCACTGCTCAATAGGTCGCTTAATCGCAGGAAGCCCCACCTTCTGAATGAAAGAACCGAACAGTAAGTCAGCGCGTCACTGCGGCTGCCATTAGAAGCTTCCCGGTTGATATAGAAACAGTCAGCAGTCTTAGACATGCACTTAGGACTGCGCGTTCACACTGACTGATCTAGCCTGAATAAGGGTTGTCCAGGCTCGTCCACTTGAGGTGCTGCTGTGGTGGTGCTGTTGTTAGCTGCGGGATGTACGCCTGAAGTTGGGAGGTAGAGAATGAAAAGAAGATTTAAATAGAATTGGACATTGAAGGGAGACCGGCTGGTCTGCATGAGTGAAGATTAAAGAAAACACAAGACGTGCCACACCTTTAGTATTTAATGGCGTGAGGAACGGTGAACGGGTATCTAGAATTTGGAAGTAGCTGTAGTGAATTATTAGAAAACATGGAGCCGTGTTGCTGATTGTTGTCAATTTACTTATTAAGCATTACCAGCATATGAGGCTATATGTCAAGGCAAAAATAAGTTAAAGGGGGGGTGAAATGCTCGTTTTCACTCAATATCATGTTAATCTTGAGTACCTATAGAGTAGTACTGCATCCTTCATAACTCCAAAAAGCATTTAGGTTTATTAAATTCATAAGAGAAAGATAGTCTGTACCGATTTTTCCTGGAAAAACACGAGCGCCTGGAGGCGTGACGTGTGGGCGGAGCTAAAGAATCACGAGCGCCAGTTGCGTTGAGAGCGTTTGGAAGCTGTGACAGCTGTGAAGGCTGAAACTGAACGAGAGCAGCAGCAGCAAGGACTCGCTCCGAGCGGGGCTCGAACCTGAGTCTCAGATGGGAGTCGGACGCACTAACAAGGAGGCAGAGATATTTTAAGCAGTTTTACTCACCGCCTGTGGTTCCAACACACAATCGTGACCCTTTTTCGTTGGGATTGCCTCATCCTTAAGAAATAAACGATACGCAAATCCGTCGTCAAACTGGGCCTTGTTTGTAAAACAAGCATTTTAGAAATGCAGGGAACAAACACAAACACTTGCACAACTCCGTTGATGCTCTGTAAAAATAAACTCCATCCACTGGTCCCTTAATGCTGTTTTTTCTTTGGTAATCTGTGCAGGGTTGTCTTGCCCTGGCAACCAAAAACACACTCCTTTTGTGACATTTCGCGACGCTCTCACTCTGATCAGTGATTGTCTGTGCACAGCCTCTCTCTGCTCTGCTATACTGGAGCGCGCACGCTTCCGGCAAACGTGCCCTCAGGATCCATATAAGGAAATTTTGCTCCATCTAACGTCACACAGAGCTATACTCGAAAAAAACTTTCCAAAACTTGTGACAAACCGGAAGGAGTATTTTTGGAACAGAAATACTCCTTCAAACGTACAACTTAATTTTTGAAACTTTGTCCATGTTTAGCATGGGAATCCAACTCTTTAACAGTGTAAAAAACTCAGTATGCATGAAATAGCATTTCACCCCCCCCTTTAATACATAAAATCAATCCGCAATCCGTGCACAAGTCTTTAATACATACGAGTCAAGGGGGAACAATTTAGACTGTTCGATTTGACCAGCCTGCGTGTCTTTGGGCTGTGAGCCGTATTGCTGTAATCAACTGAAAGGAAGGGTATAGGAATGGATGTTGGAATGAAAGGATGTTTGTGAGTGGAGTTTTATGAATGAAAATGTGAGCACAGAGAAGAAAGGAGACGGAGAGCAAGGAGGTTGGGCTCAGAATCCGCCTGAGATGAGCCTGTGAGTGGGCGCTCGAGGCCCAGAATGAGGGCGATTGAACGCAAACGCTGTAGCAACAATGAGTTGTACAGAATAATTAACTCAAATGATATATAGGGAATTTGAATAATTAATCAGGAATATGATTAATATACATATCTCATATGACAGTTACAATACATTTTATTGATTATGAAAAATAGCAATTATTGTGATATCTCTTACTGTAAATTACTGCAAATCAAACAGTGGTTTGTCCAGCAAACGGCCGTAAGATTGACCTATCAATTTTCAATAAAGTTATCACTTCTTATAATTCAAGGAAAAATATTCTCTGGCCATGAAAACATTATCCTATCATTATGATAAATTTAGTTTCTAAATGTAAAGCTTGTAGCTAAAGATCAGACATCTCAGTGACTCGTAATGTGAGCGGGTGGTGGAGACAAGAATCAAGAATATATGGGTTTTTAATAATTGACTAATAATACGTCAAAACTACAAATCACACAGAGTAAATATGCGTACGACAATAGAGACAGTAAACTTTTTACAAGACATAACGGAATCCAAATAAAGGAGAGAGAGAGAGAGAGAGAGAGAGAGAAAATGAATGAGATCACAGAATGAGCTCAGGTATGGAAATCACAGTCAGTAACCCTTCTCAGCCAACAACGGCTCAAATCATAGACACTTTTAGCAGCATTTAAAATCTCCATAGAAAACGATACTTGCATGGCCCAGTGTGCGTGGCGTGAGACTGGCGACGCGCGTGTGAGCTGCGCTGGATGGCGTGAGCATGGAGCAGCATGGTCCTTTGTGGCAAAGGGGTGTTCGTTCATCTTCCGGCTGTTGCGGGATCGCGTGGTATTTGAAAGGTTTAACAAGGCAGTGTTCCAGAGTTCGTCTTCCTTGTGTGGAGAGGAGAATAGTTGAATAAACTTAGTAAAGAAAAGAAAACAAAACAACGAAAATGAAAGCTTCCGAAGGAGCCATGAAAATGGCTTCCCCCTCTCAGTCCCTGTGCTGAGGGGGATGGCGATATGAGCGCGGCCCAAGGGCGCGCACGGGCACGAGCGGGAGCGACGTTGATCGCACAGGAGAGCAGCGTGTCAGAGAGCGAAGAGAGGAAGAAGAGAGGGCGGACCTTGTTCGGTCGGTTCTTATGGCTTGGGATGGTTCACACCTCTTTTCGCGTGAACAACCAATGAACGTCCGCGATCTGAAGCGGGGAAAAGTTCCCTTGTCTCTGTGGAAACACCCACCCTACTAACTTTGGGTTTTGTTAAATTTCAGCAGTGATATTCTAGCAAGTTCTTAATTCAAGATTAATAGATTTTTCATTACTTTGCTTTAGATAAATGGGTCTGTCAACGCATGACAATTACACAGATACCAAAAATAATGTATATAAATTATCAAAACATGAAGTTACATTCAAATGCAGAATTACACACATTTAAAGATTTGATTAACACATGATAAAACTGCAGATTCTCCAATTTATATGGGGAATCTTTAATGCACCAAAGCAATACTTCATACATTGAGACCACATTGAATAAGTAATAGTTTAGGATACATTGAGAAAAAGGTACCAGTGAATGTTTCTTTCCTGTCCTGTTGCCCAGTGGGGTCATAAAGCTTTACGACCTGGTCAGGAGTGGGGGTTGCAGAAACATGGCTCTCTTTGAGAAAGTTAAAATGAGGATAAACATTTCCAATTTATAAGTCAGCACTTTAACCATTTACCCAGGATTAACCATTTTTATGCAATACACAAACATTCAAAATACATATTAATAAGGACTTACAAAAGTAAGGAACTTTAAGAAAGGTTTCTTTTTGTGTATGTTTGTGTTAAGGAATTTGGGTGGGGGTTTCAGGTCTCCTTTGAGGCTCGCATGGGTATCGTAAATATTTTCAGTCCAGCCAGGCTGGTGCCAGGCCAGGCATTTGGTGCAAAAAGGTTTCATTTGTATGCCTGAATTTAACCCATGAATCGATGACCTGCATATCCGTTACAACGCTCTGAAAGAGACTGTGATCGGAATGATGAGAGGTGATCGTTGAGTGTCGACCCTGACACTTACCTATAAGGCACTAAGTGGTTTAGCTCCTGCATACCTAACTAGCCTTCTACCACATTACAATCCATCATGCTCCCTAAGATCACAAAACGCTGGACTTTTGGTAGTTCCTAGGATAGCAACTTCCACTAAAGGAGGTAGAGCTTTTTCACAGCCATCAGCCATCCTGATAATGTTCGGGGTTCAGACACACTGTCACGGTTGGTATCTGTAACCGAGTACTCCATCGAGTTCCATACCCTGGCGGCCGCGTGCCAGTGGAACGAGGCTGCGCAGTGGGATAGATTCCTGCATGGGTTATCCGACCGTGTTCAGCGGGAGATCTACCTCCTCGAGCTGCCCCCTACTCTCAACAAACTCATAGACCTGGCGTTGCGGGTGGAGGCCAGGTTTAACCATCTGGGCCGCCAACAAAGTCCTTCCAGGCCTCGCTTCTCTCCTGGTAAGAAGGATGGTTCTCTGCAACCTTGCATTGATTACCGAGAGCTGAACAACATTACGATTAAGAATACTTATACTTTACCACTCATGTCTTCAGCTTTCGAGAGGTTGCAGGGAGCATCCATATTCACAAAATTGGATTTACGTAACGCTTATCATTTGGTCCGCATCAGGAAGGGGGATGAATGGAAAACTGCCTTCAATACTCCTAGAGGGCACTTTGAGTACACGGTGATGCCGTTCGGGCTATCCAACTCGCCCGGGGTTTTCCAAGCACTCGTGAATGATGTGTTGAGAGATATGGTAGATCAGTTAAATATGTTTACCTGGATGACATACTGATTTTTCTTCATCTCTCCAGGAACACGTTCAACACGTCAGACGAGTGCTCCAGCGGTTACTTGAGAATGGGCTTTTTGTCAAGGCGGAGAAATGCGTATTCCATCTTCCATGCGTCTGTTCCCGTCCGAGGGAATACGTATGGACCCTGACAAAGTTAAGGCTGTGATAGATTGGCCATCTCCAGACTCCTGTAAGGCCCTACAGCGGTTTCTGGGGTTCGCCAATTTCTATCGACGTTTCATTTGTATTTTCAGCCAACTAGCCTCACCTCTGACAGCCTTGACCTCCCCCAGTACTCCATTCAGGTGGTCGGACGCAGCTGAGGCTGTGTTCACTAACCTCAAGAACCGCTTCGTTTCGGCTCCCATCCTTGTGGCTCCTGATCCCACACAGCAGTTTGTGGTGGAGGTCGACGCATCAGAGGTGGGGGTAGGAGCAGTGTTGTCCCAACGTGCTGCTTCGGACGATAAGGTACACCCTTGCGCGTTCTTTTCACATTGATTATCTCCTGCCGAACGTAATTATGACATTGGCAATAGAGAGTTGTTGGTGGTCAAATTAGCGTTGGAAGAGTGGCGCCACTGGTTAGAGGGTTCAGGGGTTCCCTTTATTGTTTGGACCAATCACAAGAATTTAGAATACATCAGAACTGCCAAAAGACTCAATTCCAGGCAGGCTCGGTGGGCACTTTTTTTCGGTCGTTTTGAATTTACCCTATCGTACCGCCCGGGTTCCAAAAATGTCAAACCCGATTCTTTGTCACATCTTTTTGATCCCTCCGCCCGTCCCGTTACTCCCGAGTGTATTATTTGTATAAGAGATTAGTGGTCTCAGCACTCGTATGGGAGGTCGAGGTGAAGGTCAAGATGGCCTTAGAAGGGGTAATGCCTCCGTCCGGTTGCCCACCGAACCGTTTATTTGTGCCGGAGGAGTCAAGGTCCGAAGTGGTCCAGTGGGGTCATTGTTCTAACATGGCTTGTCACCCAGGGATAAGTAGTACTAATGGTTTGGTTAGACAACGATTCTGGTGGCCACGTATGGCTCGCGATGTCCGCGATTTTGTTTTGGCTTGCTCAGTTTGTGCCAGTGGTAAGTCATCTAACCGACCTCCTGATGGGCTTCTTCAACCGTCTGTCCCTTCGAGACCCTGGTCCCATATCGCCCTAGATTTTGTTACCACCCTCCCTCCCTCTAATGGCATGACGGTCATTTTGACCGTAGTGGACCGGTTCTCGAAGGCGGCACATTTCATTACCTTGCCCAAATTACCGACAGCCAAGGAGACAGCGGTTACTGTTTTAGATCACGTCTTTCAGCTTCATGGCCTTCCGGTAGACATGGTTTCAGACAGGTTTCTCAGTTTATATCCAAATTTTGGAAAGAGTTTTGCAAATTGTTAGGGGCGTCAGTTAGCTTGTCATCGGGTTATCATCCCCAAAACGGACAATCTGAGCGAGCCAACCAAGATTTAGAGAGGACGTTGAGATGTTTGGTCTCCAAGAATCCTTCTTCCTGGAGTCAACAACTCTCTATGGTGGAGTACGCCCACAATTCGTTGCCAGTGTCAGCTATGGGCCTCTCTCCGTTTCAGTGTAGTGTAGGGTACCAGCCACCAGCGTTTCCCAGTCTGGAATCTGAAGTCACGGTCCCCTCCGCTCACGCTTTTGTCCAGAGGTGTCACCGCACCTGGACCAGAGCCCGTGAGACTCTGCTCTGGGTGAAGGAGTGCACTAAGGCCAAGGCCGATCGCCACCGGTCAAAGCCTCCCGTTTAGTCGTGGGTCAAAAAGTGTGGCTTTCTACCAGTAACATTCCTCTGCGATCCGTTTCTAATAAATTAGCTCCCAAATTTATCGGCCCGTTCACTATCACCAAGATCATTAGTCCAGTGACAGTCCGCCTCAAACTACCTCCTGCGTACAAGAGGATACACCCCGCCTTTCATGTGTCCAAAATTAAACCCATGTTTTATGCACACATTAAACCATGTATAATATTTAGCCGCCGCGTCTCGTAGATGGGGAACCGACATATTCGGTTAATCGCATTCTGGACTTGAGACGGAGGGGACGAGGATTCCAGTATCTGGTGGACTGGGAAGGTTACAGTCAGGAGGAGAGGAGTTGGGTACCTTCTAGGGACATATTGGATCACTCCCTTATTGATGACTACAATCAGCAGATAGGCCGTTCTGGCCCTTCTGATTAGTTGTGGGCGTCTCCGTTAATTGTATCAGCAACTGCTGCCACTCATTACTCATCCACTATATAATGGCTTGTCTCACGTCTTGTGTTTATGAGAACGTTTTTTCATGTCGTTGTGTTTACCCCCGTCTGGCTTCTGTGTAGTTTGCGTTGGATATCTGTGTTTCCCCAGAACCTCATCCACTCTCCGCACGATCACTCAGCCACGGACACTTACCTTCGGCTCTGTGCCACTCTCTCCTGCTGCCTCACGCCATCAACACCCGGATTCCTCACCTTCTCTCCACCATCGTCTGGACTTCTCACCGCTATAACCGTCCCTCTGGAGTGTTGCTGTATCATCGTCATTGTGTGTCTTTGTACCATCATTATAACTTCTCATTAAATATTATATAGTATTAAAATAGTATATAGTAGACAGTCTTACGTGATCTGGCTTTTGATTTCATTATTGTTATTAATTTTTTTTATTTATTTCTTTGCCGGGAGGCAAACATCAAGAATGAGCACAGTAGTAAGAGCATCTCTAGTAGTTCACATTGGCCAAAACACGTGAGAAAAATACTGTCAGCAATAACAGACATTGACAATTTTACGGAAATTAGTTTACTTATGTTAACTTTAAGGGCTGTGATGTGAATGACGAATAATAAAGGGTAATTCTTAAATCTAGAGCACACTACAAAACAAGCTCATGGCCTTTTATGTTTTGAGTCTGCAATAGAACACCCTAGATTCTAAATCCCCTCCTTCATCTTGTTTGTGCAAGAATGGAATTTCGGGATCATCGCTACAGACAGGGAGGAGATGTTTTTGTAGTTGATGTACTCAGTTTGTGATTAGTTGTGTGGTGTGTGCATCAACAAAATAAACAACAAGAGACTGTCAGTCCTCAAGTGTGCCCAGGGTTTAGCAAGTGCTTGGAATGTTTCCTCACTTTCCCATGTGACCTTAGCAGAGGGAGCATTTTTTAAACAAATTTGTCTAATTTCATTGCAGTGTTTTACATTGCTTTTAATGCAAGTTTGAGAAGGAAAAAAGATGAATCAAGCATTTCATTTTTGCTACATGCCAAGACATTATTTCAAATTTTCTTTTCATTTAACTTGAAGTAATAAAATAGTTAAAACTGAAATAAAAATAAGAACTATAAAGATAAAATTTTACAAACGTAATACAAATGACAACATAATTACAGAACAACATAAACAAAAACAACATAAGAACAACATAATTACAAAAAATATAACTGGAATTAAAATAAAATGGAAAATGTCAACAAAAAATTCAATATAACACTAAAAACTAAAATAGTATGTCAAAGCAGGTACCACGTTTGTCATGTTTTCTTGCCCATTGCTAAATCATCTGATGATGCATCACTGATACATCCCACCAAACACAGGAGCCTTAGAGTTATCAACCACGAGACAGATCTTTTCAGCACAAGCCTTCACAGATGTGCTGGGACCAAATGCAGAGATGATGAGGACTTAGTCATGGAAATATAATTGAATCGGTAATTATTCCACAGGAATGAGCAACAGGCTGTCTGAATCAAATCATTTCTCATTTTTGTACTAAAATATAGTAGATTTTGGATGACATGAAGTAACACTGATACAATGGCTGAAAAAGTACTTCACAAAAATTGCTTACTGATGAATATAAATTCATTATATAATTGAATATCACTTGGTCGACCAAAATTTTATTTTTATTTATTTTATTTTACAGGAAAAGTTACGCAGTCTATAACTAACAGATCGTTAATGGCTTGTCCATGGTAGTACAGTACAGCAGGCAGGACATATGGCTTAATATGTGTAAATGTAAGTATTTGCATCTTTTTGTAACCGCACAATCTAATGTTAACCTAGAGAAAAGTGCGCTTGTTCAAGTGTCTATGCGGAGTGTGGAGCTGAACAGTAGCGCTCACTGCAGGACAGATGGAGGCACCAGTGTGCTCACTTGCTCTTAAAATACTCCATAATTTTAGGCAATACAAATAAGAGTAACACATCTTTCTAAATTCTGTAAAGACTCTACGTTTGTTTGTGTGCACACACAATACTGTGCTTTTGAAAAATAATGAAAGCAACCTGGATGTGCTTTCTGCCGTCTCAGTCTTTGTGAACTTGAGCGCAAAACTCTGTGTTTATCTTTGCCTTATATACATTAAAAATAATGGTAGCACTTTATTTTACAGTCATATTCCTCATGTACATACTATGTACTTATTATAGTAATTACAATAACTATGTAATAACTAGGTACTAACCCTGAACCTACCCCTAAACCAGCCCTACCCCATGTAGTTACCCTGTATTACCAGAACCTTCTTAGATAAATACACTGTAAGTACACTATAAGTACATGTTAATACACGTACTGTAAAATAAACCCTGACTCTGGAAGGTCGACGGTGACTAACCCTGACTCTGGAAGGTCGACGGTGACTAACCCTGACTCTGGAGGGTCCATGAGCACTTGACTCAACTCTGGAGGGTCCATGAGCACCTGACTCGACTCTGGAGGGTCCATGAGCTCCTGACTCGACTCTGGAGGGTCCATGAGCACCTGCCTCGACTCTGGAGGGTCAACAGTAATCTGACTTGATTCAGGAGGATCAACTGGAACGTGACTAGACTCTGGATGGTCTGGCGGCCATCTTGCCTTGTGGCGCTGAGCTGGCGGCCATCTTGTGCTGTGGTGTGGGGCTGGCTTCCATCTTGCCTCGTGGTGCTGGGTTGGCGGCCATGCTGCGCAGCGGCACTGGGTCAGCCGATTCGTGCCTCCTCTCCCCTCTCTGTCCACAATGGGGGGATGGCGGCTCCCATCCGAACCCCGGGTCAACGGGAGGCCACAATGGAGATCGCTTCTGGACTTCCTGGTTCTAGTAAGAACCCTTGCTGCTGCATTTTGGACTAGCTGTAGTTTGTTTACTAAGCATGCAGAACAACCACCCAATAAAGCATTAAGGAAAGATTGTGATCAAATAGCACACCTAGGTTCCTAACTGATGACGAAGAATTGACAGAGCAGCCATCAAGTCTTAGACAGTGTTCTAGGTTATTACATGCAGAGTTTTTATGTCCTATAATTAACACCCCTTTTTTTAAGAATTAAGCAGTAAGAAATTACTCTTCATCCAGTTTTTTTATATCGACTTAGCATTCCATTAGTTCTTCAAATTGGTGTGTTTCACCGGGCCGCGAAGAAATATAGAGCTGGGTATCATCATTATAACAGTGAAAGCTAAAACCATGTTTCCTGATGTAGGTTATTTTTAGCCCCCAAAAGTCACCTATGTACCAACTTAGTTAAAGCTCAAACGATAATCAGAGGTTATGGCTAGCACTGTGAAATATGCTATTCCAATCGTGTTTTACATAGCCCCTATAATTAATCTAATTATATAACAACTTGAATATAGTGAGACAATAATCAGAGGTTATGGCTAGTACTACAGTATGAAATATGCCCATACCATGCTAATACTCCAATAGTATTTTTTCTAGCCCCCCATTGTTAATGCAACTACATAACAACTTTAATAAAGACAAACAGTTAGACAGAAATCTATTATCTTACCTGTACCATGATGGTACCTGAACAAATTAGTTACATGATTAATTTTGAGTTGACAAAACCAAACCTCTCCAATTCGGCTTTGTTGATACTGTCACGGGTGACAAAAATGCTCAGCGAGCGGAGCCCTCTTGACGAGTCACGACTTTCCCGAGGGAATGATTTGTGTGCGACCCATCCCACTCCGGTTCCGGAGGTGTTTCTCAATGTCAAGGAAGGATCCTCGGGAGCCAGTATTTCGAGGATGCTACGCCATCGACATCCGTCGAAGGACTGTTCCAATGTCGAGGATCCTCGGAATTTCAACCAAGGACTGAGTCCTTTGTTCGAAGAATATCCCATACACAGGAAAGGATGCATATGTGTATCCTTCGCGCTCTTCGCGCTCTCAAATCACCCACAATCCTATTCGTGCAGCTTTGCTATCTAACGTTAGTTCAAAAATGACAAACGTTAATGTAGTCGGAGCGTTAACGGTTTTTATTTACGTTACCAAGCATTTGTTATAACTGTAGTAAATATAAGTAAAGTTTTACGTTTAAATGCCAGTACAAATTACTACCGTATTGATATTGTAAATTATACAAAGACAAATGGTTAACTGAACCGGACCTGTCATTTAACAATTGGTTGCGTCATCGGCATTTCTTTAATAAATAACTAGTTAAGTTGCCCAAAGTAATTTAATGATACCATTCACAGTGTTATTCAAACGGACCTTTTCACTGACGTAATGACGCAATTACGTTAACTTGCTAGCCTGTTCCATTTACGTGTTCTCCATATGCTAAAGAGGAGTCTCACCTAGCCTCTGAAGGAAGTGACTTGGAAGGATCAGTCCTACCAAGGAAGTATCCTTGACATTGAGAAACGCCTTGGGGTGTGGCAGAAACATCGTTCCGGCCTGATTAGCGCTAATGCACTGCAGGTGCGAGAGTGAGAGGAGCGGCATTCACATAGGCTTCCTGCTTTACAAGCCAAACATAAAAGGGCTATTCAGAGAAGTTTGGGGCAGTGTTCAAATGTTTCAAAAACATTTGAAAAGCTTGAAGAGGATACACTGAATGTAAATATGACTGTTGGGGAAGCTATGTGTTTCAGAGTGTGCTGAAGAGGAATTGAGGATTGAATATCCCCCATGGGAGTGTAATGAATGGATTGAGGCCTCTGATCAGCCTTACCGTGTGAGTGAATTGCAGTGCTTTTGCCTTGTTGTTACATTGATTCATTGCTGTGGATTTGTGGTGAACACTAGTGTGGTGTGCTTTTGCTGAGAAGCGGTCCCAACCCCTGCTTACACGTTTGTGTAAAGTTATGATCCCTGCTCTCCATTAGAATCCCAGAGTGATAAAGCTGAGCTAGTGAGTTATCTTGCGCTATCCTCTCTTTGGTTGTCTGAGCTCCGAGTACTATACTGCTTCGCTAAGATCTCCTCTTAAATCATTCTCTCTGTTTGCGAGCCCTAGGAAGGAAAATATTGCTGGGGAGAATTCTTACCTGTCTACTTACCGTCTGAGTTTTGGAAGTATGCAGCTTCGCTGGTGAAGTTGGCTTTTAAGCCACTGTATCACTCATGTGCACCAACACCAGTATCCTGTACTGAGAAGGCTTCTTACCTCCCTACTTGCCGCCTGAGTCTGGAAGGATGCAGCATCGCTTTAGAAGTAACCTTTCAAATCACTCTTTCTCTAAAGTGTCCCCTGACGAAAGTATTCTGATTGTGAAGAATCCTTACCTGTCTACTCCCCGTCAGAGTCCTGAAGAATGCAGCATTGCTGGAGTAAGCTTTTAAACCACTGTCCCATTACTGTGTATCGACGCAAGTATCCTTGACTGAGAGGCATCCTTACCTGTATACTCCCTGCTTGAGTCCTGAAGTGAGCCGCTCCATTGGTGAAGTTACCGTCAAGGCGAAACAGTGACGTATGATCGTACCTACCCGTAGCTGAAGAAGACCTAGAGGACACTGAAGTCCATCACGCTTGTGCTCATTGATATATTGTGTTCAATAAAGATTGTTATTCCTTTGCAATTACCTCTTGTTTGCGTTGTCCATCTATTGTGGACCTGTGGTGTCGGCTCCTCACGGTGGGGTCTGAGTTAGGGGTGGCTGGTCATCCAAAAGTCCACCCCGGTGACAATACCATGATGTTGATCATCTATTTTCTTGGTCAACTCAGACTTTGATCCTGAGTTTATGGAATTCGTGCACATGAATGTGTGACATCACTGGTGAACAGCTAATCATGAGCCTTGCAACACAAAGCAAGTTTGATTTACTTCTCACGAGACCCAGCGAGATTCAAAACTAAAGGTTAAGAGATTGAAGAATATGACAAATATAAAGGTCATATGAAACATGGAGGAAAACGTCTTGGTTACGTATGTAACCCTCGTTCCCTGAAGGAGGGAACGGAGATGTTACGAATGGGATCTCACCCGAGAGCCCAATCACCTTCGAGTGGTACAAAACGAGCCAATGGTACACAAAGTACCTTGGTCTGCGGAATTTGCATCGCGAGCTCCGCCCCGCTGAGCGGGTATATAAGGAGCAACGTGAGCAACTCGCATTCAAGTCTTCGCTGAGGAGCCGAGCCAGCGGAACAGCGATGTGGCAAGGGGGACGTAACGTCTCCGTTCCCTCCTTCAGGGAACGAGGGTTACATACGTAACCAAGACGTTCCCTTTCAGTCGGTCACGTTCAACGTTACGAATGGGGTCCCTTACAAAATGCAACATGGCTGTCTTCCAGTGACCCGTGTGAGTGATAGCACCCTGTCGTGAGGCCAGCACGAGTGAGGGCCTATAGCTCACACAGAATACACTGGGTAGCATATTCCATCTGGACATATGCTAGCAGGCTGCCTGCCCATGGGAGGACTTACAGAAAGCAGGTATCTACCAAGGTGGTGATACGTAAGAACTCTGAGGTACCCAGCCCGCAGGGTGGAAGTTTCAACGACAGAGCTGGCAAGGGCTTGCCAAGGGAAAGACACATGCTGCGGAGAGACTTACTGTGGACATACACACGTGGGATTACCCAGAAGGGGAATCACGACACATGGAGGCACCTAGTCCCACACATGGCTGACCAAAGGGCATGTACGCAAGTGTTGGACATCAACAGTGCTGGAGGAACCCAGGGTTCTGACTGAGGAACTCACCTGAGGGAAATAGCGCACGCATCCAGTCCGCGGAGTGGAATGGCGCAGCAAGCGGATCGACACCGAGCAGGTCCTTACTGGCCCGAAGGGGCGAGTACCCGGGAGGACACGGGCTCTACACGGAGATTATAAAATCTCGCGAATGTGTTAGGTGTCGCCCAGCCCGCAGCTCTACAGATGTCTGCTAGCGAGGCGCCATGCGAGGCGCCATCCTGAAGCTCCTCCAGGGGCAGCGCTTGCAAGTTCACCACCTGATCCCTAAAAGGAGTGGTGGGAACTTTGGGCACATACCCAGGCCGGGGTCTCAAGATAACGTGAGAATTAGCCGGCCCGAATTCCAGGCACGCTTCGTCAACTGAAAATGCCTGCAGGTCCCCGACCCTCTTCACCGAAGCCAAAGCCGTCAGGAGCGCAGTTTTCAAAGATAAAAACTTTAGCTCTACTGAGAGCAAGGGTTCGAAGGGAGCTCTCTGCAGTGCTGATAGAACCACTGCGAGGTCCCAAGAGGGGACTTGCTGAGGGCGAGGCGGATTGAGCCTCCTTGCTCCTCTCAGGAACCTGATGATCAGATCGTGCCTTCCAAGAGACTTACCTTCAAAAGGATCATGGTGAGCCGAAATGGCAGCCACATAGACCTTGAGGGTGGAAGGAGACAGCCTTCGTTCCAACCCCTCCTGAAGAAAGGAAAGCACTGACCCAATCGGGCATTTCCAGGTGTCCTCACGCCGTGAAGAACACCAAGTGACGAAGAGGTTCCACTTCAAAGCATAGGCATGTCTGGTGGACATGGCTCTAGCTGAAGTGATGGTAGCTACCACCTGTGGTGGCAAGGTACATAAACCTTCCGTGACCCGTCCAGAACCCACACATGTAGGTTCCACAGATCGGGACGTGGGTGCCAGAGGGTGCCCCGTCTCTGAGAAAGAAGGTCCCTCCTCAGAGGAATTGGCCAGGGAGGGGCTGTCGCGAGGAGTACAAGTTCGGGGAACCAGATCCGGCCGGGCCAGAAAGGCGCAACCATGAGGACCTGCTCCTCTTCCTCCCTGATCTTGCACAACGTCTGTTCAAGAAGGCTCACTGGGGGAAACGCATACTTGCGCAGGCCCAGCGGCCAGCTGTGTGCCAGGGCGTCCGTGCCGAGGGTGCCCTCGGTCAGGGAGTAAAACAACTGGCAGTTGGAATTTTCTGGAGAGGCAAACAGGTCTACCTGAGCATCTCCGAAGTGTTCTCAAATCAGCTGAACCAACTGGGGGTGGAGTCTCCATTCCCCGGGGCGAGACTGCTGTCGTGAGAGCTTGTCGGCTGCACGATTGAGCCTGCCTGGAATGTGAATGGCACGAAGCGACCTCAGATGCTTGTGACTCCACAGGAGGAGATGGCGAGCAAGTTGCGACATGCGGCGGGAGCGTAGACCACCCTGACGGTTGATGTACGCTACGGTCGCAGTGTTGTCCGTATGGACCAGAACGTGCTTGTCCTTCAGCAGGGCCCTGAAGCGGTGCAGAGCAAAACATACTGCTAGCAACTTGAGGCAATTGACATGCCACTGAAGTCGGGGTCCTGTCCAGGAGCCTGACGCAGCATGCCCGTTGCACATGGCACCCCAGCCCGTGACAGAGGCATCTGTTGACACAACAACATGTCTGGACACCGGTTCTAGGGGCACGGCGGCCCGTAGAAATGAGGGGTCCAACCACGGGGGGAAGTATCGGCGGCAGGCCGGAGTGATGGTCACTCGGAGCGTACCCTGTTGCCATGCCCATCTCGGGACTCGGTCGTGAAGCCAGTGCTGAAGCGGTCTCATATGGAGTAGCCCAAGCGGTATGACTGCCGCGGCGGACGCCATATGCCCCAGGAGCCTCTGAAACAGTTTCAGTGGAACCGCTCTCTTGCCCTCGAATTGTCTCAGGCAATTCAGCAGTGACTGCGCGCGCTCGTTTGTAAGCTGCGCGAACATGGCGACAGAGTCTATTTCCATACCGAGAAAAGAGATTCTCTGCACAGGGGAGAGTTTGCTCCTTTCCCAGTTGACCTGAAGACCCAGTCGGGCGAGGTGTCTGAGCACCAGATCCCTGTGCTCCCACAACTGCTCTCGAGAGTGAGCTAGGATCAGCCAGTCGTCGAGGTAGTTGAGGATACGGACACCCTGTTCCCTGAGGGCTCCCTCCGCGACCTTCGTAAAGACACGGGGAGAGAGGGCCAACCCGAAAGGGAAAACCTTGTACTGATATGCCTGCCCCTTGAAAGCAAACCAAAGAAACGGTCTGTGTCGAGGAAAAATGGAGACATGAAAGTACGCGTCCTTCAGGTCGATCGCTGCAAACCAATCCATCGGACGAATGCAGGGGGGCGCTGCTGAGCAATGGAGGAGTGAGACGTGTTTTACATAGCTCTGGTAACTTTTCTTTTATTAATACACTAAACACCTGTATATCCGCCTAAAAGTGCTTTGGAGTGACATAAGAAGATACAAGCAAGTGGGAAACTAAACCTAAAAGGAGAGAACAATGTCAAAGAAGGGAAAATCCAAAAAGACCGACCAACAAGAATCAGGCCTTGATCAACCCTCGGACTCAACTGAGGTGGTGGAGCCCGAATACCTGAGCGAGGAGGCGGACCCACCAAACCGAGCTGTTCTGGCCGCTATTGCTGCGCTGCGAAGTGAAATTACCCAGATTAAAGATGACATATGCGCCACCATCGATGTCCGTATACAAACGGTGTATACTGTGCTGAGAGGCGAATTGGCTACAACTAAAGAAGAACTGCAGACCTCCATTACGACCCTGGAGAAAACCGCGACCTCGCATGCTAACACTATTGGAGAGATAGAGAAGTCCGCCTCACACCACTCGGACGATGTCACTGCACTTCAGCGTCAAGTCACCCGTCTGAGCTCTGAAGTAGAAAAACTAACTGAGAAATGCGAAGACCTAGAAGGGCGCTCGAGGAGACACAATATCCGGGTCATCGGAGTCCCTGAGGGGACCGAGGGACCCAGGCCGAGAGACTTTATCGCCGGGTTGCTACAGGAGGTGCTATCCCTGGATGAGAAGCCTCTCATTGATAGAGCGCACCGGACCCTCCGAAGACGGCCCGAACCTCATGAACCACCTAGACCCTTTGTACTGAGGCTACACTACTTTCACACGCTTGAGGACATCCTACGCAAGGCTGCAGCGGAGAAACAACTCTTCCATGGTGGTAAAAGGATCCAAATTTTTCCGGACTACCCGCCTGCCGTAGCTAAAAAGAGGGCACTATTCAACCGCACGAGAGAGCTGTTACGGGGCAGACCCGGGGTCAGGTATGGCCTCCTCTACCCTGCTAGACTCCTGATAACCCACAACGGCACACAGATCTCGTTCATAGATGCCAAAAAAGCGGAGGAATATGCCGAACGCCTCTTCACACCGGGCTCGACTGAAGTGAGACAGGAAGACGCTTAAACTGATGCAATCACTGCTGATGCGGAGAAACAAGATATTCAGAGAGGTGGTTATGTACTGGTGCTTACTAGCACAGCACTATCTGTTTCTTATACACGTGAGTTACACACTTAACGTTATACACACGTACAAACTGTAAAACCGCCATTCTCATAAGAAGAAAAATTGGAAAGTGTTATGTCCCGCTTCATACAGATCGAGGTTTGCACTGTTATTTTATTTTTATTCTTTCTCTATTCCTTCTTTCTATTTTTCTGATATCTTATCTAGAGCCCTGACAATTGTTCAGCTAGTTCTTTAAAGTGTGGAAAGGGCTCACTGTTATTGAAAGGTATTCAAAGTGTCATTGCCTCCGTTGGAGTTGCAACTCAGTTAAGTTTTTGGTCATACATACTTAAAACTATTTCTCCTATTTAAATCCATTATTAGTATTATTATTATTATTTATACAGTTGATGCAAATTCCCACCCTGGGGAAAGCGTTCTTCTTCTCAACTATGGACATAGGTGTATGGGTATTTGTATATGTATGGGTGTGTCGTGTGAACCTGTGTATACGTTTATATGTATGTGTGTGTGTGTGTGTGTGCACCCATGGATAATAATATTATTATGGCACTTTAACTGGTTATATTTTCTTCTCTTTACTAATCTACCTAAATATTTTGTGTAAGTTACCAAGCTATGTGATCATTGATAGGAGTTAGCATCAGGCCACCAGAAGGTGTGGGGAAGCTACTGATTTGTTTGTACTTCCTTAAGAAGGCTCGTGCCACATTCACTTTGAATTGGCTAGAGTAGTTTTGTTTACATTTGTTAATATGGGGACTGGGCTGACCTTGATAACAGTTATGGGGTGGACTGGGGTAGAAGGGAGGGGTGGGATAAGAAGACCATTCACTCAAATCCTACACATTGACAACTGTACTGCTGCAGATACTGTACTGATCACATACTCCAGATGCAGGATAGTTTAAATAATCACACCAGAGGGTTGAAAGGTCTCACATTTTCTAGCTGGAATGTACGTGGAGTTAATAATCCAGTCAAGAGGGGTAAAATTCTGACCCACCTAAAGTCACTGACCTCAGACATTATGTTCCTACAGGAAACTCACCTGAAGAATGCCTCGCATGGCAGGTTAAAAGCAAATTGGATAGGGGAAGTTTACCACTCAAACTTTTTATCCAAAGCAAGAGGTGCGGCCATTCTACTGAGAAAAGGTGTGCCCTTTTTGCATAAAAAAACAATCACTGATAAAGAGGGCCGCTATATAATAGTGATTGGTGAAATCCATAACACTTCCCTTACTTTAGTAAATATATATGCTCCTAACATAGATAACCCCATATTCTTTCAGAAGGTTTTTTCACTGATACCAGACATCTCACAAACACACTTGATAATAGGGGGTGATTTTAATACTGTCCTCGACACATATCTTGATAGGTCCTCCACGAAGAGACTTCCAAGAAATGCCTCTAGTGAATTTTTAAATATGTTCATTAATAACACAAATATACTGGATATATGGAGAGCGATGAACCCTACAGGCAGGGACTACTCATTTTATTCACCTGTACATAACTCCCACAGTAGGATAGACTACTTCCTGGTGGACGCCAAACTTGTACCGCACACGTTAAATGCTAAATATCACAGTATAGTGATTTCAGATCACAGCCCACTCACCTTTTCGGTGTGTTTAGATCATGTAGACAAGCCACACGCCTCTTGGAAACTGAATTCACATCTACTCACTGAAAATAAATTTTGTGAATACTTAAAAGACCAGATTTCTTTATACTTTGAAATAAACGACAACCCTGATACCTCTCCCTCCATCCTCTGGGAAGCATTCAAGGCTTATATAAGAGGCTGTATCATCTCGTTTGAAGTTTCTAGGCGAAAAGTAAATAAGATTAAATTAAAAGAATTAGAAGATCAAATTAAATTACTTGACATAGAAAATGCACATTCCCCCTCTATTTTATTGCACAGGAAAATAGCAACACTTAAGTATGAATATAACAAAATTATCTCTGCAAAACTAAGTAAAGCATTCCTCTATACTAGGCAGAAATATTTTGAATTTGGTGACAAACCACACAAACTACTAGCTAGACAACTTAGAAAAATGGAAAACGATAGAACGATACACAGGATAAAAGCCCACAATAACACAATACTTACTAAGCCTAAAGATATCAATGACAGGTTTCTGGAATTTTATACTGATTTGTACACCTCAAAGACTACTTCAAACTCTGTAACTATTAATGCATTTTTAGATAAATGTGAACTTCCCAGATTGAGCGAGGAAGATTGTGCTTCCTTGAACTCCGACCTCACAATTGCAGAAGTTCGGAGCGCTATTGCCTCCCTAAAAAGTAATAAGACACCCGGTCCTGATGGACTTCCAGGGGAAATATACAAAACATTCAATGAGAATCTATCCCCATACCTGCTGAAATTATATGAACATGCTCAGATACAGGGTAATTTACCTCCCACCTTAACTGAGGCTGTGATCACATTAATTCATAAAAAAGGGAAGGACTCACAGGAAGTAGGCGCTTATCGTCCTATCTCCCTCCTTAATGTCGATGGGAAATTATTTGCCAAGATATTAGCTAACAGGCTGAATCCTCTATTGGGAAAGCTAGTTCATACGGACCAGACGGGTTTCATACCAAATAGGAGTGCTACTTTTAATCTTAGACGTCTTTTCAATATTATATACACAAAGAGAGGTCCACCCTCTGATCTTGTCATACTTGCACTTGACGCCGAGAAGGCCTCAAATTACCATCCCTAATCTTCTTGACAAAATCAACCTGTTTGGGACATTTTCGGGTTATCGGATTAATTGGTCTAAAAGTGTTTTAATGCCGGTCCAAATGAGTGACTTAACACACCTAGATCACTTTCCATTTACAATCTCTCCAGAGAAATTTACCTATTTGGGGATAGAAGTGACAAAGCAGTACTCCTCTCTATTCCAGGCAAACTTCCCCCCTCTAATAGAGCGATTACAGACTAGAATATCATTTTGGGACACGCTCCCAATTTCTTTAATTGGGAGAATTAATGCTATAAAGATGATCTTTCTCCCGCAATTGTTATACCTATTTCAAAACATCCCAATGTTTCTAAAAAAATCTTTTTTTAAAAACTTAGATTCTTTGATAGTTCCTTTTCTGTGGGGACACAAAGTTCACAGAATAGGTAAAAAACATCTCTGTAGGCCAAAGCCAGAGGGGGGATTGGCACTCCCAGATTTTTTGCTATATTACTGGGCCTCAGCGATTAAGATGTTTACCTTTTGGTTGGACACTTCAATACCAATGTCTGATTGGCTAATGCTGGAGCGGGAAGACTGTCACCCGTATTCTATGGCCGCAGTCCTACTAGCTCCAGCTGCGGTTAATAAGTCCCTGTATAATAACAATCCCATCATTCATAGCATGATCTGTACCTGGAAACAAATCAAGACCACCTTTAATCTTAAACCAATCTCTCTTCTCTTACCCATCACTAGAAATCCCACATTTGCCCCCTCCAGTCTGGATGGAGCCTTTTCTACATGGTGTGAAAGGGGTGTCCAATGTATTGGTGATCTATACGTGGGAGGCATCTTTGCTTCATTCACGCAATTACAGAAGAAATATGAACTGGGGAAAAATAATTTCTTTCGTTACCTGCAAGTTAGGGACTACGTTCGGAAATACTTAAGAGAATTTGAGACTGAACCACAATCTAAAATAGACGACTGTCTGAAATTGTCTCCTAACGAAAGTAAACTGATATCACGTGTCTATAACAGCCTTTTACTAATAAGCTCCCCATTGACTGAAAACTATAAAAGAAAGTGGGAAGAGGAACTTGGTGAATCTATTTCAGATGATTTATGGAAAGATAGTCTTGAAAACATACATAATTGTTCAGACAATGCAAGACATTGTCTTGTCCAATTTAAAATTATGCATAGGCTTCATTATTCAAAAGAGAAACTACATCACATATACCCAGAAGTGTCACCCATGTGTGATAAGTGCCACTCTTCTGTAGCAACACTTCTCCATAGTTTTGCTCTATGCCCAAGGGTTCAATTGTTCTGGGTTGATATATTCAACATTATGTCTGAGGTCATAAATACTTCAATCGAACCTGAGCCCATGTTTATCATTCTTGGAATATCGGAGACCTTCAGAGAACTGAGCGTGGCACAACAGCGTTTTCTCTCTTATTGCTTAATAATAGCAAAGAGATTAATCCTCATCTTATGGAAGAGCGCAACTGTACCTACCTCTAAGATGTGGTTAGAGGATTTAACTAACACACTTCATTTAGAAAGGATAAGATATACAATGAGAGACAGGCTCAACTTATTCAATAAAACATGGAAACCCCTCATATCATACCTAAAAACTACAAATTCGGTGCAACAGTCCGCATCCTAGCACACGATATGTGACAATGTTAATAGTTTTAGAGTGAAGGTCTCTATGAGGAAGGGTGAAGATAAATGGGAAGGGGTTAGATGGTTGAATAGGGGGTTGGGATATTGTGGGGGATTGTGGTCAGTCTGGTGGGGTTTTTTTTTTTTTTTTTTTTTTTTTTTTTTTTTTTTTTTCTTCTTTTTTCTTTATATGTGTGTGTTCTTGTTTTGTTTTTGCCTTTTTAATGTTGTACCATTTTAAGTTTTAAATTACCTTTTGTATTTTATTTTATCTATTTTTTTTTAATTGGTTATAAAAAAAAGAGCTCTCAGAATGTACAAGTGAATTGTATGTCAAATTACCTGCTTTAATAAAAAGACGTTTGATATCGGACGAATGCACTCAAAAATGCGCTTGGGCGTTAGCATCTTGAACGGGAGTCTGTGCAGAGCTCGGTTCAAGGCACGCAGGTCCAGGATTGGCCGTAACCCACCTGTCTTCTTGGGTACTATGAAGTAAGGGCTGTAAAAGCCGGACTTCATGTCGGCTGGAGGGACCGGCTCTATCGCGCCCTTTGCCAGCAGGGTCGCGACCTCCGCGCGCATGACAGTGGCATCTTTGCCCACCATCGTCGCGTGGACACCCCGAAAACCTGGGGGGACGCCGGGTGAACTGAATCGCGTAGCCAAGCCTGAGCGTCTGGATGAGCCAGCGGGAAGGCCTGGGGAGCTCTAGCCAGGCTCCCAGGAACCGAACCAACGGGGTCAAGGGGACTACAGGCGTACCCACAGTGGGGCAGCGTGGTGGAGCAGACAGCCCCGGCATGGGAGGCATAGCGTCCCTTAGCGGGGGTGGAGTGCGGGCACTCGTCTGACTCCAAGTGGCAAAGAGGGCATGAGAAGGCGAAGCGTTCTTGAGCCGTCTTTGCACGGAAACTGGCAAGGGGAGAGGGGAACGAGAGCAGCGAGGAAGCACGTCGCCAGCTGTCGTTCGTGGCCTCTTGGGACCCGGAGGTAGAGGAAACAGCTCTTTTAGTGAAGGTTGGAACAAAAAGAAAACGAGAACAAAGGATTCTCCCCCGGCCCTCCTCCGGGGGAAGGAGTGGTCCTGCTACCATCTCCTGATGAGCTGACGTCTCCAACTCCGGGTCGCCCGTCTCAGGAACGCCGCTTGGCCTGGCGCTTGGCAGGTTTAGGGGCAGAGACGGGTTGCGCCGCCCTTCTGCGGCCATCTCCTCGCTGCGGCCGGGGTGAAGGCTGCTGCTGTGGCCGAGCGGGAGTGGAGGAGGCCGCAGGGGGGCGCCCTCAGCGACGAGCAGGCTGAGGTTGCGACGGTGGCGGGGTGGAAGCAGCAGTGGGCCGCCGGGGCAAGATGTGTCTGATGGCCTCAGACTGCTGGTCAAAGCTCTCTACCGCGTCGCCGAAGAGGCCATCCTGGGAGACCGGGGAGTTGAGGAGCTGAGCCCAATCAGACTCCCTCATGTCTGCCAGGTTCAGCCATAGGTGGTGCTCCTGGACCACCAAAGTGGACATCACCTGACCCAAGGAGCGCGCAGTGACATTCGTAGCCCGGAGAGCGAGGTCGGTAGCAGTGCGCGCCTCCTGAAAAACCCCTGGGTCAGCACCGCCCTCCTGATAGACCTGAAGTGAGGCCATGGCATGCAGGGCAGAAGCGGCCTGGCCCGCAGCTCTGTAAGCCATGGCCACAAGCGTGGATGAGAACTTACAGGCCTTGGAGGGCAGCTTCGGACCACCACGCCAAGCGGAGGCGCTCTGTGAACACAGTTGCATCGCAACAGAACGCTCCACCCGGGGAATCCCAGCATACCCCTTGGCCGCCCCGCCATCGAGGGCAGTGAAGGCGGAGGAAGAACCAGAACGGTTTCGGGCAGTTAAAGGTGCCTTCCATGAACTAGTTACTTCCTGGTGCACTTCCGGGAAGAAAGGAACCAGAGGAGGGTGCTGGCAATCCGCATGAGCAGCCCCCAGGAACCAATCATCCAGCCTCGAGCGCTCGGGACAGGGTGGAGGATTCCACTCAAGCCCGATGCTCTACGCTGCCCGGGAAAGCACGGCCGTCAGCTCGGGATCAGACACGGACAACGCTGGCTCTCCCGAGGGAGGCAACACAGCTGAACCCTCATCTCCCGAGGACTCAAGCCCGCCTTGTGATGCGGCGATCGACATACGGTCCTCTTCGCGAGCCCCGAATGAGATGTCAGGAGCCAGAGAGGGTCCAGCAAACTCATCCGGGAACTCGACCGGCTGCAGTGTATGTGAGGGGGGTGTGGCCCGAGGAGGTTCGCTCGTTGGGGAAGCCCACATGGTAACCCTCAGATCACCCTGGCCACCAGCCGAAGTAGCCCTCTTACGAGAAGAAGAGCTAGAACGGGGTGTAGCAGAGAGGACTCTATACCTTTTAAGATAATCGAGTCTCGATCTCAATGCCGAGATGGTCATGTCCCCACAATGAGAACATGAGCCATCCATGAACGCAGCCTCAGCGTGCTGGAAGCCCAGACACGTGACACAGCGATCGTGACCATCACGAGGAGCGATATATCGACCGCACCCAGAAACACACTGGCGAAATGACATCTTTAAGTGAAAGTGAAGTGACATTCAGCCAAGTATGGTGACCCATACTCAGAATATGTGCTCTGCATTTAACCCATCCGAAATGCACACACACAGAGCAGTGAACATACACACACACTGTGAGCACACACCCGGAGCAGTGGGCAGCCATTTATGCTGCGGCGCCCGGGGAGCAGTTGGGGGTTCGATGCCTTGCTCAAGGGCACCTAAGTCATGGTATTGAAGGTGGAGAGAGAACTGTACATGCACTACCCCCACCCACAATTCCGTCCGGCCCGAGACTAGAACCCACAACGCTTCGATTGGGAGTCCAACCCTCTAACCATTAGGCCACGACTTCCCTTAAAAAGACGCAAATCGGCCCGTATCTCTTTTGTGAGAGAAATTTGTCTCTTTTAGAGGTGTTGAAGCACTCAGGGGAAAGCGGGAGCTGTCGCAGGAAACCCAGACGAACCGCTGAATCGCGCCGTCACACCAACACCAGCTCTTGCTTGTAAACACTCCGGTGATTGCAGCAAGCGATGTGCTCGGCTCCGAAGCGAAAGCTTGAATGTGAGTTGCTCGCGTTGCTCCTTATATACCTGCTCTGCGGGGCGGAGCTCGCGATGCAAATTCCGCAGACCAAGGTACTTTGTGTACCATTGGCTCGTTTTGTACCACTCGAAGGTGATTGGGCTCTCGGGCGAGATCCCATTCGTAACGTCGAACGTGACCGACTGAAAGGGAACTAAAATACATTACATTGCTCTGTCAGTGAATTCACAAGTGAAACTTAAGTTTATACATTTGAAAATATATAGTAATAGAGACTCGAACATGAAAGGTCAGAATTTTTTTTTTATATGGTGCAATGTATTGATACTACAGCTTATTTATATTACATGTGTATATCTGTATACATTATTTAGAATAAATTATAGCTGTTAAACTAAAATTGTCTGTGTGTAATAGATAATAATTTTAATTATTATATAAATCATAAAATGACTCGGTAATATCATTAAAGCCAGACTTTGATTACATTATTTTTTTTACACATTTTGTATTTAATTCTTTTAGCATTAGTGACATTTAATTTGGAGCAAGATGAACTGGGGGAATGACTTTGTGGCAGACACACATATGATTTTCTCACATATGATTGGTCCAACTTCAGTTTGAGATCTCTAAACCAGAACATAACCTGCCCCAGAGCAGGTTAGCCGTGGAGTGTAAGTTACTTTGGCAATGAATGCCGCTAAAAGCCAAGCCACTTACCCAGGATTGGTGCAAACTAACCTGAAACTTATCTGGCCAGCCAGCTAATCCAGCTTCATGGTACATGCCCCAGATGTGCCCCATGCTCCATCTAACCTAAGATTAAGTATGTACTAACCCTGGATGCAAATTTGTGGTAACATACGCCTTCACTTAATCTACTTGAGAAAATAATTCCAGAGTAAGTCCGAATAAATCAAATGTAACAATTTATTATCAGTCAGGTAAGTATTATGCCAATTACATAGCCAATTCAGAGATTTCAAATCAATACAATACATTAAATTCTCAAGGATGGTAAGAGTAAAAGATGCATAATTGACTTCAGGAAAATACATAATATGGAGTGAATAGACACACACCATATTATGGGCTTTCTGGCTACAGAATCACCCTGATCCTCTTGCAACATTTCCTTAAGTACCTCAGACCAAGACAAACATCCCCCGAGATAAAGAAAGGAACTAACATTTGTAATTTGCATTAGCAGGTCCCAAACCTGGATGGCTTACAACTCAATGGGAACAGAAGGTCATTTACATGGAAGACCCTGGGAAAGGGCACTCCCATTAAAGCAAAATATCTGTGTATTACCTTTTTGAGATTGAGATCATTGTACCAGTTGTATGTTTCTCAGGAGATCAAAGTATCCGAGGTTCTTACATGAGCGATCACAGGTAAAAATTGATAGCCTGAATGCACTGTAAGTTGCTTTGGATAAAAGCATCTGCTAAATGCATTAATTTAATTTATTTAATTTAATTCATGTTGGCAGTATGGCACTTCAGTGGTGGATTTTGTCCATGTCGAGTTGCAAACATCAGGTTGCACTAACCCCTGTTTTTGTTGCAGGCGGCCATCTCCCTGTGAACTTTAGCACGTTAAAAGAGCTTTTTCTCTAGAAGAGCATTTACGGGTGTGTTTTTTTTCAAGATGACATTGCATAGCAAACTTGATGTTATGTCTTTGTAAGAACAATGTGGGTCTTGCTATAGACCCTGACATTTCTGGATGCTGTCGTTACCTGTTGCTGTATGATGGTCACGATCACTGCCTCACATGCTTGGGCATTTAGCACACCAAGGTGGCATTTGTGGATGAGTCATGTTCTCATTGCATGAAGATTATCATCTCGGAGTCACAGGCCAAGCTCTGTTACCTCAAAAGAGGCGGAGCTCCATTGCCTTTGCTTCAATATAGTTATCTTCATGGTGGATGTCAGGTAGGGACTACTTCATGCAGTAGCACGGTCGGTCTGAGGGTATCAGTGATGGCAAACGCTCCAGGTAACCAACTCACGGTGGACCATCGCTCTTGCACTCTGCACCCAGTTGAGCTGCCAATGAAATGTGCTGGGCCCTCTACAAGGAGCATATCAGCAGTATCCTGATGGCGATCGCCGCAATGGACTGGATGTCGATTACTGCAATGTAGGGTGAGCTGGAGTTTTTTGGAGAGGAATCCGGGACTGTAGCAATCCCTAGATCGGATCTGGAAATAACTGCTATGCTTTCCCGGGCCGTTGTGGGGATAGGGCTCAAATGGAGACTTCCACAGTGTCCCGAGACCTCAAGGTTGGACGATTGGTTCTTTGTGGGGTCTGTGCTGGTTCTCAGCACCCTGACTTTGTGCCTTTCTTCCCGGAGGTGCATGAGGAGTTCACCAGGTCATGGCCGGCATCTTTTACTGCCAGAAACTGATCTGCTGGTTCCTCCTCCCTCACCACCCTTGACAGTGTTGCAGCTAGGGGGTATTCAGGGGTCCCTCTGGTGGAATGATGAGTTGCACAGCAGTTGTGTCCTAATACCACCTCCGCCCGGCAGGGAGAACCGTGCCACCCCACCTGGGACTGTAAGTACTCGTCTTGCCAGCAAAGCTTATATGGCAACACTGGACACTCACCCTCCTCTCTTGCCAGCAGGCAGCAGCAGGTGGTTCGAGAGCATCATCAAAGGCCCTACTCATGCACCATCTGCCAAACCGTGGAAGCAGGTAAGTGTTGCACTGCACCCCTGCATTCCACCTCGCTGCCCCATCGTGGGTATGTCAATGGTCCTACTGGTCCAGCTTGTGTGGTTTTGGGTACCTAGCTACCCATACTATCTCGCTGGTTCCTGCAGACCATCGGACTCTGCTATGTGATTCAGTTCACCTAGCATCCCCCAGCAAGTTAAGCTGCATCTGCTTCATATCAATGAAGGCGGCTGATGCTTCTGTTTTGCATGCTGAAATCGCAGTCCTACTGGCAAATCCAATAGCTGATCCTTCCAGCCAATATGGAGCCGATATGCAGCGGCAGTCATACCGCTGGGGCTGCTTCATATGAGACTGTTTCAACACTGGCTCCATTGCCGAGTCCCGAGGTAGGCGTGGAAGTACAGCAGTCACTGGGTTTGAGTCACACCGGTCTTCTGCCAAACCTTTACTCTTTTGTCAGCTCTGGCATTTCTCTGGGAAGGAGTGCCCCTAGAACAGGTCTCCAGGTATGCTGTGGTACTACCAGATGCCTCTATCACCAGCTGGTGGGCTTGCAGTATAAGGAGCTTGGATGGGCCCCTGTCTGCACAGGCACATCAATTGCCTAGAGTTGCTGTCAGTGCGGCCTTGCCTTGCCTTACGAGGCAAGCACGCACTAGTCTACACAGACAACACTGTGACTGTTGTGTATGAATTGTGTTTATGTTCCAGCGCATATTTGTACCAGCTGTGGCGTTGATAGCAATTTTGTTGTATTGATGCATATTTCAATAGCTATGTCTCATTCCAAAGTTATGTATTAAACCTATGTGCAAAATTGGAATTATTGCATAAAACATTTGCGTATAAAGCACTGTTTGCATCCAGGGAGAACAAAATCACTTCCTGATTAACTTGCACTAAATATCACGAAGAAAAACAAAATTTGCTGCACTAGGAGAAGGCACTGTATATAATTTTAGTTTGTGCATACAATAAATTATGAGCTTCAGAGCATGCAGACAAGATTATGTCATGTTATCTTATTTTCAGAGTCTGCTGTTTGGGAATGCAGTTCTAAGAGTAAATTTTAACAAAGTACTTTGACAGAACTTTCAGATGCATTTAAGATGCTGTGCAAGCGACATCGGTCTGTTGGTTTGTCCAGTTTTATGTGTGGTCCCATTGTAATGTCACATGTCTTTTTTGATACGCATTAAGGAATTTACTCTATAAAAGTGTTTCCAGATAAGAAATTATCCTACTTAGTTAGAATGTACTGCAGAAGCTAAATAATAATAAAAAAAGTTTAAAATTTTTAGATTTTAAAATGTATTGGGACATATTGCATACACATATTGCAACATGTTTCTAGTTAATGTGATAAAAAGCATGGTAGATATTCTACATGATTTTATGTATGTATGTGCTTGCTTGTTATATTTTAATTTTGGTCTCTATTGCTCAGTTACAGCTGCAAAACAAATGTGTCTAATTCATTTTAAAGCAATTATTCAGTATGAAGTGGGCTCAAATAGGCCCACCTCACCTACACAATTAACTTTAAGTGGAGTAATACATGCTTCTGTGCTAGGTTGCGTAACTGTCCAGGAATGCCTGTGTAATAACAGCTGTTTTCAAGCCTGTGAAACACTCCTGCGTGAGTAAACGTGCTGCCATGAGATCTGTAGCACATACCTGCAGACCACAAGCAGCCCTGGGCTTTTCCACTCCGGCTCTGAGGTTCCCAAACACTTTCCAGATATAGACCACAGTCTTTATTTTCCATTCGTTAACCGGCGAGTCACATGTCGTCAGCTTTCAGCCACAACAATGGCGATAAGTGTTGAGTCAGCAGTGCCCATGTCTCCTCTGATTCATCTACTTTATGAGCTGCTGATGGAAATTTCTCAGAACAGGTTAAAGTCTGTTCACAAATGTTTTGTACATTAGCCAAAGCTGTGACTCGGTTTTCAATTTTTTTTTTTTTACAACTAAAATGCTATTTTCATTTTTCAGGAAAAACTATTAAGCCAGACATTTGCTGCTTTATATAAAACTATGCAAAGTACAACATACGGCTGACTTTTTAAATGAAAAGCGAAAGATGTTTACACTTTTCCACATACAGTTTGCTTGTTATTGCATTTGTCCTGAAAGTATAAAACTTTGGCACATAACTCATGCCACACTGTTTGTGCTACAAATACCTCACTGATACAGTACAGCACAATGTGAGTTGCTGACAAGTGCTATTATATTTCAAAGTGATCTGAAAATGATTATTTTTTCTCTATGTATTTGTTGTCCAAGAAGAAGATGAGACTGTGGAAAACCAAACATGCATTTAATTGACAGATATAAATAAAAAGTACACCGCGTCCTAAAATAACCGTCTAAATAAAATAAAATAAAATAAGATCTGTTTTAGATTGTCTACAGCTTCTCTTTGTTTTGCTATTTAGAGTCGTTTTGTAACAAATGATTTTGCTGAATGTAACAGGAATATTATGGCACGGAACAAATTCCCACTCTAACATTAAAGATCACTTCAGTACAAATGGAAAACTTGAAGTTGTTTCCAGTCATTCTCATAATAAAGACGAGATTTCCCTGACATGCATGTTCATAAATTTTTGTAATTGAAGTCATTGCTGAAGTAACTAAGGCATGGAAATCTCATATGAAAATCGTTATGTAATTATGAAATCACAGTCCAAAGTATTTTATTTTTTTTGTCTGTAAAATAAAATTATCACCATCTGAAGGTTTTTTAAAAAGCTGAAAACAGCAGAATTCTTACTATGGTGCACAGTCATCAGCGTGCAAAAATAAGGGAACATTGTGAACAGTCTGAAGTGGATTGCTGAAGACCTCAGTGAAAATCAGGGAATACTCATCCACATCTGGCCTATGTTAGAACGAGAGATGATGATTCAGGAAGTCCTGCAATCCATTAACAACACTAAATTTGAAGAGAATGGGAGAGAGAGGAGTAGTCAAAATGCAGTCAAGTGAACTGCATTAAATCTGCCATAACTTTTTTTTTTTTTTTTTTTCATTTTCATTTTGGTCATCCAAAATTTAGGTGATTCTCTGGCAGTATCTGTACTGCTAAAACATTCATATGAAAAGGCAAATCTGTAAGTCTGAAAAAATAAGGATCAGGATAAGCAGACTTCAGGAAGCAACAGCTAATAAAACACACAGCTATTAAAGCTGTTATGTATCACAGCACTCTTTTTTAAAAGCTTTGTAGGTAACTGACACACTGGAAATTAAGTTCTGCTGTTTATAAAATTAATTTAAACCTATTACTCTTGAAAACCAGCCTCGCAGACTGAATTATCTAATCAGTGGTGGCTTAAAGACTTTTACTCTCCTTCACTCTTAATCAGTAGGAAGGTTTCCTGACCTGGACCTCAGAAAGGCAGTGCTGACAACATGCATGAGTGATGACATCATAACCATGTTTAAGCGATGCATTCACAAGGTTAAAAGGTGAAGAAAAGTATCTGCAATAAGTGCACTTATGGAAAGAGTATATCTCTCCACTGTTTTGTTTCTCATGACACGCACACCCAGAGGGGTTTTATTACTCAGAGTTTGCTCTTTCATAGTTCAAGAGTAATTGGTCCATTTAAACATAAACTTCGTCTGAGATATTTCTTATAAAATTCTATAGTTATACATAAGCAGACTGCTGACTTACATTAATTTTTATATCTATGAAAGTTAGCACAGCTCAAATAACCTGGAGAACATTTGATGAGAAATGTTTGAGTTAATTCTAAACATAAGGTCAGCAAAATCAACATCTATCATTTAAGCTACTGCTGCTTCTCCTGAGATCAAAATTTAAACATATCAGTACATCGTAGCCACTAGCATAGCATAGTAATTAGCTTTGGACATGTTATCAGTGTGCCAAAACATGGTAGCATCATGTTTTGTTAAAACATGCTTGCACAGGTCTAAAACATGTTAGCAGTGTGCTAAAACAGGATGTTAGCTGTATGTTAAATAGCCATAGGCTATGTAAGAAACATATGTAAGAAACATGTTAGAATCAATAATGCTAACAACATGTTAAAAACAAGCTAGCAACAGGCAAAACATTTTGGAAACATGCTAATTAATTCCTAATTCCTAATTCCTAATTCATGCTTACAGCATATTAAAACCTGCTGGCAACATGTAAAATCATGCTATGAATATGTTAAAACGTGGTATCAACATGGTTATATGTTTTAGATACATGTTAAATCATGCTTGCAATGTGACATGCTCATAACACGCTACCAACATATTAAACTATTTTAATAACATGTTACAATAATGCAGGCAAAATGTTGAATCATTTTAACGGTGCCTAGCTGGTTAGCTGTCCCTTTTTCTTACTGGATCTATTTGAACAAACACATTTTAAATTATCAGACAAGGCTTTGTCTAGCCAACATCAAAGTTTGTCCTGACTGACTTTATTTCTCTAGTTTGTTATTTTTCTTGCAGGCACAAATGTCATTTAGAAATCACTGAGTATATGCTAACGTGCACAGACTTCACCTCTGAGTGTCAGTGTAGGTCTGAAGTAGCAGGATGTGTCTTCCGTTTGATGATTTTCCTTCCTTTTTCAGTGTTTTAACTCCCTGCATCCACCCACACAAGCAAATATGCATGTATGAGATGGAGGGTTTACTAGTAAAGTGGGGCAGCCTGACACAGCTCTACACCCATCTGACTAATTATATTACAGTTCATATGCATGGCAAAGAGCTTTATTATGTACAGCACATGTAATCCATGCTTGTTTCCACATCTGTTCAGGAGCGCTGAGAATAACAGTCCATGTAACTATAAAGATTATGTAATTGCCTTACTTTTTTCCGTCTGCTTTTTGAGCTCTTTTTTGGGTCTTTGTTCTATTCAAGGTGCAGAAAATTGCAGTAAGTTAGAAAAAATCCTGGCAAAAGAATAAACAAAATTAAGTGTTTAGAATTTGTTTGGCTAAAATACATGACAAATACAGTACATCATATTTTAAAGCCTTTATCATATTTTTATAAAGTTCAACAGTTAGCACAATGCCCTAATTTGATCGTACATTCAAGAATGCTGATATTTTTCATAACAGCACTGGAAGGTTTCAGTCATTCCATTTACTGTTTGTTGCATGGAATTCCATTTTGCAACATGTACAAAAGGCTTTTCTTTTTTCTTTTTTTCTCTTTTTTTTGTGCAAGGGGTTGATCAAACAAAATATCTGGGCACAAAATTCTAAATTACATTTTTTATTTTAGAGCTGCTACATCATAGTAATAATGCTATGTCTTTATAAGCGAGTTTGGTATGGCTTCAGTTTGGTATTTTCACCAGTGTAAAATAAAAGCTTATGAATTTTTCTCTTGGGCTGATTTAATGTCCTATAGAAAGCTGACATAATAATTCTGAGGCTCAAATGAAGGCTTCGGTTTCTAGTATTTCCTTATGGACTGACTCTAAAGCCCAAAAGGAAGCCAGGTTTGAGCTGCCTAGTTCTCATATGCACCATATCCTCTCCTCAGAATGACTTATTGTCCTTGGCAAAACTCATATATAACAGATATACTGCATTAAGTGCCTTACATGAACATACAGTGTGCTATTTTGTATTGTGTGTATTGAGGAACTGGGCTCAGATGCATTTGTGTTGGACCTGCACCAGGGTCTTGTTCTATACTGTCCTTTCAACCCATGTGGAAATACTCATGGTTTGTATGTTGAGAGATCAATTCATCCAGGACTGGAGAAGACATACACAATGTTTGGATCATGACATTCTCATTGTCTCAGCAGGATTTATTTATTGAGAAAAATATGGTGGCTTTCTTGAGTATATATGAATCATTTACACATATGTATTTTTCCCTTTTTGAAAGAGAATGTTCATGGGCGTAGATCCTGTGGGGGATGTGTCCCCCAACTTTTAATTCCAATATATGTCCTTTTTCAAGAAAATGTGTGCGCATTGAGGTTTTCATGAGCCGATGTGAAGAAATATATATATTAACACTCAAAGAGACAGGACAGTCTGTGCATTACCTGATGTTTTATTCAGACCCAGAATAAAGGGCACAATGAATATCATGGAGCGCAAAACACTAATGCAGTGTATGTTTCATTCATACTCAAATTTTCTGCATTTATTACAGTATAGAAACTATTCTGCCTCATTATGTGATAAAAACGTGTTTTAAGTATATAAACAAATCATTACTATTGGTTATTGTCCAGCAGTGTATCTGATTTCTTAGCCAAAGCTAGAAATAAGAGAAAAATTCAAGTTGTCTATATACTACCATTCGAAAGTTTTTGAACAGTAAGATTTGTAATGTTCACCAACCTATTTGAATATATTTAAAAATTTAATTTATTCTTGTGATGTCAAAGCTGAATGTATATATTATATATAAAACATTTCTATCCCCCTCAATTCTGAAATGATGGCCACTGATTACCCCACGTCTATTTCAATCTGACTTTGTGTATTTCAACATGTTTAACATCAACTTCTGACTTGATTTAGTTATGCTTTTAATTCAGTGACTGCTGTTTCGAAATTGCAAAGGTTTAGACTAAACAACAGCGTCACACTTCCCCCTGCTCCACCCCACACTGAGCAATACATCAGCCTCTGCGTGTGTGAGGGTTGTGTCTCAGATTCCCAGTGGGGCGGAAGGCTTGTGAACTGGTGTTTGCTCCAGGGCATGACATTTCAATCAAATGTTTTAGAGTGGTTTCCTCTACCATTGAGGCCAGCTCAACTGTCTTGTGTCATTGTTTACTACTGAGGGGTCAAGGATTCCCTCTTTAAATCTAAATCCTGTCATTAATGCCTTTCGACTTTGTGTTGCAATTTGCTACCCCAAGTCTCTTTGTTCATATTACCAAATATTTTTCAGTCTGACCAGAGGTCGAAGTTCACCTATTAAACTGTTTTCACAAATGCTACAAAATTTGCTCTGAAATATATAGCACTTCAGTAACAAGTTGAGTTTTGCTAACTTCTCTTCAAATTGTCAGACTTTTGCCACTTTTATTGTACGGAAAAGAGCAGCTTTGACATTGGGCTAAACATTTCCAAACACAGAAAACGGAAAATCACACAGTTTTCAAAAAACATGAGGGTAAATAAATAATGACAGAATTGTTATTTTGGGGAAACTAACCCAATATAGCCATGTAATTGCTAAATATATTGCTGTTGACTAGAGAGAAAGACTAAATAATGTAGGGCCGGTTACGCAAATCCTGGATCCACTTATGCAAATAGTGTGGAAAGACTGCAGACTGGAAGTCTCTGGCAAACGACTGCTGTCATCCTTCATACTTTAGACCTTGAGGTAAATTCCTGTGGAATTTCTGTTTTTGTGTGTGTGTTTCCTACTGGCTGTACAAAACATCTAGATCATTATCACAGATCTTCAAAACCAACAATATAGATCAAAATCTGTGTTATTATAGTATCACTGAGATGCTTTAAAATCTTTTAGAATATTTTAAAAATCATTTTTATTCTTGTATTGATTATACTTGTTTGTTTGT
This sequence comes from Carassius gibelio, assembly GCF_023724105.1. Taxonomy (NCBI): domain Eukaryota; kingdom Metazoa; phylum Chordata; class Actinopteri; order Cypriniformes; family Cyprinidae; genus Carassius; species Carassius gibelio. Next base: position 5,776,112 of record NC_068412.1, on the reverse strand, counting down.
TTGTGGTTTATGTAGTTTTTATGTGAGTTTAGTTTTAGTTGTTTTAGTCAAGTCAAGCTTTATTTATAGAGCACAACTCTAACACAACCATCACTGATTAAATTTAAAGAAAAAAAGAAAAAGAAAATAAGATCAAAATATGTATATACACACACACACACACACACACACATATATATATATATATACAAAAATATATATCATCAAAGGTACCGTACACAGCATCACACAAATGCAAGGGTATAAAATCGAGTCTTTAAATTTGATTTAAAGACACTGAGCGATGGAGAGGCCCTGATAATGAGGGGTAAACTGTTCCAGAGTTTAGGGGCAGCAACAGCAAAGCTTGGTCACCTTGGATTTACAGCAAAAACTAGAGACAGATAAAAGAAACTGGTTACAAGACCTAGAGGTTGTACTGTATATGGCTGGATCAGATCACAGATATAATCCTGGGCTGACTTTTGCAATGCCTTGTATACAAAAAGAAGGTTCTTAAAATCAACTATTAAGTTGATATGGAACCACTGCAATGAAAAAAAAAAAGAACAGGAGTAATATGCTCCCTCTTTTTTGTTCCTGTCATCAATCTGGCTGCCACTTTCTGGACCATCTGAAGCCAAGATAGAGTGCATTGAGGCATTTTAGTATTTGGCAATTATTTTATGGTTTTAGTTAACTATGATAACCCTGATCAAAACTGTTTGGCAAAATGATACAAGTTGATGAAAAATGAAAATGGTGTTGATCATGTTTATTGAAGTTTGATCCTTTAATGATCAATTTATTATTTTTGCAATGTTCTGAGAATGGTTATTGCACTTAGCCACAGTATAGTTGTAATGAGTTGTTAGGGTTTCGAAAACAAAATGCAATTAAATCTTGAAGGACAGAAATACAAAGACAAATTAAATGCATAGTTTGTACTAAAATACTAACTAAAACATATTACTCATGGAATAAGCTTCAATGAATATGTTTATTTTATTCCTAATTTTTTTGTTTTTCTTCCAGCTTGTTGACTCACAAACGAACATAAATTAGTCATCCTGCAGTATTTGCACAGATCAGCACAGGCAGCTCAATATGTTGTATAAGTTATAACACAAAACATTCACGGTTTTTCTTTGTAGAGGGAACTTTTTTTGTTTTGTTTTATTTTAACCAAAGGCTGACCCAGGGGGAAAATTGAGGTCAGTTAGTTTAGCATGTAAGAAAAAATTGCTGTGGTTTATAGAGTCTGCACTGTGGTCATTGGAGAGGAAAGCATCTAATGTGACCATTGTAATGGATGGAATATAAAAACGGGAAAAAATCACACATTAACAGCAGAATTTTCCTCCTTGGAAGTATATGAGTAAAATAAACCTCCAGAGTGCTGGGTGTCAAAATAGTTATTATTCTGTACCATGATCTCAACAGATATCACTGTTTTACAATTGACTGGTTTATGTTAAAGATATTTACTGAAATTTAATGGAAAGGCACTGAGACCACAAATATGCCATGGCACAAGAGGATCCATGGCTTTCAGAAAACTTCCTAATATGATGAATGAAGTGCCCAAACTCGGCTATATCTGACAGCACTGCCCAAACCAGCATTTCTCAGCTATTCACTCATAATAGGTATAAAACAACAACAACAAATAACCTATGACTTATTGCAAAAACTAGAGCATGATTTATAACATAATTTAATTTCATGTTTTCCCTCAAATAACCAGCTTCATATGTGTGTTTTTTTTTGCTTGATATCTCACCTGCATGGTACAGCACTGAACTTGTGATGCAGAGCTCTATGAGTTCTGTATATATATATATATATATATACACGCACACAGATAAAAAATATAAAATTTGTGAACACGCTGATTCATGTTAAATAGTGTTAAACAGGAAATGAGTGTAGAAGCAGAGGGAGTGGTGAACAATCAGTACTCAGCCAAAGGCTTCCTCTGCTGGTGTGGCATTACAGAATCCCCCTCCCTATGAGTGCCTCCTGGTGCTGGTCGATCAGGTCTGGCTCGATGAAAGTCCTCCATGAGAGAGGGATCCAGAATGTCGCTGTTGGCTACTCATGAACTCACCCCAGGTCCATAGCCCTCCCAGTTCACCAAGTATTGGAGCTGACCCCCTCTCCTTCTAGAATCCAGTAGCTCATTGACCTTATAAACTGGTGCTCCATCAACATCCAGCGGTGGTTCCTGAGTATCATGATTGGGGTCAGCATCCAGGTGGACCGGATTGAGCAGCGAAACATGGAAGGATGGAGAGTGTAATATTTCCCTTGCACGTGATAAGGATGGAGTTCGGGGTCGGCTGGCTCAGGCTCGTGGGTAACTTTATTGAATAGTCAAAAACAACCATGCCACATGCACGTCAACGTTAAACTCATTTAATATCTCACAATATTCTGTAGCGTACACTTTCCTTGCTCTGCAATGTCAGCTCCTCGGTTTCATGAGAGCTCAGCCCTCTCTCCCCTCTCGCTGGTTTCCGTCCGGCTTATATGCGGGCTCTCCACCCAGGTGTCAGTCATTTTGCACTTGACCTACTTACTGCCGCTCGTCTCTCCACTCTCTTCAGTCGCAGAACTCGCTGAACCACGCCTCCAATGACACATAACCCCACCGCCCAACTCAGGTCGGGGAGCCATCCGGCCTGCAGCACCCCTCCCCTCTCAATTCCTGGAGAGGAAGTCAGCCTGCCCTGGCACTGCTCCGTCCACTGGACCGTATCTGGTACCTCATTTTTAGTGAGGTCAGGTCAGTCAGTCAGAGGATGTTGAGGTCCGAATAACTGGGAATAAACCTTCTGTATTATCCCGCCAGCCCCAGGAACTGTCTCACCTCCTTCTTGGTCTTAGGTCTTGGACAGGTTGCAATCGGAGCTGTCTTGCCAATTTGGGGACGCACCTGCCCATGACCCAAGTGGAAGCCCAGATACCTTACTTTCACCCACCCAACTGCGCTTTTCTTCGGGTCACAAAAGTGTCACAAATTGGTGTAATCCAAATGACGTGGTGAAGGCTGTCTTTTCTTTAGACATGGGAAATAAGGGGATCTGCCAATATCGTTTCGTTAGGTCCAGTGTCAAATAAAAATGAGCCGTGCCTAACCGATCAAGCAGCTTGTCAATCCGCGCCAATGGATATGCTTCAAATTTTGACACTGCATTCACCCTGCGATAGTCCACACAAAACCGTACCGAACCATCTATTTTAGGAACTAAAACTATCTGGCTCGCCCAGTCAATGTGGGACACCTCAATTACTCCCATCTCCAGCATTGCCTCTAATGCCTCAAACTTTGTCCATTCGTATTATCTCATAATTGAGATCCCCTATTCACTGTGACCTCAAAGGGTCCTTGCCACTTTGCTAACAATTTGGAGCTGGAAGTTGGTAGTAAAACGAGCACTTTATCTCCCAGTGCAAACTCTCGAAGCTTAGTTTCCCCTGTTAGTTCCCCTGGCCTGGAGCAAATTCTCCATAGAGAGCCCCCCAGTGTATCGAGTTTTACTCTCAGGTCCATTACATACTGAATTTGATTTTTGCTATCTGAGTGTCTGTCCTCTCAAGTTTCTTTTTGGACATCTAAGAGCCCACGGGGCTGACGTCCATAAAGAAACTCGAAGGGGGAAACCCCTGTGGAGGCTTACAGGACCTTGCTCATGGCGAATAAGAGGGGTTCTAGCCATCTGTCCCAATTTTTCACTTCGTCTTTTACGAATTTACAAATCATTGATTTCAGTGTGCAATTGAACCGTTCGACCAGACCATCCATTTGTGGGTTTTAGACACTGGTACGCACCGATTTTATGTGTGTGACATAAACGCTATGCCCTGATCCTTGAAAATCTCTTTAGGGATTCCCACATGGGAGATATGGTGCGGAGTGCCACTGCTTTGGGATATCACGTTGCATAGTCTACTATAACAGGGGTTCTCAAAGTCTACATTCAAAGGTCCAAATCTGAATTTTCATAAATGACAAAGGTCCGGAACTATTGGTAATTACAAAACTAACTAATTTTATAAAAATGTATAAAAAAATCAACATTCATTTTATGAAAAAATAAGGTGCCTTTTATCCGGGCTTGGTCTGTGCTATCTGTTGAATCATCCACCGCAAGTGAAAGGCAGGGTGCATCTTTGATATCATCAGTTAACTGCTTTACTAAGTCATGGGCAAGCACCTCTGTCCTCCTGGTTGAAGTGTCATTGGACAGTGGAATTTTCTTTCATTTCTCTGACATCTCCTGTCTCTCCTTTCCCTCAACAAAGCAATGCTATCTCCACTAAACACTCCTTAACTATCTCTGCATCAGTGAATGGCTTCTTGCTTTTGCCTAGTACCCAGGCCAGACAGAAAGGTGGTTCTGCAGCTCTCTCTTGCTGTGTCACAACTCTCATAAGCAACTTATTTGTTGATTCATATGAAGACTTTAACTGTCGTAGTTTTGGTGTCCATACCTCTGTATTTTGTGGATATTGCAGTTTAAAATGACCATGTTTTGTTTCATAATGCCATTTGACATTTCCACTTTTTACAACTCCAACTGTCTCGTTACAAATCCAACAGAATGGCTTCGAGTTGGATTGGGGCAAAATGAACACATACCTCTCTCTCCAATCATCTTTGAAAACTCTATTTTCTTCGTCAACTTTTCTTTTCCTGGACAATGACATCCTCCACACACATTCAAATGCTTACTGCGGTGAAGTGTTGCTTTGCGCAACTCACGGCCAATTACGTTTATCAAAGTAGGAAATGCAGACTTTTAATTACTTACACACAATTACTGCTGTTGAATTACGAAATGGAGGTGGGTCCGGACTGAATTCCCTCCGAGTCCGGACTTTAAGAAGTGCTGTACTATAACTAACGCAAAACAATGTCCCCGTGCTGACCGTTTTCTATTGGCCCGATGAGGTCCATCCATACCAATTAATTCGAAGGGGACCTGCACAAGAGGAAGAGGGTGCAATGGCGCTTTTGGGGCAGCCGGTGTGTGGGTCCCTGCAATGCCAACAGGCCGGCACACGCCTCCCAGTTTGCCGTTTTTGCCTGTAAATAAATAAATAAATAAATCAGTCAGATAAAGTGAAAGTGAAACGACATTCAGCCAAGTATGGTGACCCATAATCAGAATTTGTGCTCTGCATTTAACCCATCCGAAATGCACACACAGAGCAGTGAACACACACACACACACTGTGAGCACACACCCGGAGCAGTGGGCAGCCATTTATGCTGCGGCGCCCGGGGAGCAGTTGGGGGTTCGATGCCTTGCTCAAGGGCACCTAAGTCATGGTATGCACTAAGTCATCATGCACTCCCCCCACCCAAGACTAGAACTCACAACCTTTCGATTGGGAGTCCAACCCTCTAACCATTAGGCCACGACTTCCCTCTAAATGTTGAAGAGGGGAAGGAGTCTGTGTGTGTGGTGTGGGGGGTGTTGAGGGGTATCAGAGAGCAGAGTTCAGCAAGGAGACAGCTTTAGGGAAAAAGCTATTCCTGAATCTGCTGGTCCTTGTCTGGAGGCTCCTGAAGCACCTCCCGGAGGGCAGGAGGTTAAACAGTCAATGGTCAGGGTGAGAGGAGTCCTTGAGAATCCTGCAAGCTTGTCGTAGACAGCGTTTCCTCTGGATGTCCTCAAGAACAGGAAGTGGTGTCCCTGTGATGCAATGGCAGTTTTCACCACCCTCTGCAGTGCTTTGTGGTCCCCATACCAGACTGTGATACAACTGGTCAGGATGCTCTCGATCGCACACCTTTAAAAGTTCACCAGGATGGCTGAAGACAGCTGGTTCTTCTTAAGTGTCCTGAGGAAGAAGTGGCACTGGTGAGCTTTCTTGACCAGGCTAGAGGTGTTTGTGGCCCAGGACAGGTCCTCCGAGATGGTGGTTCCCAGGAACTTGAAGCTGGAGACACGTTCAAAAACCATCTCATTAATATGGATGGATAATGTGGATAATATGGACTTAAAACATGTTGGCACAGTTGCTTGGGTGAGTGACAGGTTGAAAATATCTGTGAAGACCCCTGCACGCTGCTCTGCACATGCCCTAAGCACACGTCTAGGAATGCCATCCGGGCCAGCAGCCTTGCGTGTGTTGATGCAGCTCAATGCAGTGTGGACATATGTGGAGGCGAGCTTCAGAGGTTGGTGGTCTGCTGAGTGTGCAATTTTGGTGGCCGTCTCCTTGCTGTCGCTTTTGAAGCGAGCATCAAAGTAATTTAGCTCCGTGACAGTTGTTCTTTTATATCCACTATCAGTGTTTAATTATTGCTGTGGATAGGCATCATGAACTAGATCAGTAATTTAGTTTTAAGTGAACATGGTATGAATACACATATTTATTAAGCATTTATAACATGTGAGCTCAAAATGGCTCACTATTTGGCAGCTATTGCATTAAAATCACCCTTTTTATTCATGCTGTTTATAACTGCTTATCAATCAATTTATAATGCATTTGTAAATTAGTTGTTTGACATTTATGAACACCATTATAAACCCTTTATAAAGGGAATCTTAATGTAAAGTGCTGTCATTAATTATTTTTATTAATAATCACACTTTTACAAACATCTATAAATATGTCTGAAATGTAAAAAGACTAACTAACAGAAGCTAAATAGTTGATTAATTAACTAGTAAGATTTTATCTAGAAATCAGTCCTCCTGTCCAATCTTCCTATTATACAGTAAGTATTTTGTGTATATTTGAACCAACTTTGCTTACATTCTTTTGCAAATCATGCAGTGAATGAAACTGACTCACTTAATTTCTGTTTTCCCCAGCTCTAAACAAGCATGTATAATTCATCCTGGCAAACAGACAATTCAACCTCCATATTCAATTAGGCTTTATTTTGTCAGGGACATTTTGTCTCTCTCTTTATTATTGTCATTATAGCATTATTCTTCATTGTGGGAACAGCAATTCATTGTAGGTTCCTTTTGGGTGTTTCTCCATGGGAACCTTATTTCCAACTTGGTGTTTCCAATAAACATCACTATACTGGAGCTTGTTTTTGCATTCAATGCATTGTAGACATATTATCAAATTTCCTTCTGTGGAGGGTGACCATTTATGTAATGTTCTCATTGGATTTGGTTGGACTTTACCGTGCATTAATCAGCCTGTTTACCTTTCTACCATTTACCTGGATTATCCCCTTTGCCTTGGTTGCCTGACTGGACTGATGTTTGTGTTTGGACCTTTTGCCTGCCTACTCACCTTTGCCTTTTGGATTAATGCTGTGTGTGTTGTTGGACTGCTGGTTTTGACCCTCTGTCTGTCTTCACGTTCCTGTCCATTGAAACTGCTCTTAATAAACTCCCACATATGGATTCTAACTCAACCTCTGGTTACAATATTCTGCACACACATAAATAAAATGATCTAAAACAACAGGTACAACACTATGCAAACACAACATGAATGAGTACAGAAACATTTATAGCTCCCAATGAACAGATGAAACATTGTGGATGAGGATCTTCTGTAGTTTGATTTTTATAGTTTCATAGTTTTCATATACATTTTCTCTAGACTTAGTATTACTATTATTTCAAGAATGTCATATTCAGGTTGTTAAAACTGTCATTTGACATTTATTTTGAGTTTACTGTCAGCATGGGTCACTGTTTACGCATGCTTCTTCGCTTATGTGGATTTCTATTTAAAAAAGCTACCCCCAAAGGCCATTTTCGGCCCAGGACAAACCCTGTATTGGTAATGTTGTCACACAGCTGGAGTCACAATTGATCCAGATAATGATGCCAAATTAAATATACCCTGAGAATGTCCAGTAGCTTAATTATCATTCATTACATCCCCTGTACTAATATGTTCACACAAGCCATATGGTTGGCAGTCCTTGAATCCTTAATACGGTTCTGTTCATTCAAAGTTTAGTTATTTAGTGGAGTGACAATAACAGAACCCATGCATTCCATCACCGCACTCACACTATACATTTTCAGACTCACACGTCACAACTGTATTTTCTGGAAAAAGTCCTGAAATCAGGATGGTAGCTCTCCAGGAGCAGGTTTGGAGACCCCGGTATAGATCCAGTCAATTTCATGGATGAAATCATGTTTTAGTTCAACTTTTTTCACGTCAAATGTGATAAACAGTTTTGGATGTTGTTATCTTTGATATTTGCTTTAGCCACTGTTGTAATGGTTATAGGTGATATTCACAAATAGATTATGGGCTTGACCCTTATTACACATTCATAGACAGTATTTGAGCCTCTAAATTGTAAGCTGCTGTGTAAGCTGGACATTTCAATACTCACAACTACAGTATAAGTAACAAGGTTGTCAATCTCAAAAACACTGACTGTGTGAACATAGCCTATACTCTATGCAAACAAAACAGGAGTGAGCACAGGTATATTTATAGTTCTCTGTGAACAGATGAAACAAACTGAATGAGGTTCTTTTGCTGGCTGCTGGCATCAAACGTAGCAATTCTTATTTTGCACGCTGTACCATCAAACAAGGTATGAAAATGCTTTAATCATTATTCCCATACCATTTTTAACAGTAAAATAGCAAGATTTATTACAAGATTTGATCCAGAGGTAAGTCTGTCTGTCCAGAATTACTACAGTAGTAACGTGCAGATAATTTAAATTGACTTACCTGTTTTCGCTGCTCATAAAATATTATGAAAAACTCATTGTTTTCTGTTTGCCCAGTTCTCTGCAACCATGTGTAATTCTTCCTTCACTATCAACAAATCAGTCTCATTTATCAGTGGAGATATAAGTTGGTTCTGCATGTGCCAGGAACGTTTTGGCCTTGCTGTCTTTATTTACACTTCAGTACTGTGCTTCATTGTGGGAACACCAATGCATTGCTGGTCTCTCTGGGTGTTTCTCCGTGGGAACTTTAAACCAAACATGGTGTTTCCACTGAACAGCACTATACTGGAGCTGATTTTTAGCATCCAGTGCATTTTAGACTTCATTGATTTCAAATATTCAACAACAGTGAGCTACAACTTTGCTACCTTTCTCATTGGTCTCAGCTGGACTTTCAGACCTCTTATCCAGATGTGCATGTGTATTGAGCAATATCTGGCAGTGATCCATCCAGTAACATTCCTGAGATTTAAGGCCTTCCAGTACAGGACTGCATTGGCAGCAGCAGCTTGGCTGATTGCAGTGGGCAACAGCTCAAGGCTCGTTTCCATCAGGATTGACTTTTTTCGAGACCATATATACTTTTTCGTTTTTTGCATTGCAGTGATGACGACCTCTTTTTGCTCTGTTTCTGTCCTTTGTGCCCTGGAGCGCCCAGGTCCAGGTGATCAAAATAACGTAGAAATGACTAGACACAATAAAACCAACAAGGGCAGAGTTACAGAAAACCAGCAAAAAAGGAAGGCCTTCAGAATCATCTGTCATATTTTAGCATCTAGTCTGGTTTGTTATTTGCCTCTAGTAGTAGCTTATTTCATGTGCGTATCTGATATAATCAGTAAACACATATATATATGTGAAGTTCTCCCACCTATTCTCTCCATCACTGTAATTACTGTTTCCATTTCACCACTATTCAGGATGTATAGCGAAGGCCATCTGAAAAACATCATGTGCTTTTCAAAGCTTAGTGGACATTTACAATTACTGTTTACCTGAATTAATTTAGACAAGAATCCAGCATCTTGGATGGTTGAAAATGCAAATTTTTAAAAATGGGTTTCAAAATACAAGCTTTAAAAAAATTGATACCACTATTGTCTCTGTGTAAACTACAAAAACTGATGAAAATTGTGATCATGCACATATATTCAGTCTACATAAGTACACAGGCAAGTAGTGTCTTCAGGATACTGTCAATTACTGGCCTGGCATGCAAAATACTGCATTTTTGTTGTTGTTTTCACAGATCTGTTTAAACAGGGATCATTTTGACAATGTTGTCGTCTGTATGTAAAAAAGGACTATAATTGTAGGGAGCATGACGTGGTGTGGTTTAAATTTACCTTTAGAAGACAAATGAAAGGAAAAACTGAGAATCTAATCGAAGTTTAAGGATTGTTTCATTTTAGATTTGTTAAAATGGATATGACATAGTGTAATAGTGTAATATATCTGTGTGTGCTCAATTCTTAATTGCAGTCTTTTAGACATAATTGATATGCGTCTTTTGTGCATTTTAATTAAATAAAAGATGTTACCCCAGTTCTTTCACATTGGAAAATTATGTGTAATTACTATGCATTTGATTAATTAAAACAAACAGAAAATATAACAAAATCCATACAGAGGCTTGAATTTATATTTTGTTTGAACATTTTTAATGAAAGAGATCAGCAAATATTTTCAATGAAAATATAAGTCAATAGCTGAAATGAATGGATATCATTATTGCATAAATTATTTTCCCCCTCACTGAATCAGCGAGGCTGCTTTGCAAATCTTAGCATAGAGACATTATGACTCATTGCTTTTAGATGTTCACCTGGCCAAGCACCTGGCAAAAACATGCAAAACTCTATTGCGACTAAGTTGGTGTTCAACAATGCTTAATAACATTCTAAAAGGTCATAATTTTCTATTCAAATACTGCATCAAAATTTGTTTGCACCATTTCATATACTTTTGAAACTATCACTCATAAACACACATTTTGACATAAGCTAAAGCAGTAGGAGCAGTCCTCAAATACAGTATGAATGGATACAGTAGCATTTATAGTTTCTGATGAAATTGTGAAACATGATGTATAAGGCACTTTCTGCTGCTTCTGTAATCCTCATTTGCATTTTAAGTTGAAAATTCACACCATTTTTCACACACACAGAGAGAGAGTGATTAGAGAGTGAGTGATTAGTAATGGAAAAAATGCAAGTAAAGGAAAATAAATGCAACCAAATGTATTTCATTTTTTAAACTGGGATTATTAAACTAATTCAAATCTCATTGTTGCACAAGCCTATAAACAGAAGCACTAGGGGGCCATGGAGTTGACTGTGGTCAACCAGGGGCAGATTTAAAAATAAACTTTCTATTCTAAAAATAAAGTTCATGTTATCCTTATAAAATATATTATTTTTTGATTTAGTACAGACCTTAATAAGATTTTTTACATTTTAATAAGACATTTACATAAAAGTGATAGTTGTTCATGAGTCCCTTGTTTGTTCTGAAATGTTAAACTGCCTGCTGTTCTTCAGAAAAATCCTTCAGGTTCCACAATTTCTTTGGTTTTTCAACATTTTTGTATATTTGAACCCTTTCCAACAATGACTGTATGATGAGATCCATCTTTTCACACTGAGGACAACTGATGGACTATATGCAACTATTACAGAAGGTTAAAAGGCTCATTGATGCTCCAGGGGCAGATTTAAAAATAAACTTTCACTTTTCAGCAAACTGACTAATATTTTCACTTACCTGAAGGAGTGCTTAGCCTTTTACTATTACCTGCCCTCCACTCCAGCAATCTCCATCTGTTTCCATTCCAGTTATCATCTGCATACCTATATGGACTCCTGTCTTACCCTTTGTTTCTCCTCCTTGTTCACCTGTTTGTGAGTTTCTATTCATGTTATCCTTATAAAATACATTATTTTTTGATTTAGTACAGACCTTAATAAGATACTTTTACATAAAAGTGATAGTTGATCATGAGTCCCTTGTTTGTTCTGAAATGTTAAACTGCCTGCTGTTCTTCAGAAAAATCCTTCAGGTTCCACAATTTCTTTGGTTTTTCAACATTTTTGTATATTTGAACCCTTTCCAACAATGACTGTATGATGAGATCCATCTTTTCACAATGAGGACAACTGATGGACTATATGCAACTATTACAGAAGGTTAAAAGGCTCACTGATGCTCCAGAAGGAAACACAATTTAAGAGCCGGGGGTGAAAACTTTTTGAATATGATAATCACAGTATATGTAACTTATTTTGTCTTCTGAGAAACATGCAAGTATCTTCTGTAGCTTCTGAAGGGCAGTACTAAATGAAAAAATATATGATATTTAGGCAAAATAAGAAAAAAATTACACCATTCTGTTCTAAAGTTTAGATGTTCAAAAGTTTAAGCAGCACAACGGTTTCCAGCAATGATATAAAACCAGCATTTGAGTGATTTCTGAAACGAAATTTAATGAAAATTTAATTCAGCTTTGCATCACAGGAATAAATTCTATGATAAATTATTAAGATAGAAAGTCTTTATTTTAAATTGCAATAATATTTCATAATATTAGATTATTTTATCAAATAAATGCAGCTTTGATGAGCAGAAAAAACTTCTTTGATAAACATTATTATAAACATAGTTTACAAAAGTGATAAAACTTTAACTTTTTTTACAAATAGTCACGATAGAACAAAACAACCACTGTAATAACAAATTGCCACATTCATGTTCATCTGTTTGGGAGAAAACCAAATGCTTTCAGCACCACTCAATGGACATTTCACTTCGAAAGTGTAGGAAAACTTGCAAGCAGCAACAAAATATAATTGTGCAGAAATGTCAAAACAGGGATGTTCTTCCTGTGTTCGCTACACATATCTGTAAATGTTCTCAGGGGTGTAGCCATCATGTAATATATATATATATATATATATATATATATATATATATATATATATATATATATATTAGGGGTGTAACGGTTCACAAAATTCACGGTTCGGTTCGATACGATACACTGATGTCACGGTTCGGTTCGGTTCGGTTCGATACGTTTTAGATACAGCAAAATGTAAAAACATCTCAACTTTTCAGAATGCCGCAAGCGCACCGCGGGTCATGTGACAAGAACCAACCAATCAGCTTCATCCTTTCCCGTAACAACGTTGAGAGCTCAGCCAAGATGAAGGAACAGCTGATCATAGTTGTATATGGATTGCAATTTTGAAATAAATTCAGTAGCAGAGCTACTGCAAGCGATTTTTAGAGCTGCAAATCCATTTATCCTTCGCTGAAATTTCCGCGTCTCATGGAGAGAGCACGTCATTGTTGCTTAGCAAAGACAGACGCCTCAGGAGAAAGACTCGCTTAGCGTTTTCCATGCGTTTTTAGGCACGATATGTGAACGGCCCCTAAGGCGCTCGCTCACTCAGCACGCGCTGAAGGCTCGTTGCAAAATGTCTAATGCATTTAACAGACCAGAAATATAAGATCCTAAAATAACCAACAGGTCTGGTGTTTGGGTTGGATTCCCTGTAAGCTATAATGTCTAAATGCTGCAGGGATAGTTTGCTGCGTGCATGTTTCTCCTTTTTTTCGTCTTTTCCCAGATAGTACTGACGCATATATCCCAGATATTCCCGCTGGTTTTTTTTTTTTTTTTTTTTTTAATCCCGCTGGTGTACCCTGTCATGTTGCAGATGCGACATACCGTTGTTTATTTATCCACCACTCTCTTGCCATCACCATTATAGCTTAAAGGGAATCCAAAGTGCACCCAAACACCAGACCTGTTGGTTATTGGAGGATCTTCTCATTTCTAGTCTGTTAAACGCATTGGCTATTTTGCAACGAGCCTTCAGCGTGTACTGAGTGAGCGAGCGCCTGCTGAGTAGCCTAACATAAACATATAAGATGGTGTTTTTTTCTTCTTCGGGAGTGTCAGGGGCGTTGCCTGTTACGTTGTTTGGGTTATTGGGCTACCTTGTTGAACGCATATCATTATATTTCTTTCTCTCTCTTTTTTTTTTTTTTTTCAAATATAATTAATTACTCCAACGAACCGTTCGGTATACATAATGCGTACCGCGTACCGAACCGAAAGCGTCGTACCGAACGGTTCAATACGAATACGCGTATCGTTACACCCCTAATATATATATATATATATATATATATATATATACACTCACCAGCCACTTTATTGGGTACACCTGTTCAATTGCTTGGTAACACATATTGGCAGCAACTCAATGCATTTAGGCATCTAGATGTGAAGACGACCTGCTGAAGTTCAAAGCGAGCATCAGAATGGGGAAGAAAGGGGATTTAAGTGACTTTGAACATGGAATGGTTGTTGGTGCAAGAGGGGTTGGTCTGATTGTTTCAAAAACTGCTGATCTTCCTGGATTTTCACGCAGAACTTTCTCTATAGTTTACAGAGATTGGTCCGAAAAAAGAAAATATCCAGTGAACGGCACATATTGGGTCAATGTGTTGGGTTATCTTAAAATGTGTTGGGTCATTTTTTTTTTTTTTTTTTCGTCGTTGGGTTATTTTTGGTTATAACCCAACTGTTGGGTTAAATATGTTTCCTGCTTCACTCCGGTTAAAATTTTTACGATCCAGTCAGCATTCAGCAGAGCACGGACATCAGTGGCAGCCTGTCTGATTATGAAAGGTAAGTAACTGTTAATATAATCATACGATGTATATAACCGTAATAACATTAAGTAATGTGTCTGATACGTTAATTATTTTTTTATACATTAAAAAAAGTTTTAATTCCCTTTAGTCCGTTTGTTTCCCCGAGAGAATCGGATTGATTGTAATGAATGCTATTCTTGTTTGCTTGCCAGCATTAATACATTAAAAGATTACCTGCAAAACATTTCATACAAGTATTACTTAAAGTTAATAAAAATGTCTGGTTAAATGTAAAAGTTGGATGAAATCATTAGATTTACGCTAGACCATTTATCAGATCGGACAAGTGAAAGAAGCTGAGCTCACACACATCCGTCATGCGACAGACAACAGACTATGAGAATCGTTTGAATTAACCTGCAATTTTCTGTTATATAAATTCAAAACCCAGATAAAAGAAAAGTGCGCAGTCGTGAGGCAATACACTCTTTCAGCAAAATTTATACCCGTGCCCCAAATTTACATAACGTTACTACTACAACAAACCTTTAAGAGGGGAGCGTAAAACAGAAGCCATTTTCGTCTTAGCACACCAGCACTAATTAATTGTACAGTAAAAGTGTTTTAATGGTTTATTCATATTGAATATTGTTATGCATCTATTAGAATACCCTATAATTACAGCGATTTTAGACGTGTTTTTTAAATGTGTTGTACTAAATGTGTTTATACTTATGTTTTAGACAATGGACTTTTTCGTGAAAGAAAAATTGCAACAATATAATTTCTGCCTGTTAATTGAAACATTTCAAGATAAGAAACCTATTTAAATTAATGATACATAAGTTTTCAATTTTACTTAGACCTATGACTTCCAAAAATTATGAAAAAAGACAAATGAGGTGAAATAAGTGTATTGTTGTATTCCGTCCAACAATGCTTCCTTTCAATTACAGTGTACTTGTGTTCCTCCATACAAGTCCAAATCAGTTAAAGGGTAAAGGGTGGTAAAATTTACTCACATAAGCCGCAAATATTGCCACAAATTTTCTGAAAGGAAGTGAAAACTGGTTTAGTCTGTCTCTTAGTGCAAATGATAGTAGATCCCCACAAAGACTGTAAAAATTAAACTGTAAGCTTAGTTTTTTTGTTGTTGTTGTTTTTAGCTTGTACTTTCTCTGTACTTTTGTCATTTAAAGGCCTTCGTGCAGAAATTGTCTTTAAACCCTTCCTGCCATCTGCACCATACCACACAAATGGAAAAATGGTGTGAACATCATACACAGAAATACACGGAAACGTCATTGACATTCAACCTGTAAGTAAAAGCAATACTTAAAATTACAGTGCCCTTTGTAGTCAAGTCACCTTTATTTATTTTGTATAAGACACACGTTGTACAATACAAATCATTCCAAGAATATATATATATATATATAAGACAAAATTTTAATTTTTGGGTGAATTATCACTTTAACCATTTTAAATTCACTATAGCTTTTAACTAATTTAAATTCACCCATTTGTAAAGTGAGTGTATCAATGAAATATCATCACAATGCATGTTAACTGAACTGTTTTTTTTTAAATTCTTTTAAGGTTGACACTAATTGGTGCTGTACATGAATCATGAGACAAGCATGTCCTGGTGCTTAGTGACAAGGAAAACTCATCCCAAGATTTTAAACGGGGAGGCGATGGAACAGAAGACGATACTACAAGCAGTCGATCTGTGTTTCAAACTTTTCTTTGTATATGACATCTAATACCTAAAGCCCTCTGCTCATATTTGAGAGTTTTTGGAACACACACTCTTTAATAGTTTCTTCTGCAGACTGTCTCCTCCTTAAAAACTTTGTATTTAGTAATCAGTAAAAAACTTTATTTTATTGATCATCAGTAGCTAGTATATTTTTTATTATTATTACTTAATTATATGGTTCTTTTTTGTTTTCATATGTTATGTTAATTTTATTTGAAAGTCGCAACATTTGCCAAGTGTGGTAACCCATATTCGGAATTGGTGCTCTGCATTTAACCCATCCAAGTGCACACACACAACAGTGAGAAGTGAACACACACCCAGAACAGTGAGCAGCTATAGATCCAACCATTAGGCCACAGCTGTGAACTGTATTTGCACATTTGTGTGTTTTGATATGAATGTGAATTGACACATTTGTTTGTACATCTTGAAAATGTCAGTTGTCTTTTTAAACATTCTTGTTCATTTAAATAAAATATTTTAAAATATATTTGTAAATGTGTTATTTGCATATTAAAATAAAATCAGTAATTTACAACAAAGTAGTTTCAAAATATGGTTGTATTAAGTAATTTTTAATAAAACACTGATGTATTATTTTTAACCAAACATTTTTTAGTGTGTGGACAAAAATGCCTTGTTGAGGTCAGAGGAAAATGGGTGGATTGGTTAGAGATGATAGAAAGGCAACAGTAATTCAAATAACCACTCTTTACAACTAAGGTATGCAGAATACCATCTCTGAATGCACAACACATCGAACTCTGAAACAGATGGGCTACAGCAACAGAAGACCACATTGGGTGCTGCTCCTGTCAGCTAAGAAAAGGAAACTGAGGCTATAATTAGGCTAAAATGGTTTCCCACTGCTTTGTGTTTGGTGAAGGTGTGTGTGTGTTCATTGCTGTGTGGGTGCACTTTGGATTGGATAATGCCACATCACATATTTGGCCACATGCCACATCATGTCATGTCACATCACTTTCAAATCACTCTCTGGCACACCAAAATTGGACAATAGAAGACTGGAAAAACGTTGCCTGATCTGATGAATCTCGATTTCTGCTGCGACATTCAGATGGTAGGGTCAGAATTTGAAGTAAAGTACAATGAAGCATGGATTCATCCTGCCTTGTCTCAATGGTTCAGGCTGCTGGTACTGTAATGGTATGGGGGATATTTTCTTGTCACAATTTGAGCCCCTTAGTACCAATTGAGCATTGTTTAAATGCCACAGCCTACCTGAGTATTGTTGTTGATGAATTTATGTGGTATTAAAAGTAGGGGGATACATCTGCCGGGTGATCTATGCCCTGTAGCAGAAATGAGTCGAAGAGACAAATTAAAGAGTCTATCAGAGCTGTGTGCATTGAAACATGAGCTGAATTCCTCAGGAAGTCATAAATCAGTTCTAGTGCCACAAGAACCAAGCAGATTACCAACCAACTTGTTCACACAACAGCTTTCAACATGAACACCACTAGAGCATTTATTCACAATTTCAATTCGAAGAAGAGATTGTCAAATTTGTTGTTCATAATTGAAATGCAACACTGGACATCACATGGAAACCCATGAGAGTACTGCACAAGTCCCATTGACTCCCCCATCCAGCAGAACCATACTGAAATTCCTAAGGGGGAAGGGCTTTAAACCTTTGTCTTCACAGAAAAGTCCCTTTGCCAGAGAATGGCAAAGAAACTGCTTTTTATACATTATATATGGACCAGAATGAACTCAAAAAGACTTCTAAATGAATTGTTCCATTGCTTAACTCCATATTCATTTACATGTAACCCACACATTTGACTATCATGTATAATCACTTATTGTGTATGTCTTTTGATAACTATAGGATACATAGTCATGTCTAGTATTGACATAATCGAATTTTCTTGCTTGATATTGTCCTGACAATCATTTATTTGTAAAATATATCATAATTGTGTTATAGGAATCATGTCCAAAATTAGATCCTGTGAGGCAAGAACCACATGCTTGGTAAGATAAACAAATGATTTATGACCCCAGACCCAAGACCATATCTGATTGGTCTAGGCAACATTTGAGGGGTGGCCCACAAGGAAGTTTAAATACGTTGGACCCCATGAAATTCTGCTTTTAGTCTGCTTTTAGTCTAGCATTGCTTGTGCTATCAGTCATGTGGGCTTTTAGTCTGCTTTTAGTTCCAGCCTTGCTCGTGCTATCAGTCATGCCTGCTCTTAGCTTGTAGCTTTGCTACCTAGCTTTAGCTTGTAGCATCTAGCCATGCGGTTAGTCGTCATTGTTCTTTGAGCGCGGTTCCAGCGTGCCTGCCTGCTGCTACTATGCCACAATGAGAAGGAACACAACCTAGTCTCGTCAAACTTTATTTCTTTTCTTTTCCGTTTGAGAGTTTCGTGTTCTGAGTTAAGTTTTGTAACGTCGAGTCTCCAACGCCTGACCTCGGATGCCCGTTCAACTTCAACCAGCGCACACGACTCTGCACTTTCAGCCAACGCCCAACAACCACGGGCTTCACTACTGAACTTCCAGCCAATCAGCGACACCGGGATACCCCTTTCAACAGGAGTCCCTTTCACAGGAAACTAAGGCAACGTATCCCCAGATATTTGTTGTGCTGGTGTATCTAATATAATTTTAGTCACATTGAGGAACTCAATGCAAGGGCTAATTACGTGATTGATGGTTCTTCATGTCTATGCAATTTAACGTATTGCTGTAAACTTGGGATTCCATATTTCCATTCTCTTAAACTCATCTTTCCTTAACTTTCGACCTTCCTACAACTTGTGTGAATGTGTGTGTGCGTGCGTTTATGTGTTAGATTAGTTTATATGTCTTAGATTTATCTAATAAAGCCTTATTCATATTGAAAAGAGAAGTATCTTGTGTTTTGTGCTTACAAGTTAATGTCTTAAACTGCCGATCTTGTTACTGTGCTAATTGATAGTGTTTCACTATAGTTTGGATATTAGTATCCAGCACAGATTTGATGTTAAACGGCTAGTTCACTGAATCGCAGGGCGTCTCCGTGACCAGCCGTGAAACAGTGATTCTGTTCAAATTCCCTTTAAAATCTTAAATTATTCCCTTTGAGCTAAATTGACCTGTTTCCCTTACAGCCCATAGTGGTAATTGTTAACATACATATATGTAGCGCCCCCTGCCCTCCTAGGTGTGTCCTGACCTAAGTTCTAATGGGTGGAGCACCGGGTTCCTTTTATTGGTGTCTCTCGACTATAATTTAAGCCCCCATCTCTGATACCACGTTTTAAAGAGAGTTATTAGTTTCCTAAATGACTAATCTGAAACACGTATCCAAAAGAAATAATTTATTTAACAAACAAAAAAAATATATAATAACAATAAGGAAAATACAATATATAATTATATTTATAGATATATATTAATAGGATGGTATGAATATCAGATATAAATGTTCAGATGATATATATTAACAATAACCACTAGGTAATTTCAATATGAATAAGTACAGGTATTAATATTCAATACTGATAAACCAGTAATACATGGATTAGAATGCTCAGAAAATCCCTTAGGGAAATATACCCAAGTTTACAAGACTCAATACCTTTGGTTTCTTATTTAGCACTAGATGTACACTCTTTGCAGAACAAACTGAGAATTATCAGTGAAAAATAAATCCACTTAATTCACTTACTACTTAGGGCACTTATATCACTAGTAATCCAAAGTAACACGTTTCAGCGTTTTATGAACTGTAACCGTAGACTTAATATACAAAAAAAACAATAGATAAAAGTGGGCCCACTCACACCATAAACACACTCAAACCAAACCCCGATGCAGGCCTGATTCGTTGCTTGGGTACGTAGTGGCCTTTAAAATGCAAAATGGCCTCTTCACTCTTCAGTGAGCTAAAATAAGACCAATAAGCAGTACCTGTAAGTCCATACGCGGCTCCGATTTTCGTCAACCGCGGCTCGCACCACCTCCGCTAACAGCCGTCGCTCCCTCGATGCCGGAGGAACACCCAACACTCCCGGTGGCTGGGCGTGCTATCCGGTTGCGGCTGTACAGTCCCTCGTTATCAGAGGACCTGTGAGCGCTTCCGGTGGCTCAACAGGGCTATCTGATCTCCTTTTACTCTTCCCACGTCGACTGTTTTACTCACAACAGCACGATGAATAGGATAAACTAAGTCTAAAATTACAATCTTTCTAACTGAAATCGCTGTATATTCACACAGGCCTCAACGTCTTTCACTCGAAAACGAATCAAAATAAAACAGGCAAACACATTTCCTGTGTTCAATCAGACACTTAACTAACAAAAGACGTATCTAAAGAAATATGAAGACTTAACTCAAGTTTTTTTTTGGGTTATTAAACGGGTAGATTTCGATTAGAACCAACCTTTTTGCGCACCTATTCTCATATCGCCTCTCCTCTCGTCTTTTTTTCTCCCGACCTCCGGATAAACCAATCACATGAGACTCACGTATATTGGAGGTGGGTATTAACTAATAAACATCCAATCAAACAGGAATCGATCTAACCTGATAGCGAAATCCACGTTTTTGTTCAAGTACATATCAACCAACCCTTAAAGTTTTACTCATTCCCTTAAAGGGGAAACTCACTTTTACAAGCTCTTTGTAGAAGATGCATAGTAAAACATTTAAAAGGACTAATCTTAACAGAATATGGTTATGTTGACATCATTCACTAATAACCTATATGGCTATTATAAATTGGACATTATACATGCACACTTTACATTAAAACTGTTTTATATTCATATAACCCTCCCTGATAAGGGGGTTACACCCTCCCCCTTCTAATTTCTCATGCCCTCATGAGACTAGACATTTTTAGGACTGAATTACTGTTCGGACAGTAGGGCAGGGGTTTGTAGGAACACACTGGGGGCACTGGGCCATTGGGTGGCACCATACAGTGTGGCAGACCTTCTTTGTCTTGGACAGCTCTTCAATGTGAACGACCATCCCTCGATGGACCAAAGTTAATGGCCTATCCGCTGGATGTCCTAGTTCATCATAACACAGCTTAATCACTGGTCTTACTTCTCTCCGGGATTTACGACACACCGGTGGTACTGGTTCATCAGGGGGTACATTCATTGTGTCCTCTTCTCCCCCTTCTAAACTCTGAGCATTCTCAACTTCAGGAAACAGATTTAGGATCTCTTGGGGTTCATTTTCTGGTGGATCCTCTCTCCCTGCACAATCCTGATTTAGCTCTGGTACAACTACAGGAGGTTCAGTTACAGGTTCCAAGTCACGTTGAGGTGATATCGGCCTTTGGTAGCTGATCCTTGCTGGGCTGTAATAGCAGCGATCATCATCCTCACTCTCCGAAGATTCTTGGCTGTCACAGACGATCTGATTAACGTTATCTTCGTTCTGCTTTCTTTGTCTTCTTTTAACCATTTGTGCTCTTGTTACAGGTGGCTGTACCAGTTGGTTCAAGTCCCCAGGCTTAGAGAACCTCACCTTGTCCCCAATGGGTAACAGGTGGTCTCTGTGAAGGGTCCTTATTCCACCCATTCCTCTCTCTGGCTCCAGTTTATAGACTGGTAAGTCTTTAAACTTCTCAATGACCACATAGGGTAACGAGTTCCAGCGGTTTTGAAGTTTATGCTTTCCTGTGCAGGCAAGATTTCTGATGAGGACTCGGTCTCCCCTTTCCAAGGTTTGTGGTTTCACTCTTTGATCATAAAGCCTCTTGTTTCGTTGATGAACCTTCAGGGAAGTCTCAGCCGCTAACTGATATGCCTGCTGAAGATCTTTCTTCATTCTCTCTACGTACTGCAAATGATTGACTCCTTTCGGATTACTAGGGGAGGTACCGAAACACACATCGATGGGCAGTCGAGCCTCTCGCCCGAAGAGAAGACGATAAGGAGAATAGCCCGTTGCCTCATTTTTTGTACAATTATAAGCATGTACAAGCTGAGGGATGTATTGACTCCACTTACTCTTATTAGCCGGATCCAGAGTACCGAGCATGGAGAGTAAGGTACGGTTAAAGCGTTCTGGTTGAGGATCACCTTGGGGGTGATAGGGTGTCGTCCTCGATTTTCGGATTCCAAGCATTCCCAAAAGTTCTCTTATCAGTCGGCATTCAAAATCACGTCCCTGATCGGAGTGAATGCGTGACGGCAGTCCATAGTGTACAAAGAATTTTTCCACCAGGACTTTGGCCACAGTGACTGCTCGCTGGTCTTTGGTAGGGAATGCCTGTGCGTATCGAGTGAAATGATCAGTTATTACTAGTATATTGGCAATACCCTTGGTGTCTGGCTCCAGAGACAAGAAATCGATGCATACCAAGTCTAGTGGACCAGTACTGGTAATGTGGCTCAGGGGAGCAGACTTTTGAGGTAATGTCTTTCTGGTAATACAAGAACCACAAGTCTTTATGTACTGCTCAATGTCAAGAGCCATGCGGGGCCAGTAAAATCGATCTCTTATTAGCTCCGTCGTCCGATCCACCCCAAGGTGACCAGAATCATCATGTAGAGAGTGCAGGACGGTCTGGTGATATTTGGCCGGCAGAACCAGCTGAACTCTCTCTTTTCCACAGGGGCTTTGGGAAACTCTGTATAGCAACTGATTTCGAATGACCAGTTTTGGGCCTTGACGTTGTAGAAGATTAAGCCCTGGATCAGAGCTCTTCTGAGGGGTAAGCACTTTGCCAACTTCAATGTCATGTTTCACCACTCCGATAATGGGGTCCTTTTCTTGTGACATCTTCAGGTCTTCATGGGACAACTGCTCCATATGACACATTTCAAGTGAAATCGGGCAAGAGTAAGCAGTAGGTATGCTATCAGGTGAAACTCCTAAATGGTCCACAATCCTGACGGATTCGTCATTCCCAGAAGAACTGGCCAACTGGCAGATTGCTTTGACCCCAGACTGTGGAATTTCAGTCCAAGAGGCAGACACAGCAGGGTTGGTAGGATATCGGGATAGCACATCCGCGTCAGTGTTATGTTTTCCAGGCTTGTATTGCAGGCTGAAGTTGTAGGCAGCTAGGGCGGCTAACCAGCGATGTCCTGTTGCATTCAGCTTCGCACTAGTCAGTACGTAGGTAAGTGGATTGTTATCGGTTCTAACAACAAATTGAGCTCCATATAGGTAGTCGTGAAACTTATCGACAACAGCCCACTTCAATGCTAGGAATTCTAACTGGTGAATGTGGTAACGCTGCTCCGAAGTACTCAACTTTCTGCTAGCAAAGGCGACGGGTCGAAGTCCCTCAGGATGCTCCTGGTTCAAAACAGCACCAAGGCCACTCAGACTAGCATCAACGTGGAGTACATAAGGCAGGGAGTTATCAGCGAAGGCCAGTACTGGTGCATTGGTTAGGCAGTGTATAATGGCTTTGAAGGCTTCTCCACAGGACTTGTCCCATCGTGCTCCAAAGGGGTCAGTCTCCTTGTAGTAGTTCTTTCCATTCCTCTTTCCTGATCCTTTTACAGGTGGGTAGCCTTGCGTGAGCTCCGTCAAAGGTCTTACTACTGAGGAGTACCCCTTAATGAAACGGCGATAGAAACCGCAAAATCCTAGGAAAGACCGTAGGGATTTCAGGTCTGTAGGTTCTTTCCACTGAGTTACGGCTGACACTTTCTCTGGATCTGGAGCTATTCCTGCAGCTGAAACAATATGCCCCACATATTTGACCTGTTGCTGACAAAACTGACACTTGTCGATAGAGACTTTTAACCCCCATTCTTCCAGGCGATCCAGAACTTTCATTAGTCGCTCCTCGTGTTCTTCGAGTGTTCTGCCGAAGACTATAAGGTCATCAAGGTAGACGATTACCTGTAGGAGGTGCATGTCACCTACCACCCTCTCCATTAGCCTCTGAAATGTCGCTGGGGCCCCAGTGATACCTTGTGGCATTCGTTGAAATTGGTAGAACCCCAGTGGACATATAAAGGCCGTCTTTTCTCGGTCCTCAGCGGACATAGCTATTTGATAATAGCCGCTTCGCAGGTCTAGG
Organism: Carassius gibelio; assembly: GCF_023724105.1. Classification (NCBI taxonomy): domain Eukaryota; kingdom Metazoa; phylum Chordata; class Actinopteri; order Cypriniformes; family Cyprinidae; genus Carassius; species Carassius gibelio. The sequence continues at coordinate 5,751,991 of NC_068412.1, read as the reverse complement.
ACTGAAAACCATCGGCTACCAGTCAAACAGTCTAAAGCATCATCAATCCTGGGAGTGACGTATTGGTCGGGTATAGTGCGGCTGTTTAAGGTACGATAATCGATGCACATCCGTACAGCACCATTTTTTTTCCGAGCTATCACAATCGGTGATGCATACGGACTTCGGGACTCTTGGATGATGCCTGCTGCTAAAAGATCTTTAAGGTGGCGTCTTACGTCATCAATGTCGGCTGGGGCAATGCGGCGTGAACGTTCTCGGAAGGGGCGAGGATCACTCAGTCTAATCTGGTGTGTGACATCTTTGGCTAAGCCTACATCCCATTCCTCAGTGGAGAACACATTACTCCGCTCCGCCAACTTCAAACGTAATCTCTTTTCCCAGCCAGCGGGTATTGGGGCCTCCCCAAAGTTGAATAACTCCGGATTAAGGGGTCCTTTGGATTCTGGAATGTCATGAGCCACTGTAACGGTGTCTGTAGGGAATACATGGGCAACTACAGTACCCACTGGAATTGAGAGATCTTTGCTTGTCTCATTGTGAATCAAGACTCTGAAGTTATTCACATCCACAGCTGATGAAGGCATTACTACAGGGGAAACAAACAGTCCTGAAGGAAGTGGATCTACAGGGGAGGCTTCAATGAGGAAGATATCTTTCCTCAAGGGTTTGTCAGACTCAACTTTGCATAGGGCATACCGCTCCCCTCGTGATGGGACTTTGAAAGTTCCAGGGCCCTCCCATATGACTTTGCCTTCGGGTCGATCTGCCGCAGAAGTTTGTCCACTTTGTGGTAAAATACGGACTGGGGGTGTCTGAATTCTCAGCGAATGGGCACTGTTTTTTCCACTAGTAGCCCCATTATATGCTGTCAGTCGTTGAAAGAAGCTGGCATTGGTTCCAATGATTACTGGGAATTGTGTCGGTCCTTGGGGGTCTGGGCAGACCAATGCAAGGATGGATATGGTCTCTTCAGCACCAGTGAGAGTTTCAGGGAAGGTAACATCTATGACAATGTATCCTTTGTAAGGATAACTGCATGAGCTGAGACCCCAAATGGATAATCCAGCAAGGGGATGGATGGGTACATCAGGTAGGTGTCGGGAATACCAGGAGTCAAAAACAATGGTCACTTGAGACCCGCTGTCCCACAAAGCATGACACGGATGGCCACCTATCTTTACCTCCACGGTCGAGGCTGGTCCAACTAGTCCCTTGGGCAGACCATTGGGCTCACTGCTGTGCACATGGCTGTTTTTAGAAAAACAGGCTTGCTCTCCAGATGGGTTGCTGTTGGTTGTATCACTCCTCATTCCTTTTGCTTTCCGTAAAGAATGGATTAATTTAGTGATTACCTGGGTGGCATTTTCGGGAGCTTGACACTTTGTGGAGATGTGTCCGTCTTCTCCACACCGGTAGCAAAAGTAATCTTCCATGTTCCTTGAGGGCTTGGATCGCTGCTGGACTGAAGCATGCGGTTGGTGTAACTGGGCATGACTAGCTGAACTACTTGAACTGACACTCATTACTGCTAGCTGTTGTTGCAGCTGAAGTACTTGCTTTCTCAAAGACTGAACTTCAGAATCCTTTGTTACTCCTTTGTGATCGGAGGGGCTTGTTTTACATAGGTTGGCTCTAGATTCTAACATCATAGAGGATGCTGGTAGGCTATTCAAGCGGTCACTTTCGAGCTGAGTCCTCAGTTCTTGAATTTCTGCTTTAAGTTCTCGCACAAAAGCGGGACAGTTATTCCCCTCGTCCTGCAAGTGTATGGACTTTGCTGTAGCAGTAAACTTGCGTCTAGTGACTTCAATTTCTTCAGCCTCCCTAATCTCATTCAACAGGCTCAGAAAAGTTGGTGGGTGTTCTTTTCTCTCCCTTAACCTCAATTGCAAAAGCATCATATCAGATTCGACGGCTCCACGAATCAGTTGTTCCACTCTTGCCTTGTCAACATTGGTGGGAGACAGTCCACCTCTTTGCACAACTTTTGTCAGTGATTTTTCAACTCTTCTCAGGAAATCAGAAAGTGTCTCACCTGGACGCTGTCGAAGAAGCCGAAAAGCGAAATACAAATCCTCTCCGGACTCTGAGGAGCCAAAAGTACTTTCCAGAGCTTCAAGGTACTGCTGCGAGCTGGCATCAGGACTGGACATACGGACAGCTTTAATGATTTCTAGGGCTGGTCCCTTTAAGCTTTCCACAATTCGTCTCCGTTTCTCTTTCTCGGAGCATTCACATTCAGTTATCATCATCTTAGCTTGCTCCATCCAGTGCTCCATGGTTTCTTCTCCCGTGGGGGTCGGAACAATACCAGAGAAAGTACGTAAACGACGGTAAGCATTGCTATCACTTGGAGGTCTTATGGTTTTCTCTAGGATCTCCCCCACTGCACGAATGATTGACTCAGGGGAACTGGGACTTGCACTCAGAGGAGGAAATAGTGCTTGTAGATCTGTCATAGACTTCCCTTCATCCCGCAGAAACTGGGAGAGCTTGTCAGCAAATCCTGAGGGAACAGTACCTGTTGGGTTTTTTCCAACGCCCGTAGTTATCCTCCAGGTCTCATCATCGGTCGGCTTTAGTTCCATAGGACAGCGTGTGGGGTCTACAGACTCTCTGCATTCACACAGCACAAGTAGGGTATCTGGAGAGGCTCCAAATCTTGTGTCTCGAACGCGCACTCTTCCAAAAGCTTTCACACTCTCGGCTACTTCTTCAATGCGTGCAATCTCAGTTGATCTGGGTACACTTGTTAGCATCAAGGAGTGAGCAAGGTCAATCCCAGCCTCTCTGCACCAGTCAGCAAGTTCACTTTGAGGAGAAGGGTTACTTCTGCGAGACATATTTTCAACAAGAAGTTATTAAATGCACCAAATATCTGTTTTCTTCTCAGGGATCAAGGAGAATTGACACGTGTTTATTTCTCTCTTCTGAAAGGTACCAGGGAGGGAATGAAAAATCCCGGACGAGCCCCCACTTTATGTAGCGCCCCCTGCCCTCCTAGGTGTGTCCTGACCTAAGTTCTAATGGGTGGAGCACCGGGTTCCTTTTATTGGTGTCTCTCGACTATAATTTAAGCCCCCATCTCTGATACCACGTTTTAAAGAGAGTTATTAGTTTCCTAAATGACTAATCTGAAACACGTATCCAAAAGAAATAATTTATTTAACAAACAAAAAAAATATATAATAACAATAAGGAAAATACAATATATAATTATATTTATAGATATATATTAATAGGATGGTATGAATATCAGATATAAATGTTCAGATGATATATATTAACAATAACCACTAGGTAATTTCAATATGAATAAGTACAGGTATTAATATTCAATACTGATAAACCAGTAATACATGGATTAGAATGCTCAGAAAATCCCTTAGGGAAATATACCCAAGTTTACAAGACTCAATACCTTTGGTTTCTTATTTAGCACTAGATGTACACTCTTTGCAGAACAAACTGAGAATTATCAGTGAAAAATAAATCCACTTAATTCACTTACTACTTAGGGCACTTATATCACTAGTAATCCAAAGTAACACGTTTCAGCGTTTTATGAACTGTAACCGTAGACTTAATATACAAAAAAAACAATAGATAAAAGTGGGCCCACTCACACCATAAACACACTCAAACCAAACCCCGATGCAGGCCTGATTCGTTGCTTGGGTACGTAGTGGCCTTTAAAATGCAAAATGGCCTCTTCACTCTTCAGTGAGCTAAAATAAGACCAATAAGCAGTACCTGTAAGTCCATACGCGGCTCCGATTTTCGTCAACCGCGGCTCGCACCACCTCCGCTAACAGCCGTCGCTCCCTCGATGCCGGAGGAACACCCAACACTCCCGGTGGCTGGGCGTGCTATCCGGTTGCGGCTGTACAGTCCCTCGTTATCAGAGGACCTGTGAGCGCTTCCGGTGGCTCAACAGGGCTATCTGATCTCCTTTTACTCTTCCCACGTCGACTGTTTTACTCACAACAGCACGATGAATAGGATAAACTAAGTCTAAAATTACAATCTTTCTAACTGAAATCGCTGTATATTCACACAGGCCTCAACGTCTTTCACTCGAAAACGAATCAAAATAAAACAGGCAAACACATTTCCTGTGTTCAATCAGACACTTAACTAACAAAAGACGTATCTAAAGAAATATGAAGACTTAACTCAAGTTTTTTTTTGGGTTATTAAACGGGTAGATTTCGATTAGAACCAACCTTTTTGCGCACCTATTCTCATATCGCCTCTCCTCTCGTCTTTTTTTCTCCCGACCTCCGGATAAACCAATCACATGAGACTCACGTATATTGGAGGTGGGTATTAACTAATAAACATCCAATCAAACAGGAATCGATCTAACCTGATAGCGAAATCCACGTTTTTGTTCAAGTACATATCAACCAACCCTTAAAGTTTTACTCATTCCCTTAAAGGGGAAACTCACTTTTACAAGCTCTTTGTAGAAGATGCATAGTAAAACATTTAAAAGGACTAATCTTAACAGAATATGGTTATGTTGACATCATTCACTAATAACCTATATGGCTATTATAAATTGGACATTATACATGCACACTTTACATTAAAACTGTTTTATATTCATATAACCCTCCCTGATAAGGGGGTTACATATATATATAGACAAAAGCCCTTATTTTAAGGTCCAGTTCTCAATATTAACAAACCATTAACTATGACTTTTACCTCAATAAACTCCTAATTTGTTGCTTTTTAATAGTCACGTTGTAACGATATAACGTTTGTAATCATTGGGAAGAAGGAGGCGGGAACCGGCGCACAATCAAAATGAACTTTAATGACAAAAATAAACACAAAACAGCGCACCAGCCCCTCACGGACGACTGGTGCTCACAAAATAAAAAGCAAACATAAAATAATGTCCCAGGCCTGGTCCTCTCTCGTCTTTCACTATAGTCGCTCCAGTTTTATATCCTTCCATCTCCTACGTGAGACTCGATACTGGCGGTGGGGCGCAGGTGCAGCTCATCTCCAATCACTACACCTGGCCTCACTCCTCGTTCCCACACCTCTCAGCCCCGCCCCACTCGCCACACACGTCAAGTCACCTTTATTTATATAGCGCTTTAAACAAAAAAGATTTTGTGAAAGCAACTGCACAACATTAATTATGAAAACAGTGTGTCAATAATGCAAAAAGACAGGCAGGTCATGACTAAATTCAGTGATGTCATCATTCATCTCAGTTCAGTTTAAATAGTATCTGTGCAAAAATTTGCAATTAAGTCAACGATATCGCTGTAGATGAAGTGACCCCAACTAAGCAAGCCAGAGGCGACAGCGGCAAGGAACCGAAACTTCATCGGTGACAGAATGAAGAAAAAAACCTTGGGAGAAACCAGGCTCAGTTGGGGGGCCAGTTCTCCTCTGACCAGACGAAACCAGTAGTTCAATTCCAGGCTGCAGCAAAGTCAGATTGTGCAGAAGAATCATCTGTTTCCTGTGGTCTTGTCCTGGTGGTCCTCTGAGACAAGGTCTTTACAGGGGATCTGTATCTGGGACTCTAGTTGTCCTGGTCTCCGCTGTCTTTCAGGGATGTAGAGGTCCTTTCTAGGTGCTGATCCACCATCTGGTCTGGATACGTACTGGATCCGGGTGACTGCAGTGACCCTCTGATCTGGACACAGACTTGATCTGGTGGCTTCGGTGACCTCGGAATAAGAGAAACAGACTAATATTAGCGTAGATGCCATTCTTCTAATGATGTAGAACCTAAGGCTGCATTACCTAATTAATGCAGCCTAAAAATGCTTCAATGGATTTGAATATTAGAAGCATATTAGTATGTTATGTGTAAGCCAGGTTAAAGAGATGGGTCTTTAATCTATATTTAAACTGCAAGAGTGTGTCTGCCTCCCGAACAATGTTAGGTAATAGTTAGTAAGTTTAAGGTTAAAGATAGTTGTAATATGGTCATGCTGAATATCTGCTTTATAAATACCAATAAACAGTCAATATGTTAATAATGTGCATGCTATAAGCAACTAGTTAAAAGTGAGAATTGGTCCCTGTGTTTTTACTATTTTACATGTTACCAAAAAATATTGGTCGTTTCACCCTTTTCAGCATTTATAGTGCATTTCGTCATTAATGTTTCATTTATTCTATTTATTTAGCAGCACATTTATCTCTGCCCTCCCCTGCCTCTGCTGATCAGCGCTGTTGTTTTCTGGAGCACTGTGTTCTCCCCTTGGGTTATCCTTGGCATTCAGCAGTGCAAATGAGAACACTGAGATCATTAACTATTCATTTCGAACAAAGGTTTAATTGTTCTAAATGGAAATGTCTGTTTTGAAACTGAAAAAATACGCTCATTATGTAATTACGTTTACTGCTGTCAAAGCAGTCATGCAATGTTAAATAAATGATAGCCTTATGAAGAAAGTGGGTATGACAGAATATTGAGTGCATGAAGAACAGGCAAGTTTCAAGCTTAAAATGTGCAGGTGATGATTTATCTCCGACGGGATAACACTGTTATAAATAGCTTTCAGTTCATCTTATCCACAGTAACCATCAAAGGAAGCAGGGGTGGTGTCTTTATGGCATCTCTGTAACAGATGTTTGATTAGGTTTGCATAGTTCGTGTTAAACTCCACGTTATTAATTATATTAATGAATCCAGTGGTGCAGGGCTGGAACTGTGGTGCTGTTGGCAGAAGTTTTAGTTGGGTCATAAAAAAAAAAAAAAAAAAAAAATAGCCATAGTGCTCAGATTTCCTGCACTTTATCTGCCATTGTATCCCCTAAACAAGGCAAATTAACCCCAAGTTGCTCCAAAATTGGTTCAAGATGTAACAAAATCCTAAAGATCACACCTGAAGTCCTTGCTGTTCTGTGTTTGCCATTAAAATCAGACTTTAAAATCCCTTTCAGTGTATTTAATTGCTGCCCTCATATTAATGTTTTAAAACAAGGAAATATATATATATTTTTCATCAGTTAAGAGATTTTGAAAGAGTTACACATCTGTCCACTAAATTGGAAGATATATAGGAGGTAATTGCAAAAAAAATTAATAATAATTCTGCTGATAAATTATGGTCAAAACTGCTTTGGTTGCAGACTTAAAAGTTAAAACATGGATTCTGGTGAATGTATAATTTATATAATGATAATTTGCAAACCGTTTTACACTTTTGAAAATGGTAATAACATCAAATCTAGAATAACAAATATATATGTCACACTACACTGCCGGAAGGAACACAGAGCCGAGGATAATCAAAATAGTCTTTATTAATCCAACACAGGAGTAAATCCAAACAGGGAGAACAGGAGGAAGACACACGTATGGAACTGGTAGACCCAACAACACTGAACTGAAAGGACAATGCTTATAAAGACAGGCTAACGAAGGAGCTACGGAGACAGACCTAGGAACTAATCAAGGAGAGACAGAAACTGGTTCACAGGGGAGAAAACACAAACAGACAAGTCCATAGTACTGACAATATAGCAGTGTTGCTCACAAACACAAAACACTAAAACGCAATACTAAATTAATATGTTATTAACATCCATAAATAAAATCCAACATAAAAACACTCCATACTCCAAAAAAAAAAAAAAAAAAAAAAAAAAGATTTTAGTTGTTTGCTCAGTTTACTTATATAAAATAAGCTAAAACAACATTAATCTTTAGATTTTTATTCAGTTGTCATTTGCACTCAATTTGATTATATTAAATGAAATTACAATTGTAAAATGTTAACTTAAACCACTAAGTTGGGCCAACATGAATCACTTACTTTGCATTGACTGAAACTTACTTTGCACTGGCTAAAACTGCTTTGCATAGGGATAGAACGGGAGAATAAATGCTGAAATGAAGTGCTGCTTAATGTGCTTTTGGTAAAGGGAAAGACATATTAAAGTTTGTTGTTTAGTTATTTTTGACAATTAAAGGAGTTTACGTTTATGTTGATTTTTGAGGTTACCATTATGGTGAAGTATAGACTTTGTGGTTAGGCTATAGGCTACATGAGCTGTAGTTGTGCTAATATCATGAGAAAGTTTTTACTTGATCATTACTTGCGTGCTACAATAATCTTACTTAGCATGTGAATAAGTGTTGTGATGGCTGTTACATTTTCATAAGAATAAATATAAGAATTAAAAGAAAACATTTGATCAATTCGGGGGCCAGCATGTGATTTACGAGGTCTATATTTCTACTCTTAACAATCAAACGATCGCAGAACATTTATGTGCGTGTATGACAGCTGTTGACAACCTAAGCACAAGCTCTACTCTTCACCACTATGGCAAACAAAAATAAAAAATAAAAAAACATAATTTTATGTTGTTTGAACTCTTTTAAATGTTCAAAATAACTAAACATTAAAAACTTAAACTCTATAAGGTCTTTCCATTTTCATAAAAATGCTGAAAACTCACGCAACTCTGCACAAAGGCCCCAGCCTGTACAGCAACAACACTGGTTGGATCAACAATTATGTTATGAGTGAATTATGTTCAGGGAACATTCACAGAATTTGTCAAATGAAATTGGAGTGATCTCATTTAAATTAGCATGAATTTTACTCATCAGTACATTTAACTTAATTTTAGTTTAAAGGGATAGTTCACTCTCAAATTAAATTTGGTATGTTTTAGCTTACCTCAAGGACATCCAAGATGTAGATTTCTCTGTTTCCTCAGTATTTCCCATTTTGATATTTTTAGGTCCAACCGTTCTTGTCTGTGACTCACATAATGGATGTCTATGGTCACCACCTCAAAGAGCATGCACAGAGGAGTCCAAATTAAACAATTCCCCATCGTAAGTACACATTGATGACTTAAGACACGAAACGAGCGGTTTGTGTAAGAAAACGAACAGTATTTATATCGTTTTTACCTCTTGTACACAACCACATCCAACTGATCTGAGAGTGCGAGTGCTTCCCGATGTGACGTGCGCGCGCGCTCTGGCTTAATCTGCGCAAGTGCGGAAAGCGCCGGAAGTGATCTCTCGCACGTGAACGTCACTCATTGTTTACTGTTTACCACACGATACACCGCCAATCTGCACTGTCTAAAATATAATACAGTAATTGTTATTAATTAATTTGTATATAATTCACCCTATAATCGTTGCATTTATAATAAAAAAAAAACAACACATTACTCACTCTATTGACAGCATGCCATTGGGTCCCTCTGGCATTGGACGTCGCCTCCAGTTTATACGGGGCAAACTAAACACAACATGCAAAACGCTGGGTCTCAACAGCGGAGAAAACTAAGGATCTTCAGTCAGGCAGGTGTGTGATGCAATACTGTCAATGTCCTCGTCGTCGTCTTGTTGTTGTTCCATTCGTGACCACATATGCTCTCCACTTCTGTTGACATCTCCTACTAAAACACCACCAATTTTGAAGAGATCTCTGTCTCTCTGAAGCTTGAAGGCGTGCTGCTGCAGCTGATCGCTCCTGAGTACTTGGTCTGTGTATTCTGGTTCAAATTAATATGGTTGTGAAAAAAAATTAAACGTTGTCTATGGATATATTGAAATCGTCTTCCATTGCAATTTCCTGTACGTCTTAATATGTTTATATCTTCACAGTGAAAGGTAATACTTCCGAAATCTGTGTAAACCATAGGCAGTAAGTGGCGCTTTCCACGCTTGCGCAGACTAAGCCAGAGCGCGCGCGCACGTCACATCGGGAAGCACTCGCACTCTCAGATCAGTTGGATGTGGTTGTGTACAAGAGGTAAAAACGATATAAATACTGTTCGTTTTCTTACACAAACCGCTCGTTTCGTGTCTTAAGTCATCAATGTGTACTTACGATGGGGAATTGTTTAATTTGGACTCCTCTGTGCATGCTCTTTGAGGTGGTGACCATAGACATCCATTATGTGAGTCACAGACAAGAACGGTTGGACCTAAAAATATCAAAATGGGAAATACTGAGGAAACAGAGAAATCTACATCTTGGATGTCCTTGAGGTAAGCTAAAACATACCAAATTTAATTTGAGAGTGAACTATCCCTTTAAACTAAAGTGCTTCCCGATGTGGCTTAGTCTGCGCAAGCGTGGAAAGCGCACGCCTTCAAGCTTCAGAGAGACAGAGATCTCTTCAAAATTGGTGGTGTTTTAGTAGGAGATGTCAACAGAAGTGGAGAGCATATGTGGTCACGAATGGAACAACAACAAGACGACGACGAGGACATTGACAGTATTGCATCACACACCTGCCTGACTGAAGATCCTTAGTTTTCTCCGCTGTTGAGACCCAGCGTTTTGCATGTTGTGTTTAGTTTGCCCCGTATAAACTGGAGGCGACGTCCAATGCCAGAGGGACCCAATGGCACGCTGTCAATAGAGTGAGTAATGTGTTGTTTTTTTTTATTATAAATGCAACGATTATAGGGTGAATTATATACAAATTAATTAATAACAATTACTGTATTATATTTTAGACAGTGCAGATTGGCGGTGTATCGTGTGGTAAACAGTAAACAATGAGTGACGTTCACGTGCGAGAGATCACTTCCGGCGCTTTCCGCACTTGCGCAGATTAAGCCAGAGCTCGCGCGCACGTCACATCGGGAAGCATTCGCACACTCAGATGAGTTGGACGTGGTTGTGTACAAGAGGTAAAAATGATATAAATACTGTTCGTTTTCTTACACAAACCGCTCGTTTCGTGTCTTAAGTCATCAATGTGTACTTACGATGGGGAATTGTTTAATTTTGACTCCTCTGTGCATGCTCTTTGAGGTGGTGACCATAGACCTCCATTATATGAGTCACAGACAAGAACGGTTGGACCTAAAAATATCAAAATGGGAAATACTGCGGAAAAAGAGAAGCCTACATCTTGGATGTCCTTGAGGTAAGCTAAAATATATATTAATTTAATTTGAGAGTGAACTATCCTTTAAATAAATCAATTTAAATGCGTGTCATAATTTTAGAACAACAGAGTTAGCTTGAGTTAGAACAACAAGCTATTTTTTTTTTTTTTTTGAGTGGAGTATACATAACTTATAACAAGATAAGATTTAAGACCATTTAATAAGAAATTAAAAAAATAAAAATAAACTTACTTTATTAAGACAGTTATTATAAATATATTATTTAAATACTTTACTTATAAATTAAAAGTAAATAGTCTAAAACTGCAAGTTCATTTCACAATAAAACTAAATTTTTCTAAAATATAATAGCATTAATGATAAGTTAATTAAGGAGTCCATTTTTTTTTTTTGTTCTTTCAAGTTTTACTGTAGAATTTAAAATGTTTTTTATTTCCTTTAAAATGCTGTCTCAGAGGTTAGGTTGGGTGCACTAATAGATTCTTAAAAAAATCAACAACATTGAATTTTGCCAGATGAGACTTACAGTAAGTGAATTAGTTGTCCAACATGTTAAAAGAAAGAGAGAAAGAAATTAAGAGAGAAAGAAAGAAATAGAAAAAACAAACCTATAAGTAAGCCGATTTCCCGAAATCAGTAAATGTTGTGGCTTTGTAGCATTTTCCAAATGCACTCTGTTTGTTTGAGCAAAACTGACCAGACAAATGTTTAGGAAAACTTTCACAAAACAGTAATTATTTTTTGCAGTCTTATTTGGTGATGCCAGAAATTACCCACCTCACTTTAACATGTGATGAAACAAGTTTAAATGCAAATGTCAAAACTGTCACAATCCTTTTTATTTCCATATTCAATCCCATTCTTCTACATGCATCAGTTTAAATAGTTACCCTACTCTTATGAAAGATAGAAACATCAAATAACAAGCCTCAGTCATGTAATTTCCATTATAAGAGCTGAAAAATAACTTAAGGATAGGAGTGAATGCGTACAAAGACAAACACAATTAGTTTCAGTCATGAGATGGATAAAACAAAGAATGGAGCAGATGTGTATTTTTGCAATGTGTATGTGTTAAGACAATCATTGAGCACAAGCTTTAAAAAGCATTCTCACCCAATTTGAGTTTTTACAGCAAACCCACAGTGAATCGCATCATACCTTCCTATCAGATGAAGTAAGCATTTGTGGAAAATGTGCTGCTTAAACAAGGATGAGTTCACTGGAACTATATAAAAGCTTTACGAATGCTGTTTTCGAATGTTAATTTTCAGTTAAGCATACCTGTAGCATACCTGTATACCTGTAATATATATATATATATATATATATATATATATATATATATATTTTTTTTTTTTTTTTTTTTTTTTTATGGTAAATTGAAAACACTTGATTGAATCAATTCAGGATGAGGGGAGGAAACAGAAGGGGGAAAAGGCTAGTTCTGTTTAAGGGCTAAAATGTTTTAAGCAGAAGAAAAGTCAAATTTGAGCTGATGGTGGCACTAGAGGGTTTAGGTTGGAGACCTCCAGTCAGACTGCTTTGTTGTTTGACCCCTAAAAAATCTTTATAAATAGCTTTGCCCCACGCATACCCAGTAGTGCTTTTTCAAAGCTTGAGTCTCAGTTTTCTCTTAATATTCTTTCTTAAGTTTATAATCTTATTCTCCAAGACAGTTTATGTGTGCTGAATCAAACCAGACTAGTTGAAACACTAATTGAATTCATGGTATGACTGTCAATGTCTGAAATCTGCAATGATAGTTCATAATGACTACCATATTTCTTTTTGCTCTTTCTTGTGCAGAATACAGTTCTAATGAAAACCAAATGCTTGATCACAATAGATTAACAGAGGCACATGAGTGTCTTTTAAATACAGTTGAAAGTAATCATGGGCTTATTCGGCAGTTCTAGTTTCATTATGATTTTTTCTCTTTTCTTTTTTTTTTTTTCTTTTTTTCTTTTTTTGATGCAGAAGAATTCCCCGTGGGCTGATTGGTCAAATGAATTCATGAATGGAGAGTAATGAGAGGGGATTTCTACAAAATTGAATGGGCATGTAGTACTCTCTTCTCAACGCAAGAATATCCCTGGTTCAAGTCCTTGTGTTGCCGTGGGCTTTCTTGGAATTTGAGGGTCAGAGTTGAAAACTCTTGATTTACAGACAAATTATTGCTTCAGTGAACAAACCAGAATTTACCCCAGCTCCTATTGGACCAACAACCATTAATGTTCAGTATGTTTTGTGATTTTGGGGACTCTTATTAGGAAGGTTACCAAGTTTATGCCTTAGTCTGATTATTAACATGACCATTAATATCCCTGTGTTGCTCTTGGTCCTTTTTAAATGTTATATCTGTCAGACCATCATTTTGTGTGGATTCATGTGTTGATTCCAGTTTCATTCTGTCATTCGTGGTCAGTTGCACTTATTTTTGAATTGTTTCATTGAATTCCATAATTGTTGCACTGATTTATTCAATAAAGATGTTTAGCCTTTGCTTGTCTGAGACTCACCTACTTTACAAACCCCTGACCAAAATCTGAAACCAGTGGTTGAATTAAAGAGCTGCGTGGGTTCGGCTGAATACAGTGGAAATGTTAACACCTTGCTGAAAAGTATTAGGCCTTATGACTCGGAAGGTGGAGCAGGCTTTCCCAGCACTCTTAATGGAGGCACCCCAACACCAGTGTTGGTCATCTTACTTGAAAAAAGTTACAAATTACTTCTCTCAAAATGTAACTTAGTTAGTATCTCAGTTACCACATTGTAAAAATAATTAGTTACTCAGCAAAGTAACTGTGACATTATTTTTTATGTTCTATAACGCTATTACGTCCTATAACATCTTTAATATATAAGATGTTAATATTAACTGATTGAAGAATAAAAACACTAGGTATTTTAGAAAATGTTGTATTTATTTGTACTCAATAGAGTGCAGCCTGCCATATGATATGCATAGAAATAAAAACATATAAAAAATAAATATTGAAAATAACATTCAAGTACAAAATTTAGACAAACAAATTTAAACTTGTGTAAAAAGAAACAAAGGGAAACCTGGCCGTTAGTGCAAATTTCTGTAATTGTATATTAGGCCTAAAGTTACCGCTAAATAAACAGAACACCATCCAACTTATGGTGCGTTCACATCAGACGCAAATAAAGCATCTGGAGCGAGTGATTTCAATGTTAAGTCAATGCAAAGTCGCAAATAGACAACCTCCAAAAAATGGCGAAACACATTTTTAAATAAACCACATAATTGAGTTTAAAACAACTACATTCTCGCATTAAATACTTTTAAAACTGCATTTCATTATAACAGTTATTATAACAGTAATATTTAGAAAATGATCTGAATAAAAATGCTGGTTGAAAATGCTGCGTTGACTCAACTGACAGAAGCCCCCCCATGAAGCGAATTCATGTCTGTTGATGTCAATGAAGCGTATGAACTCAAAATGTTCAAGCGTACAACTACGTGCGAATAGCTCAATTTATTCGCGCTAGTCATGTCTGGTTTGAACAGGGCATGAAATATTCAGTACAGTATCATGTTAGCATGTGTTGATGTGAGGTGGTTCATAAGATTTGAGTTGCTTGAGGCATACATGGATAAGTCTTTTTTCCTGGGCATACCGTGCATGTTACAGAAACATTCTTGCCTTTAATTTCTGGTACTTCCAGTTTGAGAACGGCATTATCGCTGATGCCGTCTTGTGTTTAGTGGTTGTCAGAGCGTGCAGTGAGACAGCGTGAGCAGGGCACCGCCCACCCAGCCAATCATCATCGGATTTGCAACGGTGTCAGGCAGCTGATGTGTAGCCACTAGGCAAAGCATGACACCTCGTGCTTTATTCAACCAAATTGTAGTAACGTGACACTTTACATTCTCAGTAAAGATAACGCTGTTGCAATGATGGGAAAAGTAATTAATTAGATTACTCTGTTACTGAAAATTAAACTCCGTTAGTAATGCCGTTATACTTAAACACCGTTACTCCCAACCCTGCACAACACTGCACTTTTCAAAACTCTTCCTAATCAAATACACCTGAAAAAAGTTGTGGATCAGATCTCCTGCATATTTTAGCTCCAACCCAACTAAACATGCCTGAACCACGACAATCAAGTCATCATGAGGTTGGACACCCCTGGTACATGCATTCCTCCTGGTTTGGGAGGAAGTAGGGAGAAGTAGGTCCAAACCTACTCTTGGAGGCCCACTCTCCTACAGAGTTTAGGCTTGTTCAAGATGCATCGGCACTGCATAGAAGATTGCTGTATGATATCAAAGTACAGTGAGAGCTATTTAAAAGCACAAAGAGTTGTCTGCTCTCCAATCATTCTCACGGTACTCATATGTCAAATGCCGACTGGTTTTCGAAGCACCGATGCATCTCGAACAAGCCTTTTAGCTCCATCCCTAACTAACCTGAACCAGCTAATCAAGGTATTCAGACTCACTAGAAGCTTCCAGGCAGGAGTGTTGGAGCTGGTTGGAGTGAAAGGTTTGCATATCCCTGCTATGATTCAAACAATAACACCCAGCACCGTTTCCCATAATGAGGAAAGCTCTTCATGGTGGATAACATCATCTTCCTGGTCTGCTTTGCCTAGTGGACCCTGTTGGTCTCTTTTTAGAGAGTTGAGCTTTTCATCTGAATAATCCTGTATTCCTCTACCACAGGGATTTCCAATCCTGGTCCTGGAGTGCTAATGTCCTCTAATTTGTACCAACATGCTTGCCTCGATTAACTTGGTTCAGTTTTAACTGGGGCTTGAACTAATCTCTGCAGTATAGTGGCCCTCCAGGACCAGGATTGGACACTCCCACTCCACCAAAAGTGTCTATGAGTCCCTCAAGTAAAAGTCGAAGATGGAGGACAAAGCCAGATTCAGTGCAGAAACCTGTCTTGTAGGTTCCCACACCAGAGGCCATTCCATGCTCTTTTCCAGAAGCCGCCTAGGCTCTGTTTTACTTAAAGCTGATCTCACTTGCAGTCCCCCTGAGTCTAATGCAGCTGTTCCAGCTCTTTTCTGTGAGTCTGCATTCATGTATGTCTGTCTTGTCTTGGCTGTGCTCCTGTCTGTCTTTCCTAGCCCAGTTTCTGTATCTTTCTCTCCAGGACATAGCACCTAAGTGTCTCAACATCCCATGTTCTTGGGTCTGATTTTTGTTTCTGAAACTCCTCCCTCAGCCTCCGCTCTTCTGTTGCTATAGTAAACCCTATTCCAACTGTCTGTGTCCTCATGTGACTGCTTGTTATCTATCCTTGATTGGTAAGTATTTATTGTTCAAAAATCTACAATCTATTCAGGTAAAGACAAACATTAACACATTAAACCCGCTGAATTGCTTTTCTGATCAATTTACCAAATCTGCTATCTTTTTACCATTAACATATCATTCATAAATCAGCACAAAAATACAATCACTTATTTTAACAATTGTGAATGACCTTTAAATGCTGAAGTGAAGCACTTTAGTTGCACTATCTGTCCAATTTGAAAAACATTTTTTACTTCGGTGACACAATCATTACCACAGAGTGAAGTAATTGTGTCATCACATTTATTATTGGCCCACAGCATACTTCCTACATCAACACGTCCAGACCTCATACTTGCTTATATTGGTAATATTCCAGCCATCCGCATTATTACTGACTGTTTGAGCAGCTATCATTGTGAATGCTGTATTTCTAGCCATCTCAGGATGTACTG
Source organism: Carassius gibelio (assembly GCF_023724105.1). Classification (NCBI taxonomy): domain Eukaryota; kingdom Metazoa; phylum Chordata; class Actinopteri; order Cypriniformes; family Cyprinidae; genus Carassius; species Carassius gibelio. The sequence goes on along the minus strand of NC_068412.1, from coordinate 5,735,370 downwards.
TAATTGGCATACATTTTTAATTATTTGTATTACTCAAATTATTGTTATTGGATTTGTTATTGGATTCTAATGCTCAAATAAATCACTTACAATGTTGAAGATTCTGTCTATTGTTTTATAATTGAAAAACTATGCAGTGATATGTTTAAGGATTAAAATAGTTTGTGGAACCCTTCAACACATTTGGTATATCCTTTTGGTAAATATATAAACTGAGGAGGAAGGAGGTAACAGACATAATCTCAGAAAAATGGTTGCAGGAATTTAATTTTTAATTTTAATTAAATGTTTCAAATTCAAGGCACTTCACTGTATATAACTTCTTATCTTTTTGAGCATTGCCAACTCTGATGGACAGTAAAACCCAAAGTGTCTTCTTTCCAAAGATACCAAAAGTGTGTGTATAACACACTGAAGTCAGGAACTATTACAATTTTAAGTTAGGTATGTCATTTTCAGCTGTGAGTGCCATATTGGGGGGTTACTGATTAACAGGTTAAAGAAAAAAATCCTATATATCACACTGTCCTGAACAGGATTTAAAAGTATTTGCAAGACAACCTTGAATGAATATATAAACAAAAAATTATTATTTGATTAAAGCAGAGTGATTTTGTCTTTATGCCAGAGCAATTTATGACCACTTCACAATCAGTTGGTTCAGCTCCTAAGATCAAAGAACTCTGTTCTAAGAAAATGTATGACTGAAATATGAATTAAGTACATGACGTCAACACCTTCATCAACACAAACTGATCATTTTCTTAAAGCTCTTTGCCAGACATATTGACTTGACAGAGTTGTTACCTGTAGCAGAAGAACTGCTTCTCAATATTATTAACTTGTTAACTTTAGGTCACGTCTCAAAAATTTTAAAACTGGTGATTATTAAGCTTTTTATTAAGAACCCGCAAATACATCCCAGTGAATGGCATACACACCCATTTCAAATCTTAAATTTAAATCTAAAATTTTTGAAAAAATGATTGTCTGCTCAATTGTGCTCCTTCCTGCAAAAAAAAAAAATCTCAATGAAGAATTTTTGTCAGGTTTCAGGCCCCACCATAGCACAGAAAATGCACTTGTTAAAATTACAAATGACTTGTTTCTTGCACCAGACCAAGGCTGCATCTCACTGAGTTTTACTTGATCTAAGTGCTCTTAAAAAAGAACACATTACAAAAAAAAACATGTACAATGCAAAAAATTATTATATTGAACAAATTAATTCTTTAAAATGAATTACATGGAATAAAATAAGTTATAAAATAAGTTAAATAAACAGTATAATCTTCAGTTAGAAAAGCTACTGAATGCACCTGAACTTCTGTTTCGCTACTAAAAAAGCTGAGATTAATCTTGTAGCTTTGGAACTTTTAAGTTAGCTATTACAACAATAACATTAATAAATCTGTTAGTCATATAATGTTTGAGATTTACCGTCAACCTGGAAAAAATACCTACAAAAACACAAAACCAACCCACATAAAAACACAGGATTAAGATATTACCTCAGCCATTCCAAAATAACATCTGTAGCGGATCATAAGTCATTAGACAGCAATTTATTTTTCTAATATTAAAATGACTGACATTCAGAAAAACAGTTACAACATCATATGATGATATATGTAGTGAGACTACAGACATAATCATGTATGGATAAATCTAAAATGACAGCTTTTGCACAAACAACGTCAGCCCAGGCGAACTTTCTCTTTGTTCTGTTTTCACACAAATTTATATCAGTTGTCTCTTGGAAAGTGTTCTGTGAGTGATGGGCGACCCCAAACTCTTTGGCTCTCAAGCGCTGTATTTGCTCAAGTTGCCACGATCATGAGCGCCGCTGTTTCCGCTAAACACAAAATCACCTGGAAAGCTTGTCTGCTCTTGTTGCTTTTGGAGACTTTTTCAAGGAACTTTCCTACCACTTTGGCACATGGACAAAAGAGGACATTGAACACTGGAAGAAGTCTATGATAAAATATCAAGATAATATAAAGCAAGAGATTGGAATCTGCTCTCATGAACAGCTTTGACAGAGGCAGAAAGGAGATAATTCATGACAAAAGTCAGCATGATTTATCTATTTTGAACTCTTGCAGACAAGAAATGAGAACAATTTTAGACTAAATGGCTCTGAACTTTAAAGCTACCTCATAAATCTCACATTTCTAATATCCCGGGGTATGAAAGGTTTTGCTTGTTTTGACTGATGCATTTCACTGAGAGCATTATTATTCAAAAATGCTTTCAAACTTTACTATGTTTATACTATAAATAAAATTTTAAACACTGCACATTTAATTTAGAAGTACGGTGTAGTCTCCAAACTGATTGCCAGACTTGAAAGCCTCAAACAAATGTTATGGTGATTTCTCTTCCAGAGTGCATCATGGGAGAACACCACCAAGTTGTGAGAGTGGGAGGTTGTGCAGGGATTCCTTTCCAGCTTTTCGAGAGCTGGAGGTTGCTTGATGTAATTGATTATGCTGCTGATTTCATCGTTATTTCAGCAGTATTTTAGCTGACTATGGACTTAATACTTCAATGCCATTCAAACAGCATCATTATTGGGTGTTGCATTGGCCAAGGTAGATTTAAAGACTTCACTGTGGAGTATGTGATTAATGACCAGATCTTTTGTCTGACAACAGCTCCAGCTTTTCTTGGAGCATGTCCACTTCGACTCAGCCCACAGGCCATTTCACAGCACTGAATTATGGAAAAACAATTACATCCAAATCTTGTGAAATTGCCTACATTCAACAGCGTTTCCTCTGCAGACAATTCCCTGAGCTTGAGCACACTGAGCTGTGGTTTCTTTATAGGATTTTTGAGTGCTTGTATACTTTATGTACATTTTCTGTGTTGTTTAAACAGTCTCTCTCTCTCACTCTATCTCTCTATATATGATTTCATTCAGATGAACAGAATATACTACTTTACCTGCATACGTACTGTACAGTACACATATGTAAGCAGTATATACTATATAGCAAATCTCAGCTGTGCTTATTGTTTATATCCTGCAAAATATAAACTGTATTATTGCACAGCTCTCCATATATAAATATAAAGAATATATGTTATATCCAGCTTTATCTTAGTTTGAGATTCTGGCTACTTCTGCTCTTAGATTTGACTGCTGCATTCGATACAGTAGATAATGCTGCTCTTATTGCCCATTTGATGCACTGTGCAGACATTAAGTGTAGTGCCCTGGATTGGTTTAAATCATATTTTACCAACCGAAGTTTCTCAGTTAACACTGGAGAGCCCTTTTCTAGTGATACTGTTTATCCTTTTTGGTTTCCTCATGGATCCATATGAACTCCCATTCTTTTTATTTCTTTTATTTTTTATTATTATTAATTTTTATATAAATGTCCCTACTTGGTTCTATCTCTAGGAAATTTTGGCTGTCATTGCATTGTTATGCTGTTGACACCCAAGTTTATCTGCCATTAAAATTAAATTCAGACAGTCTGGACACTCTCAGGGCCTGCTTGTCAGATGTAAAGGCCTGGGTGTCTCTAGACTTCTTAAAGTTCAATGAGAGTCAGATAGAAATTATTGTATTTGGACGTTCAGATTCACTCAATACTCCCAAAATAAATCTTAGTTGGCTGTCTACATGTTTTGAAGACATTTTTTTCTTTCATAAATTTTGAAAAACTAATCTATGCATTTATCTCTGACAGGCTGAATTACTGTTATTCCCTCCAGGTTGGAATTAACCAATCAGATCTGTCCGGATTAACGTTAGACTCCTGAATGGTGCTCAAAATCTGGACCACATCTCTTCTGTTTTATATTCCCTGCACTAGTTGCAGATTAGATTTTAAAATATTACTTCTCGTCTACAAATCATAAAGTGGTGTGGCTCCATCATACCTTTCTGAATGTGCTTCATCCAACAAGATCACTCCTGTCATCTAACAAGAGACTTTTTTCTATCCCTAGGTCAAGTTCTTCAACTGTTCTTACTCAGTAGTTCCCCCCAGACTCCCAAATGACTCACTCATTTATATCCGACTAGCTCTCTCTGTTTTTAAGTCAAACATAAAAACTTATTTGTCTGATAAGGCAAACAATCTATGGGAAAGCATTCTTGCTTCTCCTTGTATTGTTTTATTTCTTTTGTAATGTTTATTTATATTTTTGGAAAGCACACTGGCCAACTTGGGTTGTATTTAATGGGTCTATATAAATAAGTATGGTGCCATGTAGCGACATACTTTTATGAAAGAGACGTGACATTCAGCTAAGTATGGTGACCCATACTCAGAATTCGTGCTCTGCATTTAACTAGGGCTGTGCAAAAAATCGAATGCGATTTTCATGCACATCTCATCAGTAAAGACGCTCTTTTAATTTGAAGTATTATCTCCAGCACGTGTGTTCAGATCAGGGTTGCCAGGTTTTCACAACAAATCCTGCCCAGTTGCTTCGCAAAACTAGTCCAAAAGTAGCCCAATCGCGTTTCCAGGAGGTTCCCCGATAAAAATTACTTTCCGGGGTTAAAATGTAAGTTTTATGGCATGGTTCCCTTGGTAAGCTTTGCATTTTAGGGGCTAAATATCACGTTATTGGTATAGTCGCTTCGACCCGCGGACATGAAAAACTTACCACAGACTTGGCAACACTGGTTGGCATTTACTACACTGAGCCATAATTCACTGACAATCTACACAAAATCGATTTTAAAATCGGAGGCGATTCTTTGTCGATTTTGAAAGCAATTTTGTGTTAGTTGTCAGTAGACTACGGCTCTTTGTAGTAACTGCCGCTCCACCTGAATCAGTGTTGCCAAGTCTAAGGTTGTTTTTCATGTCCGCGGTTCGAAGCAACCCCAATACCAATAACGTGATATTTAGCCACTAAAATGCGAATTTTTCCAAGACAACCATGCCAAAAAAAACTTATATTTTAACCCCGGGAAGCATTTTTTCAACCTCCTGGAATCGTGATTAGTTTTGAGAAGCAACAGGGCAGGATTTGTTGTGAAAACCTGGCAACCCTGATCTGAACACACGTGCTGGAGATAATACTTCTAATTAAAGGAGCATCTTTACTGATGAGATGTGCATGAAAATCGCGTTCGATTTTTGGCACAGCCCTACATATAACCCATCCGAAGTGCACACACACAGAGCAGTGAACACACACACACACTGTGAGCACACGCAGTGGGCACACATTTATGCTGCGGCGCCCGGGGAGCAGTTGGGAGTTCAATGCCTTGCTCAAGGGCACCTAAGTCGTGGTATTGAAGGTGGAAAGAGAACTGTACATTCACTCCCCCCACCCACAATTCCTGCTGGCCCGAGACTCGAACTTACAACCCTTCGATTGCAAGTACGACTCTCTAACCATTAGGCCACGACTTCCCCTGACTTGATTCAGCCTGATTGTATCTTCACAAAATGCAAATTGTCCAGTTTTAATCTGATAAATTTATTTGCTCAACTGAGTCAGATAAATGTTTATCCAATTAGAAGAAATGGACATAAACAACAATAGAAACACATTTTCTGAATTTATTCATTAATGTGCATTAAAAAAGTAATGAGATTTTGCTTCAACCAATGGACCAATCTCATTGCACAGCATCTGAAATTCTGAAATGCCTTTCCGAAGTGTGTCATCAAAATGGCTTGGTATTATTACCTTCCAGAACTGACTTACATGACTACGTTCCCAAAGATCAGGTTTCTGTATCTGAGCGCAAGATGACAAGACGGTTTATGTTGATGGCATATTGTCTGTATGCTCTGAGATTCAAGTAATTCATTATAGACAAAAAGGTCCACAGTGGCTTCTCCTATTGCAGCAAATTAAATTCTTTTTGATATTTAGCGCCAGCTTATGAGGAAATGATGTGTTTGTTCTCTTTGACTCACTGGATGGAAATGGTGAGTTATTCACAAATTTTTCATGCAATATTCCAGTTTTGCAGCTTATTTTGGAACTTTGGATGGAAACATAGCTAATGTGTACTGTGAAAACGCTATACAAATAAATTTGATTTAACTTATTAAAAATGTTTCCTTCACCCTGTTTATGCACATTTTGAAAAATTGCATCAGACACAAGTGATGGAAATGCCTAATTATGGGGGGGTAATCCAAAAAGGTTTTTACACACACTTGAGGTGGTTTTGACTTTTGAGAAAAAGAGTTCATGGAAATTATGATGGAAATGCATTTGTTGAATAAATTATGATGTAGTGAACATTAAACCCATGTGACTAAACGGCTGTTTTCATTCATAATGTCTTTCAATTTTTTGCACCATCTGCTCGAACATCTTGATGCAAACGTACCCAATTCACTTTTATTTTATTTTTATTTTTTCTTTGAAAAGATTTGCTTCATGTTTGGATGGAAACCCAGCCATTTTCAAGCAAACTGAAAACTATAACTAAAACCTAACTGAACTAAAACTGCATTCTGTAATACTTTTCATCCTTTAGCCACTCTTTCTTTAATCTTCCAAACTGAGAAACCAACAGTAAAGCTGTCAATGTTGAAGCAGATGTGTAACTCCATAACGGTAGGATAAGGAATTTTTATCTTTTGGCTCATACCATGGGAGGGATTTTGCCATGCATTCCATACAGCTGGAGGAGAAACATCAGAACAGAGGAGAGAAATGGAAACACATGATACAGTCAACACTGCTATTTCCAGCTTTGAGTATTGCAACAGCATGGTAAATCTAGGCACCATAAAATGGTTGTTTAGCTCACATTTGCTTGCATGCTCTGTGATCAGTGAGATATTTAGGGAAAGCCTTCGTAAATCTTATATATCAAACGCAATGTATTATTTCCCTCGCTTCTGATCTAAACTGTAAACTGAAGCCAGCCATGGTTTATTGTTATTTTTCTCCTGACTGATAGAAGAAACAAAATCTGCATGTCCAGGACTGAAGCCATGGTACAAAACATGTAGAGTAACAGTCCAAACAAAACAAACACAAACTTGACATCTTATACACTTATCATGCATAAGCATGATCTTGTTTGTACAACCCGTTTGTGAACATTTTTACAGAATGATCATTTAACAATTAGTTCATACTTAATGTTTTTAATGCTTTCTATTAAGCCTGCATTTATAGTGCATTATAACACTATACAGTACTTAAAGCATTACAATGCGTGCTGTTTTCCTAATGAATGTTGTTCAGTTGCTTTGACGCAATGTATTTTGTTTAAAGCGCTATATAAATAAAGGTGTCTCGACTTGGCTTGACTTGCAAAAACATAGAAATGTTATATCATCTCTTGATAATATATTATATACATTATAATACATTAAACTTACCTTTCTGTGGTTATAACTTTTAAGAACATGATAATTTATAACACATTTATAACACATGGTTTTATTTCCACTTAAATTTTAATGAATTAAATTTCCCCTAGGAATATATTACAAATCTTATATCTTGAGATCATTTATTTAAGTTCAGTGTAGTATCTTACAACAGCTTATGAGTTGCGGTTAATATCTGAGTGTATTCTGTAAGGCTAATGTTAACAGAAAAATTTATATTGTCACAGAAAATAAAATTCTGATACGATACCACATTGTGTGGCTTTTAGATTTAATTTTCAGTTGGAGGGCAGCAGGAGAAGTCTAAGACTTCACTGATTTCCTAGCGAAAAGAAGAGAAGAAAAGAATGGGAAGATGCATGTGGATGAATAAAATTTCCCAAAAATGACCCGCTTTTTCTCTCTGCTTTAGGCCTAATGCCTTTGAGTCTTTTACTAGATCTCAGCTACTGACACAGCTTACAAATGGCTGAGACAAGAAACACTATGCCATCCTGTAAATCGATGGTACGACATTTGGTTTAAGCCTATACTTATACCCATCACCACACATAAGTTCTTTCAGTAGCAGTAGTCATCATATGAGTATTTTATTTTCAGAGTTGGTTATTCTGAGTTGTTTCGCGGTAAAAAAAGCAATAGGTAGTGGTGGTCGCTCGCCGAGTGCAACCATTTTACGTCATCATAATAATGGCACCCCCCCCCCACTTTCATGTCCAAAATATGTAGAATATTATGTGATTTTTTTTAAATAACATACATATTTAAAGGGTATTCTACTACTTTTTTCAGTAAGGGACATAATTTATGTTATATTAAGCTATATGTCACACCCCTGGACCCTTTATGAGTGTTTTGCCTCTGTGACTGTTTCTGTCTCCCGTGTATGGTTTGATTAGTTCCCATGTGTGTTTTAGTATTCCCTCCAAATGTGTTCCATGTCCCTGTTAATTTAGTTATTCCATGCACCTGTGTTTCCCCAATTATCCTGTCTTTATAAGCTTTGTCCTTTCAGTTCAGTTTTGTCGGGTCTGTCAGTTACATATGTGCGTCTTCCTCAGTGTTTTTTCAATGTTGGATAGACCCTGTGTTGGATTAATAAAGAGTCTTATTTTGCATATTCTCAGCTCTGTGTTCCTTCCAGGCAGCGTAGTGTGACACTATACAAGTCTTGATACCCAGGGATCTCTTTAAGTTAAAAGACTGAATTGAATGTGAAACGGCTGCTGCCAAGAGCCAAACTGTCAGTAGTTGATAAAAGAAAGTGCATGTCTTCTCTTTGAAATGGTTCTTTTAATGGTTCAATTAAACTCAAGTAGAGGTCTTCACGGGTCCAAAAATTCAGGCCCGAATCTGAAAGAGACCCGAAATGTACTACACAGATCCAACCCGGACCCGTCTATTATTTGAAAGCTGGACCCGATCCCGCCGGGAAGACACAGACCCGAGTGGACTCAATTGTCACATATTCCACCTTAAATTGCTATTACAAGTCAATAAACCTGTTGTGAAAAAGACAACTTTATGTCTTACCTAATTTAAGGAGCCGTAGTCTCTCTTCCTTGTACCTGACTGCCTGTGATGCATTACAATCCTCCGACAAGAAAGTTATCCATGTTAATCCTCTCGTTATTCCAATGTATCCATTATTATTATTGCCGTGCACTTGCATTAACTCTGAGTCTGTGCGTTCTGCTTCTACCGGCAGAGAGTTTTTTTGGCTCACACTTTTCTTTTCCGGATTTCACAAGTTGTAAGTTACAAAAAACACAAGCAGTGTCTGATCATGACTGGGTGTTCTCCTAGACCGATGACTACGATCGCACGGGTATTAAACACAATGTTAAACAGACCTGGGACCTGAAGTAATAGATTACTTGACCCGGACCCGGACCCGGACCTGGCTAATCATTTAAAATATAGACCCTAACCCGTATGGGTCCAGAGTTGACAGGTCTCGGGTGCACTGCAAAGACCTCCGCACTCAAGTCTGACAATTCTTTCACTTAAACAACTGACTCAATCTTTCATTGCAGTTATGACTCTGAAGTGCATGTTATCTTTACATAAAAAATGTCTGTCTTGAAGCTAAGTAAATTTCATGCACTGAAGGCTCATGAGACTCAAATCAGTGAAACTGATTGGTTGTGAAATTGTGACCCATGTGGAATTGTGGCCCATACATTTGAAGGCTATCTCAGTCTTTTAAAACAAATATATTTAGAAAATACCTTAAAAAAATATTCTCATCTCTTCAGTGCAATTCACAAATGGGCTCCTCTTGCAAATATTTCAAAAGCAAAGAGAATAGTTTCTGGATGCCTGTGTTGATTTGTTACTTCTAGTCTATGAATAATGAGACGTGTCCAATGATTCATCTAAATGATATGGTGTCTGAAATGTTCTGTCAACCATTAATTCACTGATAGTGATTTCTCAGTCATCAGTATTCACATTGTATTCATTTAGTCTGGGTGATACCTGAAGGTCTACATTAGAGTGGAAATGAGGTACATCAATAACACTGATAGATGATTGGCGGTCAAGATCTATGATTCATACACTGTTAAAAATAAAGCTTTCAAAAACCTTTGGTTCCTCTAAATTACAGGATGTCTGTAATGTTCTGTCAACCATTAATTCACTGATAGGGATTTCTCAATCATCAGTATTCATATTTTATTAATTTAATCTGGCTGCTACCAAAAAGTCTACATTAAATACTAGGTCTATATTAAAGGTCTACATTGAATAATAAATCAAAAAGGATGATCAAGATGGCGCCGCAAATGGTTGCCATGATGCTGAGCTCTGCAATTCTTTTGTGTGTGTGTGTGTGTGTGTGTGTGTGTGTACCAGAGACAAACTCCTTAACATTAAGCAACACATCCCAGACAATATTTTTCAGATTAAAAAAAAAAATTAGGACAATTTGTTGGACATTCTAGTCAGAGGTACAGCTGTGCTGTCATAATGTGCATATAGACGCAGAAGAGGGAATTGCGCTGGCAACCTGGTTAAGCTCTATGCATACTGCGCTCCAAAGCAATCATCTTGTGAATGTCCTTCCTAGAGCTGTAGTCAAGTCCAGCTTTGTCGAGTCCAAGTCAAGTCCAAGTCCAGGACTAGTCGAGACCGAGTCAAGATCAAGTCCAAAGAGGTTCGAGTCCAAGTCAAGTCCAGGACTAGTCGAGACCGAGTCAAGAATGAGTCCAAATGTTTTGAGTCCAAGTCAAAACAGAGTCCAAATGAGAGAAAAAATTATCCTTTTTAAGACCACATACTTAACTACTGATAATGCATATGATGCGACAGCATATGTCCTATTCTAAGAAAATAATTTTACATTATTATTTGTAATGATCAAAAAGCATGTGCAAAGTAACAACTCTGTAGGACAGGGGTCTCCAAACTAGATCCTGGAGGGCCATTGCCCTGCAGAGTTTTTATTCCAACCTGCCTTCCAACAATATCTCGATTCTCAAATATGTGTAAGTACATGCGTTTTGCACCTTTATAGATTATTATTTGATCAATAAATGGTGATGGGCAAAGTAGTGTTATCTATTAACTACACATAAAAACCAGATAAGGACTGCCAAGTGCCATTAAGTGTCATGACATCTCTCTGCTTGCATGATAAATATTATTTTAGAAATTAATAATTATTTTAGTTTAACACAACATACTTGTTCAGTGATAACTATGAAAAAAAATAGATAAAAAGTCATAACGGTCTTATCAAGTACAGTATAACTATACAACGGTGTATCCGAATGCAGATACAAAAAATGTTGTGATTATTACATATACAAATACAGGCTGTTACATGAAAATTTTTACATATAATGTCATAATTATAAAGTTTTTAAAATGTACATATGTAATTGTTGCATAAGGCTATACATCAATAAGCATTTATTGATAAAAAAAAAAAAAAACGATTTAATGTGTTTTCATTTACAATAGCATGAACCACGAGTAGTCAAGTAACTCAAGGTGTTTTTTTTTTTTTAATCGACTAGTAGAAATCAGCAGTCTTGCAACCACTATACTGTACAACATTCATTACAGTTTAATTATTGTAAATGGTAAGTTTAATTCTATCTAGGTGTAGACGTAAATAAAACACAATCTAACAGGTAGAAAATTAAATTAGAAACAACTAAACTTTTCCAAAAGCAGCAAGTGTGCTTCTGGTCATGCACATCCTAAGTCCGAGACGAGTCCAAGTGCAAATGCAATGAGTCCGAGACAAGTCCGAGATGATAGAAAAATGTCTTGAGTCCGGACTCGAGTACTAGAGCCCTAGCTGTCATGATTCTGCCCTTGTGTCCTTGATTTTTCCTAGTCTTGAGGCAGGATCATGGCAGACCCGTGTTTTGTTTACAAGCACATGGCCTTGTCTTTGGGCCATGTGCTTGTGTTGTCTCGTTCCCTTGCCCCGCCCCCCTTGTTATCCTTGTCTTGTTGTGATTGCCTTATCTGTGCCACCTGTTGTCTCTTGATTAGTTCCCCTATTTAGATCCCCTAGTGTGCTCTGTCTTTTGTCGGTTCATTGTTCCTCACCTGTGATTGTGATTTGTACCTGTACCTCTGATGTGATTGTTTCCTCAAACTGTTCCACGTATTGTCATCCCTGAAGAAGTCTTTGTATACCGTGAGTGTTTGTTTATAGTTAGTGTTCTCCTGTCTTGAGTCTTTGTTTATCTCGTCTAGTCAGTCTATTTAGTATTTGCTGTATCTGCCCTAGTCCTGTTTTCCCCCTCGTGGGTTTTGTTTTCCCCTTTTTGTGAATAAACCCCTTGTTTTGTGATTCCCTGTCTGCACTTGAGTTCCTCCCTTGCCTAACCCTGACAGAATGAACCGACCAAGATGGAACTCAGCAGACAGGAGGCAATGCTGGATGTCATCAGCCAGCAAGCGAGATGGTTTTGAGGGCTCTCGCCTAGTGGTGTTCCGGGGGACCAGGGGAGGTCGTTCCGGAGCAAGCGGTCGAGAGGAGGAGCCACAGAGGTCCCCTCCACCTACCCAGCTGCCAACGATTCCAGAGGGTCGTATCCTGGCCGTGGCCGCTCTGGGGGATCAGGCACATCCCTCACCGAGCCCTGAGGTGCCTCCCACACCCGTCGGTCTCCCCGGGAAGCGAGGGAGACGGTTTTCGTGGGAGTCTGCCTCGTAATCGTCGGTGTCGGAGTCACCCCTGCCAGAGACCGAACTCCCCCAACCCGTCTCTGACCCAGCGGTGACCTCTGCACCACGGCCAAGGAGGAAGAGGAGGAAGAAGGGGTCTTCCGGTCCTGCGACTTTGTCTCCTCCTGCAGTGGTGAGCGTGCCCGAGCCAGCAGCGGAGAGCGATGGCGTGCCCGAGCCAGCAGCGGAGAGCGCTGGCGTGCCCGAGCCAGCAGCGGAGAGCGCTGGCGTGCCCGAGCCAGCAGCGGAGAGCGCTGGCGTGCCCGAGCCAGCAGCGGAGAGCGCTGGCGTGCCCGAGCCAGCAGCGGAGAGCGCTGGCATGCCCGAGCCAGCAGCGGAGAGCGTGCCCGAGCCAGCAGCGGTGAGCGCTGGCATGCCCGAGCCAGCAGCGGTGAGCGCTGGCATGCCCGAGCCGGCAAGGAGAGCTGTATTCAAGTCTGCAGTCGTGAGAGCGGAGGAGAGAGCCGCGGCCGACTCTGCAGCAGAAACTCTAGTACAGTCTGTCTCCTCTCGTAAGGAGATGCCAGTTATCCCAGCTGCTAAAGCCTTCTCAGAGTATTTGTCCCGTCTTGTCCAGATTCTAGAAGCCCCAGTCAGTCCTGTCTTGTCCCCAGACCCTGTCCCCAGAAGTCCCCTGTGTCCAGCCGTTGTCCCCCCGTGTCCAGCCGTTGTCCCCCCGTGTCCAGTAGATGTTGTATCCCCGTGTCCAGTAGATGTTGTATCCCCGTGTCCTGTCGTCTCCCCGTGCCCTGTAGATGTTGTCTCCCCATGCCCTGTTGATGTAGTCGCCCCTCGTCCTGTTGATGTAGTCGCCCCTCGTCCTGTTGATGTTGCCCCGCGTCCCGTAAGTGTTGCCCCGCGTCCTGTGTCTGCCCCTGTCAGGTCCTCTGTCAGTTGTCCAGAGACCTCTCCCCACCCCTCTCCACCCAGACCTGCCCGGACCCCTCGTCGTCAGCCTTCGTCCCGTCCTCCTAAAACTCCTGCCCCACCCACTCACCCTGGTCTGTCCCCCATGAACTTTGTGGTCCCACCCCCTCCCCTTCCCTGTTTGTTTTTTTTGATTTGTCACCCTAACCCTGCCATTGTGTATTCATGTTTGCCTTTGTTATTATTTGTCATGTCTTGTTGGTTTGTGTCTGTGTCCCAGTCTGTCATGTCAGTCATGTCCCGTGTTTGATGTTCCCTTGAGGAGCGTCTGGAAGCCGCTCCTTAAGGGAGGGGTTCTGTCATGATTCTGCCCTTGTGTCCTTGATTTTTCCTAGTCTTGAGGCAGGATCATGGCAGACCCGTGTTTTGTGTACAAGCACATGGCCTTGTCTTTGGGCCATGTGCTTGTGTTGTCTCGTTCCCTTGCCCCGCCCCCCTTGTTATCCTTGTCTTGTTGTGATTGCCTTATCTGTGCCACCTGTTGTCTCTTGATTAGTTCCCCTATTTAGATCCCCTAGTGTGCTCTGTCTTTTGTCGGTTCATTGTTCCTCACCTGTGATTGTGATTTGTACCTGTACCTCTGATGTGATTGTTTCCTCAAACTGTTCCACGTATTGTCATCCCTGAAGAAGTCTTTGTATACCGTGAGTCTTTGTTTATCTCGTCTAGTCAGTCTATTTAGTATTTGCTGTATCTGCCCTAGTCCTGTTTTCCCCCTCGTGGGTTTTGTTTTCCCCTTTTTGTGAATAAACCCCTTGTTTTGTGATTCCCTGTCTGCACTTGAGTTCCTCCCTTGCCTAACCCTGACACTAGCCCTTTCCCTTCCTAACAAAACGTATGAACAACTTCTCCACACCTGTACCATCAAGGACTTTTCAAACTCTGCTGCTCTGTGAACAGTGACATTCCAGATAACGTGCTTCATTAACCAGGCTACCAGCTGTTCTACACAGAGTTGACGGGGATAACAAGAGGTGTTGGATGGTGATTCTACATCAACGAATGTTGGTGTTCATATGTAACAAAACTAAAAAGGTAAGTTGTCTTAACTTAGAGGCACTCTTCATAAACTGTTAACATTTCTATTTGCCAAATGTTTTTCTCTTTCAATCTTGTGAATTTGTACATTCCTCCAGATGCATGCATGAGTGCTGGGATGCAACAGCTAGTCAAACAAATAACTGAAATGGAACAAAGGTACCCAGACTCTTTTTTTAATCATTCTTGAAAATTTAACAAATCAAATCTCTCACTTCCAATCAGTCGTAAATGGGACGCGTGTGCACGCTCACTCTCAATTACCATAAATCCCGCCTATTAAATCTGACTGACAACTATATATGAGCATCATATTATGACACCAAACTAAGGATTTCAACATGTCTTCTCAAAAGCGACTGAAAAAGAAACATTTCTCAGCTGCAGAAATTGAAGTTTTATTATCAGAAGTTCATTCAAAACGCCACATTTTATTTTCAAGCGTACATAGTGGCGTATCAGGTCCTAAAAAAGGAAGTTTGGCAGCATATTACAGATCCTATTACTGGCTCTCATAATAAAAGTTAAAATAAAAACCGTATGTAATTAATATATATAATATTTTTTTCAAAATGCCGTGTAAATATGTACCCGATTAAGGTGAATTAAAATTCAGCCGTATTAATGAGCAAAACGCTCAGACGTTAAACGCACTATTTACGCGTGGCTGGGAGCAGGTGTAGATTTCTTTCGTACCAACTAACATTTGGAAAATACGACCGTTTTAATGAATCCGAAAATTTACGCCAAAACCACTTTACACGCGATTTACACAAAAATTTGTTCTGCTCCTGTTTCATGAATGAGACCCTAAGAGTTTCACCTCTTCATTGCTGTGAATTTTTTTTTTTTTTGTAGATTTTACACACAAACATTTTCTGTGTTTTCAATTTGAATTTATATAGGTCATTCATTTTTGACAGAAGACTGTGAGTTTTACAATTTTTTTATGGGCACTTAGCTTTTTCAAATCATGCCCTCAATTTTTGTGTGTTTTCACATACGAAGTGCCATAAAAGTCACCAAGTTTAGTACCACGAACAACGGACAAAGCGTGTTTTGTTAATGGTGTTAGATTATCAATGACTCATCTGTCCAAAGCCACAAGAACATTCCATGATTATTCCTCAATTGATGT
Source organism: Carassius gibelio (assembly GCF_023724105.1). Taxonomy (NCBI): domain Eukaryota; kingdom Metazoa; phylum Chordata; class Actinopteri; order Cypriniformes; family Cyprinidae; genus Carassius; species Carassius gibelio. Next base: position 5,719,728 of record NC_068412.1, on the reverse strand, counting down.
CATCCCTGATTCATTTTCCAAACACACAGGAAACACTCTAATCCAGACAATATCAGCAAGGTGTCCATTGTCAAGCATTCAACTCTTGTTTGCTGAGACTATAGATGGCTTCCACAGGGAAAATGTCACGATAAAGGAATTAAATGCATAAGAAGGCAATGAGTGTTTCAAAGTTATGTCTTTTTTTCATACTCGCATGAAATGCAGTAGCTGTCTTTCTTATGTTGTCCCTCTCGCTCATAAGCTTTCTTTCTCTGCTGTCCAGCACATGTGGTCTGTATTAAATTATTGGCAAGAGCGTTAATCTGGAATCTTCCTTTGGTGGATGTGGTCCAGGCAGACTTTCACTCATTCCCCGCCGACAGATCTTAGTGGAAAATCTCTGTCCATTTATGCTGTGAAAATACTCACACTCAGTCGGCTCAAAACCACATATGAACAAACAGCATTGCAGTACTACTGATGCTACAAAAATGTAAACATTTTGATATTATTACAATGCTGGGAAGTTGACACTCATCCTAGATATTCTTTACCATTGTTCTTCTTCTTCTTCTTTTTTTTTTTTTTTTGCAAAGTGAAAAAGTTGACTGGCTGTCTACTTAAAGGAGTATACTGTTTTCTTATTTTCATCCACTCATTTTATATTCCTGTAGCTACCCGTGTTGTCATAATTCATTATCTTCCACCCTCATTTGTCAAGTGAAAATAAGACCTGTATTGTCTAACATTAAAAAACATTTCACCCAAAACTGGATCATTTTAAATTATAATTTTAAATGTGTGCGATATTCTTTTGTTCATTTCTAGGATGTAAACATCACTTTTTTCCATTCAGTTAGTTCCTGAGGGAACTGCAATGTTCAAGCTTCAAGGAGACGTAGGAGTTTTAACATGAAACTATCTTTAATAACAGGAAGTAAGGACCACACGTAGCACAGGGGATGAAGACATTCAGAACCGGACAAAGAAACTTAGAACTAATAGGACACACCTAGGAGCAAATAGAATAATATGGGGAACACCGGGTTTAAATGATAAGGACAGGGGGAGGACCAAATATAGGTATAAAGAAACATAACATGGGTACACACAAACAGTCTGAAGGGTGTGACATTACTCTCCCTCCCGGAAGTGCATCCCGTGCTGTAACAATTCCACTGGGGAAGAGGGGCGGCGGGCCTCCAGAGCAATACCCATTCAGGGCACCTTAAGTAAGTGTGTGGATGATGTTACTACCACTAGGACAATAACTATCCACCCTAACCAGAAGCCCTGGCTAACTGCTGAGGTCAGATCACTTCTGAGAGCACGAGATTCAGCATTCAGGAAGGGTGACACGGAGGCACTTCGAGTGGCAAGGAGGAATTTGAATACCAGCATAAAAAGAGCTAAGGCTCATTATGCTCTCAAGATACAGGGTCATTTTTCTACCATGACCCCCAGAGAATGTGGGCTGACATTAAGAGCATCACTGATTATAAAAGAGGAGATGTTAAATGCTCCAGAGATCCATCTCTTCCTGATGCTCTCAACACTTTCTACGCTCGTATTGAGGCCTCTAATAACACTCCTAGCACTAGACTCACTGTACCACCTGGTGAGCAGCCACCCAGTGTTACCACAGAAGATGTCAGGAGGGTCCTTCAGAGAGTCAAACCACGGAAAGCTGCAGGCCCAGATAACATCCCAGGCAGGGTTCTGAAAGACTGTGCATTTCAGCGTTCAGAGGTACTGACTGACATTTTTAATATCTCACTGTCAAAAGCAGTTGTACCCTCATGCTTTAAATCTGCTAATATCATTCCTGTGCCTAAGACTAATACAGTGTCAGGTTTTAATGACTATCACCTAGTAGCACTCATCCCAATAGTGATGAAGTGCTTTGAGCAGCTGGTCATGACTCAAATTAGTGACAAAATTGAAAGAAAATAGAAAGAACAGGTCCACTATAGATGCCGTCTCATCAGTTTTACATCTGGCTCTTACCCATCTGGAGAGCAACGACACCCATGTGAGATTGCTTTTTATGGATTTTAGTTTGGCTTTTAATACAATCATACGACAGGCATTGATACACAAACTGGAAATTCTAGGACTGAGTTACTCATAGTGCAACTGGTTACTGAACTTTTTAACAAACACAAAACAGTCTGTAAAAATCCATAAGGGCTGTGTCCTGAGCCCAATTTTGTACACACTGCTGAGATATGATTGTTCAGCCAGACATCCGAGTAATCATGTTGTCATGTTCGCAGACGATACTGTGTTGATGGGACTCATTTCTCAGAATGATGACTCAGCCTACAGATCAGAGGTGGAACAAATGGTGGCTTGGTGCAACAACCTTTGCATTAACGTAGAAAAGACTAAAGAAATTATTGTGGACTTTAGAAAAACCAATCTGAGACACTCCCCTCCCATTTGTATTGGGGGGGGGGGGGGGGGCTGAGGTTAAAGTTGTCTCCAGCTACAAATATCTAGGAGTACATATCAACAATGACTTAAAGCGAAAAAAAGCAAGTATCATGAAAGACTTATCTCAAAATGCTAATAGACTATTTTACCCTCTTCCTTCAGGCAGGAGGCTGCGCAGCATCAGAGCTAGAACATCAAGGTTATAAAACAGCTTCTATCCAGAAGCCGTGAGACTTTTTAACACTGCCAACTGCAGAATTGATAAACTGAACTTGCTGTCCTAAATTAGATTGCACTAACTTTATTACTATGTTGCTAATTTTTAAGGATTTTTAGTGTGTGGAGAGACTGTACCCATATATTAATATGGGCTTGTATTATCTGTTATTTTATCTATCGTATTTATTGATGAGTTGTTAGTTATTTATTGTGAATGGTTTTAACTGGACATCAGTACCTAATTACGTTCCAGCTCATGTACATGCTTTGGAATGACAATAAAATCCTTGACCTTTGCCTTTACCTCTACCATGGCGGATCAGGCAGACTAGGAGGCCATGGTGGAGCAGGCAAGCTAGGAGGCCATGGTGGTGAAGACAGTTCAGGGAACCATGGTGGAGCAAACAGTTCAGGGGGCAATGGCGGACTAGACAGACTAGGAGGCCATGGTGAACCAGGCAGACTAGGAGGCCATGGTGAAGCAGGCAGACTAGGAGGCCATGGTGAAGCAGGCAGACTGGGAGGCCATGGTGAACCAGGCAGACTGGGAGGCCATGGTGAACCAGGCAGACTAGAAGGCCATGGTGAAGCAGATAGTCTAGGAGACCATGGCGGATCAACTGTGGCAACTATGGCCACAGATATATGCCCCAAACCTCCCCAACAACCACCCCCCACCCCCCCAAAAAATGCATTGGGTAAAACTAGGTTTTCATTGCCAGGAAGGATCCTGGAGGGTGCTCTGGAGGAGCGGGCAATGGAGGAGTGGAGCTGGTTAACACAGAGGGTTCAGGAGACGAAGGAGGGCTGCACAGGACGATAGGAGTTTGGGGTGAGGATAGGAGCCAAAAACTCTGGGTGTAGCGCCATGAGCACGCTGGAAGTGGACATTGGGGCCAAGTTGAGGGCAGAGTACAGTCTTTTTCTTCTCATTCTCTTAGTCTGGGTTGAGATAACTAGCATGGATAGCAGGCTTGACTGAGCCATTGCCAGCGGGCTTCACTAGGGAATAGGCCAGCAGGTTTGACTCGGGAAACAGCCTGGTTCTGGATCAGGGCCGGATGCTCTCCAGACACCAGAGGATCCCTTCCCTCCAGCTCAGTCCAGTGGGGTCTGGGAGGTCCACGGGGCGATGGTAGTTTAATTTCTAACTGTGGATTTTGTTTACTTTTGTCAAGATTTTTACACCAAAAGACCTGGAACACTTTATTGGTTCCATGAAGAACCTGTAAATTTGCATAGAAACTTTTCAAACACAACAAGTTCTTTATAGTAGAAAAATATTCTAAGATATTGGTTCTTTAGAGAACTGTTCACTGAAAGTTGAAATGGTTCCTAAGAAAGCTAAGAAATGCTTAAGAAATTGAGACAAAGAACTGAGTATTTGTTTTAAACAAAGCTACATCGCATGCAGATGGCTTGTGTGCTTCCATTTTTCATTCGAATATATGAATGACTGTAGCTTATAGAGTACCACATGTGGTTGGGTTGGTGAACAGAATGCATTCAGTTATTCAAGACACCCAGCTGACAGGCTCAGCCTTGTAATCTGTGTAGAAGTTAAAGAACACAGTTACCTTTCTTCTTAAATGAAAAGTTCAGGCAAACTGAATCATGTCATATTTGTTTCTGCCGTGACTTTCTTTCTTCCATGGGAAACAAAAGGAGATTCACACGGCTCTTTTTCATTTAGTGCAAGTAAAACAGACAGAAACTGTCAAGTTCCAAAAATGTCAAAATGCATCGTAGTAGTATTCCATACTAGAGTCCTGCAATGGGTCAGGTACCAGCGGGCACCCGCAGATACCTGCTTAAAAGTGGCTGAAACAGGTGGATTTTGACATTCCTAAAATTCATGGGTGGGGATTCGGGCGGATAATTAACTCTTTGCAGGTGGGTAGTAGCGAGGATGAAATTTTTTTGCAATATTTGTATGTCTAAATTACCATTACACATACGCAACAATGATATGACATTTGACCCATCACGTCACCACCACTGCGACAGTGTGACTTGTTGATGCTTCTCGAGCACTGCGAGTGAGAGAGACTTTTCCACAGCTGGATTTGTAATTCAAGAATGGAGAACGCAACTTAAACCTGGGACTGTGGATTATATCCTTTTCCTGCACAGTAACTGCATAGAAAGTAAACGCATAGTTTGTGAGCGACAGGCTCAGGTTGTATTTTTTCTTGTTCTTTTTTTTTCATTAATATGTCTATTTGCGTATAGTTATCAGGTTCCATAGCCAATTTAAGTGCCGATGGTAGGCTACTTGAATGGCGCAATTTCATTTAATTGGCACATTAATGACACTGTTGGGATGTTGAGAGAGGTGCGAGATAAAAAATAAAGCTCTTTAATTGGAATGATTTTATAGTGTGTGTTTTATCGCGGGAGTGGATCGGGTAAGGGCCAAATTTTAACGGGCCTGGGCGGGTGCGGATTTAATTTCTGGTGCTGAACTTTGAACTTTTCTGGTGCTGAAATTCCATGCTATTTGTATGGTACAATGAGAAAATTTGGTAACACTTTACTTATAGTGTTTATGTATAATTCTTTAAAGAGTAGTTTTGATGCATTAGTTATGCCTTGTAATGCACCTTACAATGCATTGTACAAACTTGTAAATAATTGTAACCACAGTTAATATATTACAAAACTGCATTTTAAATTCAGTTATGATTATTTACAACTGGATATAATGTATTACAACACATATTATACATATTTATAATACATTATAGCCTTTATTAATCCTTTATAATGCAATATACACAAGGCTTTAAATAAAGTTTTACCAATAGTTCTCACTGTATCAAGAACATTTGATGTAAAGTTGAGTAAATGATAGAATTATCATCTTTGGAAGATATTTTATTTTAAAAGTTTCTGCAAACATAATGTTGTCCGTGTGTGTACATTCAGAACTAAATTATCATGAAATTTTTTTTAGAATAATCTCAGTTAAGAGTAACAATCTCCATATGGCAGAAACTCCAGGGACCAGAATAACTATTTATCTGCTATAGAACATGACCTTTAAGGTAATGCTAACATGAAAGAATGCAAAACAGCCAGTTTTCCCATGACCATATTAAAATATATTTGCAATCAGATGCAAGACAAGGTACTGTGATCAGACAATCTGATAGAGTAACCCAAACCCCTTTTACAACAACATATGGCAGCGCTTACATGCTTTTCTAACTCCCTTTTTCCATCTGTATTCACTTCTGTCAAACATTTTCCTTATTCCAGCTCAGGCTTTATATCTTTGCAAGCTCACATGTCGCAGACCACATCTAAAATGGCTGCTGGCTGCAAGAACCAAACTGTCAGTAGTTGATAAAAGACTAGCACATACTTCAAAATGGTGTTTAAAGTTAAAACATTTCGAGTTTGGGAGTGATAATTGCATACTCACATGCAGAGTTTCCTCATTTAAAGTTCTATGTATAAACAATGACCACAGAGAACATATAGACTGAATGTATTTGAAGATATTTAAAAAATATAGTATGTAATTTTTTCAATTTTAAAATACTTTCTCCAATTTAAGTCAACAATAAAGCTATTTGTATTTAGACTCCCAAAAATAGTTAACTCTGTGGCTCTGTGGCATTTTTAGAAACATTTCTTTTTGTTTGTTCTTTCAGTGTTACTTTAAACTTCTGGTTCCACTAATGGCTCGAGTTTGAGATTTGACATTGTGTTTGAACAAATTGGAAAATTATCTTATTTTCTCTTCTTGAGTTAATTGAGCCACTTGTACATAAGTTACTTGTAAGATCTCACAAAATAAAATTTGTATTGTAGGGATGCACCGATACCAATTTTAACAAACAACTATTGGCCAATTGCAATAAAAAAAGTAATAATGAAGAGTCTTGAATGATCTCTCTTAGACATAGCCAATACAATATCAACTTTTCTAGATTTACCAAAGACCAAATATATTAAACAAAAGAAAAAACTGTCAAAGCAATAAAAACATTAAATAATTTTTTTTTCAACATATTTAAAAATGTTTGAGCATGGATGAAAAAAACACTACTCCTATAAGTGTTTTGAGAGGGAAAAAGCAGCCTAAATTAGTAGGCTATACGTTGCATTTTCACGATATTGTGACTTACCAATGATGAATTTTCAGCTGAGCGTGTACACTAAGTATGTGTGTTAGATAAATAAGTGAATGTGTATATAAATATAAAAGCCATCAGTATCGGCTCATTTTATACTATTTTCTATATGCCAATGGCTTTAACCACTTAACTGTCACCCCGTCCCAAATACGGGATGCCTACGTTTACCTTACTATATTACAATCAAATCTAATCTAATCTTGACAAACTTTATATCGTTGGAAAGGTCTAAGTCTCCCAAATATATGTTTTACCAATGTTATGTAGGAAAAGTAATAGATCAATTTATGGCAAGAGTGCATCCTCAAAAATCTAAAATTATAACAGGAGTTTTGACCTTTGTTTACAAAAATCTAAAATTATAACAGGAGTTTTGACCTTTGTTTAAAAAAAAAGACTTCTTTGTTGCCTTTTTCTCTATCACATTTTAGAAATCATCAGAAGTTATATATCAACTGAAATTTCTAAATTCATCCTTTAAAACCCATTTTCCTTTAAAACCCATCTCAAACATTGCATTACCATGTAAATGGTACATCAATATCATGTTACAAAATGTTTTCAGTCATGAATTATAAAAAATTAGGTTTTTATAATGCACATTCAAATCTATCTTCAAAAACTTGAGTGACAGTTACTGTAAGGGGTTAAAATAATCAATAATTGCCAATAAATATCACTAAATTTGACAAGGATAATATTTAGAGCAACCAACACAAAGTTAGATCAGTGAAATTTTGAATTTCTCAACCATCACTGAATTGTTCCCAGCAAAGTTGACAAAATCAACAAAACAAAGGATCTTAAGTTTTATAACACTTTGTTCAAATGACAAGAATCTGCTTTATTAACACTAGGACCTCTACTAATGTGCAAAGTTTTGTGACAGGACTCAAACCACTTGGTCGTAGAAGAAACAAAAGCTTTGTGTGTGTGTAGATTTGTTCTTGTGAAGGTCAAAATGTTCTCACTCTTCAAAAATGTTCTCACAAATATAGTCAAAGCAGTCAAGCACAGATTTGTGAGCCAGGCCACACTTGTAAAAAGGGCTCATAAGGGGGGCAGATTAAGTTTTATTTATTTATTTATTTATTTATTTCCAATCTAGTTATGGTTTGTGTGATGGTTTGGTTCAGGGGTAGTGTATGGGTTAGGAAATATTTGAGGATGGCGGCCATGCTTTCAAGATATGCACACCACAATCATGGCATTTTGGACAAAGACACGTGCCAATTTCCAAAAGAACCAAACTAATGTTGAGTAGGTATAGCAATATTTTTTTCCTGTTTTTTTACCACCAAGTGGCCAATTGCCTTGATATTTTTGATGTGTCAACAGACTGAGCTTATTCATACATGTACCAAGTTTGGTAAAAATATGTCCTTTCTTTTAAGAGTTATTGCCATTTTAGTAAAAGTGGCCTCTCCTTATTCAAATATAACACTTTTGGATTCAAGTGTATTATAGACCTAGTGTGTCAGAGGAACAAGTGCACAGTTGTGGTAGCTCTATAGCTTCACTGATAAAGAGAAATTAGCTGGTGGTGCAGATTTACTTATTGTAAAATTATCATGTGATTTGTAATGTTTGATGTTGATGTCATAACAGATGTCAGTAGACCGAGAAGATTTTAAAACAAGTGAATCATTCATAAATTCCTACAATCTTACCTTCAATACAAAGTGCAACAGAAGACAAATAATGCAGCGCTGAAAAGAAGCTGGGCTACATAATGTCTATTGGCTTGGTTTCATTGTCTTTTTTTAAAGCAAGATCTGCTAACCCTGAGTCAAGCTGTAACTCTTTGCACCAAAGCTCTGATACATTCAAACGCGGAATCAAAACTCAGTTCATTTTGCTTCTGTACACACTACTTATATTTTGGGGAGTAGAATATTGTTGTCACTCCCATAAACTTCTGAGCTGTGTGTGTGTACAGAACAGAATTAAGCACTTAAAGGCAAATGTTGAGAGAGCTCCTTTAACTCAAAAGTTCAAAGACAGAACTTCTAACTGTGGAAGTCTGAGTTTGGCGGGGGAATGTCAAGAGTCACACAGCATGATCCGAGGAAAAGAGTGGAGCCCTGTGGTTTGTAAACAAATAGCCCTTATGTTTCACGCAGTCAGTCTCTCATCCCCACAGCTTTTGCTCCTTTGAGATTGTGCACTTTATTTTTCCACAAAATGAAAACCTACCTTTCAAGCCTGATGCATGAAACAAGAACTAGTTGCAACATAATTACTGGTTTAGAAGTTCACAGGGTTTTATTGTATCTGTATTCCACAACCTCTAAATGCATTATTAATCATCAGTGTGTCTGACTGTCTGACAGTGTCTGAAGAATTTTTGGCAATGGTAGGACACTTTGGATACTGTCATTTTAGTAAACCATTAGAGACTCCTTTAGGGCCATTAGAGTTAAGGTCAGGGTTATTTTTTCTTCTGGTCATACACAGCACAAAATCTCCTTTCAACACATTTGATAAATGGCTATGCTATTTTTTTTTTTTTATTATTATTATTTTATATTTGGGGTAACATGCATGTGTGCATTGTTATACAAGAAACCACAAAGCTTGAGCAAAGACAAAGCTTTTCTGACTTTCACTGTATATGATTAAATACATTTAACATTATACTATGGGGCCGTTGAATGCTTAAATCTGATAAGTTGATGAACATTCTAAAGCGTGCAATTATTTTCAGGGAAATGCATGGCTTAAGTAGTTCCAGACAGGTCTTGACCACATTACATTTTCATCACTTCATGATATTTATGGTATTTCAAAATAACCAAAACCCACAATGACACTGACTAAGTGAAAAAAAAGGGTAAAAATATTTACATGTTTAAACCACAAAATTATGTTTTGTTATGTACGGAAAGCACATACTCTCTTTTTCCTGCTCTCTCCCCCACTCAAATGCAAATAATATTGATTGCATTATTTTACATTAATTAAATGGCCCATCGTCAATTATTTTTTATTTACAATTCTATGTAAAATAAATCACCTGAACGCAATTATATGACCACATTGGGTATGTTATATTATTTTTTACATATATGCGGTTTAAGTTGTTCCTACATTTTTATGAAAGTTATTGGTGAATCATGTTTGGTTTGTGAAAATGTTGGTGCACAGATTTAAGGTATGCATTTATGCATGAGCATGCTTAATGAATGAGACCCATTGTTTTTAATTTCAAGATTACACTGAATTCAAGTTTATAGTGATGTCAATTGATGTTAAGTCCTGTTTTTGGTATTAGTTCATGGTTTTTCATGTTATTACACATCCCACAAATCGTGGTTTCTTAACTTTTTCTTTCCTAACATTGCAGTACCTCACTCAGCTATGCTATCAAAAGTTTGAGTGATGTTGCTTTGGCATGCAAACACTTCACCCTGAGGGAAGCACTGTACTGATGTGTACAATATTTCTTGTTGCTTTACACATTTGTGTTTCAACTGTTTCAACAGGGCCTCTATAATATAATATCAAACATATTGGGTTGAGAGAGTTATGTGTGAAATGCTTTCTACTACAGATTTACAGACTTTATATGTAATTTGTAATGTTTTATGTTAATTTCTCATGGTAAGAAATTAGTATTTATCTCAGCATAAAACTGTATATTTATCTGACAACTTAGGAAGTTAAACATTAAAATATATATATTTTTAAATAAATAAATAATAATCAGCCACAACAATAAAATCACCTGCCTAACATTGTGTAGGTGCTGCCAAAACTGCTCTGAAGAGTTGAGTCATGGACTCCACAAGAGCTCTGAACATGTCCTTTGGTTTCTGTTACCAAAACCTTAGCAGAAGATCCTTCATGTCCTTCAAGATGCACTGTGTGTTCTGACACTTTTCTATTATGGTAAGCATTAGGATTTTCATGAGTTTGACCTGCAGTAGCTCTTCGGATCAGACCAGATGACTAGTTAACAGTATTTAAATGTAAACATACTTTATTATTGTAAAAATACTCAAGACCACATCAGAACATAGTCAACCTATGTATTTCCATAACATACTCGGTTATAAACGTCTTGCTAAAGATGCTATGGGAACACAGTACAATCACACCATGGGGACACTTAATTTCCAGCGATATCATCGACTGAACTGAGCTGGATGGTGACATCAATGAATTCAATGATGAACTGCCTTTTTTACATTATTGACATACTATTTTCTTATTTAATGCTGTTCAGTTGCTTTGTCACACTCTGTATTGTTAAAAGCACCATATAAATAAAGGTTATTTGACCTGACTTAACTTAATGTTGTCCTAAAAAGCGCTGGGTCCAAGGAACAAAAAACAGCAACACCATAAGGTAAAAGGGTTAAACTCAGAGGTTATACCTGGCCCTGGGTGATTGTCCAGAAGACTCTGAGAGCGCATGATGGGTCAAGTAAATTTATGATGGGTTTGAGCATGTATGGTCAAACTTCCACTCATAAGGAACTGCATAAGCAGGAAGGGCCCATTATACAGAAATAACTATTGCCTGTAATGCAGATTATAAACCTAGCAAATGTGGATGGCGAGCCCAAGCGTGCTGCCGCAAATATTTCTGCAATGGTCACGCCACAAGACCAGGCCCAAGAAGAGGAGACACCTCTAGTTGAATGGGCTCTTATTCCAATGGGACATTGTAAGCCCAAGGAACAGTAGGCTAGCTTAAAAGTGTTGATTACCAATTTAAAGAGTTTCTGCTCTGTGCCCGCACGACCCTTGGCTTGGCCCCTGAAGCAAACAAAGAGCTGTTCTGACTACCTAAACAGGCTAGAACACTCAATGTATACCTTCAGTGCCCTAGCAATACAGAGTAGATTCAACTCCTAGTCCTCCTCTGAAGGAGGAAGTACAGAGAGTGTTAGCCCCTTGCTCTGAATGGAGTGGAGAACACCTTAGTTATTTAGCCATGCCTTGGTTTCAGGACAAACCTAGAGTTACCAGGCCTGAACTACAGGCAATTAGGGCTCACAGGTGGTGGGGACAGCAGTTGGCTGCCAATGACATTGTCATCACTCAACCCCAAATGAGACCAGATAACTTGCGATGGCAGGGGGACTCTTGTCAGGCTGGGAGAAGAGGACAGGAGAAACGTTTCTATGTGGAGAGAGTGAGGTACACAGGACCTGGGCCGACATAAGCTCACTCGCATCTAAGCGCTGTAATCCTCTGCACAGCTGTTTTTCCTCACAAGATCACAGGAGGAAGGAAACAGAAGGGCACAATGGGCGGAGTCGCTTTCTGAAAAAAAAAACTGTCCATGAGCACAGAGAGGCAAGACTCATGCCCTTACAATGGGAGCATTCCGTGTCAGTGAGCGTAGATTCCGCATGGGATTTCCCCAGGCAGGAAACACACTCACGGTGGCCGTCATCAACATGCAGGGGATCCCTGCACTTGTTGCAATAACGGTGCGGCGTTTGAAACAACGCCATTCGCTGGATGGCAGCAGTGGAGCCGGATCACTGCTGCACGGTGCTGAAGGCTGCGGGAAAAAATCTACATGGTCATAAAGATTTTCATACATTTTTGATGCAAGTTTATAATTATTTTAAGTTAGAAAGTTCAGTTAATTGAGTTAATCAGGAAACACCACACATTCATTTTTAGTGAGATAGTGCTCTTTGCCATTTTTGGTTTTATCTGTAACTGTGGGACATTCATTTGATCCCAAATAAACTCACCAAGTCATAAACCAGACTGTTTAGAGAACTGAGCAATAAAGGCTTAGTAGAAAGTCTAAGAATGTGCTGAAACATTCTAAACAAGCATCACATAACAGCTTTTCACATAGCTTTTCATATTAATCATGAATGTTTCTCTTTTTTCCAAAGTGTAAAATGCATGATTTAATGTTTCTCTGCACTGGAGTTGAGTTATACAGTTTATATATTCTTTTTTTCCCCCAAATACAAACATTAAATTTAGCCACTCAATTAATCTTTCTATTAATCAACAATGGATTAGGTTTCCACAATAAATAAATAATAATATCAATATGATGCAGCACAATTGTTTTCAACATTGATAATATTCAGAAATGCTTCTTAAAGGCGCAATATGTAATTTTACTGCTTTAAAAATAGCAGAAATCACTATATCTATGTTATATATATTTTTTAGTTGTGTACTTACATCATCCCGACAGTTTCCACGAACTTTCAAATCCGGAGAAAATTATAGTTTAATTAGAAGACACAGCACGTTTCTTTATTTCCGTTTTGTCGCCCGTCTATGGCACATATAAACTTTGACCCCTCTAGTTTATCTAACTTCCTGCGGAACCGCCAAATACAAAGGTGAACAGAAGCAAACAAAGGTGAACAGAAGCAAAGACGAGACGAAGAAAAAAAAGTAGTAGCTAGCCTTGATCGAGACTATTATATTTTATATTTATATTGTTTATATTCATATTTAAACCTCAATCAATAAATTAGTTGTGGATTATGATTATGCTTTGCCTGCACGTTCTGTGAAGCACAAACATACGGGTGAAATAAATGACCCGAGATGGTTTTGGGACAAGAGAAGCAACAAGACACGGGTAAATATTGGAGTTGCATTTCCAAGATAGAGAGAGCTTCGTGACAAGCTGAAACTACAGAGAGATGATGAACTCGCATCCATTCAGCTAACTTTATCTATCCGTATATATAATAATTAATATATCTCTCCGTTCGAAAAGACGTGATTGTCAAAATACTAAGTTAGAATGAGTGAGGAATGTGCGAAGCGACAGAGCGCGTGTTCCAATGAACAACAACTTCCATGAGCTTTACGCTCTTTCCCGACATCATCAAAGTACGTCTTATGTTATTATTTTGATTGAGTGACCCCTGTTGGCCTGTACGTTTAAGCATCAAATCAGCATATTAGAATGATTTCTAAAGGATCATGTGACACTGAAGACTGGGGTAATGTTGCTGAAAATTCAGCTTCGATTACAGCAATAAATGACATTTTAAAATATATTACAATAGAAAAAAAAGTTTAAAGTATTATAAATAACTTATTTATAATTTTCTAATATTTCACAATTTTATTTTACTTTTTTGAGCCCCGCACATGATATGCAGGAAATATATATATATAATAAATTGTGTACACGATTTACAAATTTTGTTCCCTTGATGAACTAAAATGCGCACACGAATATTATTTCATTTCCTCAATTTGCTAAATTGTCCACACAATTTACTAATTTGTTCTCGTGTACACAATTTAGCAAATTGAGGGAACAAATTAGTAAATTGTGCGGACAATTTATAAATCAAGGGAACGAAATATTAAATTGTGCAAATTATTTAGCCTACATTTTTTCTTGAATGCCATATGCAGGGCTCCGTACATTTGAAATATTTACAGACACCAAACTTTTGACTGGTAGTGTGTGTATCTGTCACACCCCTGGATTCATTGTGTTGTGTTTTCCTCCACATGTGTTCCGAGTCCCTGTTAATTAGTTATTCCATGCACCTGTGTTTCCCCATTTATCCTGTTTTTATAAGCCCTAGTCCTTTCAGTTTGCATTTGTTGGTTCTTGATGTCTTCTATGTGCTCTATGGTCCCCATTTGGATTATTTCGTTTTGTGAATTCCTCGTTCCTTGCTTCTGTGACTCCTGGTGTAGTGTGACAGCATCATATGTCACACTATACATTTCATATAAATTCTATAGGTTGTAAAAACAGATACTGATGTATTCCTGTATGCTGATTGCCTTATCTTTCCTTAGATAATTGAGGCACTGGTAGTGCTCTGAGTCTCTGAAACCAAAATTTGGGATATATTTAACCAAACAAAAACCATGAGTCCCAAAGAAAAAAAAAGGAACTAAAATTAAACCAATAACTATGACTAACTGCAATTACAGCTTTAAAAAAAACCTAAGACTTGACTAAGATTAGATCAACCAAAAGAGAAAACACACACAAGAACAAATGTGTACAACAACAAAAAAAACCTCCGAAACAATAACCAGTGACAGGATTTGGAAACATGAAACAAGAACTTCAAAGTACAAAGCATGCAAAGAATTACAAAATAAGAGATAAACAGGACTAAAACTTAAACCATGGACCAAGGATCAACAAAAATGCCGCAGTTGGCATTGCTGTATATATTGTTGACAGTGAAGAGATCGGAAATGGAGAAGAGAAATGTGTTGAGAAGAAGCGTTTTGCATAATTGGTGTCAAAAGATGTATTTCCACAAAATGAGTGGCTGGTTTGTCATTTGCAGATTGGATTTTAGACTCTATAGAAGAGCACAAGAGTGTTTATTTTTAATCAGTTGTGTCAGTTGATATACAGTATTATATAGGACAAAGCCTGAGAAGTGAGGTAAGAACTGAGGAGTAAAAGGAGAATGTGAGAAGAGATGGAAATCCCTCTTCTGACTGTAACTGTGGATGAGTGGGAGGAATAGGGAAAAAAACTGAATGGAAATGTGAAGAGGTTTACCAGAGATTGTTATGGAAGGGGGTCGGGGGCAGTTTCCTGTAAACATGAAGCTGAGTTCATTTCACACCAGTGAGTAACTGGGGATCGTGAGACAGGAGATGGTGAAGTAGCCTAAACATGTTGAAGTCTCAGGTCTGCATGCTGAATTTTCCAAGGAAGATTAAGTCGCTGTCTTTTGGGAAGAAATAGAAGAAAGTGTCCAGCTGATTGTGGTATGTGCCCGTAGGAGGCGGCCGATGACCACAACATGGTGAAAATATCCTCCTCCACTTTTCAAGCTAAAGTAACAAATACTGCCACAGACCCCTAGCTGTTGTATGTGCGTGTGCTTGTTTATATGGTTTATGAGAACACAAATTTTTATAATGACATGGGTGTGACAGAGGTGAAGATGATTTGTAAGGACACTTTTGGTGTCCCCATTATTCAAAAAGCTTAAAAAAAAACTAAAAAACAAAGCTAAATAGTTTTTTTTTTTTTTTTTTTTTTTTTTTTTTTTGACAATCTTAAAAATGCAGAACGTTGCCTTTGAGGGGAGGTTTAGATGTAAGGCAATAGAAAATACAGTTTGCACAGTATAAAATCCATTATGCCTATGGAGAGTCCCCGTAAACCATCAATGCAAATGTGTGTGTGTGTTCTATCTATCAATCTATCTATCTATCTATCTATCTAACTAGCTAGCTATCTAATGTCTTAATGGCTTATAAAGGATTTGTCAAGCCAACATCAAAGTTTGTGTTGAGCTTTCTTTTTTTTTCTACTTTTATAATAAAACATCTATTCTTGGCAGGACAGTTTGATTTGTCATTGCTATTAGATGAATCAGTCTGATAAAGCAGACTCATATATGGTCATTCTTTCCATGAGAAAGAGAGGAGATATTCTCCACTGGGAACTGACAGCAGGCACTGGGTCTCCATGCCATCCACGTGACATTATCTCATACTCATGATGATGAAACCAGCTGTGTGTCTGTCTGACTGGTCACTTATTGGCTATTTTAACTTTTTCTAAATGGTTTTTCTTTAAACAGGAGCTGTAAACATGAGAATGTCATGTTGTGAATGATTCCAGCTTTAATTATTAAAACATTACTATGGTGACTTTCACTCTATCATCAGAATGTCCCATGGTTAGGAAAAATGAAAAATTAATAAAAATGAAAACTGATCTTGGAAATGAATACCTACCATTCAAAAGACTACTGAAAGAGCAAGTCAATGAGAGACAGAAGTCAGGTTAATATAACAATTTAAAATTGCTTTTAAATTAAATAGTTTATTTATTTGACAGTTTATTTGTTCATTTATTACACTTATTGTACATTACCCATGTTACGTATCTGTTCTTATTGGAATGGTCTTTATTGATTACAATTCTTCTCAATTGCTTTGGGACATTCTCTATACTGTAAGTGCAATGTCAGTGACCAAAATAAAAAGTGTTTTTCTCATCATGTCAGGCACACTGCAGTACACAAAAATATTTTTTATTTAATTATATTTTTTAAACAGTACATTTATTTTTGTAGTAATGTGTTAGATGTAAACTGAAAATTCACCATTGCTTATTGATTTTTACACACTTTGTTGCCTTCCTCTAACACCACCAGCACCTTCTTACATATCTTCAGATAGCTCTTTTACAGCACCTTTGAGTTTTCTAGGGTGACCCAGTAGTGAACAACACAACAAAATTTCCACAACACAATAGAAACAAGCCGCAACACAACAAAAATATCACAAAACAAGTGTTAGCCTTTTAAGATTGTCTTAAGATAAAAATAACACTAGGAGAGTAAAAAACGCAGAACAATACTTGGCGACTTGAACAGGAACTGAGTGTGTGTTATATACAGTTTAATTGATCTCAAGGGAGCGTGTGATTGGTTACAGCTGTGTGCAATCAGTGCAAAGGATGATGGTCCAGGGTGATGTGAAAAATTATGTGTAGCATGCCGCTTTAAATGCAAATTAGCTCTGCTCACCCTGCCCCTCTCTTCCGAGCCGCTCTCTGGGAGACGGTAAACTTTGGCCGCATTCATATATAATAATATAATGATAATATTGATAACTAGCACGTTATTAGGAAACGTGATTTGCAAAGATTCTTAAAAAAGATGTTTAGGCTACTCACATCTTTTGTAGGTGAAGCTGGATCACAAATGATTCACGCGAACATAGACGCATTTAGGTAGATCGGGGGCTCATTACCTTCACAAACAAATTTAATCCACTGCGTCTTCAGTGGCTCTGTTTGTGTGCAATGAATCTCGAATATAAGAAGCTTTTTTAATGAAAATTTACAAAATTACAAAAATTAAGACCCTTTCCCTGATATTCACATTTTTTTGATATTCTGTAATCAAAGACAATACAATTCCTGTGCTGTGTTTTCAGCTATATTTGTGTTTAAAATTAGAGAAGCAACATCATATTTATTTGAACTGAAAGCGCTGCTCCCCTCTGCTGCACTCTGAAAAGAGCAAACGGGGAGAGAGAGAGAGAGGTGTGCGCACTGTGAAAGCAAGATCTCACCCTCGTGAGAAAGTACCAGTGAGTCAAAGAGACTCGTTAAGGTTTGTCCAAATGTCGCTAGATTTGTCGTTAGTCGCTTTTTTGCAAAAAGGTCGCTGGGGGTATGAAAAGTTGTCATTATCTAGTGATAATGTCACTAAGTTGGCAACACTGCTGATGATGGCCCACTCAGGGCAAGTCTTAGGTAAAATCATTAGTCCACTCTGTGCTGACAAGCTACTGTCAAACAACTATCATAGGAGGCCCAGGGTCTGTATGAAGTCACACAGACAAGAAGCTGAGAATGGCTTGATTTTAGAAAGAGGTAATGATTTTAGTATATTAAATAAATAAAAAATATGTTAAAAAACATGGATTTTTATCTTTAAAGGGTGGTTGTGTACACACACTGCTAACACATTTATGTTCGAACAAGTGCATATCATATCCAATGATCCATTTAAGGCCTTTTTCTGGGAAATTTGCTGCTGTAAAACTGGGATTGGACACTGAAAACGAATAGGTTAGTTCTATTCCTTTGGAGTGGGTTTTGAAAAGGCTTCAGAAATGTTGTTCCACTGTTCAAAGACCCTTGAATTCAGTCAACACTCAGCCAACACATAGAGTATTGCAGCCAACACATAGAGATCAATACAGCTCTCAGGGTGCAGAACTAAATTGGTTGAGTTGTAAACTTGGCCCAGTGGACCAAACAACATGATTGGGGGCCAAGATGGCTAATGTTCAGATGGAGGAATCCCAGCTGATTTGATTATACTGCGTGAAACAATGAAAGTATCTGTGTTTGGGGTCACGACCTGTTGGCTTACTGTATGCTACAAGCCATTTCTGCACACTTACAACTTTCTAATTCAAATGTGTAAATAAAAACGTTGTGATTGTATGCAATTTTGAGAGCACCATTGGCAGTGTGGTGATTTTTGTTTATTGAATGAAACCTTATGAAATCTCTATTAAACCTTACCTATTAAAGCCTTATTTAAACAGTTAATAGTGTCCATGCCTTCCAAAGCTAATGTTGGTCATATGTTGTTATTTACCGAAAACTGCAGCTCATTTTGTGCTCAGTTGTTCAGCCAGGTTGATTTCAGCCAATCAAATAATCTAAAAACAGATTATTTCCTTGGCTGCTGACAGCACTGATTGGCTGATGGCAACATGTTAAAAGCATGAAAATCCATTTGTGTCATCTGCTACAAGACATGATGTAGATTATGTCTATGCTCCCATAATTCATAAGGATAATATAAAAAAATCAGCACTGCTTTGGGCACACTTTCATAGGAAGTAAATTGTAAAGGCCTTTATTATGTTGAAGCTCCAACTTTGGCCCATTAACAGATCCATCATCACTATTGGAGAACAATGTGCAAATGAAACCACTGCCATGGAGTATAAGCAATTTCATAAACCAAACCATTATACTCATTACATATTGTTAAAATGAAATAAATGCCCTAATTTGGATTATGCCAAGGGAATATAACACACTTCCACTGAGATTGTCACTCAGTAAATTGTACTTCTTGGGAGCAGCTTTATAAGGGGGCTCCAAAAACTGAGATCATGCAGTATGCAAGTTACAGAAGGCCAAAAACTGTCAAGGGAAAAGTCTGTGCTGACCTCCTAACGTCAAGCGGCATGGTTCAGATTGCAGAACCACACTGTACCATTTTCCATTTGGCACACAGATTAGGGAAGCTGTTTTGGGTAATGCTGTTATGATGCAGACTTATCAGTCCACAAACAGATTATCATAGCCTACTAGATAACATATGGGCCCAGGAATAAACTTAAGTATATCATTTTTAATAACAAATCAGAGAAATATAAGGACTAGAAGTGATGTATAGCTAACAACTATACAGTATTTGTTAGTGCTATATCCGATTTTTATTGGAATGTGGAAAATCTTCACCGGACCAAAAAAAAAAAAAACTATAACCTATAAAACTATAAAATACTATAACCATGATGGCAGTGGTCTTGTAAAATTAGACAATGAGTCTTGTAGAGACAGACCAATTAAAGTCATATTTACCACATTTATGGCACATGGGAAAATGTCTGGGATTAAATTATTTTTACATTATTGAACATTGTGTTTGAAAACAATATTAGCTACTAAGAAAGAATGACATCTTTAATGAGAAGTACTTTCCATGTTTGCAGTTGGCCAATGAACTACAAGTTTCTCACATAAATGTTGCAGGCCTCCCAAAAGGCATATAATGATTTAACCAAACAAATAAGAGGTCTGCTACTAAATAGCTCTGAATCTTTCGTGCCTTATAAGGGAGATATCCAACCGTTAGAAGAATGCATATTGTGATTTATTTGTAAAACAACTTTCTCAATATGAACGGTGATATCGATTACATCATGAGAGGAGGGGGTTTACATTTACATACAGTATGAGATCACAAGATTTAATTTAATTAAGTTGGATCAGATAAGAAAAGTCTGCTGTGCAAATATTAATACATTTTACAAATATAATTTTCACTGGTAATATTTTATATTTTATACTGGTTATCCGTATTTAAATGTATATATATTGCACTGTATTGTGTTTTAGGCTTCAATGACATTTCTGTAAACTTAATGGATAATATCCTGGCTTAAAATTTCCAGTGCCCACAGGTTTTGTACTGTATCAGAGTGCCAGTGACAGTCAACACATGGTGGAAGGAGTCGCGTCTCACGCATCAAATCGATGTCGTAGTAATTCAGTCTGACGTGACTTTGACCACTGACCTGTCAGAAGCTATATCAGCTCCTGACTACATCACGGTCCGTCTCTTTGTCAGTCTCGCTGAAGAGAAAAGACAGCGCAATGACATTGCATTATATTAGATTCATTTTTGGATTTTTGGACCCGCTGGTTATCCTAGGTCCTTAAACAAGCAGTGTCCCAGCTGCTGTGGTGAGTACTGTTGAAACGTATTGGTTTACCAAGGTTCTGTGTTCAACACATATCTGTCGATTAAGACTATTGTTGCGCTGACTGGTAAACCAGGGCATCAGTTATTCTGTGAGGTTACTGTGGCAACCACATAACACATTATTTCAGTACTGTATTATCATTAACACATTGGTTAACCAGGGCTATTTTTCTAGAGGCATAGGCACTATGGCTGCTTCCTGTGCTACATGTTCAGGTCCTATGGACCTCATGGATGCACACATCCACTGCCCTGGCTGTTTGGGCATCGACCATCTTAAGGAGGCTTTAACTGACCCACGCCCAGAATTAAGTCTAATGCCATTGGGAATTAGGCAACAGAGACTGGCAAAGTGTGAACCGGAAAGTGAGGAGTTCTTACCACCAGTCAAGACTAAGACTCAGACAGGTAGCAAACACTCTGCTAGCAAAACCTCCAAAGAAGAAGTGAACTCTGACTGCAGCACTATCTCACCAGGTAGTTGAATTAGTTTTTGGCTGGCTCAGTCCAGGCTCCCTGATATATATCTCAATAACCTCCCCCAATTGACCATTGGTGCCTGGTCAGATCTTCGGCTGCTCAGGAGGTCTTTGACTACAGGGTAAGAGCAGCTGAATCTAATTCCCAGCATATCGGATGTAGTGTGAACTACCCTGCACTAGCTGCACAATGGCTACCTGCTCGTCATTCAAACTTGCAGACTCTGCAAACTCTTACAGGCCACCGTAGCAGGATTCTCAACTTGGATGATCTTCACGGTATCCCCACACCCACCACCCCCCAAGGATAATGGAAATGTTTCCCAGCGTCATGAAAGTGAAAGTGCCATGACATTCAGCCAAGTATGGTGACCCATACTCAGAATTTGTGCTCTGCATTCAACCCATCCGAAGTGCACGCACACACACACGCACGCACGCATGCACACACCCGGAGCAGTGGGCAGCCATTTATGCTGTGGTGCCTTAAGTCGTGGCACTTAAGTCGTGGTATTGAAGGTGGAGCGAGAACTGTACATGCATTCCCCTCACCCACAATTCCTGCTGGCCCAAGACTCGAACTCACAACCTTTCGATTGTCAGTCCGACTCTCTAACCATTAGGCCACGACTTCCCTTCCATTCCCTTGGTCATTGGAGAGGCATTACAGACAACAAGTGGCTTCTCAATACACTCGAAAGAGGATATTGTCTTCAGTTCCATCACAGACCCCCAGTGAGCACCCAGGTTCATCCAACAGTTGTCAAGGATCTGTGTCAGGTCCTGGCCCTTTCAAAAGAGATCCAGATCTTGTTGGAAAATAGTGCAATAGAACCAAATATTTTCCTGTTAGGAAGAAGGATGGAAGTTTCAGGCCCATCCTGGATCTGAGGCGCTTAAACAAGAGCCTCAAGCATCTTCCCTTCGGCATGTTGTGAATTATAGATGTTCAACATGCAGTCGAACCTGGAATGTGGTCGACCCACATAACTGAAGTTTTCTTCGGCTCACTTTTCAAGGCAGAACTTATCAGTTCAGGGTCCTTCCGTTCGACATGTCTCTTTCTCCCTGGGTGTACACACGCATCATTCAGGTGGCACTGGAGCCACTTCATTGAGAAGACATGCTGATTATTCCATACCTGGATGATTGGCTGTTGTGCACCAGATCATACCAACAGGGGTTTGACAAACCCATGTAGCCACCTTGGGTCTAAGGGTGAACTTTCAGAAGACTTGTCTAACCCCAAGCCAGTTGTGTTGCCTCCCTGAGACCTAGGAGAAGGGACAGGTTTCTTCAGAAGGGAGTCCCAATAGGGACGCAGGGAGATGGTAACCATGGATGCCCCCCCTCAATGGGTGGGGAGGACTGTGGCAACACCGAAGTGTACGGGGCATTTGGAACCCACAACTAAGTGCCTCTCACATCAATCTTCTGGAACTATGGCCAGTGTTTTCTGACTTTGAGACATTTCAGGCAAGATCTGTCAGGGAGAAACATTCTGCCAGATTGGAAGGATCTGCTGTCACAGATGTAGAGAGCATGGTGGCATCCCATCCCAGACAGGCTGAAATTGTACATCTGGCCCTGGGGTTAAGAGGATGCTATCCCAGTGTTCAGCGGGAGTGAGGAATACAGTCATGAGTGCTAGGGCACCTTCAACACACCGCACTTATGCAAGTAAGTGAAAGCAGTTTATTTCTTGGTGCACAGACCGGACTCTTAATCCAAGTGATTGCCCAGTCAGTGTGGTGTTGGAATTCAAGCAGTATTTGCTGGATGCTGGATGCCCTCCAGCCACACTTAAAGTGTTTGTGGCTGCCCTGTCAGCCCACTGAGACCTTGTGGATCAGGTATCAATCGGTGTGAATATACTAGTGGGGGCTTTTCTTAAAGGGGCTGTACATCTGAAACCGCCAGTACGGTCAGTTTGTACCCAGTGGGACTTACAGGTGGTATTGGACAGGTTGTGTTTGTCACCCTATGAGCCTGTTGAGCAAACAGACATAAGGAGCCTCTCTATTAACACAGCATTTTTGTTGGTCATAACATCAGCCAGAAGGGTCAAAGAGTTGCATGCATTGTCGTTGAGCTCACAATATCTCCAGAGGACAGTCATGTTACACTCTGGCTGAATCCAACCTTTCAGTCCAAGGTATTGTCGCCTCAGTTCATAAATCAACCTATTCTGCTGGCAGCATTCACACAGGAGGGAAGGGCTTCACGGGCAGCTCTATTCCTAGACTGTATATTGAAGGAGTATGTATTGAGGACTGCCTCATGGCATGTCAAGGACCTGCTTTTTGTCTAAGCTAACCCGGCAAGAAAGGTGCACCTTTGTCAAAACAGAGGCTCATTCACTGGGTGGCCAACTCTATAGTTGAAGCATTTCATGTGACAGGTCATGTATTGCCTGCAACTGTTAAAAGTCATTCCACTCGGGCAGTGGCTACTTCATATTCAGCATTACATCGTGTACCTCTTTCATAAATACGTGTGGCAGTTACATGGGCATCGCCTTGCACAATTACAAGATTTTATCGAATTAATGTGGCTCCTTCTTCTGGGATCAGTTCTGCCATATAAACAGAAGATGTGTGTGAGCTTACATCCTCGTGACTTTCGTCTTCCACCATGTGTTGACCGTCTCTGGCAGTTTAATACAGTGAAATAAAATGCTGGTTACTGGAGTAACTGTGGTTCCATGAATGCTGGAAGAGACTCTGGTCACTCTACGTGTGACTGAATTAATACGAGATTCTCGATGTGATGTGCGAGACAAAACCCCTTCCTCCATGTGTTGACTGTCTCTGGTGATCTTCCACCATTCATAGAACCACGGTTACTCCAGTAAGAGATCATAAACATAAGTCTTTTTTTATTATTATTAATCTACTTGTATTAGTTTTCACATAACTTGTACACATTTTACTGGTCAGACTTTTTCCATACCATAACTCCTGACTAAATGTGTAATCAAGTGAAACATTATGGAGTTCCATCCACATCATCTAAATGTTTCACAATGCCAGGAATTTTTATTGTTGTTATTATAACTGTTATTATTAACCCTAACCGAGTTATAATGTTGCTAGCTTAATGTCAGTAATAATGATTAGACAAAACTTTACTGTGATAGGCTATTCTCTGTTCATGAATATAGCCATATGTTTATAACTATATATATTGTATAGGCCTACATACAAAACATGCTTGTGTTTATGAATGTAACTAAGCTTCTGTTCATGATTATATGCTCTGATGTATTTATTTGTGTTTGCGATCGTCTGAGGAATGAATATCACTGATAATATATGTGCTATGTGGTAATTGTGTTATTTTTTTCCTATTAATTACTAATAGTATCAGTGACCATTAAAATAATGTTAATAATGTAGTTTATTTGTGTAAACAGCATGCTTTTTTTATTTCAGATGTGACAATAACATTGCAAAAGATCCTTATTCAAAGTTAGCAAATGCAAATAAGTTCCCCCCTAAGGAACCTGGAACACAGCTAAGACCAAGCAAGGCACACACTCCCATGAGTCTCCTAAAAATTGTTATTTCCTTCAGAACATAAACAATATACACTTTGGAAATGCTACGTATGTGATGTTCATGTATGTATTTCAAAATGACACAATACCAGTCAAAAGCTTTTGAACAGTAAGATTTTTTTTTTTTTTCATTTTTGTGAAGAATTGAACTTCTGCTCACCAAACCTGAATTTTATTTGATCCAAAATACATAGTTGTGTTTGCTAAAGCAGTAATATTGTGAAATATTTTTACTATTTAAAATAACTGCTTTCTTTTTTAATATACTTAATTTATATACTTGTATTTATTCCTGTGATCAAAGCTAAATTCTCAGCATCATTACTACAGTCTTACTCCACTTGTTACAATATACACTATACCATTCAAAAGCTTGGAGTCAGTATATATAAAAATGTAACTTTTATTTAGCACACACGTCATGATAAATACAATAATCATGTTACAAATTATGCTGTTATTTCAATTCATCAAAAAAAATAATAAATTATCCTTTGCTTTTTTCAACAACAACAACAATAATAATACTGTAAATGTATTTTTGAGTAGCAAATCAGAATATTAGAATGATTCTGAAGGATTGTGTGACTATAGTAATGATGCTAAAAATTCAGCTTTGAAAGTAAGCTTTGATTGTTCCTAATAAACTGTTTAACGGCACTCGCAAGTGAATTTCAAGTTATTTTGTGGGATAATGAAATATATTCTAAATAAACCTCAAACATAAAAATATATACATTTATTTTGTCCTCACATTCTTTCTTGTAACTCTTCCCTCTCAGTCACACACCTGACTAAAAGGCTCATTATGCAGCTCATTATGCGGGTCTTTGTCTTCTCAGGTGTAACTCACACTAATATTCATGGTCAATCACGCCTTTTCGCATATGCCCTTTTTAAACAAAAAGTGTCTTCGAAAATTTATATCGATCTATTGTTTTCTGTGAGTGAGTAAACAACATGATTTTCACATCATTCTAAAGCAAAAATTCTAGGCTGCTAGATCCAGGTTTGACAGTCTTGTGAACAAATGTTCTGTATGTGTTTTATGAATTTTAGGTTTTTCACTAACCACGTATAAACGTTGTTTTCTCAAAAACACAATTATGTACATACATGCTATTTACATATTATTATAGCCCAGTTTGAACTGAATACAGTGGTTTAAGACTTTAGCCATGTATATGTTTATAAGCAACTGAAAAAAGCACAAAAGTCAGGGCATGTCAAAACTTTTCCAGGCCCCCAAAACCCCCTTAGACCTCAGAGGGTTAATCCGTCTCTTCTGCCCACTTCTGGCCACTTCTGACCAGATTATGACATGGTCTTCACTGCAGAACACAAAATCCAGGGGGTGCGGTTGTATCCAGATCCAACTCCTCCCACCTTACGTATACCTAAATCTACCTGTAACAATGTTCATATGGCAGAGAAGGAAGGAGACCAGGGTCGGCTTACTGAGGCTCATGGGAACTTTATTGTTCATAAATAAAGGAAGAAAACAAAACAAACTCGCGCCACATGCGCGTCAATAAATAATCCACATTCACTTTGGCTTCTCGCGTTCCGTCTGCTGCATCCTCCCACGAGCCCTCAGATCTCTCTCCCGTTTCTGGAAAGCGACCGGCTTAAATACTGCTTCCCCACACCCATCACTGAAATGAGAAGCAGGTGTCACTTGTCTCTCACTTAATCCTCTTACCACCGCTGATCTCTTCACCCTCTCTCCCGTTGCAGACCTCGCTAAACCACGCCTCCCCCGCCACATACCCCCACCACCCGACTCAGGCCGGGGAGCCATCCGGCCTGCAGCACCCCCCCCCCCCCCCCATTCCTGGAGAGGAAGTCGGCTACAGCCACCTGCGCCCCCGGTCTGTGAATCACCTTGAACTTAAATGGCTGTGAAGATAGATACCAACGGGTGATTCGCGCGTTGGTATCCTTCATACGGTGGAGCCACAGGAGGGGCGCGTGGTCCGAGCAGAGGGTGAACTCCCGGGCCAGGAGGTAGTATCGAAGGGTGAGGACCGCCCACCTGATAGCCAAACACTCCTTCTCTATGGTGCTGTACTTAGTCTCTCTCTTAGAGAGCTTCCGGCTAATGTACAGCACCGGGCGATCCTCCCCCCCTCCACCTCTTGGGACAGGACCGGGCCCAGCCCCCTGTCCGACGCGGCAGTCTGCAACAAAAAGGGGAGAGAAAAGTTAGGAGAGTGCAGGAGCAGTCCACCACACAGGGCAGCCTTAACTTGGGTAAAGGCCTGTTGGTACCGCTCCGTCCACTGGACCGTATCTGGTACCTCCTTTTTAGTGAGGTCCGTCAGGGGGCTAGTGAGGTCCGAATAACCAGGAATAAACCTTCTATAATATCCCGCCAGCCCCAGGAACTGCCTCACCTCCTTTTTGGTCTTAGGTCTGGGGCAAGTCGCAATAGCTGCCGTCTTATCAATTTGGGGACGCACCTGCCCGTGACCCAAGTGGAAGCCAAGATACCTTACCTCCACCCGCCCAACTGTGCACTTCTTCGGGTTGGCCGTTAGCCCCGCCCGTCTCAGCGCCTCGAGGACAGCCCTCACATGCTCCATATGCCGCCGCCAGTCCCCACTATAAATGATAATATCATCCAGGTAGGCGGCGGCATATGCAGCATGCGGATGCAGCACTCGATCCATGAGACGCTGGAACGTAGCGGGAGGTGTCTGTTCGTACTACTTCATAATTGAGATCGCCTATTCGCTGTGTGACCTCAAAGGGTCCTTGCCACTTTGATAATAATTTGGAGCTGGATGTCGGCAGTAATACGAGCACTTTATCTCCCGGTGCAAATTCTCGGAGCTTAGTTTCCCTGTTATACCGCTGGCTTTGTCTGCCCTGGGCCTGGAGCAAATTCTCCATTGAGAGCCGCCCCAGTGTATGGAGTTTTGCTCTCAGGTCCATGACATATTGAATTTCGTTTTTGCTATCCGAACGTCCGTCCTCCCAAGTGTCTTTCAGGACGTCCAACACCCCGCGGGGCTGGCGTCCGTAAAGAAGCTCGAAGGGGGAAAACCCCGTGGAGGCTTGGGGGACCTCGCGCACAGCGAATAAGATCTATCCCAATTTTTTGCGTCTTCTTGGACAAATTTACGAATCATTGTTTTCAAAGTGCGATTAAATCTTTCGACCAGTCCGTCCGTTTGTGGGTGATAGATGCTAGTCCGTACCGCTTTAATGCCCAATAATTCGTATAATTCGCGTAACGTGTGTGACATAAACGCGGTGCCCTGGTCCGTGAGAATCTCTTTTGGGATTCCCACACGGGAGATTTAATGAAACAGGGCGTCCGCCACACTCTTCGTCGAGATGTTGCGGAGCGCCACTGCTTCGGGATATCGTGTTGCGTAATCCACTATGACTAACGCAAAACGATTTCCTCGTGCGGATCGTTCTAATGGCCCGATGAGGTCCATACCAATTAGTTCGAAGGGGACCTGCACTAGAGGTATAGGGCGCAATGGCGCTTTTGGGGTGGCCTGTGGGTTCACCAACTGACAGTCCCGACATGACGCGCACCATCTGTGGACGTTCTCGTGAATGCCCGGCCAAAAAAATCGGGTCATTAGACGATTTAGCCTGGCTGTCATACCTAGATGCCCTGCCATTGGATTACAATGTGCCATCTGGAAAAGCATTTCCCGACGGCTCTTAGGTACTAATAATTGGGTCGTATGTTCCTTTGTCTGAGCGTCATGGGTCACTTGATACAACCGGTCTTCAACAACGGCAAAATACGGATAGGAGAGCGGGCGGTCAGGATGGAGGGCCTGCCCATCGATGGAACGGACCTGCTCGAATGCATAAGGGTCTCATCCTGTGACTGCTCCAGAGGAAAGTCATCGCGATTGGAAAGGTTTAGCCTGGCCAAATCGCTCAGTTCCTCTGAAGCTTCCCCACTGGGTCCTGGTACAGATTCTCCTACCTGAGCGCTCACCCCTCCCTCCGGGCCTCTCTTCTTCCCAGAGGCATCCACTGTTAAGCACCCCAATAATTGTTCAAAAGCTGGCCAATTGGTCCCCAAGATTAGTGGATGCCGGAGGCGCGTACTAACGGCCACCTCCACATAATGCTTTTGTCCCCTAAATTTGATGCCTATGGTTTTTACAGGGTATTCCACTATATCCCCGTTCACACACCTCACCTTAACCACGCGGCCCGTATCCAATGCCCCGGATTGTATCAGGCTTTGATGGATGGAGGTCTGGTTGCAACCTGAATCCACCAAAGCCTGATAGGTACCCCCCTTAATACTCACAGGTATTTGATACAACCCGGCTTGATCGGGGGCAGCCTGCGGGTTGTCCGGGATCCGGACCAATGTCCCCACCTCCATGACCGGGCACCGGTCCACGAAATGGCCCGGATCCCCGCAACGCCAGCAGTCCGGCCCAGGCCTTCCCGCCACCCTAGTGGTTGGAAGGGGGTCAGGTGATTGACGTGGGGAAGCAGTAGGTAGCTCAACCAGACCCTCCACGTGTGGCGGCCCCATTCCTCTGGTAGGACCCCGTGACATCGTTGCCGACTCCACCCCTGTTCTCCAGCGGGGTGCGGCCCTTGGTGACCCCGCGAACCGGGACCTGGGTAGAAGGACAGGCTTTGCAGCAAGAGGAGAGAGAGGGGGGGAGAGAGAGAGAGAGAGAGACAGATGGAAGGGGTTCGCCGACCCCGGAAGATGCCGCCAGCTGATCCTCCGCCAGTTGGATGGCCAGATCCAATGACGCCGGCCGGTGGCACTGGACCCACTGAGCAGTCCTCTTCGGGAGTTGTGAGATGAACTGCTCCAGCACCACGGTGTTGATAATGGTCTCGGCGTCACTTCCTCCGGCCAACAGCCATTTGCGGCACGAGTCTCGGAGCTGCTGGGCTAAGACAAAGCGCCGGCCAGCTTCAGTCAGTTCTAGCGACCGGAAGCGTTGACGGTGCTGCTCGGGGCTGAGGCCGACCCTTTGGAGCACTGCTCTTTTTAAGTCTGCATATACCAGGAGGTTCTGGACGGGCAGTTGTTGAGCAGCCTTCTGGGCCTCCCCAGATAGCAGAGGAATTATTCTGACCGGCCAGCTATCCTCTGGCCACCCACACGCCTCGGCCGTCCTCTCAAAAAGATCGAGGAACGCTTCAGGATCATCCGTTGGCCCCATCTTTGTCAGAGGCATGTGGGCAGCAGGGCTGGAACTGGGGGAGGCTGACCTCGTCCGAACCTCCCGGTCCAGCAAGCTCCAGAACAGCTCGCGGTCCTCCCGCTGGACCCGCATCATTGCCTGGAACCGATGTTCGTGGTCGGCTCACAGCTCCAGCAGGGCTTGATGTTGTTCCTGATGCAGGCCCGCGAGCGATGTAATGAGCTCCACAAACGGCGTTCCCGATGCTCCTGACGGGGTTTGCATGGTGGCGGCGTTCTCCTTCCTTCCCGGGTTTCGGGCACCAGTGTAACAATGTTCGTATGGCAGAGAAGGAAGGAGACCAGGGTCGGCTTACTGAGGCTCGTGGGAACTTTATTGTTCATAAATAAAGGAGAAAACAAAACAAACTCGCGCCACATGCGCGTCAATAAATAATCCACATTCACTTTGGCTTCTCGCGTTCCGTCTGCTGCATCCTCCCATGAGCCCTCAGATCTCTCTCCCGTTTATGGAAAGCAACCGGCTTAAATACTGCTTCCCCCACACCCATCACTGAAATGAGAAGCAGGTGTCACTTGTCTCTCACTTAACCCTCTTACCACCGCTGATCTCTTCACCCTCTCTCCCGTTGCAGACCTCGCTAAACCACGCCTCCCCCGCCACACTACCCATCTCCACCTCCTGATCCCTTAACCCAACCATCTCTATCCCTTAACCAACCCATCTCCACCCCTAAACATACCAATCTCCACCCCCTTGATGTGGATCCAACCACGTCCCCTGGATCTTGTGTTCTTGGGGTACTGAGGTTATGTGGTGCTGATTATTTGAAGAGGAGAATAAATAGGCGGACATCTCTGTCGGCATCAAAACATGAGCAGGAGGGCTAAAGTTATTGCACACTAATATTACATCTGCTTGTACTTACTGCTGTTGTTTTTCTCTTTTTTTCAGAAAATAATACTTCGGATTCGTCCCATTGGTCAGGGGTTGGTTGGTCACCGACGTTGCATCTCCGTTCCCTCCTTCAGGGAACGAGGGTTACCATATGTAACCGAGACGTCTTTTTTTTAAGCAAACGTAACATATCTCTTCCATCTACACATGACTCTCTAACACTAGCCCCCTTTATTCTATTTTATCTGCATATTTTCTTTTTATTTATTAGAATAAAAATGTAAAAAATAAACTACTATGTTGCTACATGTACTGCATCACGGCACATTTATCTTATTGCTATTTTGTTGGTTTTGATTGCTTCTATTGTCCTCAAAAGTGGCTTTGGATAAAAGCATCCAATAAATCAGTAAATGTAAATGTAACTTTAATCTGTTTATGAGCATTTTAAAACATAATATAATCCAGTTACACCCAGCACTGTAATTTTTCAAGTCTAATTGTGTAATCCAGATTACATGTAATCAGTTACTTCCCAGCACTGTACATCATGCAGAAGCAATTTATGTTGTTGTCATAACTAAATATATCAAATGCTGTTTAGATTCCCAGAGATACTGGGATATTATGGTGCTTTTATGCTTTTCCATGATTCACCCACGATGCCAAGATTAAAGTCAAAGGAATTTTCCACAGACTTCCAGCTGGGTCAACCTGGAATTGGCATGACCACACAGTTTCTATTTTATCCCTATAGTTGAAAAGTTCCACAACGACAAGCTGCGTGAAATGTGACGTGAAATGGAAAGCACATGTCACGTCTGCTGAATATTAACAGGTCATTGTAATACAACTAGTTTTGTAAAAAAAAATTTCTGAAGAATGTAAGTGAGCAGTGTTTGCTTGTGTTTTCGGTGTGTTGCTATGCAGCATCTAGGGTGTTGGTTGCTTATAATATCATGGTCCCTATTTGGTCAATAGAAATATTTGCAACATTTTTGATCACTTTATTATCTGCCAAATGAAATCTCACCTATTACAAGAAAAGCAATAATACACTCGTCTCAACAAGTCTGTAGAACGAATGTTATGAGGAAAAGATTTGTTCAAATCATAACCCTTTTTACAGTATGAGCAATAATGATGCTTGATCAGCTCAGTCATTATTTTTCCTCTAAAACCGGTTGAGAAGTCATGTTCGGATAATGTGAAACATTGTGTCTTTCATGAAAACATCAATTTCTAAACATCATATTTTTCACTGATTGGCACTTTTCCTTTATTTATCTGCATATTTATTTTTTAACAAATGTTCAGTGAAAGAATGTGATGAGCACACAGTCCCTGTCAGGATTATAAACATTGTAAAGTTACTGTTGTTGCAAGAAACAGGGTTGTGCTGTAGGATTGTCTTAAAATGACGCAAAAGGGTTTGGTAGTTTGGCACGTATTGTTGGTTTGTAGTTATAAATGAGAATATTTTCTTTCGTAATCTTGGCTGAAGGATAAACTTTATATTTCAAACACACACTAGGAATATTATATATCCTCTTGTGACAGGAATTTGTAAACTGACTGAACTCCCAGCTAGAAAAAAAGATTCATTTTTTGGTAGCATGTTTCTGTGCAGGGCTCTTCCCTCAGAGAAACACAACTGGGAGAACATCAGCAACGTGTTAGATTGGGAATGAATTATCTGTGCCATGTCATTCAAAACGCATTGCTATTTATTCAAGCAGCTGAGGTTTGTAGTATTCTATTATATTCCATTCTATTCTATTAAAACCATACAATACAAAGGCAACACTATATTCATAGCTGTACAGTCTAAAAACATTATTACTCCCACAACATGTTTTGATTATATTTTGTTGAAACAGAAATAGACTGTAAAATAGTCAGTATATTTTGATCACAAATCTCCTTAATATGAATTCAAGCTACACACTGTAAACCATTTTTTTATGTCATAAAACAAAGATTGTTAGAGTTTAGCAAGAATATACTATTTCAATCTTTCTACATCATGTTAAATTCAATATGTTATTAACTATTTCTTTGTAATTGTTCATAAATATACATATTTGGATTTCTGAATAAAAACACTTTTTCTTATCAGGGAGAAGGGTCCTTTATCTTGTGTGATGATACAGTAGTTATAGTGGACAATAATGATAGTGGTAAGACAAAATAGTGAGCAATCTGTTTAGTTTATTTAATCTTTTTTGCATTTATTAAGCTTTAATAAACTTCCTTATTATTCAGTGTACATTTTGGAAATAAAATATTAGTAATTCAATAATTTAACAATTTCATGGATTCTGATTAGCTATATAAATCTGCAACATTTTAAAATGTACTGTATTAAGTGGACATAAAAGTCAAAGTAAAAAGTAGCTGTGTATTCTGCAGTATGTTACTGATTGATTGATTGATTGATTGATTGATTGATTGATTGATTGATTGATTGATTGATTGATTGATTGGTGTGATATACATATATGCACATTTTACTTTTTGTTTTAGTAAATGTTTCACCATCGGATCATTAATTTCATTTGGTGGACTAGATCTTCTTGCTCTACATGCTACAGCTGCAAGTAAGTACATAAGTCCCATAGCAGATCTAGACAGGTGGTGCTGGGGGAAGTGGAGGGTTTCAGAGGAACACCAGTTATTTTCATTGGCTGCAGAATGCCATTTAGTAAATGATGTGATTGTTTGCAGATTGCATATAGAGTACTAGAGTTTGACAACTGAACTATATATTTAGCCTAAAGACTTGTTCTGCATTTGAACATAGTTCCCCACAATTATCCTGCAACTTAGACACACAATTATGGGATGTATAGTACTGCAGTGTGGATGTATAAACCATGTTGCAGTAACTGACAAATTGATTTGAAAATCATCTTCTATGACATAATCTCCTGAATGACTAAACATTTCCTATCTGGGTTTTAAAAGCATAATTATGCGATGTACTCTGCTTTTATTTTATAAGTTAGACAGAATAAATAAAATAAACAGTAGGTGAAACTATCAAAGTTAACTACTTACCTTTGAAACAGATGAAAGAGTTGACGTACACAGAGGTATAGACCATTTGTGGCAAATGCTTTGAAAGGATTTTTTTTTTTTTTTCAGTTTAGGTTTAAGATGGAAGAAAAGAGCCCACATAAAACAGTCAGCTCTAATTGAGAGCACATGTATTTGAGGAAACACCATGAAAACAGGAGAGCCCCTAAGGGGCTCCACAGCTGCTAGGACAAGCCAACAAACTGAGGATGTTGCTAGAGTTTCTGATGAAAACTGTATGAATAAGACGGCTAATAGACGGCTTTTTATTGGGCT
This sequence comes from Carassius gibelio, assembly GCF_023724105.1. Taxonomy (NCBI): domain Eukaryota; kingdom Metazoa; phylum Chordata; class Actinopteri; order Cypriniformes; family Cyprinidae; genus Carassius; species Carassius gibelio. The sequence continues at coordinate 5,685,522 of NC_068412.1, read as the reverse complement.
TTCTTATAAACTCCTGTTGCTTTGTTATAGGTTGACTATGAAAAGCCTTTTTAATGACTGATGACTCTCAACCATTCCTTGAATAAAAGAAAGGTTGATATGCTAGAAGCTGGAACTTTCATGTCGGCAAATATATATATGAAGAGCTTAGTAAAATGGAATTTTACTCCCATGGTGGTTTGGATGTAATATTTCACCCTAAATTATAAAAAATATGGCTTTTATAAACATTTACTCGTGTGATGGACAACAGCATCAGAGTTTAAATTTCAAGGAAAAAGAAAAAAAAAGGAAAAGAAAGAAAGATTCTGCATTTAAAAGTGTCTAAGCAAGTTATGTAATCCAGCATTGGCAGCATGCCCCGTTTTCATTTATTCAGATCTCCTTGATGTTCCTTTGTTCGAAAAGTCTTGATATCCACTGAAACAGACGAGCAGTTCAGAAGTATGTTTGAGGAGAACCTTCTCAAAATATCCTCCTATCAGATATCAAATAATGACTGTTTGCCTTTAATGTGTCAAATAAATCTCAGAGTGCAAATGGTGATTTCTTACAATGATTACTTGTACAGTTCCAATGTAGCAGAACAAACCTTAATGATCGTCTGGCATTTTCAAGAACATCTGATCGTCTCCACATTTTTGTTTACTTTGGAATTAAAAGTTCCACCACTGTATAGAGGTCACTGTAAGTGGTAACATGCAGCTGGTACCTTGAAGAGCTTTTGTACCTGATTTAACCCATAAAGAATAGCTTTGGCAATATTTAGGTAGTTCTATTTTATTTTATTTTTTTCTGACCTTGGGCATAAATATTGATCATTTTTGTGAATCATAACATGTTATGGTTCATTTGACTATGATTATGTCCATGGCTATGGATTTTTCATAAATAGAAATGAACTGGATTATTAAAAGATAGACTTTTGACGTTTGAGGGCATTTCTCAGAATTTAATTCGGATTCAATTCACAATTCTGCATCCCAAATTTAGGAGCTACAATGCAGTGTACTAATGAGTGAACAAATGACACAGTAATTAAACATTTTCAGTAGTTTTATTGAAAAATGCCTCTTCTGATTCAGAAATAAATAAGAACATAAGGCTGTGGAATTCACAATGTGCAATTCAGACATGAAAAAAATTATTCTATGTCAATAGACTTGCAACAAATTCCAACTGCATTTCAACTGATATCATTGGAAAAAAACAACTATATTCTGATTGTAAACGTCCTTACTAAATATACAACACAGGCATGCAATTCTTCTTTTGGTGTGAGTTGGTATACAACAGATAAATATTCGGTTTAGGATAACAAAACAAAAGCCAGGTCTAAGAATTAAGGTAACCGTTTGCCATTTTCCTAAAGAGAGAAAGAATGACGACAACAACACATTGCACTGCAGCAAGCACGTTTACACACAAATGTGCAAGGAATCAGTTTGTAGTGTTATAGGACATGGTACTGAACAGGAGTTTGTTACAAATACAAAGTGCAGTTATGTTACAAGCAAAGACACACTGTGAAACCGTCGGCAAGCACACAGGTTTCTTACGAGAAAATGAGAGCCTCTCCACTCGACTGTGCTAAATGTGCATGTGAACAAGGCTTGATTTGGACTTAAATGCAGTTTTTGACAGTACTGAAGATACTCTTTCACCCTATGATTCTATTCTTTTAGCTTCCTTTCTTGATAGCGATCTTTTTCCACGCTGGTTTCGTAAACCTGGTGTCTGGATATCTTCCGACGGCTGGGCTGGAATGGGCACTACGTAGGTGTCAGGTTCTGGCTGGTAGGGGCCTGCTTGGAAATATTATTTGGCCAGCTGAGCATGTGCTTTTGTGTTCCAGCATGTCATTTCAACTCTTCATTCATACATAGTGTTAATAATATATATATATTTTTATACAAAAAGTAATACAAAAAGTCCTATACTAACAAAAAACTAAACCCATATGGCGGTTGTCCACAACCTTGTGTTCGATTTTCCCCCCTTAAACTATAACTAATCTAACATACTTGTATAAAAAGAATGCATTTGTGAGAACTTGCTGTGAGGGTTCATATAAGTATAGAAATCACAATATCAAACAATGAAAGAAAACCGTAGCACTCTGCAAATATACCTAAAACTTCATGGTTACATATGCTAATGGCACACACTGCATTTTTAACCTGAGCGTTGCCTACATATATCATCAAAGATGAAAAACCACAAAAGAAAATGAAACATCAGCAAGAAGCAAGTTATCAGGAGCAAGCTTGATCACTGCTGTTAACCTGTTAACTTTAGCCCACTGTGTCACCGATTAACATTTACAAGGCACAATTAGTTTATTTACAGTAATCTCACCCTCATAAAGAGCTACCACTGTTGAACACTGTTAACATAAATGCTCATTGTTAGTAGTTTCACATGCGTTCTCAGCAAAACGAAGCTCTTTCTTGCTGCTCTAGATGCAAACGGGCCACGGGTATATAACCATCACTGGCTCCAGTATGATATAGTAGCGCACAGCTGGTGTTAGTGGCAGTCCAGTCCTTTCTTTGGTTTGATTGGGTTTTGTTTTTTTTAAGAGTTGGCCAGCAAATATTCAGCAATCATATCCATGGTGGTTATCCTTATTAGCTCGGAGCGAGTGCTAATCTCGCTGACGCGGGATGTGCAAGGGATCAGGCAGTCTAGATAGCAAACTATGCAAAACCTGAAATGGGTTAAAGATTGTGTTAGTTCATCCCAGTGGCAAAACCACTACCGTCAAAAGTGTAAAACAAAACTATAAACATGCAATTATTCATCGATTAGCTGTATTGTTAAGCAAAGAGACAGAAATCATATGATTAGCCGCTTACTCAAGAGCTCTGTTCCAAACCCCGCTGAGCTGCCTAGCTAGACAGCATTATGCTGCTTTTACTAAATGACCTTGATTTATCAAGTTCTCACTTCAACACATCAAAGCATTTTTAGGTTAACTGATCTAATTTTGTGTCTTTTTGTCATCTGTGATATTGTTCGTAGAACCTGATTTTACCAAGTGAGACATGATCCTGGGACAACATCTTTGCTGTCCCTGGAACAACATTGTGATTAACCAATCAGATTTGAAGAACCAGTTTATAGATTTTGTGAAGTTTATGCTTAAAATCACTGCTTGGTGCTTGTACATCAGTGTCATTCATCTATAATTTCCTCTGATTTTAGGGATTACTCATGGTTAAGGTTATGATATAGCCAAAATGGCATGATCATAGAAGCTCTGTGAATATTTGACTGTGAGATTGGTAGTTGAATCGGGCTTCTCGAATCTAAGCATCGAATCGTGGACTATCCGGGGTCACACCTAGTAATTTTCACTGTATTACCCAATTTTTGTGTTGTTAGCTTAGCAACATGTTAACATCAAATTCCATTGGAATCAATTGTTTTCAAATTATTTGAGGGTTCCGTTTCCTTTAGAAGCTCAACACAACTCAACAAGACAGCTCACTAGGTTTTGAGACAGAGTTCAAGTCAATCACTCAACCGTACTCTGCTTACCTGGGTAACCCTGTCCATTGTAAGGGATACCTGCACACTGAGAGGAGTCACAATATCCTGGAGGTCCAGGTGGTCCTCTGACTCCGGGTCCACCCTGCCGCCCTGGTGGGCCTCGGGGCCCCGCTGAGCCTGAGGGACCAGGGGGTCCTACCTGAGACTGCCCCGGTGGTCCTGGAAAGACAGGAGGTGTAAGAAAGTGTACTTTCCTTTTGCTTTTGGTTTACACTTGATGCAGATAGGGAAATTTAGTTTGAGCTCTGTAATTTAAATACTTTGACTGCTTAATTAAAAGGGAGAAGGGGTAAATCTGCCTCCCCAACCTTTTTCTGTCTAGACGGTATAAACCAAACTGGAATGCTGTCCCTTGACTCTCGCTCTCGTGCACTCTGAAGTCAGCACATGTGTTGCCAATAAAGCCTCCGCAGAAAACACAAGTCAAACTGCAAACAGTGAGTAACCACAAACTTCCTACTACTGTACGTATACGATCACTGTGTATTTCATTTACAAAGGGGTCTTGGCATTGCTTGCACCAGGGAGATGTTTCCACTTCTTTATAGTTTTCTAGCTCCTGGAAATGCATGGTTTTACATTAGCTGAGTGAATAGTGAAGGAGTGGATGCCGATTTACCATATCCTTCATACTGATATTAATTATTTTATTACATGATTTCTTGTTTGACTATTAATCAAGTTATAGCAAGAGTGAAATGTGTAACCTTATGTGTGCTGTATTTCTTTTCCTCAAGATTAATGTCCACATATTATGTGTGTGTATCCAACCGTAATGATAAGACACTCGCCAGTGCTAGAAAGCCTTGAATTTTAGATAAGTTCTCTGTGTATGTGTTTTAGTATCTGTCTGTACAGGGAGAAGCTCAGACAGTCCCAGGACAAACAATCAACTGCCAGTGTCCAGCATATCAGATATACGTCTTTGGAGAGTTTTATCTAGGTTTTGGAACCAATCAGAATTTTGTTGACTCATGTATTGACGCAATTAGTATCCTCTGTCAGGGTATAACTGTGGTTGATTTTGTATTGTACTGGGGGCGGCCTGCGAACTCCTTAGAGAGTGTTGAAGCTGACTTCTGCTGATGAAATTGCAAACTATTTTCTTCAAGTAAAATTATTATTATTAATTGAACTCATCTCTGACTCCTGGTCTTCATTGCGACATATCTGGTCCTTGGGTTTTAACTGTAAATTCCCCTACAATAGTAATAGAATGCATCCCCTGGAAAAAGTGCAAAATTGTGATTGTTGAACTGAGTGTTGTTGTAGTTACCATGAAGACAATACTTTATTCAGACCCTTTATGTTGCACTGGGATGAATGAATCAGGAGAGATTGCGCTCAGAACGTGAAACATGTCTGTACAAATTCTCTCCAATAATAACTGGATTACTTGGGGCCTTGTGATTAGGGCTCAGCATGGAAACTACCACTTTGGCCAGCTTTGCTTCTTATGATAATGGAAGTGCCTTGTTTACTGAAAACAGAATTGTTTCCAGGTTTTCATGTATCAGGATGAATGGGTGCAGATAATTACTGTTATAACTTCTGTGACAACTTTTGCATTGGTCCCAAACAGGCAAGGGGTTTACATATTTATGAATATTCAGAAATAGGTCACACTTCATTTTAAGGTTCAATTCTCTCTATCAACAAACCATTAACTACAACTTGTGACACAATAAACTACTAATTTGCTGCTTATAAGTTAGTATGGTATTTGTTAAGTTTAGTTATTGAGTAGGATTTAGGATGTAGAATATGGTCATGTAGATCATGGGCCTTATTTTAACAATCTAAGCACATGGTCCAAAGCTTACGGTGCAGGTGCAATCAGGGCGTGTCCGAATCCACTTTGTCTAGTGTAACGACGGGTATAAATGGGTCTGAATCCACTTTTGCTAGTGTAACAACAGGTATAAATGGGTCAGAATCCACTATTGCTAGTGTAACGACGGGTATAAATGGGTCCGATTCCAATTTTGCTAGTGTAACGACGGGTATAAATGTGTCCGAATCCACTTTTGCTAGTGTAACGACGGGTATAAATGGATCCGAATCCACTTTTGTAAGTTAGTATGTTAGTTGTTAAGTTTAGTTATTGAGTAGGATTTAGGATGTAGAATATGGTCATGTAGATCATGGGCCTTATTTTAACAATCTAAGCACATGGTCCAAAGCTTATGGCACAGGTGCAATCAGGGCGTGTCCGAATCCCGTTTTGCTAGTGTAATGACGGTTATAAATGGGTCCAAATCCACTTTTGCTAGTGTAACGATGGGTATAAATGGGTCCGAATCCACTTTTGCTAGTGTAACGATGGGTATAAATGGGTCAGAGTCCACTTTTGCAAGTGTAACGATGGGTATAAATGGGTCAGAGTCCACTTTTGCTAGTGTAACGACGGGTATAAATGGGTCAGAGTCCACTTTTGCTAGTGTAACGATGGGTATAAATGGGTCCGAGTCCACTTTTGCTAGTGTAACGACGGGTATAAATGGATCCGAATCCACTTTTGCTAGTGTAACGACGGGTATATATGGGTCCTAGGGGTGTAACGATACGCGTATTCGTATTGAACCGTTCGGTACGACGCTTTCGGTTCGGTACGCGGTACGCATTATGTATACCGAACGGTTCGTTGGAGTAATTAATTATATTTGAAAAAAAAAAAAAAAAAGAGAGAGATAGAAATATAATGATATGCGTTCAACAAGGTAGCCCAATAACCCAAACAATGTAACAGGCAACGCCCCTGACACTCCCGAAGAAGAAAAAAACACCATCTTATATGTTTATGTTAGGCTACTCAGCAGGCGCTCGCTCACTCAGTACGCGCTGAAGGCTCGTTGCAAAATAGCCAATGCGTTTAACAGACTAGAAATGAGAAGATCCCCCAATAACCAACAGGTCTGGTGTTTGGGTGCACTTTGGATTCCCTTTAAGCTAAAATGGTGATTGCAAGCGGGAATATCTGGGATATATGCGTCAGTACTATCTGGGAAAAGACGAAAAAAAGGAGAAACATGCACGCAGCAAACTATCCCTGCAGCATTTAGACACTATAGCTTACAGGGAATCCAACCCAAACACCAGACCTGTTGGTTATTTTAGGATCTTATATTTCTGGTCTGTTAAATGCATTAGACATTTTGCAACGAGCCTTCAGCGCGTGCTGAGTGAGCGAGCGCCTTAGGGGCCGTTCACATATCGCTCCTAAAAACGCGTGGAAAACGCTAAGCACGTCTTTCTCCTCCTTTCCAAAGCGCTCGGGCAGAAGCGCTCATGAGGCGTCTGTCTTTGCTAAGCAACAATGACGTGCTCTCTCCATGAGACGCGGAAATTTCAGCGAAGGATAAATGGATTTGCAGCTCTAAAAATCGCTTGCAGTAGCTCTGCTACTAAATTTATTTCAAAATTGCAATCCATATACAACTATGATCAGCTGTTCCTTCATCTTGGCTGAGCTCTCAACCTTGTTACGGGAAAGGATGAAGCTGATTGGTTGGTTCTTGTCACATGACCCGCGGTGCGCTTGCGGCATTCTGAAAAGTTGAGATGTTTTTACATTTTGCTGTATCTAAAACGTATCGAACCGAACCGAACCGAACCGTGACATCAGTGTATCGTATCGAACCGAACCGTGAATTTTGTGAACCGTTACACCCCTAATGGGTCCGCAACCACTTTTGCTAGTGTAACGACGGATCCACTTTTGCTAGTGTAACGACGGGTATAAATGGGTCCGAATCCACTTTTGCTAGTGTAACGACGGGTATAAATGGGTCCGAATCCACTTTTGCTAGTGTAACGACGGATCCACTTTTGCTAGTGTAACGACGGGTATAAATGGGTCCGAATCCACTTTTGCTAGTGTAACGACGGGTATAAATGGGTCCGAAACCACTTTTGCTAGTGTAACGGTTGATCCACTTTTGCTAGTGTAACGACGGGTATAAATGGGTCCGAATCCACTTTTGCTAGTGTAACGACGGGTATAAATGGGTCCGAATCATCTTTTGCTAGTGTAACGACGGGTATAAATGGGTCCGAATCCACTTTTGCTAGTGTAACGACGGTTATAAATTGGTCCGAACCCACTTTTGCTAGTGTAACGACGGGTATAAATGGGTCCGAAACCACTTTTGCTAGTGTAACGACGGGTATAAATGGGTCCGAACCCACTTTTGCTAGTGTAACGACGGGTATAAATGTGTCCGAACTCACTTTTGCTAGTGTAACGACGGGTATAATTGGGTCCGAATCCACTTTTGCTAGTTTAACGACGGGTATAAATGGGTCCGAATCCACTTTTGCTAGTGCAACGACGGGTATAAATGGGTCCGAACCCACTTTTGCTAGTGTAACGACGGGTATAAATGGGTCCGAAACCACTTTTGCTAGTGTAACGACGGGTATAAATGGGTCCGAATCCACTTTTGCAAGTGTAACGACGGGTATAAATGGGTCCGAACCCACTTTTGCAAGTGTAACGACGGGTATAAATGGGTCCGAACCCACTTTTGCTAGTGTAACGACGGGTATAAATGGGTCCGAAACAACTTTTGCTAGTGTAACGACGGGTATAAATGGGTCCGAATCCACTTTTGCTAGTGTAACGACGGGTATAAATGGGTCCGAAACCACTTTTGCTAGTTTAACGATGGTTAAACTAGGTACCCTAATTCTGATATACATGATGACTATACATTATGACATGTAGGCCAGCAATGCGCCTGAACATACCTCATTTTCACACCCAAGAGCGCACAAATGGATTTGCTATTTAAACAACGTGGCGCAGGATGGGAATATGAGAACTGCGTCGGGCTGAAACTAACTAGATGTATGATAGGGCCCTATGTGCATTATAAGCATTAATAATAGGCATACTAATAAGCAACTAGTTAGTAGTGAGAATTGGTCCCTATATTAAAGTGTTACCCGGAAATATTATCATGAGTGACTAGAACTAGAAAACTAGAAAAAACAAGCTAAACAATAAACTTGAACTGAATAAATTGTATAAATCATGAGCATCACAACATTGACACTGTCATTGAACCGAATTGTATCAACATTGAACTAAATTAAACTGAACAATGAGACTATGAAATTCAAGTTCAAGAAATTCATAATTATTGAGTTGTGTTAACATTTGCAACATTTTTATAGTGAGTGAAGCTGCTTTGTATAAAGCGCTATATGACTAAATGTGACTTGACTTGAACAGCAACAAATTGCAGGAGAAAGATGTGGCACGATAACACAGAGGAACCTAGGAATTGTAACCATAAAAGAATGTGCCTGCTTCTGATTTCATTTATCTGTCCTGTTAAAGACTCTTTTTTGGTAATTCTGAACAAGCATAAATGACCAATGTTTAGACAACAAGTCTTACTGAATCAACCACCCACAGATGTCTCGAGATCATGAGATCATTTGAGATCATTTCAAATTTGAACTGAACAGTAAGATAATTTTGACAGTTGATTAAGGTACAGCCAGCAGGAAATAAGAGTGCTGATTGCCCTGAGAGTGGATCTGCTGCGTGTAATGCAGTTTTCCATCCACGTCATCTGAAGAACACAGATGTTCCACTTATAATGGAATGTATTCTGTCATGAACATACTTCTATTTTCTTTATATTTTTCTATTATTTTTTTATTATTATTATTATTTGGTATTCTAAAATATATTTCTTAAGGATATATTTATTTGTTTTGTATTTTTTCTTCTAATTAAGAAATTCTTCAAATTCTTGATTTTCTTTTCTTAAAAATCATAACTTATTGAAGTAAAGATAGCCACCTATATTTTGATATTAACTGCTGCAATTAAGCATTACAACATAATGCTAGCTACATATAATACATTTTACTTTTAAAAAGGTTTTGCATGATTTCTCTGAAGTGATGCTAGTGATTGATGATGTAGAAAATGGTCATGTATTTACAAGACGTGACTATTAGCTGAATTCAGAATTAAATAACATCTACAAAATTAGTCAAATGGGTACCTTGCATTTGTATTTAATTTTAGAATAACATAATTTTCTGCACCGTAATTGTGTGCACACAAAATGGCAGAGTGCAAATTAATTAAAAACAGCTATTTCTAATACCCAGGCACCTTAAAAAAATAAAACGCAAGTGCTAAAATCCCATCAAACCAGACGAGATGAAAACATTGTGCACAGTTAGTAAGATTATCAAGGTAATTTAAGATGAGACAGCCTTTAAGGTGTTTTTCATTGAATTGATCAGTGAGTCTCTTAAAATCAGATATTGCTTAAAATTGTCATTTTGTTTTCAGAATAAAAATTTACATAAATACTTCAGAACTTCCAATGATTATTTTTGAGAATTGCACTTTCTTACAAACTTACAATCTTATGAATCTTCGCTAACACTTTACTTTGGGGACCAATTCTCACTATTAACTGTTTGCTTATGTGGAAGGCATATTACTAGCATATTGGCTGTTTATTAGTACTTATGAAGCACATATTAATGCTAAAACCCCTACCCCATACCTACACTTAACAACCTTACTATTAATAGTTAGTTAATAGTGAGAATTGAACCCCAAACTAAAGTGTGACCGAAAACTTCAGATTTTTATAAATCCAGCCCCTGGATCTCGATCCTTTGGAATTCTTTGGAAAGGCTAAAAACATACATAAACAGCACAAGAGAGGAAAACACCCTAAATATATTTATATCTGAAAAAGGATTTGTCTGAATATTACTCTCATATCACTCTTAAGGTTCCTTTAATCCCAACTGTCACAACATGATTTGATGAGAAGTTAGCACACGCTGGAGCTAACCTATCTAAACAATCCAAGGGGAAAAGCTGTTCGTGATCGTTCGGAAAAACTAATGGCAGCAGTTGTGTAACAGGCCATTCATGTCTTAATGATTCATCATTTTGCGCTAATGTCCATCTATCATGCCTAAATAGTCCCAGAATGAGAAACATTGTGATATGGAATAACAACTTAGAAATCACAGTTGCTAAATAAATGTTAACGCTAATTAGAATTGGTTCCATTAATCAGGAGGTTTTGGATAGACTGTAACTGGAAGCCTTGAAAAGGCAAGTGTGTGTACAAACTCTAGCTATAATTAGCAGTGAAATCGACTGGTTAAGCTGAGGTGGCGTTAGGTTGCATGAAGACATACCAGGAGGTCCAGGTAATCCTCTCTGTCCTTGAGTGCCAATGCCTGGGTTTCCTCTATCACCCTTCTCTCCGGGCGGTCCTAGGATGTTAACGGTAAATGCATTAAAAAAGCAAACCATATGTGTCTGATTGCCAGTAATGCCAAACACTCAGTATATACATGAGGATGATTTTGGGGGGAAATGGAATCTATTACAATCATGTGCATCAAACATTTGTTTCAGTTTTTGAGGCAAATCTTAGGTAGAAAAAATAAAAATAAACCTATAAATACACAAATAAATTCAAGGTGTTTGAGCCCACCCTCACATCTCTATGACTATGACACATAAAGATGCCTTATCTTGCCATCTTTAACAAGACTTCTTCCTATGTGAGGTAACTGCATACCTCTTTCTCCTGGAGACCCAGGCGAACCTGGATTTCCTGGGAACCCGTTGGGTCCGGGCTGACCTGGCTCTCCATGGGGTCCCTGGTTGCCAGGCGGGCCTGGAGGTCCAGAAGGACCGGGACTATTACTCCTGTAGTTACTGGGGATCTGGTTCAGCATCATGTCGATTCTGCTCATTTGTCCTACAAGCAAATGAAACATTTTCTATTTTAACATGAACAAAACTTGATGCAGCAGTGGCTGAAATGGTCTGCTATTTCCTGTTATTATTCTGAAGTGCCTTACTGCTGACTAGTTGTTCGCAGACTTGTCTTGCTACAGAGCGCATCATATTCTGTGATGCAGTATCTCCCTGGAAAACAGAAAATATAATATTCTAGATTGTTCTTTCTCATGCAAAATGATTTTTCAGCAGCAATGTTCTGGTTCGTAATGGTTACTAGTTCATTGCAAGGTAGATGCTAAGTTATTGTAAGTGTTTGCTAGGTTACTCTGGGTGTTCAATGCAAACTGTATGAAAATTGTATGAAAGCGACACATACCCTTCCACCCTTCTCTCCTTTCATGCCAACAGATCCCTGTGATTGACCAATGAGAAATGATGAGTCAAAAATCACTCAAATCACCTCTAGCTAGTGACCATAGGTTTGATTAGGCTGAATGGCACATATATTTATTTGCTATTGAAATTTGTACATGTATTAATTTCTATAAATGTCTTCCGAAGCTATGATATTTAAAATGAGTCGAATTTACATACCGGGGAACCAGTGTCTCCAGGTTTTCCTGGTTTTCCTGTCATTCCTGGCATTCCAGGTGATCCTGGTGGTCCCTTTAAATATTCATCTCATTAAGCATCACTCATATAAAATACTGACAAAGAGCCTGAACTCACAAAATCAGGCTCATTTACAATAATTAACACAGAAAACCAGAAGCAAGGTAACCTTGAAATAAAAAGCAGTTGCTTTAATATCACTGAAATACTATTTTAGTTTTTATTCATTGTTTGAATTCATTTTTACATTTATATTTTCTCAATAAATATATAACATGCACATTTAAATTCTTACTGGGTAATAACTTAGAATATCAATTGCAGTGGCTCCTGGTGATGCTGTTATAGTTTAATTACACAAATGAGTACTGGACAATATTAACAAAGTACATTCAGTTACTGTGCAGTTAATGTTTGGGTTTGTTTGTTTGCTTGTGTTTGCTTGGACATTATTATGGAATAACAGGAAATGGGATGCATGTGCTGTACTGCCAATACTTTAGCTGACATGACAGTCTTACACTCATCAGATACTCAAAAGCTTGCACATTACATACCATTGCTCCCGACGGACCTCTTGGTCCAGACGGGCCTTCATTTCCAGGTGGACCCTGAACAATAACATATGCCATCATGAACTGAACAAGATGCCCAACTAATAGCATTAGCAAAGATTCGTTCAATATGGAGAAAGTTTAAAGACACCCTTGAGAGGGGCCCAACACAACCCACTGAACTGGTATAACAACACAGAAAATACAATTAAGATAGCAAAAGCTAAAACTGGAAACATGCACTTTTAAACCAGTTCAAGGTGCACTTAAGAAACATATCTTACCCTTGCTCCAGAAGGTCCAACAGGGCCAACTGGACCTGGAGCACCAATCGAGCCCTTGGAAGAAAGGAAAAATCCTTAATGTCACTGGTCACAACGGTGGTTGTTTCAAAATATGGGGTTTTGTATCAAACAACCATTTAGCTGTTCGTGGATTAAACATTAGCACTTTCAAACATAGTCAGGATATGACTAAACTAAACCTTTCCATGGAAGAGAAGGAAGGTTGTACTAAACTATATGAATACATTCAAATAAACTTCTTGCAAAGTAAAAGGGCCTCCATCCTGTAAAGCAATAAGTACAGGCATTTGTGTTTCTGACTGTGTATTTCTTTTGGAAGTCAGAAATAAAATGACGTTATGATGAAGGTGTTAGCAATCATTCTGCTAAAAAGCTGTGTGGTTTAAGAGGATGTGAGTTGTGTTTGATGATTGTTTTTTAAGCATGAATGTAATCATAAAGCCATTTATCTCATAAACATATTAAATCTTCTAAATCCCACACTGCAGAAACCTTCCAGAATCCAACACAATTTAAAAGTGCTTAAAAACAGCTCAGACCAAAAAGCACTTACCCGCTGTCCAGGTGAACCTGGGTCACCGGGGTCTCCCTTAGGTCCAGGCCGCCCCTGAAAACGGAAGAAAAGAAGCAAACTTTTACACCGATTCCTCTGTTACATGACATTTAATGGAATTTACATCTCAGCTGTATGTGCACGAGGGGTGAGGGGGCGACTGAGCACTGGCTTCATTAAACAAATGGGCCTGAAGCTTTTAGTCATAAATTACACCCGCGCTATACAGTACTGTAGCCAGACAGGTCCAGGAGTTTAATGTCCCAGGAAAGTGAAATAGAAGACACTTTCCATGAATAGAGTAGAAACCGGTGTCCCATAACTTGTTTAAAAGCAAAAAAAAAAAAGAGAAATATAAAATAACATAAAAATAGTAACATATGGCTAGTTTTAAAAACATGAAATCCCTCCCCTGTGCCCTTTGGGTGTGTTAATTTGACATTCAAATCAGTAAATAAAATACCAGCATATTTGTAGAAACCTGTGGATTTTTACATTTTAAAAAATCATATAATATTTATTATGACGGAATACTTAATATTTATAGAATGGAATACATTTTTTATTTATTTTTTACGAGAAGCATTTCCTGTTTTTCAAAATATTGTTATTTTAGTATCGTTTACATACTAATATAGCATTTATTCATATTTGCTTGAATTAGCTTTTATTTTAATATTTTTATTGTAATAATTTTGGTATGCTTTCTATGATACATGGTTTTCATTTTTAGAATTTTAGCACTTAAACATTCTTTTAATTTCAAATTTTCAATCATGTTTTAAAATTGTGAGTTTAACCTTATATTTGTATTTTATTCTATTTCAGCTCAATTCCAGTTAACTAAAACCATTTTTGACGGTTCATGTTTATTTCAGTATTTTGGGCTTAAGAAAGGCCTCAATAATGACTAATTATATTATGTGTTGAAAAATGGCAATGGACATAGTTTTGTGCTTTACTTACTGGTTCACCAGGAATAGACAGTCCATTAGGGCCCTGTGGGCCTGGTGGTCCCATTTGTCCTGGTTGGCCCTGCTCCCCTCGTGGTCCCATTGAACCCTGCAATAGCAATGAATGGGTTTAAGTCCTGGTAAATTATTCAGTTTCAGCACTCTAGAAAGAAGCGCTGAGAGATAAGGTTTCTCGATGAAGGAACCTGTTCAACATCTACTTCTCTATCTGACCATTTGGCATTCATCAGCAGGTCATTTATAAACTAGAGACGGAGGAAGATAAGCTTACCGTGGGGCCAGACTCTCCCCTCTCACCTCGTGGGCCTTTTGTACCAGGGCTGCCCTGGAAACACAAAAAACAAAGAAAAGAATTTTAGAGGATTCATTATTTTATAAGACAAACTGTCAAATGGCTCTAAAGAGATTGGTGTTTCCAAGTTCACATGTCCCAGATAGTCTTGACTTCTGCTTTCTGACCTTTAAGCACATTCTCCCTTAAGTCCATGAGTAAGTCACTAGTCATTAGCTCATGCTGTGCTGATAACCATCGCTAATCACAGATGTTCGATCCATACATAATGTTGTGGAGAGAAGAGCCCCTATAATCATAGTCCTGTGCTTAATGCAAAGAGCAGAACTGAAATTACAGCCCTGGGGAAAATACCCCACTGTCCCTGAACTCTGGACCTTTCCGTCCTCGTCATGAGGAGTGAGATTTGCAGCGATGTAGCACGATGACTTAAGAGACAGAGGAAATGTCATGGGACACTAATGATCTTACCTGAGGGCCCGCGGGGCCTGGAGGACCAACGCTGTCCTGAGCACATGTGCAGGAGTGAGGAAGAGCGGGACATTTGGCTTCATCTCTCTACAGAAATGGAGATATAAATCAAACCTTCTGAAAATGTTAAAGCCGAAACAGATTTATAAAAGGAAAAGAACTGCAATAGTAAAGACAGCTGGCATGATGATGTAATTTTGATGTTTAAACATATTAACTGATAAAAGGTTAGTTGCTTTACTGTAATACTGTGGCATTATTACAACATTTTATAATAAAATACTGGTAAATGTTAAAAAACAGGCTCACATTTGATAGCTTTCATGTTTCTTCTTTTTTTGTTGAATGAATTTCCATTGCATTATTTCAGTGTCATGTGTGATACCTTTATTATCTACCTGCCCTTTAGATACTCTCTATGGCCAAAAGTATGTGCACACTCCCTTCTAATAAAAGGTTTGGCTAAGCCCTTTCATTCCTGTGAAGACAAATGCTAAAGGTAAACTAATGTCCACGTGTTTCATGGAAGACCGAAAAACCATGAAGATTGTTACTTGTCATTTCTTTGTGAAATTTACTAAAAGTGTATGTATTTTTTTTTTATAGTCCAGCATAGTATCATGACTATTATTAAGGTCAAATTTAATTATGGTCAATTGTTGATCAAATTAACTTTTTGACATTTGAATAAATACTTTGTAAGTAATTTATTCAGACAATACATAGTCTGACATGATGTTATGCTTCCATTTATGCTTCCTTGTCACTAAAATAATCTGAAACATCTGTTAAGTTATTTAAGGAAATGAACCTGTGAACTGTAACATATTGTTACAAAGGGACTCCCTAAAGACACATTAAGGAAAAGGGCAATCGCCGTGAAAAAGGAAGTGACATCGAAACACAACTGGGAATTGCTCAAGCTTGACAGCTGTATTTAGGGGCTGGAGAGTGTCCCTTCTCTGATTACAAGCATCTTTTGAAGTCTGCAAAACTCAATGACTTTTTCTCAGCATGGGTTAAGCCTTCAGCGTGCTGACCAAACAGTAGACAAAAACCCACCCCGTAAGATGACAATCCATACACAACCCCTGCTTACCATTGCTGGAATATCACAACATTTGTCTCGACTTGTCCAGCCCAAACTGCAGACAATATCAAACATCTGGAGCTGGAACTGAGGGAGAGAAAAATGGGAACACAAACGGGTGTTACAGATGGCTTGCATTGAGCTCGGGACTCAAAATTTTTTATTTTATAAAAACCTGCCCACATGCACCCAATGGTGTTTTGAAGAGCAATACAGACAGAATCGAACCTGTTCAGGCATGAATTGGTGGGAGTACATGCACTTGATTGAGTATGAGGGGACAAAGGGAACGGCAGGGTACATTCCTTGGATTAATCACTTAGTGTGTGTTCAGATGTGTGTGTTTGGTGTATTGAAGGGAAAGAGTAATCTTTACTTACTGTGGCTGACTGCTTCCTTGAACCGCCAGACTTTGCCATTTTTCCAAGGACTTCATAGCCATCTGTGGATATGTTGTTGGCCTCTTTGATCTCTTTCTCAGCCACCTCTTGGCAGTCAATGTTGAGTTTGACATTTTTCGGTGAAACAGAAATGTGAAGCTGCAAAATTAAAAAGGCATTAGAGTGAATACCTCAGCAGTGCAATCCAAGCATGAGTTAAATTATTACTCAGTGCTCTGGATATCTTGGCTTGGTTCATAAATCTTCATGAAAGGGATTCACAACACTGCTCGATTGACAAAAATACATGAAAACCATTCTTTAAGAAACCTTTCCCATGATCCCTGAGAAAGTTAACCCTACGGCCTTTAAACTATGTTTAGAGTTATGCTCTCAATTCTTCCAATAACAGTTGTTGGCCAACTATAATGAGTTTAATTAGTTCATTATGTAAAGACATGCCAGTTGCCGAACACATATACAAATCTTCATGTCAGCAGATAATATTAAATGGTTTACCAACTGTAATTTCCCCTTTGCATTCACCATGAGACACTACATGAGGATGCGACCACCAAAATGGTTTTTCCATCCTTTTTTTAGAGGGAATACAACGTTTCTTTATGTAGCGTCACCACATGTTGCTATTATGTCATTCTGCGGCTGACCGTCTAATGCGCTCGTTCCCCCAACTTGGGCATTTACTTTTTCAGTCAAATAGTCTGACCAGCTCATACATCTGATATTCATACTTTGTAGATCAGCACTCCAAAGGCAAGGTCATATTTCTTGCCACAATACCGTCAACATCTTTGGCAAACGGCATTTGGCTTCCCACAAGGAGAAGGGCTCTGAAGTTCTGGCTTTAGGTGGAAAGCTTTAGAAGCTTATCCAAAAACTGTGTTCAAATGCTCATAGGAAGCTGAGAATGCAATAGTTATCAATTCAGAAAGAGTATGCAGAGAGGGTTAAGCATCATAACAGACAGGGCTTCTGATTGTTCGATTGTTTGGTGCCCTGTGCCTTCACACTTTCTCGAATCCTCCCATTCTGGCTACTGTGGGTGTGTGAATATGCCCACCATGTGGTTTCATTTTGCTCTGCTCTAGTCTTCCCCTCTGTCCTGTCAGACTTTCATTATATCTATCAGCCTCCATTTTATAGTTCACAATTCCCTCAACTGTATGAATTCAGTGAGTAAATTCATATTTTAGCCGTTATTTATAAAATATATTATTTGTAATGTATTTTTCAAATCTAGCCAGTATTTGTGTGTGCTATTGTAAAGAAGAGGTATTTCTAATCTAGTGGATTCCATATGCAGGTCTTTATTCAATAATCTGTGCTCCAAGTACAAATAACAATCACAGCTCAAATCAGGTCACTGGCTTGAGTCAAAATATGGAAAAAGCAATCCAACTGCAGACAAATCCAAAACAGTAATCAAGAAACGGTCAGGAGAACAAAATCAATGGTCATATCAATAAACAATAGCAACGGCATTGAAGAACGCTTAGTAAGGCAGTGGAACTGGCAAAATTTTACAAAAGGTAGTGGAAACACATGGCTTAAATAAATGGTAACATGAAAAGACAAGACAGGAACTGATGTGGCAGTGACAGGAAGTGGACAATATTCAGGTGAAGGATGGGAGCATGATCAAAAGCAACAGTTATGCATTTTTTAGGGCTCTCACTAATGATCATTTTAGTAAAAATATAGAGTATCGGGAAATCACTAAATTATTGTGACGATTAACAAAGTAATCAGACAATTTTTGTGCCAATAAAAATAGACCTAAGTGAACAATAGATTTTAAAATGACTTTACAATTAAGGCTGTCAAAATTAGCGTTAACACAGGCAATAAATTTTCCAGTTTAATGGTGTTAAAAATATGTTACACAGGGGTGCAACAATAAACTAGCCAACCCTACTCATAACTGCTGCTGCTGTCTGTTACACAGAACATCTTTATGACCACATCAAACAGGAGACTTTTAAGATGCACACTTTAACTGCGCCACAGCACCAGGCACTAGTCAAACAAGCATGGAAATGATACAGGTGACGATAGATCCACAGTGAACTGTGGTCAGATGAGATGTTGTCAGGCCATATGTCAGTAAAAACTAATTTTCCTGTCCTGTCAGCCATTATACTGTGCTTAAAGGGTGTGCTATTCAATTGCTTGCACAAATATGGCTTTGTGTGCTGTAGCCTGTATCATTTCATATTAAAGTGCGAATGTACGAGGATGTGTGCCAGATCCACATCACATTAAGCAGCAGCAGCTCTTAAAGTAATAGAAGCCAAATAACTTAATAACCCTATAATGTGTTGCTATAATGTGTTAATCAAAGAACAAAAGAAAAAAAGGGAAAACAATAACCTTTGTAGTTTTAAGAATTAATCTATATTTAATTTAGAATTAGTAGTGTTTGATTTCTGTATTTTTCCTACTTGCTGAAGGGCACATGTAGCTAAATCTGATGTTTATTATATTGGATTTATTGTCACGAAAACAAATTCCTCGTATGTGTAAACATACCTGGCAATAAAGCTCATTCTGATTCTGATTCTGATTCTGATATGAAGATTTTTAAATTAGGAGTTGTTATTTTTAAAAGTCTTGCATATGTTAAAATTGATAGCTCTCAATCAAACTTTAATGTTGAATGGCTATAGTCAATGGCTAAATATTAGGAAAAAAATAACTATTTCATGAGCCCCTTTCACACTGCCATTCCGGCAAATACACGGGTAAAGTGTTCCGGCAATTGTTCCCGGGTCGCTAGATTTTGCACTTTCACACTGCCAGTGATAACCCGGGATATGTGTGTGCTTCCACACACAACCCGTAAAGATCCCGTAACGGCACGTGACATCAGGGCGTGACGTGTAATGAACGAGTCGAAAACGTTAGGCACGTTATACTTTCACTGAAGCAAGCGAACGATCTCGGCATCAGCGCGGAAAGTGAGGAACTAACTGATCTCTGCTTCATTACAGTTTGCACATGTGTTTTTGTCGCGAACGTTGATCTTCCCTCAAAACAGCCGGTAAAAGAGTTGCGCGGTAACGTGCATCATCACTTCGACACTGCATTAGATCTGGCTTTTGTTCACACAGCGCTCGTCCCGGGTCGAACCCGGCAATGTTACTAGGTCCCCGACCCGGGTTCAATGCCGGAATCAATCCTGGGACGTGGTTGCTTTCACACAGAAGGCGACCCGGCAATGTTCCGGCAATATGCCGGGTCCGACGTGCAGTGTGAAAGGGGCTATAGAGACATCAGTAGTATTGGTATCCTGTATATCCAGTGGTTTTGGTAATTATTTTAATTAATTTAATTACTCACCCTCATGTCGTTCAAAACCCATAAGACCTTTGTTCATCTTCAGAACAGCAAGGATACTATCACAATCAAGGTTCAGAAATGTAGCAAGGACATCATTAAAATAATCTATGTGACATCAGTGGTTCAACCGTAATTTTACGAAGTTACGAGAATACTTTTTGTGCACTAAGAAAACAAAAATAATGACTTTATTCACCAACTTGTCCCACGTCACCCTGGCACCATTTTGGAGAGTATCCACTGAACGTAAACAATTTAAGCTGTTCTGTGTCAGCAGCACCATGCGGATACTTTGCCTACATTGTTTACGCTTTAATCTGAACGAAAACAACATTTCTGTGTTGTATTGGATATGTTGTTTACGTTCCATGGATACTCTCCAAAATGGTGCCAGGGAGAAGCAGAGGAGAATTGTTGAATAAAGTAATTATTTTTTATTTTTTTGTCTTTGCACATAAAAAAGTATTCTTGTAGCTTGGTAAAATTTACAGTTGAACCCCGATGTCACATGGATTATTTTAATAATGTTCTTGCTATGTTTCTAGACCTTGATCATGGTAGAACCCTTGCTGTTTATGGGAGGGTCCGAAAGCTCTCGGAATTCACCAAATTATCTTCATTTGTGTTCAAACATGAAAGTTTTATGGTTTTGGAACGACATGAGGGCGAGTAATTAATGACAGAACTTTCATTTTTGGGTGAACTATCCCTTAAACACTGAAAGCAATTATGAGTCTCACACAAGCTTGATGTGAACAGCGCTTCCAAACCCTTCACATGACATGACCTTTAAATCTAACTCAGAAAGCTTTTATTCATTGATTGATTTTAGCTACTGAATTCATAATTTTTTCAAAGATTTTATAAAAGAAAGGAAATGACATGAAGAAAGGGCCAGTGTTATGTGTGGTATTGCGCGGCTGACCATAGAATCCAATTTAATAGCTGTTTTCTTTTCCCTAGGCACTCTAGTCTAGGCACTCTTGTTAAGCATTAAACTGGCACAGTGTTCACACTTTTATCAACCCTCATTTGTTAATTCAAATTATAATGGCTTGTATGTTGTTATTAACTATTAAAAAATGATCAACAACAAATCCATCAGGCCATGTGTGTTCATCTGAATTGGCAGTCGATTCTGTGCAGATTCTGGTCAATAAAATTCAAACTGAACAAGGTATCAAATACGCTTCAATTTCTTTAAGAAATATTATTTTTGTTGACGTTCCAGTGACCCTGACAGATTTCATTAGTTTCACTCAATGAAATTCCCCATGCAACATTCTCCACATTGATGCAAGGCTGTTGCTAGTGTGGTTGCTAAAGTGTTTCTTACTGACCCAAATCAGTAGAGTCCTTTCCCAAGTCTCTGACATTCTGGTCTCATGTTCCTCCAAGTCTGTGGAGTTTTTCATCAATAATTGCACGATAAGTGCACTTAAATATAAAGAAATAAACCACATCATTTGAAGTATCATTCAAGTCTGTAGTGCAAATGGTGAGGTAAGCAGTGAGATTTAATATTTATGGTTAGAGTTGGTTCAGATCCCTAACCTAAAGTTTGAGAAACTGTAATGGCGATGCTTGCTTTATGTAAGGACAAACAAACCTGAGAAGGAAGAAAGAGAAAAGTCTTTCACTGTAAACAACTTTCTAACTCTCCTAAGAATGATGGGTTTGTTTAACCTAAAAGGTTTCCTTTTCATGTAACCAGTCTATAATCTTGTAACCAAGGTGGTCAGCTAATCACCACCTTAGCTCAGAATTGCTGTTCTGTGTTCACGTCTCCATCAATGCCAGTGGTTACTTAACATACAGTAGGCAACAGTGACAAACCAATAGAACCCTGGACCACAAATGGGCCTGCAGTCACAATCCAGACTATATGACATCACTTTGTGATAAAAGCCACTGTAATGATGTCAATGGGTGAATCTCAAGAAGACAATCAAAATACATTCTAAAGTTTTTTTTTTATTATTATTATTAATAACAATGATTCCAGTTATAGTGCATTACTATAATATAATAAAGTTTTTACATTAAAATACAAATTGAATTTTTCATTTTTTTTAGTATTACAGTAATGATAATTGGGTGAAAATAGGCTTAATTTTCTTTAAGCATTATAATTATTTTTCTTTGACTTTCTGGTGGTCTTCCTGAGATTTACCGCAATTGCTCAAACTATACTTTCAAATTTCCCACACAGACTGGGAAAATCCATCATGTGTGGTTGTAAAATTAGCACATCTTGAAATCTGATTTGCCAGCATGCACTTACTAGACCAAAACTGGCAAATCCCAGCAAGCATGAATTACAGTCTCCTTGTTGTCTGGCGTTTTTTACATTAGCAATTAAACTATGCCAGTGGTCAATCGGGACAAACATGACAAAATGATGACATGTTTAGCTTTAACAGACTTTACAGGTGTTTAACAGACCCTTTATTAAAAAACAACATCATTAACGTCCTCTTTTACAGCATGTTCA
The DNA here is from genome assembly GCF_023724105.1 of Carassius gibelio. NCBI lineage: Eukaryota > Metazoa > Chordata > Actinopteri > Cypriniformes > Cyprinidae > Carassius > Carassius gibelio. The sequence goes on along the minus strand of NC_068412.1, from coordinate 5,663,135 downwards.
ATAGTAATGATTGATGTTTCCAGCTCTCACAAACCACATCACCACATCACTCTTGCACAAACCTGCAGCTAGAATGATGGCCTTTGGGTGTATAGGCGAAAGCTCTGCATGCACCATAAGGGCCGTTAAACATCTCAATTTAAAGCCAAAAGCAAAACCAACAGTGGCTAATCTTTCATTGAAGTCCAAGAAGTAAAACCATGTCTTTGGTTGGAAACACATTTTGAAATTATCAGCCAAGAGTTAGAGCACAAGCCATCTCTTCCAAAATCGTTACGCTGTACCAAACAAACTTTAGTACTTTGCAGGGACTAATATTGATCTAAAGATATCCAATCCCTTTCTCAGTATGTTTTATCTGGCAGTATTTCTTAAATGATACTCCAAGTTGTAACCCATCATCCATCTGATTAAAATTGCAATACATACTGACATCTGCCACCTCATCTAAAGGAAACAGTTCAGGTCTTCAAGCTATTTTTGCAGTTGCATGAATTTAACGCGCCATTCGTTCTTTATTGGCATTGATGGTTCCGTTGAGAACTTTTAACATCCATGGAACCTTTTCATTGGACAAAATGATATTTATAGTGGAAAAAGGTTATTTACAATTCAAAATCTTTTAAAATGGTTATTTTAATAACTGTTCACTGAAAGGTTCCTCTATGGAATGCCCAAGTAGTCAACCAAAGTAATAAAATCATTCTACCTTGTGGAAACTGCCGTGGAAAACTTTCTTCACTTGGTCGTTATCAAAGGAGACTTTCTGAATTTCACCTCTGGAGTCTTTATTGTAGAATGAGATGATTCTACTGGAGGCTGAGAACAAAACACACACACTTACACATGGCTTTGCGTTGGCCGTCATATCAAAATGACAAAAAAACAACAACAACAACAAAATAAAGGATTTCCATTCAAATTGTAGCTTGATGCTCTAAAAGGGCTGATTGTGCATTTCAGAATAATTACTGCTATAAATCACTGCAAGCTTGAAATCTGGAACCCATTTAGAGGGTTTCTGTTTCTAAACAAGCTGTAGCAGACACCACAAGGTTTACTGCACGCACACACAAACACACACAACACATGGAAGATGAAAATGGTACTTACGGTCAATGGTGAGCCCGACCTCGGGGTTGTTGTTCTTATCTGATATCTGCCATAAATCAAACGCATCCTTGCCAGTGTCGGGGAGGAGACGGAAGAGGAGAATCAGAGTGTATGAGGCAGAAAGACCATCTGGATGGATTTCCCTTCAAAGAAAAACACAGCTCATTTATCAAAGCAAAGGACTTCATCAGGCAGCCCACAGACTTGATGTTCATAAAATCATGTCATAATGCAAAATATGACCCACACATGATGGGTTTCGCTGGAATAATTAAAAGCTTCATACAGATCTATACAGAAACCAGACATAAATCCAAAAGTACAGAACAGCTTCATGAAGTGAAGACTCGCAGCCTTGAGTAATGGCAACATATTGAAGTATTTTCCCTCCTCTGGTGCTTAAAATGTTTCCATTTGAACAGCTGCTTGCCCACGCACAAATACAAACCATTATAATTAAATTAATCAAGCATGCTTTGGCCAGAGACCTTCAGACCAGATCTTTAGTCGGCTCAATTTGAGGTGCGCTTCTTGATCTAAGAGTGTATAGGCATTCACTACAAAATATTTGAGAAAAGCAACTAGATTTGATTATATTTTAACTTCATTTCAATTGATAAAAGTTTTAGTCAACAATAATAACCCTGACTTTTAATGCTGTTATTCACTACAATGTACTGATCTTTAATAAAAAGAAAAAGAGGTTTAATATACTGTTGCAACAACTATGAATAGCAAAAAGCTATTTTTATGAGATTAATTTCTACCACCAAAGCACCAGTTGGCATTGGTTTTTGCTTGGACTTCCCTTTTTCACTTCAGTCAGGCCAAATAAAACTCTTTAAAATATATCATTTACTTCTCAAAAGTATTCCCCTTTTTGAAAAGGTCAATAAGGAGAAGGTTTTTATGAGTTCACATTGGACATTTCTGCAATATCTGACACCCCATTCACACAAGCTGCTACAACAAACAAGAAATGCTCCTTAAAGAGACTTCAGAGACTGCAAGCGCTCTGAAGACAATTCAAATAATTGTGATCACTTGACTCCCATTATAGTCTGTAGGGGAGCAGCTCAGAAAACATGCAAAACACATGCACTGCACTTCAACCTACTTTGTGGGCTGGGAAATGAATGCATCCTTATGGAGTCTGTATGCAATGTAACTGTTGAAAGAGCCAGGTTCCATGGAGACGCCGTTCATGCCAGCAAACGTCTTGTCAGTGATGTTAAAGGCGTCCAGCATCCTGAAGCCTGTAAGTTTTCAGCAAAACATTAATCAAGAGATGCGTTATGACAGAGGAAAATAAGACTATGATGATAGAAAGTCTTGGGGTATAGACTTCAGTCAAGCTCTGACCTGGGGATGTGAATCCGTCGAGGTAAATCAAAGGACAAGCTGTAAAAGAATACAGGAAAGAGTTTGACTCTTGTCTTTGATGTTAGCGATAAAGCGAAGAATGCAATGCAGACTACAAAGAATGACATCCTACTTGATGTTGCCGTTTCACAGATGAACGTAATGAGGTTGTCTTGGATCTTAGTAAACGCGTCAAAGTCATCAACGATGAAGACGTGTCTCTCGCTGGGCTTGCTTCCAATATTCCTCAGTTCAGCGGTGTCTACGTCTGCGACACCCACCACAAACACACTGTAGCCTGTGGAAAAGACAACACTGAGGCTTTGAGGAGCATGTAGAGTGACTTGTCTGAAGTAATTTGAGATATATCGCCTGTCAAGAACTCACCCAGATTATATTTTACCCCAAAATGTAACAATTATATGTTGCATAAAGAAAATGAGGTCTATTTCCGTGACCACTGAGGTCTGCAATGTGTCATAATCAATGCTTATTTTTAATGCAAAAAAGAATGATTCTTTTATAATACAGTCATTCACATAGTTTAAACAGAATACCACAAAACATAATCATGGTCCAAAAAGTTTTATGTTATTTAAACTAAAAAGTCCTTAAAATGTTTTAAGTTCAGTTCGACCAAATTTAAGGCCGTGCAAAGTCTTACATATTTTAAATAACAACAAATAGGAATGGCAATACAGTCTAATAAGATTATTTATGACATTGAATTAATGTGAGCATTTCATGTTTCAACGTAAAAATGTGACACTGTTTGCTTTCTACAGCTTCGCAAATTGGTTTATGTGCTAAAATATAAATAACACTACATACAACAATAGATCTTAATGCATGAATTAAACATGTTTTGCATATTTTAGACTTGAAGGTGCACTGTTTGTGCTATTTAATCAAATAAAATAAACCCATGCATCATTTATTTTTTTCGATTGTATGTTTGTATGTTTGCTCTAAAAGGGCATATGGTATTAACTTTATTTGTGCAGGTCTTAAAAAGTTTTAAACTTTCTTTGAAAAACTCCGCAGACAGCCTGTCCTGTAAACAACACTCACATCACGTTTGCTCTCAGTGTTACCTGCATGCTGTAGTTTAGTAGCACTCTTCTTCACTTCATCTTGAGAACGTCCGTCAGTTACTACGACCAGAACCTTGGGAACGTTTCTCCTCATCCCACTCTCTGATGTGAACACTTTCTCTCCGATATGCTTCAGCGCAACACCTAAAGCATTCGCACACATTAAAACAAAGCGTCATAGCCATTTGGTTTCTTCTTTTGACACATTTAGTTAGGGAACATGAAACAATGTTTCACAAACCCGTTTTGGTGTTTCCTCCTCTGTATCTGACCATCTGAAGGGCGGACAGTACCATCCCCTTGTCGTGGTAGGTGTTCAGTTTGAACTCTGTTTTAGCTTCATCGCTGTACTGCACAAAAGACACCTGTTTCACAGAATGAGAAAAAAGAGCAAATGAATCACAGCACAGTCAGGCAGATCAATCACATGACTACAGACAGGTCGGTTACCTGCATCCCATCACGGCTGATGACATCAAACGCTCCGATCATGCTGAAGACAAACTGACGGACTTTAATGAAGCTCTCATCTCCAATACTCCACGAGCCGTCGATCAGGAACACCAGGTCAGCCTTGGCTCCTTTGCACACTGCCATTACAGAACAAAGTGTAATGAGCAATGCATGTATAGTAGTGCACCATATCATCCCTGTCAAATGCTCTGTTTGTTTCTGAAATTTCAGTAGCTTTTAAATGCATATTATTTACTGGACATAAAATTCCATTCAGCTCTACAGTGACTATTTACACAGTATAATGAACGTTTCAGAGGACTCATTGTTTGGAAGAATCAAGCACTCACACTATATATTAAGGTCTAGTTCTCACTATTAACAAACCAAAATGGCTTTGCCTCAATGAACTACTTATTTTGCTTACTAATAGTTGGTAAGGTAGTAAAATGTAAAAAGCATTTTGATAAAGTAAATCCTCTTGTGTCTTTACCCTCGAGTGCGCCGGGGATGGTGGGTGGTGGTGGAGGAGTTGGAGGTGGTGTTGGGGCTACGGTGGGCTTCACCACTACAGAACAGACAAAGAAACCATGAGTAAAACTGAACTGTGAGACTGAAGTCTTCTGAATGCGTGGTGACTTACGTGTGCGCTCTTTGACACTGACTCCGGGGCCCTCCTGGTTGGGGGTCTGTGTGTAGACTGTGGCGTTGTACAGTGAATCTGGCGTCAGCCCGTCAAAACAGTACTGGCTCTCAGCGGCAGTGATAGTGACCTCCTGAGCTCCACGGTTAGTCGCTAATGATAAAAGAGAAGCGTAAGCTTATACAAACATTAATATGTATGTATTTCAATTAGCATTAAAGTTTCCATGCATTAGAATTTCAAACATATTACAAACTAAACTTATTTTAAAAAAGTGTAATGTGAAGTTAAATTATTTAATTAAATAATTAATTAAAATATAAAACAAATCTGTGCACAATGTATTTTACTATTTGTATTTACTATTTGATTTTATAAAAAGAAATCATATTTTAAAAATAAATGTATTAGCATTAAGTCAAATTAAAACTAAAACCATTAAAAAAACAAAATAAAATAAAGTTGGACCCACTTTATATTAAGTGGCCTTAACTACTATGTACTTACATTTTAATTAATAATTTAGTACAATGTCATTATTGTGTACATACTTGATTTTACATTGTACTTATATTTAAAAAAAAAAACTACATGTAATTACATCTGTATTTAATTTCTGTAATTACATTTATATTAAATATAATAAAGACCCATACTTTACACCTTAACCCACCCTTAAACTTACCCATACCTCCAACCCTCTCCCTAACCTTACCCCTATTCCACCTCAATAGCAGCAAAAGTGTTTTACAATACAATATGAACACAATAAGTACATTGTACTTATTTTTTATGTAAGTACATAGTAGTTAAGGCCACCTAATATAAAGTGGGACCTAAAACTTAAAAGCTACATGAGACATATTTACCTATAAGACATTTTATAAATAAAATAACCAATAAAATAATCAATAACAAACATTACAATGATAGAACAATTAAAATTAAAACAAAACATAATTATAAAATCTAATTCAAGATATTAACAAGAATTATAACAGGATATCAATTATTATTAAAATGCCAAAGATTCTAATAGTTTAGAATATGAATAAATCTATTAATAAATATATATATATATATATATATATATATATATATATATATATATATATATATATATATATATATATATATATATATATATATGTTTATTTGATTAAAAAGTATGAACATGGCTAAATTACAACTAGCTGTGGAACAACATTTAATAAGTTAAAAAGTACGA